>NC_066359.1:1290000-1936667 GCF_024516045.1 Bombus affinis
TCGATCGATCGAATCCTGATTCAGTCGATTAACATAGGAACTGATTATTCTTTCCACGTATAGTAATCGTGACACTGTGACATCGAGGTTAAGGTTTTCTTCGATTGTTTTCTTCCGCTTTGAACGGTACTGATCGATACATGCTTGCATCGAGTGTCGATAACCATAGTCGATTTGTGTTTTCTATTATAAGATTCGTTCAGATTGTATGCCTCACAAGATTGAACTAATGTTATTCATGATATTTCACAAACTACAGATTATTATTAGTATCAATACAGTTTACTTAAATTAATATTCGGATACAGCGCTATCTCTGATTTGTTAGAAAAAAAGTGATTTGATTTTGATCGATTGTATGCTGGTTTTTATTGGTTTACCCAAATTACCGGAAAATGGTCTCTTGTTGTAGAATGATAAAAAATAGTTTATAACCTTTAATATGTTATTTGTAAATTCACTAATATTTGTAGTTAGTAAACTATTGTGCAGGAAAAGTCTGCCGATCAAAAAGTCGACTCGCAATGAAATTCGATCGGTTTTCACGGAAAATGGTAGTTGCATCAGCGCTTCCTTTTTTCGTCGGTTTAGTTCGACAAGAAGGACGCGTTCTCTTGGCTTTTCTTGCAAAATCTTCCTCGGCTTCTGTTGGTCGGTCCCACTTGGCCTCCCTCCTCTTTCCTTTTGTCCCACTTACCTCAACCTGAGTTCGCGCCTGAGTTGCGACACAAGTTCCATCTTCCTTTTTTTCCCTTTGCCTTCCAAAATATACCGCCAACTGTGCAATCGTCACGTCTGAAATTTTTCCTTAAAAGCTCGTACAGCAGACACATTCAGTGATGTACGTAACTGTGTGTCAAATTATTTATCATTTTAACTTATCGCGTGTGGACACTGAAACTTTCCTCATCACTCGCTACGACAAAAGCAAACACAATATCCATCAAAACTAAACTAACAAACATGCTATAAATTCGTAATAACTATAATTCGTAGTAATAAAATTCCTAGTAATCTTTTAGTAAATACAATTTTTAAATGTTGAAACTATCTCCTTATTGTTTCGTTAATAAAGATTAATTTGTAATTGTTACAGATTATAACGCATATTTTTTAAAGAAGCTGCAAGAAACAGCTCTTCGTTGACATCGCATAGCTCTGAAAGAATAACTTAAGTAAGGGTAATTTTATTTATCCAAAAATGTATTCAATTAATTACAGTTGCTCGCGAAAGTATTCATGTAGAACGTTTATAGAAGCCCTCTATAAATATGAAATATGTATCTTGCAATTTGTACATACATACATTTTTTCACATTGTTTTTTAAATTTTACCAATATAGTCACGTTAGTCGATTCTTATTAAAGCGCCAATGACGTTTCATATAATGTACACAATATATTCATAAAAATTCTTTATTAGATGTTCAAATACTTTCATGAGCCACCATTTATATTTCAACACTCGAAATGTATAAACTTTAGCTCCCCGATGATTTTATGATCTAGCTATACGTATAGTTTCCAGCTACAATGCGGTACAACGAACGGAACGAACCCCCCATTTCCTCGCTTCTACTACTTCCTTTCCCTGTCTTTCGTCCGCAGTTATACGTATCAAAGCGGCTTTAATTATCGTTTGGATAATTTTTAATACGATTTCGGCGAAAAGTCGCGAGTCATTCGAGCATATATTTTCCCCCAGGTCTTTGACCCGAGCTAACCACTTAAATCACCGGTATTGGATTTGTGTCTGGCTGGGAAAATAGCACTCTTGGAAAATGAATATCTATTTTGGTTGTTGAAACGACGCAGTCGTTCGTACCAATAGGTAGTCGGACGTCAAGTGGATTTCAGGTTATTGAACCTGCTCATTGATCCTTTTCCGTACACCGACGCGCGTTTGCCATCGAGTTACCGCGAGCAGCGCCTACCACCAACACCTTTAACCCCGGATGCGATTTCGCCGACATCGGCATGGCACCAGCACGGCACACCTCGTCTCTCACCCTTTCCATGCTTTATCCCTTCTTTCGATCTTCCATCAGTTCGACTCGCATGAAAATTTAACCAAACGCGGCAAACATTCCATCTATCAACGATCGATAACACTTAACGATCGATGATTATCGACGGCCAAGAATTCCGAGCTTCTTGGCTTCCATATTTGTTCCTACAATACTACTAATATCTGCTGAATCGTCAACTCTTGAAACGCACGTGTGCACACAGTTCTATGTATATCAATGCTATGTATATTCCTTATCATAGGTGTTAGGGCATTTGGAAAAAGTTAAGTAAATTTGAGCAATGGAAAAATGGAAATATTTTTTATTTTCCTTATTTACATATCTGTTTATATTATATGGATGCTTAGGACTGTAAAAGTTTTTATTTATATGTAGAAAGATCAATTTTCATTTCTTTCATCTATATTTGCCGATATTGGCCGTCGTATAAGCCTATCTTTCTTCTGAGAACACTTTTGTTAAAATCATCTTCTATAGTCTACAATCCCATGCAAGATTAGCAACAATGTTAGGATAGGTATTAAATATATAGACCGATGATAAATGCAACAGAAAGGAAAGAGAGATTTGTGTACGTTATTCCTGGACGATTTACATATACACGTATATCTGCTAGCTAGTTCTCGACAAACTGTCGCAATGCGCCGCGCCACTCGATTCACCGTGTATTCGCATTGCGAGACGGCCATCAAATAATGACCGAGCGCAAACATCGACACGTTAATGGTAAACTCTTTTATACGATCATCTACTTTTCGTTAATTATACATTCATCGTCGTAGTGTGATTCCACGTTTTTGTCAATCCTTTTTTTCCTCCGATTTTTGTAAGGAAGATCGAGGGTCGTGATAATTATCCTTAAGACAAAGTCTTAAGCTGCGCTTTCACTGAAACAATAATAAGCAACTTTTTGTTGCCTGTCGTTGCTGCATGTTCCAAACACGTATCTATCCAAGAAATCAACTTGCAGAAACATTGCGTCCACACCAACATTGCTGAAGTAGATATTTATTCCTAGCAATAAAAACACATTGAAGTGCCATATATTGCCGTGTTTTTTCATTTCTATTTGATTTTTTTGTTTCATTTCATTTCATTTTATTTTATTTTATTTCTCTTCGTTTTCGTTCGCTCTAAACGGAAATAGGCAAGAAGCTGTAACTTTTGTTGCTGGATAGAATTACCACATAGAAATGTGAAGAAAAATGAAAGAACATTGTATAATAATCAGGACAACATTTTCAGGAAACGTGAAATATAAACAGGAAGTTCCTCGTTGTTGCTTCAGTAAGGACGTAGCTTCACGATCTCGTGGAACATACATGGGACGCTTGCTAGTCTTCGTATCGCTTTACATATCGCGTCTCTCGCGTTCCGTGTTCGTCCATTTGCTCGTCCATCCCTTGCTATACATCAGTGTGCGTCGTCGCGCGTCTGTTTGTCCGTTCGTCTCTATCCCATCCCTCTCTTCCTTTGTCTGTCCGTTAACGAAAGATCCTCTTTGTGCGCTTCAACTAGTTACCGGTACAACGTGCTTCGGTGAACATTGTTTCTCATTTTGCTAACGACATACCTATGCTTCCCTGACATTTTACGTCCGCGAAGATTCGATCTCTGCGCCTCCATGTTCTCAAACATGCAGGGAAGAGAGAGAGAGAACGAGAGAGAAAGATAAACCGATTCGTCTTTGTTTCGAACGATCTGTACTCGCCTTGAAAAAGTTTGCAACTTTTTCGAAACGATCCTCGCCAACGTTTCGCCGTCGGTGTTCGTTCGCTAATGCTTTTCCACTCGTCGACTACGTCTCAACGACGACGAGCATTCGCTTAGTTTATTAGCGACGATTTTAATCTCTCTACAAAAGAGAGGATAACGAGGAGGGAATAGAGCAGAAACCAAAGAAAGAGACCAAGTTAGAAAGCAGAGAACCATGCGAAAGAGGCTTTTCTTCTTTTGATGCTCCTACTTAGCGTACACGGGTCCGTGTTTCGTGTCGTACGCGTGGAAAGAGTACCCTCGAAACTGGCCGTAACGACCGGTAACCCCATCCTAAACGAAGCCTTAAAGAGGGAAGGGCAGGGTAACCGTGTAACAAGAGGCTGTGCAAAGGGGTTGAAGAGTCGCGAAACCATGGAGGGGAAGCACGAACGACGTCTACGGGCACGGTGTGACGTGGCTGTATTGTAACTCAAGACTTTTCTTGCACTCGTCTTTCTCTCATCCGTCGCGCTCCGCTCCTCTCTACATTTGCGTATAAAACTGTTTTCTACGTCCCGTTTTGCCCCCTTGTCCTCTCTCCCTTTCTTTCAACCTTTGCTTCTTCTCCTTTACCTTTAGCTCATCTCCTTTACCCCATTCTCATTGCGACGTTTTCTCACGCCTCTCTTCGCTAAAAACATGGTTTCTCTTCTTTATAGTTAGTTTCTCTATCCCTCTCTCGTTGTCCTCTTATCCCAGATTAGGCGCACACTACAAGCACAGTAAAATCGTTCCGAAGTGTTTCATCCATGTTCAGGTTTCATTTTATCGAGTCACCTATTCGTGCAATCTTCTCGGGGAAATTTCCTTTCCTAATTCCATTGCAGTGAAGATTCGAGCACCGAGACGAGTTAAAGGCAATGTTTAAGTTGCGCGCCCCTGGTCTAGACTATGCGGGAACATACACAGGGAAAATTTTGTTGACGTATCAAAGTTGGAGTCACGTATGAGTCCTTGAAGAAGAGGAACTAAAGAAGGGAGGAAAGTAGGGACAGGGCGACAGGGGATGAACCCTGCACGAGACCAGACAGTCGAGTTATGGCGATTAGAATTCTCTGTATGGATCATTTCGAGCTTATTGAGACGTGCATCTTCAGTGCAGGGTGTAGTAACTACTTACGTACTTAATGTATGCAAATCGCGCGATTTCATATTTCGTGGAACATATGTTGTATAGAAAAAACATATTCTGCCGAAACTCGATTATACGGAACACGTTTGGACCGCTGTGCAAGCGTAGGCAGATGGAGGAAACGTTGGACTATGTCCAACCGGATGATAGTCTAGGTTTGATTAACTGCTCGACTATCAACTGTATCCGTCGTTTTCATATAATACAGATTTATGTGTTATCAGAAATTTATATATCGTGAATTTATATCGTTGGTAAAAATTTTTATTATTAGCGTAGTTTATCCTTTCTAAGCAACGGTAATGTTCATTAGCAATCGATTGAACTTTACCTTTAATCTAAAATAAGCACTTGCGTTAATATCGGTACAATCAAGTAAATGCAAGTGTGGTATAAACGTGCAAGTAGCTTTTTCTGGGGATAAAATTCATGTGAATTCATAATTTTATAATCTGTCTTTCCTATTCTTTGTAGATACATATATACTCCCTTCATAAGTATTAGGACACTTAGGGAAACTGGGATAAAACTCAGAAATTATTTGGATATCATTAAAAACTTGAAGATTATTACTATTCGGTTTGAAACATTAGATGGAGATAAACAGAGGCTCCGGATTTTATCTGAATAAAATATTCTCATAGATGTACACGATGACAATAAAAATCTCGTTATTGTATCGAATAAGATTAAATTTCTCTCATTTACATCTTTCACGTCTCCTGTCATCGCTAATCCAATTGCCAATCACAGCGTTCACGTATATATTAATTCTTTTATTATATTTCGTGTTATTTGGTTCCAAATACCCAATCAAATTTTGATTGAATTTCTCTGCATGCTACATTCACTGTCTTCAACGTTTTTCAATGAAATTTGGAGACTATGATGACCAACATACGATTGTTAATTCATAATGCCTTTTGTAACTCCTACAAATAATGTTTGCAAATTCTTGAATGTTCATTTTATATGAATGCAAAGTTTTGATTGACCAATCATTTCCTTGAATCAGCTATCACATCTTAGGTGTTCCAATATTTATCAACGTGTATATTAATTATGATATATGTATTTCTATGTAATATGTTGTGGTTTCAGATCGGTTTCAAATTTGATCAATACAATCATGACAGCCGTGTTCCATTACAGTGTTAAATAAATGTCAAAGTGTTGCACACGCATATATATAACACAAGATTGTCATAATACCAAAGAAAAGAAGGTGACGGCAAAAGGACGCTTCTTTCATAACATACTGTAATAAGAATAAAAGAGTAAAAAGAGAACGATTCGAATTGAGCGTCACTGCAACTTCGATGAACGACGTCGGGAGTCGAGAGAGGCAGCGCCTCTCTTCGGGTCGCTACATACTCGGTTTAGCGTTCGGGCGTATTCGGTTTTCCCTGGTCTGGCACCAAGTTGCCAATGAGTGCCGCGAGTCGCGACGTAGCATGTAGCTTCGCGTTGCCAGTCACCGACGGAGCTTGATCGTCTACGTGCCTCTTGAAAGCAGCGAGTTTACAGTTCTGTGATCGAAAGAACAGTTTCTTCCAATCACAACTTGTATTATCTTCGACACACTCTGCGTATTGATCCGAGAATGATATTCTAACAGATGTGTCATGTAAATTTTGCCTACGTTTCCAGTAGCCACATCAAATATGTCTAAAATCGCTCCGAAAACTATATCGATCCGACGTTCGGGTGAAGTGAATACGAACGTGTAGCGTGTAGCTGTGTAGAGTTGTGTAGCGTCGTCGCGTCATTCCGCGCCACTCGCCGATTTGTTTTGACATGTGTGTGTTCTGCCATATTGGATTAACACGTCGTATTTTAAGAGCTAAATAGGCGCGAGTTTCGCGCTAAGAAGGTATGTTTATTCACTCTTTCAATTCGTATTGTCGTTCGTATAAAGTCTTGTCAATATAAACGACCGTGTTTTCACGACGCGTCTAATTGAACAAAAACGTTGCCGAGGATAAACCTGGGTTATTGTTTCGACTTAATATAATTCCACGATGATATCTCTCTTGGTGTCGATTATTGTGTATATGTCAGAAAATTTATATCGCGAGGTCGAAAAATGGCCGTCGCGTCCTTTCCATTTCATTTGTGCGGACCAACTATATGTATATATGGGAAATATTGGAAAAGAAATAGGAACTAGAATTATAAGTTATATGTTTATTAATGAAAATATACTTGTTAATATATAATATGTATATATATACGTGTGTTTATATAGTATATACAGTGTTTATATAGTGTACACATTCACAGTGTGTATCTGCTTCGTAGCAGAAACAATCCATCTATGAATATGATTACAGAATGTTAATTCGTGGCCAGCTTCGAGAACATATTTACCAATAATTTCGAGTTTTCATGGACAACTGGAATGAAGACATGTTCTTTAATTAATATACTTGCGTATCCTGTCTGAAGTCGAGGAAAAATTGATTAGCCACTTTCGCGGTTCTCCGATCGATCGAGGTTCGCATAGTCGTCGCGAATCTCCTTCTCGACGAAATAACGCCAACGATCTTTACTTTCGTTTGCCTTTCTAAGGTTTGAGGCTTGGCTAACTCGTACATCGATTTGTCATGTGTTGAGACAGATTTGATAGGATCAAAAACGGTGAACGGTAAGCGTTACCAGATTAGATAGTCAATGATAGGGCAGGAGTTCTTCTTTTAATAGCTGTCATCATTGTGATTGCGTTGTTCGCTGTCATCGATGGGTGCGATTCTTTCAGCGTATGTAGTAGTTTACTTACGTAATCTAACTGTTAGTACGTTGGGCCGCTTGCTCATGGTGATTCATCTTTTGAATCGTCTGAGATTTTTGCGATTTTCTTTGTTCCTTTCAAGTTCACGCTGCATTCACACTATGAATGAAATGGTTCGTTGTAATACACATCGTGTAATACACATATGTTAGGATTTCGAATATGCTACGAAATTCACTGCAACGCAATATTTCATAGACAGTCGCATAGGGACGAGATGATACAATCAAAGAGTGAGGAGCAGGGAGGATTGTTTAAAGTGGCATTACCGCGTGTCTCTCCTGCGAAAAAAAGAACACGCAAACATTGAACGTGACCTGGTTTACCTAGGCTATTCTTAGGTATAGCCATTCGTTTGAAACTCTATGTGCATATGTGTGCGTGCGCGCGCGCACATATAAACGAATCGCAAGGAATAAAAAATAATATCAGCTGTTTCTGCATTTTCCAGTTTTTGATACGAGATCGTCGGTAATTATAGTGTCGTTAATTCATCGTTGAGTAAAAACTTGCGTTTAGTCTTGCGTTTAATCTTACATTTAATCTACACTTTGCGTCTCGACATCGGATACTCGAAGAACTCGTACATGAAATGAGTTTCTTCTTAATTAGTCAATTACTAGCGGAAAAATGTCAGTACATCTTGTAAGATTAAATAATTCCGGCTGATTTGTCTTGAAAATTAAATTAGTTTTTGTTTCGATGAAATAGTCGATTGAGGTTAGGGAAAATTTCTTTGATGTTTCGTGATTCATGACGAAGAACGGTATATAGAAATGATTCTACGTCATTGATTTACCTTGAAATTTAAACGAATGCCATTGTTTTTCACGACACAGTCGATTGAGGTTAGGAAGAATATTCATTGATCTCTCGCAACGAAGAATGGTATAAAGAGATGATTCATATATTGAAATTAATCGCTGACGGAATACTACGTTCACTTTTCTTTAACGAAATCATGTTCGAACAAGGTTTAACCGTAGCATTTCATTTACGTTCCAGAGCAATACGTTTTCGGGACAACGATGGATCGTGCAACGAGAATCGCGTGGATCATTTAAGGTACGAAATCGATATCATAGGAAGAAGTTAAAGTTAGCGGCAGAGCTAGTCACCGCTGGACCAGGCTAACTTCCGTTTGCTCGCACGCACATTTTTGTATACTAGGTGTATCATTAGGTTATTAGATTACCTCGCAACCAATTGAATACAGTGTTGTCCAAGAGCGTTATGCTTGTCATAATGTATTTTAAGTAGAAAATTATGGATAAATTGAACTGCAGTGTTTTTATTCTTTATAACTATTGTAGTTATATATAATAGGATATTACGATGCGATTGAATGAATTTTTAAAAGTCAGCATGTTATTTAATGTTAGCTTCAGATTATTTAATTTTTGCATTATAGATTAAGTTAAGAATATTCTTTTAAAATAGCAGAAACACTTAGAACGTCAATGCAATAATAAATCTATATAGTAACAAATATAGTAAAGAATAAAATATATATTATTGTTACATCTTTTAGTAGCTAATTTAATCCTTTCGTTTAATTGCATTCTTTGAATCATTTCCGATCCAATCGTGTCTTCTATTCTTATCAAAGAAAAGTATTACAGAATCATCTTTGACATCCATAATATCTAGCTTGAATTTTACGTTGAAAATTTTCTTAAAACATTGAAAGTTGCTTTGCTTCTGGCTTGCTCGAACGAAAGTGAGGTTAGAAAAAAAGAATTAAGGTTAAGTTTATAGTTGGCTGAATTTATAGAAAGGCTATAACGAGCGCTGCTTCTGATTATTAATTCATCATTAATTTGTACACCTTGTGTTAATCGAAATGCTGATAATATACATTGAGGAAAGTATTTATAAACGGTAGCGTTGTGTGTCACAGATCACAGGACGAAGATTTCAAACACGAGATATTATTAGAATTAGCTTCCTCTTGTTGAAATTTTGCTGCTCGTGCTTCCACTTCCTCTATTTCGTTTTATATTTCGAAAACAACCTGCTGATATAGAATTCAATTTTAGTTCAATTCCTCAACTATAAATACGATACGTTTCGCTTGTTGCTCGACATTCGTAAACTTAAAATTCGGACAACGAACATGGACCGAATTTTTGTCAGGATAATTATCCAAATTAGCGATTTTCAACTATGGGCTTACGGACACTGATGAAATACTTGAAGTACCCGATACTAGCTAGATGCTGCATGTGTGGTATGCATTGTAAAAATTTACTGCGTATGTTTAAATTTTTACATGCAAAACATATTTTTTGGTATTACTGAAATTTAAATCTCCTGTAGTTAAACAAACATACTTTACTTGTACTCACTCACGTCAACATTTTTTAATGTTCTAGATTCTAGCTTATCAAAAAGAATCGCAAAAGATTCTGGAATTTATTAGTCTGCTACACTATAAATTCAGTTTTTAAGTGAAACGTTTGAAAGGTTTCCTGGAAAAAATAAACGTTATGCTTCGTAGAAATTCACAAGTGATTGATCCACGAAGAAATTTATTTTGATCTTAATCTTACATATGTATGAAAAGCACTACGTTGGAGACTCCCAACATACATATATCATAGATCGTTAAATAATCCTTAAAAAATTCTCTAGCTCTAGTGTTACTTCTGTTCGAGCATCATCGAAACGGAATTGACAGAATGCGTTGCTAGCTTGTCAACAATTCCTTAACGATGCATACTCGCGAGATACCTACGATAAAATTTCAAGATCTTTTGCATGTTACATACATAAGAAGTTTTTACAAGTATTCAAATACCTTCGATATATATATCGAATATACATGGAGACGTATACATGGAGAGTTTATTCATCAAATGTACAAACATCTGTGCAATATATACATATATATATATGTCTGTCAAGTGCGAGTGGAAACCCTGTCTGTTTTGGTGCACCACAAACAAACGTCATAGATACACGCATCGAATCACGGTTCGAGCGTGCAGTTTGCAGGAATCTTCGGTAGCCGCAGCGATACACAAACCAGGATACATGGAATCGAGTTCTGCTTACATGTAAATAAACCCGAGTGTTTCCGTAGGCTAGCATGTTAAGTGGACAAAAGTTTAGGAATTGAGGGAAAGTTAATTTCATTTCATTTCCTAAAATGCTTTGGACGATTGCAAAAATTGCCGACGATTTCTTCGATCGTATCTCTCGTTATTTGTTCGACGGAGAAACGGATCATAATGATACAAGATGACCGGAGAAGAAAAGAGTAACAGCCTCGTTTAGATTAGTCAAGTTGCTGCAGTTCGGATAACTTTGTTCTTCGATTCTCTTCAGCAATTCGAAAATCGATTTCACCAAGATCCATAAAACTTTTGCAGAGTAGTATTCGTTTTAAAATTTCAGGCTAGGTTTTCAGTGGGATTGAGACATGGCCGACTCTGCGCGGACTAATCCGACGAAGACAATTTTCGCATTGAAGAAATTCAAGCAATTGAAGCGCGATTTCTCGTCTCAGCTCTATGTGCAGTATCTTAAAACGTTGTAAATCTTTTGTTTTTGCCAAATGCGAGGAAGATAGAAATATAAAAATTTGAGAATCTCAATAGCATTAAACGTACAACGTGGCGTTGATCGACAAAACAGTGAAATGCGGATGTTAACGCTGCCCCCCTCTTTCTTCTATATATATGTACACCATACATATACACCAACTTGGATGCAATAGAATATACAAGATGTGGGAACGCTGTGTCCTGCTTTTCACACAGTCCCCCACCCTTTTATTCTATCCTCAAATGAAGTTACCATTTTTCGACAAACATTTTAGTTTATGGAAATGAGAATCTTCCTGGAAATGTTAATCAACACGGATTCATTTGTATTATAGATTGTTCATCGGTTGTAGATTTTCTGTCTGTGTTGAATCTTACGTCAGTGACGATTTTAGCGTGCATGGATAATCATCGAAGAACTACAACTAGGCAATAAAAAAGATAATACGAGCTTGGGCGATACATTCCCACTCTGTATGCAGCGATGAAGAAAAGTATGGGCGCAGACCAGCTGATTTTGCAAATTTCCATATGAATTTGCAAAATCACGATCTTTTGTTCGACCTTTTTGTCAGGTATATATAGGTAGTGATGGTGGAGAACGGTTATGACACAGATTTCTTAGAACAGTTATGAAACTTCATTCTGGATAACTCTTGCAAGGAGTCGAAGTTTTTGTTTTCAAAGGAATAGTATTTAAGTTTCAATTCATTAGATGTGCTGATGAAAATATGAGTTTGGATAAACATGCACAGTGTCTACCGATGAATTTAAATACACACTAAATATGTGATGCTATAGAGTTTTGGTCTTGAATAAACAAATATGTTGTATATGTATACAATGGCATGATAAACTTGAATTTGTCCGATGATCCCTACTGTTTTTTGCCTAGAGGATTAACTCTGCTCCTTTCGTTGCCAGAGTTTGCCTTCGTACTTTCTCTATCGGTGCCTCTTACATAACGTTACGCTTCACCTATCTCACCGGCGCGGTGAGAGAATTAGCTGTAGTCTAAGCCATAAATAGAGAGCAGAATCTCGTTTGCAACGAACTTTGTAGAAAGTGATGGAATCGAATATTTTTCCCACTCTACGTTGCTTTATCATTAAGCTGTACATATTTATACGAACTCAAATTTTTCTCATCATAGCTTACAAACAAGTGAAACCAAAGCAGGAATTTGTTTTATTATAGCATAACAAATGTAATGAAATATATAGAAATGTAAGGAAATATATGGTGAAAAGGAGAACATACGTAAGACAAAGAAAGAATTATCAGCTGTGATAAGAGAGAAAGAGACAGTGCCAAAAATATATATATGTATGTATTTAGTAACAAGGAACAGGCAGATTCAGTTGTGCTTTGTATCTTAATTCTGAGATCTGTGTATGCATATTTACTACTGTATATATAGGTTATTTCTTTTTAGCTCTAACAATACTAATTTCATACTAGGTTTTAAGTTTACATATGTGTATGATACATTTATGCTAACGAGTAGAGGAAAGTAAGGGAATAAGAATGTAAAAACAAAAAATCACCTCAAGGACCGAATGAGCAAATGAGGTATCGATAAATAAATACTTTGAATATTTCGTATATTTTTGCATATTACGTGCATTCAAAATTGAATAGAAATATCAAGCTTTGATCTGATTACACCACGCGTCTAGATATTCATACACGGTAATGTACATATGAACGCCTGCGTAAACATTTCGCTTTCGTATAGTTTACATTTAACGTTGCATGCGTTGATTGTGTAAGGTTCTCGTAATTACACCAGATTCGCTTCTGTCTTGAAGCATCGTAAAATTCCTCGTACGAAAAGCAATTGTTCACGGTGGTTGGATACAGGCAGATAGATCTTCCGATTCTTTTATCGAAATTATAAAATAGAAACCACTATACATATGTATGAACATAATTGTAAGGTAGTATATATACATATACAGTATAGAATAGTAAAGTTGATATAGTCGCATTGTTCTCTTTTTCTAAATAATAAGACCATTTTATTTGCATATTCAAAAGAAAACAACAATGCTTCAGTTTAATAGATAAATATGCCAGTGACAATAATTTAATGGATAAACATATTAGTCAAGTGAAATAATAGTGAAATTTATTTGTCATTATATAATCCTATTAATATTATATATTAATAAAAAAATGGCCATTTATAATTTTTTATAATAATATCATAATAGAATGTTTTAGTATCTCTACATCTATCGTATTTCCATATCGATTATTCGAATAAACAAAGTTTCTGCGCAACGATATTACTATCGTACGAAATCGTCTGATTTCTGGTTGTCATGGGTGCAGCAGAGAAATGGAATCTGAATTCGATCGTGACACGGATCTCAGGGCATTGGAATCGAAACATCTTTGACACCTCTGATACATGTTTCAGAAGTACGAAGCGAGTTCAGTTAAGATAGTTATGCCTATAGCTATACCCTATGGCTATACCTATGGCTATGCATATAGGGCGAACGGTGCCATCTCGTTGCCGCTTCCACGCTGATAAAATCGATTTACGTACACAGGTACACGGACGCCGATATTATATAATCTGTGTGTAACTACAATGTGTACGTTGGAAGGAAAGGTAGAAGGAATCGGTTGCATCGCAGAACGAGAAGCGCTCGTTCGAGGCAGATATCGATTTCCGACAGCGGCGGCTTCTCTGGTCAGAGAATTTGAACCGCTTCTCTCGGTTATTCGGTCCGCCGATTTAGCATGCAAAACGTGTTTTCGCGTGACAGCCTCCACTGGATTACCATCAGATATAGGGCGACGATATCGAGAGATTTTATTCGTTTGCCGCCTCTACAGCCACTGGTTATCGCGTGTTGCCATATTCGTCACGCTTCCATAATCAGTTACTTTTATATATTAATATACCTACCGATCTTCCAAAAGGATAATTGGAACATTAATGTTGTGTTTTCTGTTTTTTACAACGCTACTCGATAAACATTTGGAATGAATGGTTGCTTGTAAACTGGTTGACAGCAGTACACTTTATTAAGTGCAATATAACGAATAAAGGAAGAATGATACTAGTTTGAGAAATATCCATTGCAACAACAATGGAGGCATATCACGAGGAGTAAGTTCTCACTTTTCCTTTGTTCTAATCGCCGCTAATCTAATTCTCGTTTATTTCAATTTTCTATCTATCTTCTCTTCGTGTCTTTCTTTCGGTTTTAAAATTTCATTAAATCCATGTAGTTACGTAATGTGTTTCAGATACAGAGAAACTGATTAGGATTGAATGGAAAAGAAAATATCCATTTTGATATTAGGATGAAACATACAGTACGGTTTTTATGCGAAGCAGAAATAAGATAGTATCGCAGCCGAAAAGAGAGAGAAGAATCCATTAAGCGCGTCGTGTCATATTATTCACATTATTCGCATTACTCGCATTATTCGGTGAAAATCTGCGTACCCTAATTACGGTATTTATGAGACCGTTGTGAAAGCTTTATTATGAGTTACTCCAAGAAACAACTACCCAAGCGTTGTGCTTTCAAGTAAAAACGATCTAATTTGTTGTTTACGGCCGTAGAAAGCGTCGAAGAAATTTACATTTACCTGTTATTACTCTATCAAAATTATATAAACGACTGTATTTTCTAGTAAGTAAATTTAATTATCACAGGGTTAACAAATCTTTTCGCTCCACTCGACGATTTATAGCTACAAGCAGTAAGTCGAATAATACATTTAAAAGTGAAAAGAAAGAAGATAACTGTAGATAAAGCATCCATCCAAATTAAGTTGTATGTATTTATTGTTTGATTTATAGTAGACATCTTATTATCTTATACAGACATTTTCAATGACTTTCATCTCTCAGTTTATGATCTGTCGAATATACATGTACGTGGATATTATGCACTTGCATCTCATTGGCATGGACAATTTTATCTGATCTGACAATGATCCCACCCGGTGAAATCGAAAATTGATTGAAAGCTGCGATTGATGTAAGCAGCCAATTGAATTTTTCCGCTGCGTGATTTGCCCTGGCAAAACATTTTGAACGCATCGCTTAGCAAGAGGCTTAGTTCAGCAAACGTGCCTGGGAGAACTTGGCTGTACTGCAACGTTCCTAACGTGTGATCAAAACAAACACGTCGAAAAGAACAACCTGATCTCGCTATCATGTTTATCTACGATTTGTTGATTTAACGCCGCCTGGACAAGCTAATCAGCGTGTAAAAGCAGGGCGCATGATTTGCATTGTAAATTTCCGCTACAAATAACGATATCTCTATAAAGGTTAATCACGACACAAAGCATTAGAAAGAGGGAATGCGCGAAGGGGTTAAACGTTGGCGATGCGACGAAAAGTGCAAGGTTAGGTTGTGTCGACGAACAGACGGATACACACGCGGTTGGATGGACGGATAGATGGATGGGTAGGGACGAGCATACTGCTTCGAGGTTGGTCTCGTGAAATATGCAAGCTGCAATCACGTCTCTTGAATAGAAAAGGTCAGGAACAAGAGAGAAGGAGAAGGAGTAGTCGAGCAAGGGATGGATGGAGGAACTGGAGGAAGGGAGCAGACAGAACAGAGGGGAAGTGGAGGGTGCAGGGCGGAGAAGGAGAGAAAGAGAGAAGTTGCGAAGTGAAACGTTCAAAGGGTGGTGGGGAGAAGTGGGAAGAATGGCGGAGGCAGGCAAGGGATGGATGATAGCAACGTCGAGAGTAGAAGTAGAATCGTGGGCCGAGACAGATACTACCGGCAGGAAGAAAAGGGTCCTGAGAGAGGAGACGAAAGAGAGAAGGAGACCATAGGCCGAAAAAGAGAAGAGGAAAAAGCTGTGCCTACCCTCCGCGCGTTTTGAAGAGCACCACCGGTCGTAATACTGCTGAAACTGCGAGTCCCTCTTGCACTCGTTCTGCCGCGTTTGCAAAAAATTTTCATAACTAACCGATCTATCGTTCCGAATCTCTGCATCCCCTTTCGTTCTTTTCGCCATTGTATAGGATATTTGTATATCATAATATACGGTTACTACCATTAATGTTCCAATTAACGTCCGATTAGCGACACTACGTATCATCCCCCAGTTTGTTGTTTTGCGTATAAGGGTGCCTTCGTGTAATCGATAATATCGTCGATATTTCAAGATTCCCAATGTTGACGATATTGTAGGAGAGTACACGTTAATCACTTTAGTCGAGAACCTTGAAATATTGACGATGTACGTGGTATGCCAGCTTTATCCGGCTTAACGTCGTCATTTATATTTTGTAAGAGAAGATAAGGGAAAAAGTGTATAATAAACATATGCCATTAATAGAGTAGATTAAACAGATGTTTAACTTGTAACATGCAAAATCTCATTTTCTCGTCTCTGTACATAACCGGTAAGATACGGAACTCTAATTTCTAGGAACAATCGTGTCTTATCTGGCTTCCGTTTCTTTCGCTCGAAACTACACGAGATCGACGAAAATTCACAGAACTGTTGTTTGTTCCAGGTCGGGGGCGATCAATGCCCGATGGCGTGGACTGGAACGCAACGCTGGAGAAATCCTGCTCCAGAGTAAGTAGAACTCTTTGTAAGACAAATGGCCGGGAATAGAGATGAAAACTTGTTTCGTGCGGCTTTTACTTTCCTTCATATTCGATAAATCAATAGCGATATTCGGATCGCCGTAACTCGAGCCTTTGTAATAATAATTTGAGAAAGCCTTCTTCTATCCAGCCTTTATTCTTCTTCCTTTAAGGTATACAGGGTGTCTCAGCTAAACGAGATCATCCAAATATCCGCCTTATCTATAAAGTTATTAAAACACTAATGTTTGAAAATCGATGCGAAGAAACATTTTGTTTTATTTTTTCAAGAAAAATTTAGTCTTCGCCTCGAATAAAAGTAATGTCCAAAATGCAGTACAGCATAATGCGAAGTTGTCATTCTCTGTATTTCCGAATTGTTCGCGCGCTAGCATGCGCCCGTAGAAAGTACAGACAGTCAAGAGATTTCTTTCCGGAGGGAGAATCTCAGATACGCGCGAGGAATATGACTTTCGAATCTCAGAATGTTTTACTTTTGCCAGATATCATCGTCACGGCGCAGATACCTTAAAAAATCAATGATTTTAAACGAGGCACGCGTAGGACAAATTTTAAACTATTAATCGTCGTACAAAGTTTTTTAAGTGGTTTTTGTTCGTTAAATTTCTTACTCGAGAAGTTCGAGGAAGAAGTCACATTTTAGCTTTTCCCGTGAGACTCCAGTTACTGAAGTTGCTCTCTGTCGTTTCACGTTGTCAATCGAGTCGAAGAAAAAGAGTGGAAGAAAAAGAGGAAAGAAGTCAAAGTATCGGCTTGACATCGACATTGGCCTTCGATCGATTCGAAACGCGGAAAGAAATCTGGATGGCAAAGCGGTACGAGCAGTAATAGACGAGTTCTTTCGACTGCGAAATCGATATGTATACTCGGTACTCTTGGCCACTCTACCTTTCAGACTCGATGAACAAGGCAGAAGGTTTCAGCCTTGTCAGACTTCGAGCTCGAGCATCTTTTATCAGAGACTGTCTCGATTGGATGCTCCGTCGTGATTCTAATTATGAATAATCGAGAAGCGCGCCTAG
Organism: Bombus affinis; assembly: GCF_024516045.1. Classification (NCBI taxonomy): domain Eukaryota; kingdom Metazoa; phylum Arthropoda; class Insecta; order Hymenoptera; family Apidae; genus Bombus; species Bombus affinis. Next base: position 1,307,894 of record NC_066359.1, read on the forward strand.
GGAAATTTACGTCGTAAGCGTTATTTTGCCTTGCAATTAATTGGCAACTTGTCACGTTATTGATTTTCTAAGAAACGAAAAATAACGAAATTTCGTTTTTCATCCAGCTTATTCTTACTTGCATCGATCTAGCCTCTATTATCGCTAGACCGTGCATGTTTACGCAATCAGACGCAGGAATATATCCCAGATGATATGCAAAGTAAATAATTCACTATAATTGACTTCTCCATGGGCAAAACAGATCCCTACTTTGATTCTATTTATCTATGTTTTCGAATCTATGAGATCGCGATAATTATCATCGAGGAACGCGATGCTTCTGCGTGAACTAAACTAAAAAGAAAGGAACTGCCAAGATTTCACTTCCAGTGACACGTATAAGGAGAATAAAAGGCGAAACAGGAAATAATAATAACAAGCAATCCCATTCACGCAAAGCATACATACGTAGAAAAGAACTGCTTGTTAATCTCTGAACAGATTACATCGTAATGCATTTTTCAGGGAAAAGATATTTAACGTAAGAAAAGAAAGTAGAGAGAAGAAACGGGAGGAGAATCTCGTTAGTTTCACGGAATGTTAGATTACAGCGTATTTCGAGGGAAAAAGGTTTTAACCTAGAACAGAAGAAAGAGAATAACGTGGTGGAAGAGTAGAGGGTGTGTTTGTCTTTTCGCAATCCTATTGATAGACGGCGCCACCGCGCGGATTAATTATCAGTTATTGCTGCTGGTGCTGGTTGCGGAGAAGAAGCGAAAATGAGAATGGAAAAGGGATGGAGAATAGCAAGCGAGTACGAGGAACAGAGTGAAGGAGAGTAGCTGTATCGGCAGCAGACCAATTAACTACTTATAGGGCAGCTTTCATCGGCTCGACAATCGGCCGGATCGATTCGGGGTGAATAACTTTTCTAGTCGCGTTCTACGTACTGATATTGCGTAGCATCTATGACCGAGATGGATACGTATCCGCTCGTTAGGCTCCTTTCATAGCCGGTCAGTTACCGTTGTAAGTCGGTCTTGCAAATCGGCTCTGCCATTTATCGATCAGCGAAAGGTATTCTCTAGCTCGGTGAATAAATAGACAAACAACAAGGAGGAAGGAAGGGCGCAGGTAGAGGAGAACATGATAATACGATGAGAAAACGAGCGAAGAAGATGCCAGAGGTAAAAAAAAAAGAGTAGTCTTTGATTCGAAATCGAACGGGGAAATTCTATCTACCGACTGGAACGAATGTATTCTCGTAAAGAAAAAAAAAGAAAAAGAAAGAAGAAAAAAGAACGATGCTTCGGTATTGATATCATTTGCTTTGTTCTTATATTATAATAGGTAACGGTGGATAATTGCACTCTCGAATCGAATCGTTTAAGAACACAGACTGCGAGATATAATATCTCGGTTCAGTGAAAGATCTCGAATTCCTTAATACATCACATTATATTGCGTATTGAATGTTATTTTTAAATCGAAACCACTTATCTCGCAGATTTTATTAACTGAATCCGTAGGAAATAGAAGGCAGCGTGTACAGAGCGTGCAACGACCTTTCCAAGTGTATGTATATATGTACTTACGTTAGGTAGAGCCGATGTCACTTTATTCGATAATTGACAGCACTGAAAATCCTGTCAGACACCAGCAATTGCATTATCTTGGAAAGCTTCACAGTTAATGTTACGTCCATCCTCGGAACTCGTATATCCTTCTCACCATCGTATACGGTAATTATAGGCATAGACGGCGGCTCTCCCAGGACTAGCGAACCCGCGACGTTTCGTCTTTGGAATTAATAGCATCAACATAAGAACGGTTACGTGTCGACGTCACATCTCTATAATCTATAATCAATGTACAATTTACAATCTTATATACAGGAAGCCGAATTAATATTCGGTCATTTCATGAAATTTCACATGATTATTTAGCTTTATCTTTAGAAAAGAATTTAACTTTATCGCGTATTTATTATTTTGGAAAAGCGAGTACGTTGGACTAAAGATCAGAATAAGATACAATGTTATTCGATTATACAAATAGCATGAAATATGATCGAATGTTCGGTGATTTAACATATTCCATGACAAAAAAAGTATAAGCGCGAGGAAAAGGTAATCTTCGAGACGAACCACAGGATAATCCGATGGAGAGTTTCACCAGTTAGGTCTGAATGCGATTAAGTCATTAGCCGACGCGTTAACGTCGTTTGCTTGGTTGCCGGAAGGGCTGCTTACGATCTTATTACATCCGACGAATTAATTGAAAGTTATTTCGCCCGAGAAATATCGATCTCGATCCTGCATACATATATTGGGTTGGCAACTAAGTGATTGCGGATTTTATCATTAGGTGGTAATGGGAAATCCGCAATCACTTAGTTGCCAACCCAATATTTAGTAGGTCAACTACGATGTAAAATTATCTTAAAGCATCGAGGTTCGATCAAGGATTTCGGTCGAGTCGATATTATACTTTGTAAAAAAGCGTTTCACCATCGAGCCACGGGCAACTATCGTACAACACGATTTATGTGGTGCTTTGTTCCACCCTACCGCGTTTATATCGGGTGTCCTAGTAATCATGGTACAATTGTGAAATTGACTTTACGCGAGAAAGTAGATGGAAAGTGTGGAAGAAAAATTTTAGTTCTAATAATCGTAATTCGACAATGGAGCGATTTCGTTTTAAGAGAGGCTGAGAGTGAATCGAAAATACAGATTACAATTTTTTCATACGAAGTCAGGTTTCTGAAAAAGTTCAGTTTGAAAATTTGCCAAGTGTGCTAGTGCGAACTGGATACGAGTAGGCAATAAACAGGGAGTTTTCTAGGTGCAAAAATAAGTGGAAAATGTAAAATAAAAAATAGAACGAATGTTTAGTGAAGAATTATTTTTTTAAACTGAATTTACTAGAACGCAAGGCTTCGAAGCAAAAGATACGTTATTCTATATTTCCCTATAATCCTTTTCGGATACCCGTTATATACAATTGCGATTACGAGCTATGAGTATCTAGTCCTCGAGACAATACAGTAAATCAAATGTGCTGGTAATAGTAAGTAACCGACGCACATAACGGGCTAACGATTAATAATAAACCGAAGTATGACCGACACACCCATACCCCACCCATGCTTCTATACTCGCGAAGAACCGCACATCCATCGCGCATCCTTTTAATCGATCGATATGGCGATTTAGGTCGATGAACCCGATTCGCACTATCGTTCTACTCTATTAGTTTTCCGTCGGGTAGATTAAACTCGCGTCGGTATTGGTGACAAAACTCTGTGTATCGAGTTCACCTTGATAAATGAGAAGTTCAGTTTCCCCTAGATTCGATGTTTTTGTAGTGGCAACATTTGTAGTCGTACACAGGCTGACGAAAGTACTGGAACAGCTGTATGTGCAGACGCATTGTATACCTATATTATCTGTGTTGTGAAATTTGAAACGTTTTGAAATTTCACGAGCACTGTTATGGGACTCGACTATCGTGATTATATTGGTAAAGTTTGAAACACATCTGAATATGTATACGTATAGAAGTTACAATATATTTAGTACAAGTATATATTTCGCAGCGATTACAATAGTATCCTGTATTATTAAACTTGAATATTCAGTTTCAGCGAGTCCATATTTAATACTTAGAACGTATAATACTCTTGAAATAACTTGGCCAGGTTGTGCAGAAAATTACCAACCGTCGATTATCTGAAATTGAGCTTTACTTTAGTTCGAAGATTTTAATTTAAAAAAGTAAGCTTCGTTTCTGTCGAGTATATTTGGTTTCTTATTTCTCTTGTTTTCTAATGTTTCCTTATTTAACTTATTTAACTTAGCGAGCTTATTCGATAGCGATAACCAGCATGACCAACGTCAAAGTAATTTGGAAGTGGTTTCCCCAAAATAATTAAAATAGAATTATAAAATAGTTATAAAATAAAATAGTTATAAAAATTATAAAATTCTTAAAATAGAATTACAGCTTGCTAACTTGGTAATTGTATAATGTAAGAGTTGTTCTATGGGTTGATAGTTGTTTGCAAGATAAAGATCGCAAAGTTATAGGGTCCATGATTAAATATGTGTAACTAATATTTTGTCATTTTGACGATTGGTATGTTTCTTCTACATCTTCAGATGGGTTTCAGATATAATAGAATCACGGTTGTCGTGTCTCGTTACGGAACTAATGAATTTCCCAAGTCCTACGATTTATTTAATATACACACAGGAATATAAAAATCTTCTATGGTAAATATCCAAATGCTTTCGTCAGCCAATATACGTATATTCCTATTATTATATATTATATTATATATTAATATATATGCTAATCTTTGATGCATGAATAAAGGGATACATCAGGCTAATGCGTTTTGACTACATGTACAGTGGCTCACGAAAGTATTCGAACGCTTATACTTACAAATTTCAATTAATAAAATGAGGTGCACTAAACTAATTTGTTAAAACAATTTGGTATCTATAGTGATGGGAAAGTCTCAAAATTACGTCAGTAAAATTTGAAAACGATTCAATAATATAGACAGTAGTTATGATACATTTATTAGAAAGATTCATGATAAGTGTCTCGCAAAAGTATTCGAACGCTGCAACATTATTGGTAGTTTTTCAGCTTCCTTTGCATCGAATGTAAACATGATTGCTTAATGAAAATATTGGTACGTTCACTTGATGTTAGGATATCGTTTCTGTAACAGTAACGTAAAAGTGTGCATAATAGTATTTAAAATAAATACCAAAAAGTTTGAAACAAAAGTGTGAAAGAAAAATAACATTCCGATTACACGAGAACGGCAAATCATATAACGAGATTGCCGAAATTGTGGACAGAAGTAAGTGCACGATACATTATATCATAATAAAGTCAAAGAATGAGGAAACACTTGCAAACAAAGCTCGATCAGATCGATCAAAGAAATTGACTGGAAGAGAGGAGAAAGTTATCATTCGCGAATTAAAAAAGATCCTACTACATCCGCTCCTCAACTCGCAAGTATGGTAGCTGATATGTTTCATAAAGAAGTTCACAGGGAATTATGTCGACGAATCTTACGAAACAATGATTTTCATGGAGAGCACCGCGAAAGAAGACATACATTAATACGGTAAATCATAAGAAAAGATTGACTTTTGCAAAAACCTATATTAATAAAGATAATTCTTTTTGGAACAATGTCATCTTTTCGGACGAGTCAAAATTTAACATTTTTGGCTCGGATGGTCAAAATTATGTGCGAAGAAAACCAAATACGGAATTGGAAATTCGATATTTACATTAAACAGTGAAACACGAAGGTGGATCGGTCATGGTGTGGGGATGCATGGCTGCCAGTGGCACCGGAAATTTGATATTTATTGATGGAACACTTGATAAATATAAATATTTAAATATTTTAAAAAATAACTTTAAAGAAAGTGCCCGTAAATTAGGATTATTGGAAGATTTCCACTTCCAACAAGCTAATGATCCTAAGCATACTGCTAGAGTTGTGAAAGAATGGATCGTATATAACACACCGCAAAGTTCAGACATAGATCCTATTGAAAATTTATGAGCTGAAATAGAAAAAAGATGAAATAAATTTCAGATAATTTGAAAGCAAGTATTAAAAGATAAAATTATAGAAATATGGAACTCCGTTGAGTGTAGCTTTACAAAATCATTGATTTACAGTGTGGAACGTCGATTGAGACACACTATTGCTGCTAAAATTGATCCAACAAAAATATTAATATTAAATAATTTAAAAATATATGTAGCGTTCAAATACTTTTGTCAGTCACTTACAATCCTTTTCAAATTTTACTGATATAATCTTAAGACTTCCATCTTCCTATTCACATCTGCTTGTCTAAGCAAATTACTTTAATGTACATTATTTTGGCCATTCAAGTTTGCATATGTAAGCGTCCGAATACTTCCGTGAGCCGCTGTATATAGGCTAATCTTTGATACAGGAATAAAGGGATACACCAGGCTTATTCTACGTGTTTTGATTACATGTATCTGCACATATATTGTTTAGCTTTGTCACGCGTGCCGTTAGGACGGTTAGGTAACAAGATACGTGCTTATCAAGTAATCATCCGTATCGTAAGTACACGTGTATCTACATACGTACGTGCGTAGGTACACTGTGATTCAGAAGTACGCGGACGCTTGCTTATTTCCAATAGAATGTACAGTAGAATTTATTGCAACGAAATTTTGCTTAAACTGCATGATTAAATTGAAACCGGGTTAGGAAAAGAAGAAAATTCCAATCACGCTGAAGGGTCTCGCGATTTCGTCTCCTTCGGTCAATCGTGAAGTTAACGCGTTAATTCGTTGTTATGATATGGTTGCTAAAAAATTAACCAAAATGTCCAAATACTTTTGTACGCTCCTGTTCCCTATATATATATATATATATATATATAGTACATACGTACGTACTCTATGGACGTCCATATTGCGTAGATAGGTGCGCGACACAGGACATGCGTATCGACCACTGACCCATATTCGAAAACGGCTGCGCGCCACTCGATACTCATCGATTCGCTGAATTACCTAAATGAAACAACACGCGGCGGAACAATCGATTCTCCGTTTCCTCTCTGCTTGCTTCTCCTTCCACTTCGTCGTCCCTTTCTGTTCATGATTATAGTATTAGAACGCTTTCAAATTATTGCAAATATACAGAGTGTCTGGCGAAAGTATCCGAACACATGCAAACTAGCGTCCTTTGGTCAGATTAAGCGGTTGTGACAACTATACCAAATATCGCATACGCAAATACAGAAGTTCAAACAGAAACCGTCTTGACGCGACAAAGTTACACTGATAATGCACCTGATATATTCATAAAAAAATTCTCTTCCAAATGTCTCGATACTTTGCTGAACTACTGCGTGCACGATGCTATGTACAACCTCCGTACACGATAAAAACAATATCCTTTATCCTTTCTCGGAGCGATAAGCAAAGGAAGAAGATGATGAAAGACATTTTGCAAGCAGAAACTCTGGTCGGTGACAGTTAGATTTCTCTGTGTACGCCTTCTGTTCGTTTTAGTCTCTCGTTTCGCGTTGCCTCGTGCAATTTCCACAAGCCATTCGAGCCGCACGCGTAGCAACAAGCGAAAAAAGTAAAATAATTTTCCTTCGGTTGCATCCACTCGAATAAACGGAATAGAGGCAAGCACGATTAAACGATGCAGCAGGAACATTGATTCGTGAGAAAGGTTAATGACACGGGGACACGCGCCAGGCTGAATTTACATCGGCGAAGTTGAATGTCGTTTCGATGGGAACAGGGACGATTGCCACCTAACTGGGTACGTAAACAATTCTAATTGGAAGGTAAGCCAGCAACGAGTTCCATTCGTAGATCGAGCTGCTTTTTCCATGAAATTCCTGACAATCGTTCGGGAAAGAGATGCAGTGAGCGAGGATAAAGAGAAGCGACTCGTTTACCGAATATCTCATTCGGCTTTTCACTAATTTCGCTGTTTGCGAAAACAATTTCATCGTTAGAAAGCTGATTAGAGAAAATTTGCTCAAGCACCGTCTAGTACCATTGCTAATTGGCGAACGAGTTCCAATCGAATCATTGAATTGATTTCCACCTTTTGTGAAAGAGCGTTGATTAGAACGAATTGTAGAGCGAGTTTTAAATCAATAAAAATGTACTCGTTATCTTTCCCTCCTGTGATCTCTATATGTGACGTACTCTGGTAAAAAGAGATTAACGCGCGTAAACGACTTTTCCAGATAAACGCGTTTAAAGTTACGCACCCCATAACGCGTTTATCCGTTTTCTTTTCAGCTGTGTTACGTATTTCATTTGAGCTTGATGAGAATATCTACGCACGTGTGGTTTATGGTATTTTTCAGCAACGTAGCTTGCGCATACAATCGATTAAAGGTGTATCGTAATTTGCATTAACGTAACACGTTATTGCCTGCTTTCATTAGGAATATTCATTATCATACATGAAGATTTCAGCACTTTACCGACCGATAGCCTATTAATCGTCTTTTTGTCATCGACAATTTTTCTTATTATTTGAGCAGTAATTTGTTATTTAGTACTAAGGTACCTGGTTCAGTTGCGTCAGTTGCGTTGTTTTGTAAGTTCTCACAATTTTATACTAATTTGAAAAACTTACAATTTGCGATGAACGAAAAGAATGGTATTGGAGAGTCTAAACCAAAACAGAGCCAGCACCAGGGAGAATCTGCGCCTGACCTGCCGGTCGGACGTGCGTATGCTGTTGAACCGCTAGCTAACCGAGTCGGTAAAGTGTTAAGTATTTTAGAAAATTGGGCTAGCTGTCGTTGCAAGCAGCGTACTTTTGTTTGTAAAACATGAAGGTGAAAAGGTGGAAATCGATTTTTTCGCAACTTTAATTTTTCTACTAGAACACGTCACGTATTAATTCTGGATGCACAGTATTTTCATTTAATAAGAACATAGACAGCTGTGATATGGAAGACAATTTATCTTGCATACAAATAATAGGTACATTTGAGTGAAATATTAATCTCGAACGAGATTACGGAACGTTTAATCATGGTCGCAATTACCACCAGAGCAACGCTTATCCGTGAAAGTTGTTTAGGTAGTTTGACGTAGCTTTTTCTCCGGTATACATACGCTTTAATACGAGCACGTATGAAGTTGATGCAAAAGTTGGAATCAACGCATACGGTTATATATTATTTTTATCTCAAACGAATTAAGCTAAATACAAATTTCAAACGTGTACGTGGATATGGGCATTTCAGTTGATTTTTATTAATAGCACTGTGATTATTACTAAGAATATATGAATTAATGGCTCGATGACTAGATGAATGATTAGAAACGATACTTGTAATATCCTCTTTTGCATTAGCAGATGTTTTGCATATCCAGTGATATGTTAACTATTTATTTGTAATTTTATCAATGGCATATTAAAATTAAATGCATGACTTATCCGAGTATCAAATGGTTTTAAATGTTATTGTTGAAATAAATCACGATAATATTACAATCTAAAATTTTCAAGGTTCTCTTCGGTAATTGTAATTGTTCCATTCGATTCGTTCCACTCCATTGGCGGAAATAATTTCAAATCTAACGCAAACCCAACGAAACGAAAAAGTAGGAAAACCAGTTTTACGAATGTCTCGAAAAGTAAAGTCGAGCGACGGTAACACGTTTAGGGAAAATATTGTTCAACAAAATATTCTGCTTTAGGACATGTTCGAAGGTCATTGAAATCAACGAGGTGTGCCCTTCTCTATGTTATCTACAGCTCGATAACCAGACAAATCGGGTACAGTGAAGTCTTGAAAAACGGCTCTGTAATACTCGACGCTTATAGATGCCAAACTTCTTATCGCATATTATATTTTAAAAACAAATTTTGTCCTGTCGTGATATTCTATTGGGTTGGCAACTAAGTGATTGCGGATTTTGTAATTAGATGGTAATGACAAAATTATCATTACCATCTAATGACAAAATTCGCAATCACTTCAGTTGCCAATCTGATACGATGGGTCTAACAAAGGATAAAATCTTCTTGAAACCTTTCTGTTTGCAATTACATAACTGATACAAAAAATAAGTAAAGTTTCTGTGTATTTTCAAAGAATAGTGTAAAACGCAAAGCAGAGACGTATTATACACTATGGTAGATAATTATTTGGACGCTCGATGTTATCCGATGAAAAATCAAATATTTATATTATATTTTCAATGTTATTTGTAGAAGGATACTTCTTTATTGTTAATTCTCTACATTTTGCCACAACTGAGATGAAATGTTCTGTTGAATTTAAATTGAAACAAAGAATACACTTGCACCGATCAAATTCTATCATTGTGTCTAATAAATTGTTGGCGCTTGATTCAATTTATATAAATTTTTAGATTATGGCTGGAAACACATGTTCTAATTACATGTGTATTCCAAGACAATTTGTCGCTTTTCATCGCATCGATCCAAAGTTTAATCTCTCTTCTTCTCTTAGCAACAGAAAAGTCCTAACATTGAACATATCTTCACATTGAACAATTTAACTTGGTAAAAATTGTATTTAAATTGTATAAAAATTGAATGAAAATTGACATTTTGAATATAACCGATAAATGGAAGATACTTTGAAATAAAAAGTGCCCCATTGAACAATTAAACATTTTTATTAGAACATCAATAAAAAAAATGAGAATAAATCTTGCATCTAACGGTGTATTGTGTTAAAACACTGTAAACATAAATGTGGCTCATCAATACAATCTGAACAATAGGTGATTACCTTTTTGTACTCATTCATAGCAATTTTTGATCCTAATTGTTTAACATTTTTTTATACCACTCTGCAAAATTTTCATGCCAGGTACGCTAGCCCTTCTTTCTTCTGGATTTCGTGTCGTAACCTTTGTCGAATAAGTATATTTGACGGCTCTGGCGAATGTCACTGTGTAAGGTGCATTGCGAGTGCCATTCTAAAATCTGATAGCTTGATTTTTGTTTTTGTTGCTTGTTTATAGAGAATCATCGCGTTTGAAATTGATGTATTTAACAATAACTCTAAAGCTAATTTTATATACCACTTGAGGGTTCTTTTATGTGGTATAGAATATGCTATCATTTGATCTGATAAATCTGCAGCACATTTTTCCCTCTTATAATCTACTACTACCATTGGTTTATTACAAACACAATCTTTTTGCGGACCTCTACCATTTCAGCCGAATGTTTCGTCGAAATCATAAAAATAATCATAACACTGTTTACTAATATCTTCTACACGTTTCAACAATATGTTCTGCACGTTTTGCTTACGAAGAAATAACGAAAGCGAATGGTTTGTTGAAATAAACGAAGCCTCGTTATAATATGTCGCTATCAACTGTTACCAAGACACCGCGGTGGTCACCCGTGACCACCAATAAGATAAACGGTCCATTGGGGTAGAATTGTTCTCTTACATCATCAATTTATTATTATTTTTCCATTATATGCTTTAAATAATAAAAATACTCCCGTGGCGTCCCCAGCGAAACATGTGATTTAGCTGTGGCAGTCAAAGTGTTAATATCAAACATTGTTTTTCCCAATCTACTTACCTACTAACTGTAGATCTTGAAGATCTTTATTCAAAGCATATTTTATACACAGTGTCCCAGTTTTTCCTGCGGAACTTTGCCAATTATGCTATAAGAAAAATTAATAAAAAATGTTATATGAACACAGACTCTTAAATGGTTTTTTAAAAAGCTGTAACAAAAATTCGAAACGATGTAATAACCACTGGTGTTTCGCTCTATTATTCCATATGTTTACATAAATACTAAGGTTTACCAAAAGAGGTCGTTGATTTAGTCAACCAGTCGGGCAATGATTAAACGATCTTCAACGAGGATTAATTTCTTGGCCACTGACATCACCAGATATTATGCCAATGGATTTTTACTTGTGAAAGAAGTTTATCATATTATCGGTATATTATTAAACACAAATTAATATACGTCAGGAGTTGCTACAAAAGTTTCGCGACGTACCCGTTTCAATTAAGGAAAATGAACAGTAAATTAATCGTGCGATAGATTTTATTGCCCGTAGATGTTAGTCCTACGTTCGTAATAACGGAACACATTTTGAAATGGAATTAGAATGTGAACCGACATTCTATTCCTGTGCGGTATATAAGTGGTTTTTCTTATGTTTACTTATAGAACATACCGGTAAAGTTCAGCGGGAAAAAATTTGCGATATCCTGTATGTTTGTAATGATTTCGAGTGCCCAAATACTTATACGCGGTAGTGTAGTTCTGTCATGGCTCTGTAGAAAGAAAGGAAGCGTATATCGTGTGTCTAAACCGGCTCGGCGTTCTTCGATATCGTAGAAAGTCGACGAGATTATTTTACGACGATATTCGAAACTCTCTGCGGCAAAAGTAAAAGCGATCGATGAAAATCTGCTGTTGCGGAAGGTAATAAAACACAGAAACACAAGCTATAAACCTGTCGTGATGGCAGTCGAACAACTGATAGTGACAGGATAAACGAGGTTTCAATGTGCAGTGTAAAGAACGAAGTAAAGTAAGCAGAAAAATTGTAACAAATCTTTTTTGGCTAATTCAGCTACATAAAATTGGAGACGTATAGACTTTCGTGACCGATTGCAAATACATATCCAGCATATCCAGCATAATTTGGTCAACGGATTAGAGGATTGTTCTATGTGCAAAAGTATAAAAAAATCGAAAATATGATAAACGTGTGAAGAATATTCGAACTTGGCTAATTATCGGGTTAATATGAATAAGTAATCAGAGACGGGTTATTCTATATGCGAAAATAGATCCAAAATGTGGAATAAAATTTTACCGTTTAACCCATTTACTGTCAGACAAATTTTATTAGTTGTAGATATAGTACTAAAATGGCATTTACACTAATTTTACACTAATTTACACTAATTTACACTTAAAAAAACACTACGTAGCTGGCGTCACTGAATAAAATTCCTGTCATGGCACCGCAAACTATGAGGTATCTCGTAGTTGGCAGTGAGTGGTTTAAGGTTCGATCTTCGAGGATATAGAATTTCAACGTGTTTCATCAAGCGTATGATAAGCGTTTAAACTTATCCTTCCCGGAAATAGAACTTTGAGAATAGAAATAGAAATATAGGGTTCTATATTTGGACCGCTTATTTCAATGTTAGTCTAGATCATTTCCAAAAAAAAGAGACAATTTGCATAATGAATTTACATATATTTATGCACATAGAGACGCGAATAAACTAAATAGACGTTACCAGAATTTGTCAATCAATGGGAACGCAAATAGCCCAATTCGAAACAAAGGAACATGGACTTGCACCATTTTCAAAATCCATCCATTTTCGACTTATTCTTAAACGTATGATCATCCTCTAGTCGTTTCACTACTGACCACATTATGCGGAACATCCTGTATATTCAGCTAGAACGCATCGTTATTTACGAGCCACACAGTATATCGAACACTTGAAAATCGCTTATAGGAAAAGAGAGAAAAGAGGAGCGTGTTTCTCCATCGTATTTCCATGGTTTATTGTCACCTGACGCTTACACGAAATTCCACGTTAGAGTTGTAATTCGTTGGCCAAAAAAAAAAAAAGGGAACGATTCGAGTCTGTAAAGTACTGTACGTCGGGGCGTTGTTCATCGAAACGATCCTGCGAAGAGAGGAAAGGGAGGGGAAAAAAAAGAAAAAAGAGAGAGAGAATAACTCGCGATTTTTATTCCGGCAGCTCTCGAACAATTACGATCTTGAATTATGAATCAAACGTTAACGAGTCCGACGACGAGCTGCTGTATTCCGTGGCGTAACGTTGAAAAGCAGAACAAGGAGAACGAGAGAGGAGAGCGAAGAGGGGAACGAGACGAAAAAAGAAAAGAGGAATGGATTTCTGGTCTTTGTTCCGCCATTAAAAGATTTTGCTTTGGACAGACTCTCGAAAAACGGTCTTTCTCGAATTCGCCCACCCTCCTGTTTATTCAGCTATTTTTCTGTCGTATCTACGGAATTTCTCTTCCTTTATTCGCGCAAACCCTGGCACAGGCTTTCGATTCGATCGTTGGATAGATCTTGGCGCGCTTATAACGAGCGAACGAACAGAGAATGGAAAGTATAGAGACAGAGAAGAAAAGGTATGGAGGGACGTGCGTGGTTGTTACGTTGCAATTACGAGACGGTTTTTCTATCTGCGATAACTGTTGCACATTACCAAGCACTTGTTTTTACCAAGCATTTTTGTTAAATTTTTCTTTCTTCTGCAAAATTACGGACGTAGACCGTCACGAATGAGAAACATATATTACTATGTATTACATTTCCCTTCTTTTTTTTTTTTATAGAATAGCAGTTTTTAAGTTAGACGCACTATATATCAATTCCACATCAAAATATATATTTCTATCATCGTATCGAGCATTTCAAAAATATTAATAAGACGAATAACGAACAATTTACAAATTAAATCAACATGACATTGATTTTCTGTGAAACTCGAAGCTTATTTTAAAAAAAGAAAATATATATATAGCGTATTGTTTAATCGCATTTCTCATTGCGTTCTATAACTTTAAGCCATCTATCAGGCAAGATGCAGTCGTCAGGTCGTGTTTCTGTCTCATTTACTACTTGCAAGTGAGCGTCGAATAAGGCATGTTGCATCGATCTGAAACCGGTAGCAATCCGAAGGAATAACGTCTAGCGAATAAGCTGTGAGACATCCAAGCCAAGTCTCGTGATGCCTTTTGTCGCAGAAGCACCGAATGTCCTAACGTTGTCACGCGGTAATTTTGCAGAACGTTCTCCTTTGTCAGTGCCCTGACAGTTGCATCTTGTTTAAGGACAATCAGCCAATATCTTTCGCTGATGGAATTCATCGCTTGCCTCATGTATGGCTTAACGTTATAGAAAGCAGCGTCACAGAGAAATGCCTCGATCCAACAACGCGCGATATTTTTAAAAATAAGGTTCGTCATTTTTAAACTTAACATTTTACCGACCGATAGCCTATTAAACGGCTTTTTATCGCCAACAATCTTTCTTATTATTTGAGCAGTAATTTGTTATTTAGTACTAAGGTACTTTGCTCAGTTGCATTGCTTTGTAAGTTCCCACAGTTTTATACCAATTTGAGAAACTTACCATTTGCGATGAAAGAAAAGAATGGTATTGGAGAGTCTAAACCGAAACAGAGCCGGCGCCAGGGAGAATCTGCGCCTGAGCTACTGGTCGGACGTGCGTATGCTGTTGAACCGCTAGCAGTTAGTAAAGTGTTAATATTTTCAAACTGTACCGACTGTTTTCCGAAATGCTTGCAAACCATTCGAATGTACTTGGTCGATGTTCCAACTTACTTGCAACGTACGCACCTTAAAGAGTACGAAAGAGGAAAGGGAATCGATGATTAGTCGGAATAGTAAGCGCGTATTTCTTTTTTTTCCACTCATTTCGACGACAAAGTTTGTCAATGGTTAGGTTTCTGCAGTAATTAACAATCGCGATTACCACTCGACCAACCAAAGACCACCGCATTGCGTCAGTACGCGCGGCGAGGTTTATCGCAAGGTACCGCCTTGTAACTTTCCTAGCCAACCATCCCTTGCTACTCTCGCTACTCTCGCTATTCCTCTCGCTCATTCCCCTCGCCACCCACCACCTACCACTCCTCTTTGCTCCCCCTGACCTCTACGCGTTCTTCCCTTCCCACCCCACTTGCCGCCGCTCTTACCGCCCTTCATGCTCCTGGCAACTAGCGATGGGCTCAAGTACACTGCATCGCTGGAAAGAAGACTAAGAAATGCGAGTCTGATCGATTATTTCGTGTAGACTGGCTACCTAAGCCGACTCATAAAGCTAAGCGCGCGTATGATTGAAAGTGTCACATATATAAATAAGATAAAATTACTGTCTTCTTAGCAATTAAGTCTTCTTTGCAGCAATGCGGTCGCTATGAATTTATGTTATAGTTACACGCTACCGCTCAAAAATATATGCATATTTGCTTACTTCTCATAGAAATAATAAATTAGTTAGAAAATTACAAAGAGGAAGATTGTGCCGGATTTCAATGGAGCTGTCGTAGGATATCACCATATGATAAAGTTTGTTTTTAAAATCTATATACATTGTCCAAATCCGCTTTAAGTTTCAAATACTGGCATAAGCTAATAATGTTAATAATTGAAATGCACTTCAAAATGCATAGCATAATAGATATGTAGGATAAAAAGCTTAAAAGAATAAGTACATATTGTACTTGATCCCATCACTACTGGCGGCAAGTCTCGCTCCCTTTTAGTCGGCTTCGCTCTTTTCCTTCCCTTCTCGAAGCTCAACGCCCCGACCTCCTCAACCTCAACCTCGTCGTCGACATTGACGTCGCCGTTACGTTCTCTGCTATTACTATCACTACTACCAGTCTCCGTCATCGTCGCTAACCCTTCGTGTCCTCTCTTGTGTCTTTCAGTCGCAATTCGACACGATTTAATCAAACGTTTAGTTATGAAAATTGATAAACAGCGTGGTGTACAATCGAGCCAATAGTAGGAATGGTGTTAACACATTACCGACCGATAGCCTATTAATCGGCTTTTTGTCTCCGACGCTTACCGACCGATAGCCTATTAATCGGCTTTTTATCACCGACGATATTTCTTATTATTCGAGCAATGATTTGTTATTTAGTACTAAGATACCTTGCTCAGTTGCGTCAGTTGCGTTGCTTTGTAAGCTCCCACAGTTTTATGCCAATTTGAAAAACTTATCGTTCGCAATAAACGAAAATATTGGTATTGGAGAGTCTAAACCGAAACAGAGCCGACGCCAGGGAGAATCTGCGCCTGAACTGCCGGTCGGACGTGCGTATGCTGTTGAATTACTAGCGGTCAGTAAAGTGTTAAGTATCAGATTACATATTTTCGTGCAACGTGTATTCAGCAATCGCGGTACAATCGGCTGAGATAGACTGATTCCACGTGAACAGATAAAAAGAAAATAAGAATAATAAATGCAGTGGAATTTGTTCGTTCGCTTATGAGAAGATAAATTTTGAAAATTTGTCAAGTACATTTGTACTTGGCAACGGTATGATAGAAGAAGTTTCTCTGTAACTGCGATCAAGTACTCTGATATGATAAAAAGCTGAAACGGCGGGCATATTTGCATCGCTGGGCACGTTCCATGTTTTTTTGTAACGGCTATCCGATTCCGACTTACAAATGCCAATTACTGGTACACTTATCGCTATATGAAAAAAAATGTTCAGGCAGCGTTTTAATGGTTTTGAGGGAGACATAATCTGAGGTAATCAGTTTTTCTGCGGATGGACACAGAACGGAGGTCGTACGAAGGTGACATACGTTTTCTTAAATGAGATTATATAATTTTTAACGGACTAATGAAAATAAACGTTGAAATATCCAGCAAATTAACAATTATAACAGCCCCCCGATGTGAATAGATTAATAATTTTGTATAAGAAATGCGAGGACGTATCGACTATCGCGACAGAAATTATACGACTGCGTTTAAAAAAACGTATGTCGAAACTCGAATTTAATTGCTGTGTAAACATCTTCTTCGCACAACAGATAGTTACGTCAGTTACATCAGTAATTCCTATTTATAGATTAATACCAGACAAACATCTTCGTACAAACTTGTTTCCTAATAAGATCTGTGTAAACATAAATTTCTAGTTCTTCGGGTTTTTATCGTGGTTTTAGCTATGTCCTGACGTCTCGTCGATATTTCCGGTTACCGAAACTGCTCCACGTCTGTCCCGAAGAAACGGACTTGGGTAGAAAACCTAAGAACTAAAAGCAAACATATAGTCGTTTAATCATCGTGAAAGTTTCGAATCTAAAACGATCGGATCATATGCGTGATCTCTATAGAATCGAACGATACGTTTGTTCCAGAGGTGACGATGTGCAACGATCGATCGAGCTGCTGGACAAAGTGCTCTCAGAGTACGACGAGCACGAAGCAGAGGGCGAAGGTGGTGGAGGCGTCGGCGTCGGCAGTGGCGGCGGCGGTGGCGGTGGCGGTGGCGGCGACGGTAGTGGAGGTGGCAGCGGCGGAGGTGTTGGGGATTGTGGCAGCAGCACCGAACCGAGTATTGGCCTCACACCCGACGACGAAAGTCCGTCCTTAGGTATCTTTTATCCTCTTTTCTCTTCTCCTTCCCTCCTGTCCTCTCTTTCGCCCCCATTTCTTTCCTATTTTATTCCTTCTTTCTCCTCTTTCGTTCTTTCGATTTTCGTCATCTCGATCGTATCGATTATATGCTCGTTTATCTTCGTTTTTAGCAAATTCCGAAAGCTTCTTATCTTTCCCGCACCCTTTCCTGTCCCGTATACTATCATATTACTTTTCCAGACACTTTTTATTATTTCCGATGATTCGCCACGGGTTTCGTCAGTTACGTTCTTTAATTATCACAACGGTTGGAAATGATTTCCGGTATCTTTTTAAATGAAAAGCGTAGGTCCCAATGTTTTTCTCTTTTTTCCCTTTTGTTCTTTTTTCGTTTTCGTTAAAATAAGTAAAAAGCGTCGTACGAACACACGTACGTCCTATGTACTGTAGTTTTCGAGCTATGGGTGATTAGAGAAAATGTACAAAGTGTCTATCTCGTGACTCAACACGTCAGCTGCGTTGAAATAGCTCTACTTTCGAGCTGCACGAGAAGGAAGTCACGCGACTCGATGGAACATTGATACGCGACTCGTGCGTAGAACTAAAATTGCTATAAGAATACCAGTGAGTTTCGCAATTAATCAGATTCGCTTTCTAAGCGCACGCGGCATTTTTTCCTTCTTTTTTTTTTTTGGTTGTTGGCTTGCGTAACCAAACGTTATTTTGTCAGGGCTGCTCGTGGAGAAACCACGTGATTTCAAATTAGACAGAAATAAATGATATTAATAACGCTTAGGAAACTTTCCTGCTGTAAATGCTGTATGATAAACGGGATTTCAACGAGACTGGTTAATGCTCGATCTAATTGCTGTAATCGATTTAAAGCTGTGAAAGTTTATGTCTCATATCTTATGTATTATTTGCCACGAATTGATTCATTAACGGATAATGCCTTTCGTCCTGACACTCTATCTCTCTAACGAGTAATAAAAAAGGGAGAATATCTGATCGTTCGAAACGGAAGGAAAAATCTTTCATTTAAAAATTCCTCTCGACCACGATAATCTAGCGAAATGTTTCGAAAGATGTAATCTTCTGGCGACGATCCTAATGACTAGAACTGCGGATTTTTATGCAATTTCGTACCTCTAGTGAGACAGCTAAAGAAATGGAACCTACATAAATATTTATTTCATCCACTAAACGTTATAACAGATATACTTCATTTAAAATATTTTTTATATTTTCCCATATTATATACGTTTTACCGAACCTTAAATCTCCCAACTCCCATAATTGGTTAAAAATACGCAGTCTAGTGACGATATTGTTAAATCGACGAGACGTTAAAAGGATTAAAATAAAAGGTTCATGTGAAATTTCACTTCTGATAATGTTCAAGATATGGTTAAAGAACGGTAAGGATAGCTGGTTTTTTTCCACAGGGCATCAATCCGAGGACGACGGTTACATGAGTATGAATGGACGAAAAGCGAAGATGGCCCTGATAGCGCTGCGTCCAGTTCCAGATTGTCCAGAGCCACAGGATCTCGCGGGAATATCTACGCAAGAATTTCCGCCACCGCCGGAAGAAGCCGAACGAATCATTTCTACTTTGTTGCCCATGTAAGTTCATCTCAGCTTCGTCGCGTTCGAGCCACTTGAAATGAAAGGGATCGATTCAACGACACGCTTAGCCCTTCGTCTTGTCGTATATAAACCTTATCTATATCTTATTGTATATAAACAGACTTTTCGTATATGGTTCGATATTAACACTTTACCGACCGATAGCCGATTAATCGGCTTTTTGTCCCCGACGCTTACCGACCGATAGCCTATTAATCGGCTTTTTATCGCCGACAATCTTTCTCATTATTTGAGCAGTAATTTGTTATTTAGTACTGAGATACCTTGCTCAGTTGCGTCAATTGCGTTGCTTCGCAAGCTCCCACAGTTTTATACCAATTTGAAAAACTGACCATCCGCGACGAAAGAAAAGAATGGTATTGGAGAGTCTAAACCGAAACAGAGCCGGCGCCAGGGAGAATCTACGCCTGAGCTGCCGGTCGGACGTGCGTATGCTGTTGAGCCGCTAGCGGTCGGTAAAGTGTTAACAGCAAACTATAATAATGTCAGTGACAAGAGAGTAAAGAATCGAAGGGAATTCAGAAAAGCTGGCAACTTTTAAGGAAACATTGGCTCACGAAAGTATTTGAAAGTACGTAGCGTTAATGAAATTTCAAAATGTTTTATACGCGTATAAT
The DNA here is from genome assembly GCF_024516045.1 of Bombus affinis. Classification (NCBI taxonomy): domain Eukaryota; kingdom Metazoa; phylum Arthropoda; class Insecta; order Hymenoptera; family Apidae; genus Bombus; species Bombus affinis. The sequence goes on from NC_066359.1 coordinate 1,327,877, forward strand.
ACGTACTACCCAGACGAGCTAATGACTACGAACGTAAAAGTTTTCTGCGGTGAGCGTGGAAATACGTGGAATCGCGAGCCAGTACAGTTACAGCGATACTTGAAGCGATAACGAAATCATTTTTTTATTTTAACAAACTATCGATTAAGAATGAGACGACGCCTCGAACGATTTGCAAATTTTCATACTCTTGCGAATATTTACGAAAACTATGTACACTCCATATACTATGGTAGTAAAGAATTTTCGAAAAGCATTTCGTTAAAATGATTTTCTTTGGCATTTTGTCGAAATCTTTGAGTTAGTAGATTTTGTTTAAATTAGATTAAAGGTAGCTAATAGGTGTCTGACGTTCTGACCATAACGACTGATAATAATTGATAATTTATTCAAGCCAAGACGGTTGTTCGTGCAAGTGCATATTTTTATGTAATAAAATGCAAGTAGAGAAATGAAATTTAGATAGAAATTTGTTATCTTCTCTATTTTGCATTTTCTGCATAATCCATACGCTTTGCATATTTATGCATCGAAGCATAAATATGCAAGAATGTATTGTATATCTGGTGCTTATGTTGCATAGTTATCTCGTTGTCGGATAACCTTCTAATCAGAAATTTTGCGAAACGATGGAAAAACTGTAAGCTTGAATTCATCGACTTAAAGACGGCTGTACGTTGGAAAAGCAATTTCAATTAAACAAATAAATAACGATAATAAAAATCAGAGTATGTAACCGCTACGTATAATCGTAGGGTATCGCCTGGAAATTCTTCGAAGAGAAACCAAGGTCACTCCTCTTCTCGTCGAAGTGGTCGCCAACAGTGGATGATAGCCATGGAGGACAGCATACGACATGGAAACGGTAGCACGGTTACCACTCAAACGACTCTCGTGAGTATCCTTGCGAGCTTCTTCGAATCTAAAATGCTCGCCTTTTAGTATTCTCACGACTATCGTTCCTTTCTTACTACATCTTTATCGCTAAGGTTGGCAGAGCAGTTTTTATTCGTAATGTAAACGTACGGCGGTGTAACGTGCAACTGAACCAATAGATTTGTTCAATTTGAAACACACGGCCAAGAAATAAACTCGCTTTATACGTATAATACGGTATACGTACTTATTTTACTCGTCGCATATTTACATCCAAATAACTATAACTAATCTTTGGTGTCGTTCTTATTCCTCTTCCTTTTCCCTTATCTTTCTATAATCGAGCTACTCTTCTTAGTCACAATCACATATGGGAGATATTTTAGCGAGCCTATCTGCAGTTCACATGGCAGCAATAAGAAATGATGATTATTACGGTTCAGTAATGCTCCCCACTGTAGGTAAATTGTATTTTCGTACAGCCCAAAACTCGACATCAAAGACCGTATGGCTGGGAAAATGGGAACAGCGAAGCATTGAAATTGGCTCAACCTCCGAGCCCGCCGAGCAAATTCGCCAGCTTACCATACGATGGTAAGGTGTCTTTCGGTTGGATCCCGCCACGAACCAATCCAACTACTATCGAGAAACATCGCGAGGTTAGACGTCGATCATCGGATGAAGATGGCCTCGAGGCGGACAAAACTCATCGACAGAGCTTCGACAAGGATCGAACGCCTCATCTACGAAAGCAACGTCAGAGTAACGAAATCATCAAGTCGAGCAGCGTGGAGGATCGTCTGCTGATGAATCACGAGCAATCCGAGCAGAACAGCCGAAGAAGAAACGATTCTGACTCGAGCGAAGGCAGATTCTCGAGAAACTCCGAATCAGAGAGATCTTCTATCCCACGGTCGAGCTCGGTCAGCGTCGAAAGATATTCGATGCGAGCCACTTGCGGATCATCCGACTTTTCCAGGGCGAACTCCACCTCGAACGAAAGATTCCACTCAGATTTTTCGATAGCCGTGGCCAGTGCCAGTTCTAACGATCGAGTCTCCGTGCCAACGTCCGATCCTTTCTCCATTCGAAACCTCGACTTTGTTTCCTTCTCTTTGCCGACCAGAACAGACTCCAATGAAAGATTCTCGGCACCAACCTCGGACAGGTGTTCGGAGGAACGTTACTCGGACATGTTCTCCACGAGGAATTCGGACTTCTCCACGAGGAATTCCACAGACTTTAGGACTCAATCTGAGGAGGAAAGATTTTCTGACGACTCGTTGGAGGAGCTTCTGCCTCCTCCCCCGCCCATCAGTAAGAGACATTCTATTGCTTGGGAAGTACCTCTGGAGGATGATCCACTTTATGCTCCCGGAAGTACCAAGGTGATTGGTAGGAGACGACGTAAAAGCAGCGACGTGTCCAGTAAGTTATTCTCTTGCTGACGAAATTCGACTCTTGTAACTCCAATATCATGTTAGTCGATATATAGGGTAGAGTCTATAGAATTATTTGCTATTAGTAGGCTGCGGATTTTTATCACACGCACAGAGCCAGCTCCACGTGAAAATAGTTGTATGAACGTTATGGCGAGTTGTCAATATATTTTCTTGTTTATGAAAACCACTCAAAAGCAAAACATGGTTTGTTTCCAAATACATCCGACGTGATAGACGTCTCTAACGTGACGCGCAATTTTTCATTCTAACGAAACTTTACGCTATTTTTCAGCCATTTGCGAACATGTATGAGAAACAGCTATTAATCAAAATTCATCCGTATCTCCTGCACATCAACTACAGCTATGTCTGCAACGAAAACAAACATTTTTAAAATAGCTTCTCTTCGTAGCAAATCAATATATTCTCTTTCATTGTATTATGGAAATCGTTAAGATGCATTGAAAAATATTTGAATTTGGCTAGTTGCAAAGCAAATTGTTCTACATTAACGTAAACGACTCAACTTTACCCTATATCCTAGATTAATTTCATTTTCGAAAAATGTACTCATTTTTAGCAAGTGATATAAGTAAGTATCAATTGTATCATTATCTAATAGATGTTTTCGGGAAATTTAAGGGTGTCAGAATTGATAGAACGCCTATAATATTTAATAAATAAGTAAATATATAATAAAGTATTTGATACAATATCTCCGGTAGGTGAAACAAATTTTGATCTAGTTCTCATTTCTTTAATCACGTTCTTTAATCGTAAAAATATAAAGGTGCATAATCGCTCACGGTATATTAATATAATCGATCTCCTCGAAATGAAAATATTCGTCAACTAAATTTTTAATTTCAGGCGTCGGATCAGCGTCCAAACTACGCGACTTCGACGACTGGCAAGACCCCCGGTTATCGACCACTGACGATGATCTAGTCTCTCTGTATTCGGACTCCTCGACGAACGAGCTTGATCAGATACGACCCCAAGAACTAACCAAGAACGGCACTTACGTAATACGTCGTGGTCGAAAGAAAGAACGAAAAAGTTTACCAAAAGTCCCGACCAAAACCAAAAGCTTATCGTTTGAGAATAACAAGGAGAATCGGTTGTCCGACGTGAAACGATACTCGAGTACTTTCGATAATATTAGAAGTCTGCTGAGAGAAAATAAACTGGACGAACCGATGAACGATCCACCGATGGAATTTCCACCGTCGGTTCCACCCGACCTGGTCAGAGTCGTTTCTCTTCCAGCGATTAACGACGAAACCAGCAATTGGCCGCGAGAATTGGAAGTAACTGTCGAAGAGGAAGAAAGTTCAGACCTTTCAGACAAGGATAAAAAACCTCGGGAGATGTTCGAGCTGCTCCAGTTGTCGTCCTCGTTATCGTCCACCGATAATCCTGAGAAAGGCAGAATCGATGTCGATTTGTCGAATCAAGAATCGAGAAACGCTACTACAGAGTTGAACAGCACGTGCAACGGAGTTTCGCTATCAGCCTCTAACAGCTATTCGAAAGGGTTCGCTGGTTTAACACCGTCTAGTGGGAATGTGTTTAACGAGGAACCAAGAAAATCTCCAAATTCTAGTAACGAACATCGATTAACGTCCAAGATCCCTGTTAACTTGCTGATTGAAGATCAGATTGTGAAAAAGGCTTTGAAGGAAAATCGTAGACAACTGGAGAAGGTCAGTGATGCTATCAAGGAAATTGAGAATGTGAAGAACAGCGAGTCTTATTCGGAGAGCAAGACACGATGGGCAAGGAGTGGAGAAGCGAAGCAACCATTGGCGAGGAAAAGCAGTCTTGACAGCGAATCGAATGATCGCGGAGTTGTGGATCGAAGTGGAGCGAGGAAACAGCACCATGATTCGGATTTTGATTCGGATACAGCGTCTAAAACCAGTCCTGAAACAACGGATATAGAGGCAAAAAGAACTAATGGGTCGGATATCTACGCGTCAGGGAAAAGATTGCGACAGAATGGAGTTGTTGAGACTCATAAGAATGATCAGAAGCAGATTGAAAATGTAATCGACGCTATTCTTGAAGATTCCAAGAATCCAGATTTTCAGGTGAGCTTTTCCTCATTGATGTCGAAAGTTGTACAACTTGAACGAAGGAGAAAATTCAGGATTTTCATACATTATAATGGCGAAAGTATACATATGAATGAAGACCACAGAAGAAAAATATGATAAATTTGATTATAATATCGATAAGCTTGATGGATAAATAGAAATATTGCAATATGATACATTCAGAGAGGAAAGGAATTTGAATTAAATATAAAGATACAATATATAAAACTAATGATGTAACTTTTAACTTTTAAAATACTCAATTGCAATTTTGTTCACATTAGCAAAGAAAAATCTAATAGCACAGAAAATTAATGACATCGTATTGATGATATATTTGCTTCTAGGTGAGCGTAGAAGTTCTTGAGTTTCCTCCGTTACCACCATCGCCTGTCGAGGAAGCGGACGAAGAAAGTTCAGACATCGGTCAGACTGCCGCAATCGTCTCTAAGCCAAAAAATCATAGCAATCGAACGATGGAGTACAGACCTAGGGTACCACCTCATCGTGGACCTGCTGCTAATCATTCCCTCTCGGATTCGAAAGATCAACAAACGTCTCTCAATACCAGATCCATGGATGCTGGATTTTCTCGGGGTAAAAGAACAACACCTAGTGCCACCAATTCCAGACGAGAGGTGCGTTTTACGAAATTTAAGCGAGGTGTTTTATCGTGTTTCAGGTAAAAAGATACCTAATAATAACAATAAGAAGGTGAGTCACGAGAAAAATGATATGTAGATGTCTCCGTTACTTCTTTTAATTTAATGAATGACTTCTCAATACAAAAATTACAGTATTTGAGTATTATTTGAGTATTTTGAGTATTATTATGTAATTACAAGTTTACAAATAGCGAAATACTTACTCATAAATTTGATTAACTTAGTTGTGAAAAACTCTATATCTGTTACTCTGTTTCTGCTTCTTCTCGTCGTTCACCTTTGTATACAAAGCTGTAACAAAAAATTATTATCAATTTTTAATTGTTGCTGTTGTCGTTGTCATGCATTATTACTAGTGATTTATTTCTCGTAGCAAATACCCGTAGAACGAAGGACTTTGCCTACGGACCTACCTGGACCTTCACGACGACGTCCCTTCACCAAGAGACATTCGCCGTCGGCGGAACCGTGCTCCTCAGTTGGAAATGGTGGCTGTAGTAGCAGTACTAACGCAAACGGGGCAAACAACGGAGCTTGTAGCAGTAGCAGTGGTGGAACCACCGGTAACATAGCGACTGGTACCAGCGGAATGCAAACCTCTTGTTCGCTTCCAGAAACCCCTGTTTTCGCTAGAGGGAGCGACATTCCCAGAACTCCCCAGCATGCCAGCAATTCGACACAGATGCGTCGACAACCTGGTTGGTACGCTCCAACCACGGCTACCACCGGGTAAGAATCGTCTTTTTCGATCAAGTTATTGATTTTATCAAAATTTCAATATTACTACACATCTTGTTTTCCACTGTATTATCAAGTTTTTTATTACGCCGCTTTTGTTTTTCTAAATATTTCACCATTTTCTTTCACCGATATAGTAGTAGTTAATATTCTTTAAAATATCACTTTTGAAACATAAAATAAAAAACTTTTCTTTAAAATATCACTTTTGAAACATAAAATAAAAAACTTTTACGTATAACTATATATATATATACGTATATATATGTATGCGTTTTCTGTTTCTTGAGAACAGTTTCTCTGTTTTCTGATCTGAAGAAACAGAATCATTTACTAAGGAGAACATAGAAAGCTTAAAATATAACTACATTATTGCCAAAAACGATGTATGTATTTCTAACTTGTACAACAGTTTAAAAACTTGAAAAATGGCGCTTCGTACGCGTGCCATGAGCGCGCTTGCGCGAACATAGCCACGAATTCCCGCGTAAGCAATTACTGTTGATCATTGACCGATTGCATATGCACGTGTATGCTGTATACACAACTTAAAATTGATAACTCAATTCAACGAAGGAAACAAAAACAGTAGCGATAACAAGAGTACGATAAAAATGGATAAAATAAAAAGTATAAAAATTGATATTCGATGTGAACAGGTATCGCAGGAATAACCCGGGTCTGGAACAGGCGATAATCGGAACCGAGTTGTTGCGATTAGCCGGTGGCCCGAATCGTGGATGGTACCCGACGAGGAAGGCGAACCAACCGCGGCCAGCCTCGATCGAGCATCTCGAAAGACTAAACAACGCGTACGATCCACGCTTGGCTGGCTCCGGAGACCAAAGGAAACCATTGACTCTGCCGACAAACATCACACCGAACAAATACTTCGGCCAAAGTAAGCACAGCTCCGCCTCCAGCACTCGCGAGGCGCTACGGAGGGTCACTAGCTTGCTCATCAAGAAAGGTAAGCGCTGGAATTTGCGCTATTACAAGAGCCCGCGATCGTGGAAGCAGTGAACGTCGCCGCGGCCGGGCCTCTAGAAAATACGATGTCAGTCGCCAAGCCATCTCGATTCATTGTGAATCCTGTTTACTTCACAAATCGTCGTTTTCTGATCTCTGACTTCGCAATAAATCGAGTTCAAAGAATTTACGTTGTATTCTGATGAAATTTGTTTTATTCTCTGATTGAATTAAGGTTAGGTAGATCACAAAATAACGTTTTGTGATGTAAATAGATTCACAAACCGAGTATTGCTGCGAACATGGTTTTCGAAGTAACGATCGATTTCTCCCTTATTCGATAAATCGTTATCGTTTCTAGAAACGAAAACATTTGTATTTTTATTCTTAGAGATATAACGTTTACGACGACGACATCGTTACAATAATCGATAAGTCGAAGTCAACGTCGACCGAATTAACCTAGCGTCAAAATTAAGTTGGTCAAATTTACATATACGAGTATATAAAGTAAATCATCGTTATTTCAAAAGTCATTCGCATCGAGTTTTCAAGCGGTTTGACACATTTATCGGAATCCATGTAATAACCTCTTCAAAGCAACGCCAATAGTTTCTCTGACTTACTTCTTGCGTGACCTTTCGTGGCACTGAGTGTCACCAATTTAATTCTGGCTATCTTACTGCTGTACATGGTTTGTTTAAATAATTTGCTTTTTATAATAATTCTCATATCTCCTATTGTAAGAAAGAAACTGTAAACTTGAATCTTATTATCTTGAGAAATCAGTTTCTTTCTCGCGATAATACTTTGATATATCTATATGTAGTTATCGCATTTTTATACTGCCATTAACACGCTGCAGATGGTCGATTTATTACTTTAGTACACTTTACTAGTTTGATCTAATTTTTTCTATATTACTTGGAAGATGCTTTGACAGATTTATGTAGCGCTACAGCTATATGTGTATTCCTGCCACATAAATAAAACTCTCCTGGGGGTATTCTAACCTAGAACTTGTAAACAATCGATTTCTTTTTCTCATTTTCTGAAAGTATAGGTTTTCTAAAAGCATAAGTTTATGACAGGATCTTTTCGAAGTTGTAAAATGAACGAAGTTATAGGAATTTGAAGATGTTATACAATATATAGGACGCGAATTTAAAAGCGTACAGGTTTTAAAAGGATGTCCGTTTTTCTTGAAACTACATTTTTCTTAAACGATTAAAAACGACCTCTTAAGATCAGTTTGACCGATTGATTCCAAATTTTGCTCAGAATTATTAAAACAATCTTTTCTCTATCTTTTTTCCTTTTTCTTTTTTCGATCGCTGTCATATCTTTCCCAATGGGGAGCTTAGTTTCCGGTAAGCCACGTGTATTTCGTCGCGTCGTGATTGTACAGTGGTTCCATCTGGCGAAAGCTCCGCAACTAGGTGGGACGAATCAACTGACCTTGAAAATATGAATGTACAAGACAAGAAGGATAGAGGAACAAGGCCTCCCTCCTCCGCGTTACACGCTGCAAGGCTAGCTTGTACATTTCCACGAGGCTACTCAATTTTCATTTTATCATCAAAACACATTTATGTCATTCCACTCTTTCTATTTCAATGCTTATCGACGTTTCCCATTATCTTGTATCGTCATATAGTTTCGAAGTGTAAAGAGACTCGAGAATCGATCATATCGGTCCAGGTTAGACTATACACAGTCGTCGACCTGTTCTCGAATCTTGTAACGTGGATAAGGTGTGTGCTCTTCTCTTTTCGAATAGCGCAACGTTGCGCCGGCCGGTTAGGGCAGTCGAAGAACCGGTATAATAAGAATGGTAAATGCTAAAGATTCACTAGAAAACTAGCGACGTTGCTGGAGCTCGCGATTTCCACGTCGAAATATCTCCTAGTACGAACAATACATCCCACGTCCTTCCACCAGTCGTTCACGTTATTGATTCAACTACGCATATAGAAGAAAATGTTCACTTGTTTCTCGCGGCGCGCGACGTTTCATCCTCCAATGCTGTTTCCGATTTCATTGCCTCCACGTTCGTACGAGGTTCTATAGAGGAGACACTTTATCAGCGACTATACACGTTTTACACGAACGAATGTATGAATCAATGTTGTATAGTCGGTCCCTACGATGGATACGTCTAAATTATGTACGAGTAAATTCGCTGTAAGCAACATGAATTTGGTTGTGCCGATAGAGAAAACGGGCGCGTCACGGATCAATACTCATCCATGCGGAGATAGCGTTGACCGAACTGCATTTTCTCTTTCTTCGAATGTTACTCATCCAACATTACCAACTCGAGTCAACGACCCAGGTCTTAGTCTGTCTTTTTTTACGCTAAATAGAATCAAAGAGTATTCTACGTCATCCTGCTTACGACAGCATCATTCGGAATTTATCTGAATTTATACATATACAGCGTTTCTTCTATTTTCGTGTACATCGGGGATCAAGCCAACACTGAACACAGCGAGAGAAAGCGAAAATAACATGGATGTGCGCAACCCTGTGCCTCCAGTCTTATCACCGCCGGTTATTTATTTATAGAACGTCGCGGTATCGATGCTCTGAAAAAGAGCTTCCGCGCATGCGAACCAGATAACGCTTATCCTTTATTCAGCTTTCCCTCTTTAAAGCGTGGGATCCGTCGGGAAATTGAACTAAGCTACGTTGTACTGTGCTAATCGTAAGTTTCAAAATATTTCTTTCCATACATATGCATACGCAAATACCGAAGCGTGTCGACCAGAAGCTAAAACATAGTACAAGCTTAGCTTTCGGTGGAAACGGTTCGGTGTACATAATATGTACTGAAACAAATATAGCAAACATAGCATAGCTTGGCGTCGCTTAACTTTTCGGTAGACTCTCAGTCAGGCATCTTTCCAGTCTCGACCTTTTCACTCCATATAGAAGCTGGGTATCGCTCGAACAGAACGACGTAGCGTGTAACCGTTGAAAAAAATGATTGGGAGAAAAACAGCATGGGGTAGCAAAGGCGATTGACCAACGAGGGGATGTTTTCAGTTTGGTTAGTAAGCGGCCGGCTCGCTGGACGGGTTGGGTTCAGAGCAGGGACGCGTGGGAAGCCGGAAGGACACGGAAGGGGTGACTAGCTCGACTCGAACCAGGGGTGGTGGCAATCGTTACTCCCGTCTGCTGTTGGTCTGTCTAGCAACCCTCCGTAGTCGACCAAATGCCATCCCTACCAAAGCGGGAATTTGTATCATGGTCGTCGAGCTGCGTTCTCAGTGAGACTTTCCACCCAATAGAAATTGCCGGACTATCACTTTTTTTCACCATTTCCTCTTTCGTTTCCCCTTTATTTTACGCGATATTTTCCCTTCATTTACCTCCCTTCTTTGATTCCTCCCTTTTGTTCTTCATCTTTTGCTATTTCAAAGTTACGAAAAATACTTTAATCGATGAGTCTCTCTCTCTCTTCCTCTCTCTGTCTCTATCTCTCTCTGGGCCACCAGCTCGATGACTGCACGTTTTTCATGGAAACTGTGCTATAACTGTTATCATCGATATTTCTAATTATACCTACGTCATTGCACTCTGCCAGCATGCAGGAGCTCACTGATGATACATGTGGCATTTGCCAATGCCTCGAGATTGATCTACCGGGCGGTCAGAAATATCTGACGAAAGTTTCTATACTCGGTGAATGATACAAATAAAAGAGAACGTACCAGCTACGAATTAAAATATTTTGGATATATGAGGTTCAACATTGCCATGCCTTTATTTAAAGGTTCTATTTATATATTTTTATTTAATGATTTACCCCTTTATGTGTCCTTTTATCTCTGTGAAATATTTCGTTAAAAAATTATTTCATATTTAAATTTGCAAGGACTAAATGTAATTGGGATTAATAATTAGCTATATTAATTTTTAGTTTCCTAATTATATAAGCTTCTAAGCGAAGAATGAACCATTTAATAACTGCTGTGTAGATACGGCAATTAACTCAAATTAACTCAAAACACCTTACTCTATAAAATTAAATTCTACGTCGCGTCGCACGATAGCAACCAAAAACCGGTATAGCATTTCGCTTGCTCGCTCTCAGCTCTCTACCTGTCACTGTATCCTCTCACAATCAGTTACATGATAAATCCGCTGTTTTTCTTTTCCTTTTTTTTTTTTTCTCGTTTCTCAATAATCAACGTACATATTTCCAGCCACTGTTGACAAATTGAGAAAAAAGCATTTGAAAAATCGTTCGTTACTTATCCGTATCGTTCGTTATTCTACGAAGCAGCTGATAACCCGTCTCAAAATTCACTCTCAACATTGACAAGTCGAACGAAACTGTTTTGGTAATGAAGAATTTTCGTCGTTATCACTTAAGAGAACGTGTGGAGAGAAAGAGGGAGTGTACCCACGTGCGTACGTCTGTGTGCGTGGCGGGGGGGACATAAAAGGATGGGTCAGAGCAAACTACGCCAGACTGTGAGTCGTGAACGTTTGGACATTTAGAATGTCAGCTGGTTTCAGTATGTTGCCAAGAGAGATTCCGTTTGTCCTTGAACAAACTTAATCTTGCTTCCCTTCGTCTTATCTCCGGGGCTGGAGATTTACTTGAAGGCATTTTTTAAACGTAAATACCAACTTCTTTCCTTTTATTCCTAAATAGAAAAATATACACGCCTACGTTACGTCTCACAACTATAAAACTACCCAAAAAATTTTTATATGCTATGTTATTTATGTATGTTCTATGTTAACGCGATGAGTAGACTGCAAATATTTATTCAAAATCATGTTTATGAAATGTGTTTCATCTATTAAATATTAAAAGGTGTACTGTCACGTGCATTCTGTATATTTTCCTACATTTAAACTTTCTATAAATTCGTATACTTTGATATTTTATATATTTTATGTCTTTTATACTTTAAACATATATATTTGTGTATTGTATGTACTCTGTATACTTTTGTACATTTAAACTTCTCAAACATTCGCATACTTCAATATTTTGTACATCTTTGCATTCTGTACGTTATATGTATTCCGTGCATCAGTGCATCCTGTAAATTTTGCATAAGCACACAGAAATCCGCAGTGCAATGGCAAGGAAAGTAACAGTAGACGAAAGATAGAAAAAGAAAAGCGAGAGGGAACCTCGTTTTGGTTGTTCGGAAAATTATCGATCGATTCGAATATCGTGAACAAAGTCACTTGTAGCACGAATGCCAAACCCATTCACTCTCGCTATCTTTGGCTCGCAACGAACATAAAATTGCAACTAGTGTCTGCATCTTTGAGGAACAACTAAAAATACCGTATCGCCACGATCGACCGACTCCACGCTCTTTGTTTCGTTTCGGTAGATCAGGTTTCTTTATTTTCATGGTTAAGCCATAAGTTGCGCGTTATCGTCTAGATTGTCACGTGTTAGATAATAGTAACGACACTTAACCATGGCATTGAATAAGAACCCTAGACACGACCATGACCTCGATCGAAGGTAACTCATTCGTTTCTCGCGCTCTTTTCCTCTTTTACCCTTTTGCTCGTTTGTTCGTTGTCTCTCTGTTACTCTTTGTCATTTCTAAACAGCTATCGGTACAACTTTTTTGAAGTTATCTAATGGGATGATCGTAATAACTAACTAGTAATCAGAGAAAGAAATTCGTGGAAATGGGAAAGTCGAAAAATTGTACGGAGTGATCGAATTACATGTTTGTAGGCACGTTTGTAAAATCTATAATCTAATATACCTGGTGTCTCGGCGAAACGAATACCTGAATACCTGCGTTATCTACGATCGTACGAAAAAGCTTTTCAAGACGAAGTTAAATCATATGAAGAGACTCGTGTAATGGTGGAAAGAATCTTTTCTCAGCCTCTTTTTTTTTCCCTTTTCTTCTCTTTCCCTGTTCTTCTCTTTAAGGAAGGAGATTTCAAGGTCATCGGTATTTCCTAAATAGAATTATATATCTTTTTCGCACTATGAATGTAATTTTTTATTCTCCGCGCAAAAGTATTAAAGTATTTATGGGTATTTATGAAATGAAGAGTTTAAAAGATATTTCGATTTTAATTGAAATATAGTGTACGAAAGGAAGAGAACAGAGACAAGAAGGGAAAACAGAAACGTAAGAGCGTCACTTTGCCTCTCTCTTTGTCTTTCACACGACCCGAAAGTGTTACAAATTTAGGATTAAAATATAAAAATTTCAACCAGGAATTTTCAGACACAAATACTTGAATATCTTTGCGTGGGAAATAAAAATGTCGTGAAATTTTCGAAATGAAGAGATGACCTTGAGGAAAAATCCATTCGTTATATGTGTCCCTTGAAGCGGTTGAACTCTGTCTTGAGAAGATTCTTCATACGTATACGCTTATAAGTCAGATGTTTAGGTGATTTGCTTTAGTTAAAACGTACATAGAATTCGTACAATATCTAGAAAATTTTCGATAATATTTCCAACAGTTGCACGGTAAAGATAACTTCCGTGACGTTATTCCACGATACGAAGCAAATAGGACAGAAGCGTTGAATTGAAACGGCGCCTTCGGTAGAAACTAAAGACACAGATCGGCCAGACTTTCCAACAATTTTATTTCCAATCGTCGCGTCGTTTACAAAGTTAAAGCTGTTGGCAAAGATCTCGCGTCCTGTCATCCAAAGCTAGCCGCTGAAACAAGATATGGAGAGGTTATTATTATCCTGCCAGAAATAGAGTGGCGAACGTATATACTAGTGGTTATTACTGGTGGCCGAATAAACTCTGGATGGAAAGGGAGCAAAGGACTTTGGTATGGCTTGGTCTAACGCTGAGACAATCTTAGAGAATTAAGAAGAAGTTGTGCGAAGCTGCGTAACCATTTGCACGTTACTTTACGAATCGATAGATTCTACATGTAATCTGCTCGAAAGCGGCTTTAACTAGAAATGTTGCTCGTTAGGATCAGAGCGTGTCCTCGCTGTGTCGTGTTCTTACCTGGCATGCGGCAGCCTCTGGATTTTATTTGGTGAATTTTCAAGGGGAACACGCGCTGTACTTGAAGATTATCTGCAAACGTTGCTATACGAGTGATCTGGTACTCGCTTATGTCCTTCGTACGCGCGTTTCTCCTCTTCCACGTTACACTTTTTAACTGCATTTATTTTTCGCTAGCTTTTGCGTAGTGATCTGTGGTTTCCCATTCCGTTCAGCCGTATAATTCGAAAGAAAACAATGTTTTCCATTTTCTTAGACCAGGACTGGTTTTCGGCTGTTTCAGGAAGCGGCAGCAAGGACGGCAAAAGTGGAAAGGACAATGCATCACCGTGTGGCCCATACGCAGGTAAGTTCGCATTTTATATCCTCCATCTGTCTTTGCTATACTTTTACGATTGAGATAATACTTATCGGTAACTGGAATCTCAAGCTCGAACAGCTAAAATTGTCAAGTTGCGAAGATTTTTTCTAATGACGAGTTCAAGTCCAATAGTTGAAAGTTCACTTCACACGGTTCGAGTACTATACTCGTAACATGTAATAATTTATTCGTTGTTCTTGTCACAAGTATTCCATTTTCACAAGCTATTTTCGCACCTTGTGAGTATTCGAATGTATTAGAAGGAACGTTATCTGGTTTCCGTGACTTTTCTCTGTTCCTCAAAATTAAACAAATAATTCAAAGTTCTCGTGCAGTTGGAAATGTTGGGAAAGCTACGACTAATCCAAATCCAGTGAAAGTTCTCTAGGATGAACATCCGTAGCGCCGACATAAGTAATGAAAAAAAGACCCCTTCTCTCGGTGTATCGCTTCCCGAGGGATCTGCTTGGAAGACTTAAAGCTGTAAGCTAAAAAACCTTTTATAAATAGAGTTTCGTTACTTTTTAAACAGACCATGCACGAATAGCGCGGTAAATTATGTTCCAATGCAAATTATGTTTCGTGTTAAAGAATATCCAAGCCGCTGGTCCAACAATAAAATACGATAATGAACCGAATAAAGTTCATCGTCATAAAATATGTAAAGTATGTATGTAAATACAGTTCAAAAAGTGCAGCAAAGTCGATCCACGATTTATAATAAAATGAGAGACGGAGAAACGGAGAAAAAGAGAGACAGGCAGAGACTAACAATGAGTGGAATAACTAATTGAAAACGAGGCGATAAAATAATAAAATCACTATTAAATCATGGTGATAAGAACACCGTTATGATGGAATATTATTGTGCAATAGTGAGATTAATAATTTGACTCGTATTTTTCCGATCTGTATAATTGTTCGAATTTCAATAGTTTTTCTTCGCATATAATTAAGAGGACGAATTGTTGGTCCAAGTTTGGTGCCCTTCCTGTACCATACGATACGATTCGGTCATATTCTATGCCACACGGATACTTATCCTTGTAAGTACTTGTTTGTAAGTTTTTTATTTTATCGCTGGTAGAGGGGGAACGTGGCTGTGTGTGTGCACACGCATACATCTTTGCACACGTAACATAACCGGTACACACATGGCATTCCAAAATATCCATTCCCTTTCCACCAGCAGTTTACCAATGTCCGCCTCTAGTCTGAACAGCCAACAGCAGTTCTATTAATATTCTTTGGTTATTTTTGAAAAAGCTCTTCTTACCAAGAGAAACAGAACGAAGGATAGAGAAGAACTTTATGTACAAGCCAAACAACGTTTCCTTCAATTTGCCTGTAAAGGTGCGTCTAGAGCGAGCTGAATAAAATTCAAGCATAAAAGAAACATGTAAATTCTATCGATATTTGACGATTACTGGCCTCTAAGAATGCCGGAAGAATATTCGTCTGATCGTTGTGAATCGATCAACGAACAAATTGCTCGACGAACGTTTACGCTAAACGAGTGTAGGCGAGTGCTGCTCCTGCTCTCTCTCTATGTTCTATGGTCGTTTCGTCTAATCTTAACACTCTACACAAAGAGCTCGAGAAGTATCTTCATTGCCACGACATGATTTCTCGCCAGTAACAAGCAACATTGCTGTCAAGTTCGGATAGTTTGGCTAGTCAAGTAACAGAGATCAGACACACCCAACAATTTGCGTGTACTACGTGCGCTACGTAGCTGCACACTATCGGTATTGATCCATACGCACCGTTCTCTCGTTCTCGCTCGCTTTATCCCTTTTCTCCAACTCCTGGCATCGCAGAGATGTGGCCTTCTTCTCACGATTTCTTATCAACAACGAATACAGAGATAGTGGCATGTATGAATATTAACGCGGCTAACTGTATTCGTGAACCGACCAGGATACCGGCTCCAGAGTTGAGAACTTGCACCGATATGATGGTAACCAGGAGAACTTTAAGCATAACAGAGAGATATAACAGAAGGATAGAATCGTTTCGTACGGATACAATGGAGTTTGTATTTTCCGAATATGATATATTCTCGAGCGAGTTGGAGCACATCGAGAAATGGAGGAAGAGTATCCGCCGTCGCGACGGTCGTAGCTGGTTTTTAACGTCCGTCGATTCGAAGGAAAGGCCGGAAAGGCCGTCGATTATTATGCAGGCGACAGACAATTGCCAACGCTTCCCCTATTAACATATAGCGAGAGTAAAAACGTGGCTGAAATACACGACGCAGTTGGTGCGTCGCTCCAGTACCAGCTTTGCTTGTACACTCAGATTTTAATAATCCAATGAGATAAACAAGTATACGCACTAT
Source organism: Bombus affinis (assembly GCF_024516045.1). Lineage (NCBI taxonomy): Eukaryota > Metazoa > Arthropoda > Insecta > Hymenoptera > Apidae > Bombus > Bombus affinis. The sequence goes on from NC_066359.1 coordinate 1,344,354, forward strand.
ACTATATAACACATGATGACAGAAAATTCAATTACAAAGCGAGCAATTTTTATCGGTAAAGAAATGCGGATGATTTGGATGGGTATCGAAGTAGCATGTAAGAAAGAAAGAGTTTGGCCCACTGTCCACGAAACGTCGTTTCATAGACGCGTATTAGACGCGTTGATACTCGCGGTAGGTACGCTTTCATACAACGATCGTTGTAAAGTAAGTCACCTAGTCACGAAACAGCAGCGGACCGTTTTCGTTGTTACGCATTTTCATTATGACGATTGGCGTTAATATCGTCGAAAGCGAGGCGCGCGTTCTCCAGCTGTTATAAACTAGTGTAGCGATATAGGATGAAAGCGTTTTTCTCGTTGCCCGATATTTTAACGACGGGACAAAACGTATCTCGCTGTACATTTGGCAGACTACTAACGCCAGCGTAGACGTATCGTCGTCACGTCTGCACTCGTCTACACTGACAGGTATTGTCTGCGTTCATCGTCCGCCGACAGTCGACAAAAGATGTATCTAGACATTCTACGCTGTTTGAGGGCAACGTCGTTTGTCCAACAGGCGTCGATGAGTCGAAGACGCGATGGAGCAAGCGGGTTATTGAAATATATCTTTGGAGAAACGTGACCATCCTCGACCCTAAAATACAAAGAAAAGACTATATTAATCTTTTTAAATGCTGACTATTAATAGTCATTAATAAGTTAATAATAATAATAAACACCTACTTTGTAGAATGTCCATTTATAGAATTGGATATCATGTAAATATAGATAATTAATTAATACGACGAGGAACAAATTTTGAAAGTGTCATGACATATTGATTAATGTATTTGTCAACGTATTAAAATGTATAGTACGATTAAGAAAAATGAGAGATGACCTTTGTTCGTTATGACACATCCACGATACGGCGATACGTGACTTGCAGTGATTTCGATTTTACTTTCTTTCTTGGCTCAACGTTTTTCTTTTTTTTTTTTTTTTATTATTTAATTTGTACTTTACAATTTATCCACCTGGACATTCGGTAAATTTTTCTAATCTTGACTCAACGTAAAGTAGCAAATGTACCGTGTGACGATCGCACAGCGGGATCGTTGCCTCCCAAAAGATGTGAAAAGCTCATTCTGCCTACATTTGCCCGCGAACGTTCCAATGGAAAAAGAAGATGCATATCTGTCGACAAATGTGAATTGTCTGCGGATCTTCTGTCTAAGAACGGAAGACAGTTGCCGCAGGCGCAGAGCATGTCTTCGGACAATCGTCTGTCAGTGTGGACTTGGCTTTATAATAGACTACGATTACGCTTCTATGAAGAGACGCTTCGTGGACAGTAAGCCTACAGATATATTAGGAGGTAAAGAGCCGCGTCATATTTTTGCTTCAGCTGCCGAATGCGGGGACGCGCCGAAGAAGAAAGGGTTCTTCAAAGGTTTCTGGAAGAGGTCGCGTCATTATTCGCTGGAGAACCAATAGCCCAGGTTAGGCGGTAGGGTGACGGGCCAGCAACGACAGAGACAGGCGCCACGGCAACAGCACCATTATCGACACCACGTCGCTACGAGCGCTTTGACACACAGTGCTTGCTGTTGCATCGTCCAGTAACCTCGGTGCTGCTTCGTGGTAGATGCAGCGACAAGGTTCGCGTTCCTTCGTCCATTTCATCGAGCTTTTATTCCGCCCGATCGGTGGTCTCCGAGTCCAACAAGCTGCGTCAGCCCGTGGGTAAAATCTTTTTGCGTATTAATTACGTTTCTCTGTCCCTCCTTGTTTCTTTTTTCTTAAACACTCTCTGGCTATTCGGCTAAAAGATTTTCTTTCCATTCCTTCCGTTTATCGTTACATCTGGTCGTATGCGGTAATTAGGCTGTTTCGTAAATTATGCTACGAACAGCAAAGGGCGGGTTCTATACGGAAAATAAGCCGAAAATGTAGAATAATGTATTTTGATTTAAAGCCTTGTTTGTCTATTCTGCTTGACGCAATGCGATAAATATAAATCCAAGTAGGAGTATTAGTATGCAGCGAGATCCTTCAAGTCGAAACATAGACAACCTTGCAGAGCTCCTCGTATTTTTAATGCGTCTGTCTTTAATTTCAACGGCAAAGAAACGCTTTTAAACTGTTTCAAGACAATCTGTAGCTTCATAGAATCGAGCAAGAAGAAATTAATTGGATGGAGGATTAGCCAAAATGTGTGTTAGAATTAAGGCCGCATGCGTAATAAATATATTTTAATTAATTAAACTCAAATTCTCCAAAGATCGAATAAATAGAGCTTGTGAAGAACAAAAGAATGGTGTTCTACGTTTTCAACTTATTTTGTCGCATAGAATCGTCACTTGCTTGTTGGTCTTGCCTGTCTCGAGGTCGAGGTTGTACCATCAATTACAAGATAACCTGCAAATGAGATTACGCTACGTTACGTTTTCGTTACCATACTAAATCGTTTCGTTCCTCCCGCACAGCTCGTTTGCTCGTGCGAGCGCGTTGCTCGAAAGCGCGAAGCGGAATAGAAGCAACGAGGCAAAGTGCTGCGCGAATCGTGTCGATTTCGTCACCAGCTGGCGTTGTTCGAATCATTCGAGCGAGTCATGAATCGATTTTTGCTAAATCGAATCTAAATCGAGTTTAAGTCGTGTAAACAACATGAAGTACGCGATATAAAAAAGGATTCGAGCAACGACACAGCGGCAGCAGTTGATCCGTTGACTCGTTCGTTTACTCTATTTATTTCTATTTCCTGAAACGCATAGAAGAAGAAAACCGACACGACACCACTATATAGCAAGATTTTTCAATGGTAAGATGGTTCGAGTTTGCTCGCAAGACGTGTATACGCGCTGAGTTTCGCGTCACGAGCAGCTAAACGTTCAATAGTTTTTCCATTCGAGAGGTAAATCGCAAGCTCTGTACGGCTTAACCTAATTGTTAGATGGATTTCGATTAAACGGAACTTTTACTTTACAGAGGTAACAGCACCGATTAAGTCTTACGACTTATTATTAATGTCATCGGGGGTGGAAGGTTAGATCAGAGTCGATTGGAATGGGCAACTGCTTGATTAGTAAATGCCAAAAAGTACACGGTAGTCGACTTTCTGATTGACGGACTCGATCGATAATCGACGATCATTGCGATTGATCGACGACCGATCGACGAGTTGCGACCGATCGCGTGCATCGGAACACCATAGGCGTTTCTGTCCCATCATCTTCCTTGTGTGTATCCGACACGCCAGCGGGTTTATAGAAGGCGAGCAAATAAACTATAAGTTATCAAGTATTCGAGTACTCGGTTATCTACATACGTGTACTTTAGACGGCGTTTATTACTCGCGTATTATGGCAGAGGCAATAGAGAGAAAGAAGAGAGCGTAGAAAAACGCACGGAGGGACGAATGCGTGCGGAATCATGACCATGTAAAAAGCAATCACATTGTATTTACTATACGTATTTATTGTTATTCGAGCAATTTGTAATTATACCAACGAAACGTTCCCTCTAGTTTCAACGTTACCATATAAATAACTATTTTTATTACGGCAATTCATTACCTGTATCATCATCATCATCGTCATCATCATCATCACCATCATTGTTATCATCCTCGTCGTTATTTATTTCTCATTTTTGTTGTTAAATTGGTACGTATGAAATATGCCGCCCCGCCAAGTAAGATTTCAATCGATATATTTATATCGATTGAATGCTCTGTTTTAATGATTAATTAATATCATTATTCCAAGTTTATGAGAATTATCGGTTGAAAAATTCAGATCAATTTCTTCGGCTATAGCTTCTTTTTCAGTAATTTGCGCATTGGAAGATTGCAAAATGGGATAAAAAGTTGTGTTTAACTTTACCAAATACTAAATGCTCGTTTTCAGCAACTTTCATGCCACTTCTATTTTTAATTTAAGCCCATAAAGATTACAAACTTTCTGGCTATCTAGAAGTAATAATAAACTTTCGGTATATTTGTTATGAATTTTCTTACATGAAGAATTACGGTAAACATACATGATTTATGGAAAATTTTATAATATGTTTGATAATTGACAATAGATCAAAATTAAATGGATGGTATTAGAGCGCCAAATTTGAATTTGAAGAGACATTTCATACGTACCAACTTAATACACATAATTAGTACCAATAACCAGTCTCGTCGCCACAATCGTTGCCACTGTGTTTATTTATATCTTTTCCTCCTTTATTATCATAATTTTTCCCTTTTAGTCGCCTTTCACGGCACGCAGGGATTGCATATCTGGGCCTATCGAGTTCCTGGACCTAAAAGGACTTACTATTGTAATATTAATATTATTATTGCTATTTATTTGAATTATTATCGTAGGGTTGTTGTTACGATCATTGTTATTACCATTGTTAATCCTGAAACGCTATCACCAAAATGATAATGCTTATGCAGAGAACGTTGAAACACGCAAGTGAAACGCAAGAGACGATAAATGCGTTATCGTTACGGAACGATAACCAATGTTATCTAGAACTAGCGGTTGAATTACTTACTTGCTTACTTACACAATTACTATTATCGATAATCCTCTATTTGTATGATATATAGAAGGCGGATTAAGATTATATAGCCAGTAATGTAACAAAATGGTCACGATAATAACGATAACTATCGCGAAAATTACATCTAGTAGAGAATTGGAAAATTCGATATAGGATGTAGCAGACGACATTCTCCTCTCGAATTATCGACAAAGTCGATTCCAATCGGAAAATTGCTTGAATGCCAAAGATTGCCTTCGCAATATATCGCCAACTCGGCCAACGCATACAAACCTATAGAAAATCACATTTCTTGGTATTCGTTCGACTTTCATTTTACTTCGATTCTTTATACAATTTTGTACGAGCCCCTAAGTGCAAATTTTAGTCGATCAATCGAACGAACAATCGTTTCCCTTTCTCTTTCATTTCCTAATTCCTTTTCCTTTTCTCGTTTCAAGCGTCAACCAAACGCAACAACGTAAATTTCTCCATCGTGGTCGTGGTCATGATCGTTGTCGTCGTCGTCGTCTTTCGAAATACACGGAAACAGAATTTCCCTATGAATCATGTTCATCGTGGAAACATGCTTGCACGTCATTTCACTTTGCAGGTTATTTAAAACATATTTTAAATAATCGTATCGTTCGCGGCTTGTTCGATATATCGAATACAGTGGAAGTCGTTGGAACGATTACGAGGGCGATAACACGAGCACGTGACTTAAAAGGACGCTGGAATTTCAAGGAAGAGGAAAGAAGAAATAAGACAGAAGAAAACGAAAGAAAGAAAGAAAATTGGCAAATGTCGCTCGGCCGCAACATAGGTTATGATACTGCTTTTTTTCTCCCTGCGTGATATATTTATTTATTTTAACGCGGTTTTATTACACACTCTATGTATAGTGGCACTTGTAAATAACGATCGCGAATCATAAGGATACGTGACAAAGGAACGTAAGAAGAGAGCAACTGTTCCGCGATCTTTTCGCCGCGAAAAGATCGAGCTAGGACTGTGAGAACGATGGGCATTCGAGATACGCATCGGCCGCGTGCTAGTTGTTGCTACCGCTGCTGTTGCTGCTATTGCTGTTACCGTTGCTACTGTTACTAAGTACTACAGTTACAAAACCCGAGGGCACGCTGGCCGCTTTGTCGCACATTCGTTGACATGCATGCACACCTATCTAATAAGATAACTTAAAAGGTAATCTAATAAAGGTTAATGCTACTTAAACTTAATGCCATTTAAACGAACGTTTGTAAAGCAATCTTCGTCCCAGCGTTGCGCGGTATGCTATATCTCATTTCACGTGCACGCGTGTACGTGTTCAATCACTTTTTTCAACGGTGTCTTCTGTTCTCTTCGTCATCTTCCATCATTTTCTTCTTTTTCGTCTTCTTCTTCTTCTTGTTTGCTTCTGCCCCTGTTCTCTCCCTTTCTCCCCCTTATCTACGATTTCAACAAAACAACCGTTGTTTCCCTCGAACGGATAGTATCGTGAAATAATCACCGCTAGCCGTGGAGACCCCATTTGGAAAGGAGAGAAGCACCGAAATGCCTAAACTTTCTTGACAAATAGCCAAGAACAGATAGAACGAAGAACGAGGGGAAAGATGGATTTCTTCGGAAGAAAGTTTCGAATGTTTCGAAACGAGTCGAAACGAGTCGAGGGATTCATTCGTGTTTCTCGTGTTAAATATGCGTTAAATACGAAGGAAAAATGTGTATGATACTCGTGTAATACAGATCTTGAACATTTTAATCCCGGTAACAGGTGAGACATTTCGAAAGCTAAGTATCGAAATGTTGTCATCCGTATTAACGTTTTTCACATGTGTTCTGAACATGATTGTATTCGAGAAATTCCAATACATCACCGATAGAATAAGAGACGCACACTGTGCACGCTAAAGCCAAGTTACCGAAGTTGCCGGACATGTAATACGATACGATATTCGTGTACGCCATTATCAAATCCACTGTTGTTTAACTAGCCACGATGTTAAGACCGGTTCGTTGGGCGCATCGTTTCTTCTAGTCTTTGTCTCCCTGAATGAAAACGAGCGTGTACAAGTTGGGAAAAAAAAACGGGTCAAAAGCGGAAACAAACTCGGGTAAATAAAATGTGTATGCTTCGCGTAGTTTTAACGATTTGTAGATTACACAGAGTAGATGGACAAAGTCTGTGAAAGGACTAACGCAAATGAGGAGAACATTTTAGTACAAATTCGATAGCTTTATCGTTTCATCGTTGGAAGAACAAGAATTAAAGGTACTAAAAAATGAAAAAAGACGATATGGCAATAAATGAGTAGCGCAAATGCACGAACGCAGGATTACGAATGCACGATTAGGAAAGTCATTCGACGAAATCAAGCGCTCGACGCCTCGGTACTAATATCGACGACATTTCGTGAATTACGATCCAAGTCTTTCCTTCGAATTCCGTATATACGTAACATTTAACCGAGACCATCCGTTCGTTTGTATCTTATATATATATATATATTTATGTATATATATATATATATATATATATATATATATATATATATATATATAGATATAGATATAGATATATCTATATAATTGTTCTCTCCACCGCAAAAGGCTTGCGCCTCTCATTCTGATCTCTCTAGTCGTTATTTATGACAGAAAGAGATTTGGAGAATCATCCAATTATTTACTCTGAGATGCGAATCGAATAAATTTCGCGAGAACGATCTAAAAATAGTAGGCTATAAAGCGTTGATTGATAGAAAATATAAAAGTGTGGCGATCCTGGTCGCTGTAATTAGAAGTAATGTTTTTTAAGATGAAACAAAATCAGTGCGAGTAAGCGAGAGCGATTTTTATGTAAATTTTCTTGATAATTTTGTAAAAAGTTTTATTTAATCTTCTAATCTACCAATAAATTAAATAACGGTTTATAAATTAAGATGAACCGATATTATATATATATATACACACACACATATGCATGTACACGTATACGATATGCAGGTTATTCCATTCTCCGATTTTTTTGAAATAAGAACGTTGAGTAAGATAAACAACATCAAAGGCTTCACGAGTTAGAACACCAAAATAGATATTTTCTTCGATACATAGCTATTTGTTTCCTGCTTTTTTTTTTTAATAAAATCAACAAAATACGGTTGAAGAACTGCGTATTTGCAGGAAATTAATTTTATTAAACAAAAAAAAAAAAAAAAAATAAGCAGAATTTTAGTACTATCGAGTACCATGGTTCGAAAGTAAAAATAACATTGACTCTCTTGTATGCTTGGTGGCTTTGATGCCGTTTATTCGAATAAACGATTTGTTTTTCACGATTGATTTACAGGAACCTCTTCCCTTTCATTTTAGCTCTTCATCCAACTCCTTTAAAAAAATCGGGAAATAATGAAACACGCAGTTTATATGCACTACATGAGGAACCTCTATTCCACGTACAGGTAAGTGTAATTTCCCAATAATTTATGTTGAATAATATCATTTTGAAACGAGAATAAACGCGTCCAGAAACCGAGAACCGGAAGTTACATACGCGTGATTTAATCTTATTCATGGTCGCGGAAGGACGCGGTTTTTATCGTCTATTTATCACCGCGAGATATGCAGTTGTGAGGTATAGAATTCTACGATAATTTCTCTATTTTGAACGTTATTTGAATGAATGAAAACAAAAGGCGTTTCATTACACCGCTTTATACAAATTTATTGTTTCCTTAAACATTATTCGTGTGTCACGATTCTAAAGATTCTTCTTGTCGACATTTGCAAAAAAATCTTAAGAGCAAGTATATCGGCTTTACAAAGTTATATACCTAATTTTAACCAACCAAATGTAGCCCTCTCTTTCTCTCTCTCTCTCTCTCGCTCTCATGCGCACAAGCATCCCAGCGCGCGCGTGCTCGACGCGCACGCAACACCCTCACTCATCCCCCTATCCCACCCGCTTTTGCTTTCTATTTCTGCCTTTCTTGAACCATAAACGTCGACCATCTTCCGGTGTACATATTATTTTTTCAAAAAGTCGAAAGTGGTTTTATCGGCCGTTAAGTTCGATCCAGTTTCGATAAGACACGAAAAATGTAGTATGTATGTATATAATCGTCGCATCGTTGGTCTCGATATAACGAGAACGATTTTTCCATAAAACGAAAGGATCTCAAAATATATATTATATATATGTGTATATATATATATCCTTTTCCAAACAAAAAAGGAAAAGCTAAAAGCATGAGGCGGATGCGAATATTTCAACGACGCCTGGGAGTTACCTTTTTATTACAATTATTACTTCAATGTTTATTCCTTATTTTGTTATCAATAAAAATCGTTACATAGTAGTTTGGGTTGCTGCTTGACACCAGCCGAATCGACAAGCAACCAGTTATAATAATAATAGTAGCAGTAATATTACAGTAATAATAAATGATAGCGGTATCGTGTATTAGATGTGTGTGTGTGTGTGTGTGTGTGTGTGTACATGCGCATCTGTATACGACTGCGGGGGTGTTCCTCTTGGTATAATTTATAGAAGACTGCGCTAGTCGAATGAGAAACGTTTACACGGTCAAGGAGAACTACGTTACTCTTCCGAGTATGTTTTAATATAAATCCAAATTTTTACTTTCATAGATTTGATTTCTTATTAGACCCACGTATCGAACGTAAGAGACTATCTTCGATTATAATCAGTTGTATTAGATAGGGAACACTGATTATATAAAAGAAAAAACTAAAACTAAGATGTAAATGAATAAACGAAGATATAAAAATTATAGAAAATCGAATTATATGTGTATTCTTGTTCCGTGTATAGTTCTACCTTTCAACTTTCGCAATCGTGTTTGTGTTTTGTATGCATGCCACGCGCGCTTGAAAATGTCATATTTATATATTTATATTATCTTGGTGTACATCTTGCGACTCTTTTTCTCGTTCCAGTTCTCACCCCTGTCCCTCGCTTTCTTTCTCTCTCTCTCTTTCTCTCTCTCTCTCTCTCTCTCTCTGTATTTCTTCCTCTTATCGATAAGTGACACATCCCCCGATTTGTTTTATTCTTCTTACACATAGCAATATTAAAGAGAGTAAATAGTTAAAAGGGTTGTATCGATCTGGATGGGGGAGGGAGAGGCCAGCCAGGATTACAATCAATCCACACCTTTTCACCCCCTACCGCACGTTTGCCTGCATCGTCCACACCGTCCTCTCACCGCCACCATTACTGTCAACTGTCTCATCGACTGTAGCTTCACTTCGCTTTTGCCTCTTTTATCATCTCGTTCCATATCTATCATCGGTGTTATACCTCTATTGCGCTCTCTTACACATTTCCAGACACCGCTTCTCTTGTTTCCTCTTCGCGATTCTTCAATCCTTGAAATTGATTTTTTCGTTCATATTCTACCTCCCCCTTTTCCCTTATTATTCTCACTCACACGCTCACTCCTTCTCTTTCTAATTCGTTAGTTACCTCTCGATCATTCGCTTCTTCTTTCACGCCCATTTCTCCATCATCACCTCTTCTTTTATTCCATCAAACTTTCTCTAATGCTTGCACTCTCTCTCTTTCTCTCTCTCTCTTTCACCGTCTCTAACATCCTTTCATTCTCTACAAAAAAGACTGTAAACCTAACACGCAATAGTTTACTATTATTTATTATCATTATTTCTTATACTTAATGCATGCGTCTCGTGTATTTTTGTCTCTCCGTCAACAAATCGACATAATACGATCGTTCGCAAATAAAAGATGTTTCTTCTTTTTCCCCTCGTTTAATTCATCCTAGCTCACTGTATATGTCATTATCACTTCTGAGGTAAATACTTATCTGCTGTTATGGTGCGTATAAATGTAAAACTGCATGGTACTTGCGGTTCATAATTTTTCGTTTTATTATTCAATTGTAAAAAAGCGTTTTTTCCTTTGTCTTCATCGAAGCTTTCGGAATTCCTGTCGTTATAGTACTGACATTATCTCGGTCGTAAATACACAAACGGACATAAAAATTCGAAATATGGATGCTACGATGAAACGAAAACAATGAAAAGACCGCCCTTCATCGATTACAATTTGCGCGATCATTTTCCAAGTAAATGCTTAGGAGCTTTTTTCGGAAGTTATTACGCACACGTGAGCGCGTGCGTCTGTTCCCCGAACGTCGATCGGCCGAATCGAAGAGGAGAGAACGACGACTGGAATATGATAGCTGTGTTGCTGGTGTTGTTGCTGATGTAGTTGTTGCTCTTCATCGAATGTCGCGCGGCAAGCTTGCGGCAGTTCCGGCGCGACTCGTGCGGCATGACGCATTCCATTCGCTGTTCATTAAAATAATCGATCGTATCGTTTAATATTAATATTAGATATTTATGTTGGGTCCCAGAGGTTACTGAAACAAAAAGAAGAGTGGAAAACACCCCGCTGTTAATTTGGTTGTATGAACACAATTAATTAGTTAGTGTGAAGGAAAAGAGAAAGAGTGGGGGAGGAAAGTGAAAAATAAAATCTACTTATTTGCGTTTTTTCGATGCCATATAAATTTTTCAAGCGATAAAATATTAGTGCCAATCTATTCTTTTTTAAATGAGGAAGTCAGTTTTGTAAAAAAGACCCATTTGTCACATATTATGCCCCATCCTCTATATAATTATATATAGCGTCTTTCCCTTTTTTAAATTCAATAGTAATAGTAATGTTTTACATGTGATTAATTTCTATTCTATGTTCTCTATTTAGTTTATAGCCCTCAAACAAAGAACACGCGTTATCTGTTCTTTCGTTGGTAGAAAAGAAATATGTATTTGTCAATGCTTCTCAGTGTGCGCGTACGATCCGAGCACGAGGGACGCGCGCAAATCCGTGATTAGTCATCGTGGCAAACTGATACATCGAGCCAAAGCGGTCGACTGAAATTATGCGAGAGTGACTCACTTATGCATGTGTCATTTCGAACGCGCGTAACGAATATCTTTGAATTTCACCGTTCGTCTCGTTCGGCTGGAAACTTTTTCAAGACTATGTAGCGCGTAGTTCATGCATTGAAAATATACACGTACAGTAGCCATCACGATACAAAGAGATTACGAAATTGGTCAGTAATCGACCGTCAGCGCGTTCGAGCGAACTAACCTATACCTAACAAGATAAGGTCCCGAAACATAAAGTAGTCAGGGTCGCACAAAAGGTATACCGTTAGCTTTGCTTCAATTCTCCTTACCAAAAAATGTGAAAATGCCGCTTATGATTCTGCATGTCAACAATCGGTGCTGCTACTCTATGTTTTAATCTATCACCTCGACATAACCTATATCATGGTAACTACTGTACAGAGACGTGACAAAGGTTTAATATTCGAGTACTAAATATGAGATTATAGTGAAGTGGCGACGAGCGAGGATAGCGATGACTAGTGATATGATCTGGAAAAGTTCCTATCTGTATTGTATATGTACGTGGCGACAAATTCGAACTAGTTCAAACAGGATTCGAAAGTTAAACTCTTGAATGTTTTGATTCAGACTTGAATCTCAATTCGAATTGTTTCAGAGCCCATCGCTACTCGCCGTTATCCTCGCTCCTCGTTGCCCTACTATATTCGAAGCCTAAGGATACATATACTCGAATGATACATACGTACGTATATACCAACCTAATAGCCGCAGGACACAAGGTAGTCCCCGAGTTTTTCAACGACCGATGCGGCTTGCTGTGGCTGTATAGGGTCTTCGTAAAGAGAAACAACTACCGCTTGCGTCGTCTTCATGCAGTGGACGCCGACTTTGCCAAGCTTTGCCCTTATCACTCGATCCGTACCTGACAGGTAAATGTACCTGTTGCCGGCCAAGGTGACACCCGACGACGTCAGAATATCCTGCTCGTCGAATCCCTGGACCAATTTTGTCAACTCTTCTTTACTTACCTATGCACAGAAATTATTTTCATCTTCGTACAAAAGTCGATCCATATTTAAATGATAGACAGTGCATAAGTATAGTTCTTTATTTTGTGTCTCCCCTATACATAATATAACATAAATCCCCTGTACAATGCAATGTAAATACGACTTATATAAATAGAAATTAATATAATTCGATTTTACATAGTTTTGTCGTTCCTGTTATTCATTAAAGTCATATATCAATACTTTTGTGTATATCAGATATAAAAGTGAAGTTTAGCAATCATGACAAAATAGATTAATCGGTGTTCTTGCGATACCACTTGTATCAGATATAGATACATAGAAAACATATCTCTATCTATAATCATTTTTGATAACGACTCGCGTCACCTTGTTACAGAAAAATTGCACTGCGTGATACGCTTTTCTGATGCACGATGACCATCATATAAATGTTAAACCATTATCCTCATAATTCTTAACTATTTTTTCATTTTTTCAACGCGGTTAAAGATTTAGAATTAAAAATATCTTTCCGGTAATTATATGGCAAACAGATGACCGCTATGCGCGCACACGTGTGCGTATGTGTTTGTGTGTGAATAATTAACGAATAAGAGAACAATAAGGGGAGATACATTTAACAATCGTAATCGGATACATTTATCGAACGTCAAGGTCGTCCGAAATTATCTTACATTAAATTGGGCAACGTCCGTAATCCTACCTTGCGCCAAAACCTATCGTAATTTCCACAAAGTATAATTACCGCGAGAAAGGATTCGCGCGCAACTGTGGCCGCACGTCGACGACCTCGTGACATTTTCGTGTTTAAAAATAACTCGAAACGGTAGTTTTGGATTTAAATTCAAAGTATCACTGTTATCTAGAACTCCATGATAATTTGTTAGTTTGTATAAAATGTCATTATTTATAGCAATCTAACCTCGTTTTACCTCATAAATATAATTTAAATTATTTTGCTTTAACTTTTGCATTCGAGCTATTATCTACTCCACTCCGAATCTCTTGAAATATACTCGTGAAAAAATTTAACAAAATTTTGGTAGATGCTCCGAGGGTAAAGTAGATTGTGAAGCATGAAAAGATGAAGCGTAGTGACAGAATGGAAAAACAAGATTCTACGAAAAATTTTGGTCAGGCGCCAAAACGCCCATTTTGAGACTCCAGGTACGATACTGTGGAAGGTTGCTGCCCGGCCGGCATCGCCATTTTGGCATTCGTAGCCGGAAAGTGTGTGTGCGCGCGCGAGGCCACGGTGCAGCTGGCGACCTTTATCTATACGTTTCGCCGTCTTTCTTCGCGTAAAGCCTTTCTTCGAATCCAAGAAAGAACTGCTTTACCTTGTAACCAAACACGCTACGCTTTTGCATTGCATATCTTTCTCAGAAATTAAGACGCAATTTTGCTGTTTCCAAAACATGCATATCCCAAAAATACTTTAATATATTTCCCAGAACTCGAGATTATGTTTGCGAGTGAAAAGTAAAATTATGAAAAAAAGTTAAATGTCTTGTCAATTGATTGACGAAAATGACAAGAGGAAGACCTCAGTATCCTTAGAAAAAGATTCTATGGTTGTATACGTATACGCAAAGAATATCTAGTAAAATTTACATGGGAGGAGGGGGGCTCCTCCCTTGTCGAAGCGAGACAACCTCTTTGTTCCAACTTTCTCAACATTTTTAACCCCCCATCGTTTCATTTTACTATCGCACACGCTAATTCGAGGTCCTTAGATTTACCGACACGATTCACAAGAGCTTTTTAAATGCAACGCGGATGGCGCGTCGATCGACCTCAACTTTTCTAGAACTGTCTCTGATCATTTTTTGTAACATTAAATAATTTTACTTGGGACATTGGTGAAAATAAAGAAAGGAAAGTATATAACAAAAAAACTCTATCACTCGAATATAACAAATCTCCAAGTAACAATTCTCGAAAATTTGAACTGCCTGAATATCCAAATCTCACGTATACAAAACAAAATCTTTATTTCATGTAAACTCTTTGCGTTTTTCAGTCATTTCGGCCGGGTATTGAAAAAACAGAAAGAGACAGAAAAAGCACAAAAGAGATAGATACATCGAAATCGAACATGCACGTAGGCGTCACTGCGTACGTCTTTCGATAACAGAGGATAGCTTCCGAAGAAATGAGTCATCTTCGTAACGAATGCCATCAACGTTAAAATTTTCGTTCGCTTCGGGGCGAATACCAACGTAAGTGACGAGAAATGTAGAAAATGGAACAGCTTCGATAAGGAATAGAAGCCACTACCGACAATAGGAGCCACCATTTCCATGGGTGGCAGCGGCAACGTGCCCGGCAGGCAGCCATGTTAAACTTAGTCGAAAACCATTCAAGTTCGACCAGACAAAATTTTCTCTGGTGAAAATTGCCACACCCTACCCTGTTAGACCACCTTTATAGCCGCACGAAACAAATTTTCTTTCGAAATCTAGCCGGAGATAAATTCATTTGCTTATACAATGGTTAGTTTTTCCCATCGATTCGAGAATTTATGCGATGTATCTACGACGACCGGTCCTCTGCTGCAGACATATTTGGGCGGTGGACGAAATACCTTGGGAAAATTTCCGACAAAAACGAAAATCTCAATTATTGTTGATTGAACGGTAACGAGTTTCAACTATATCCGACAACTTAATCTCGAATATTACTCGATCTAACCGGCGTCGGTAACACGAGGGGATAACCATGCCGGGTCAACACGCGGAACTTCAACGATTTTTCCCATTTATTACACACCCAAGGATACTTATTTCCTCGCTATGGAAAAACAAAATATACCGTTGATTACGTGGCAATATCTTTTTCACGACAAAAACCCTCTCTACACTGATCATGTTATTTCGCGAAATTCATTAAGATTCTACTGGAACGTATTAAACAAGAAACTTATTAGTAGTATATAGTCAATCAATAGGCATAAAACTCTATCACCAGTAAATACATACATTACGTGCTAATCACTAATATATAGCATTCTAGCCCGATATAAAGAAACTGAGAAAAATATTCGATACTGGATCAACTGAGGTGAACGATAACTAAGGAGAAGGGAGAAAAGATGAAAAATACGAAGTGCAAGTTACTGATATGATACGTTTAAATTTCTTTGAAGTATATTGAGTGCGTACTTTCCCTCTTGTCGGCTAGCTAATAATAAGCTTCCGAGGCGTTAGTCGAACGACATACTCACTTCGAAGCCTTCAGACTTTGCCCAAAGGTTGCCATCGTGTCCCGCGATTGCAGCTTTGGTAACACACCTAGACGCGAGCAGCTGCTTGTCAACGTAATCCTGCCAGCTCATTTTTTAACACAAGCGGCTCGACTCAATCGTTCACCACGCCACTAAAGACACAACCCGTCACTGACTGACTCTTCTCACGACTACCTATATGCGCTCAACGCCGGCCACACTTCTCTCTCGCCCCTCCTCTCCTCTCTTCGTGGTTAGCAGCGACCCCTCTCGACCCCTCCAGACTCTCCTCGCCCGATGATCGTGTTCTCCCCACTCTTGCTAACCGGCCGGTAATTGACTACCGAAACCAAACAGTTCTGCCAACCTATAGATTCACCAATCGATATATTCAAATCCTCGATATTCGCAAAATTATATTCTTTCACCGCTTTAATTTTCCTCGTGCATTAGCTCATCGGATATTCGGTTATTTAATTTTAAAACCTTTCATTTAATTTCATTTTATTACTAATCTTTGTCGCGGAGAATGCCCAATATAAAATAACATGAAATACCCTAAATTTCAGTAATCTGACATAAATTATTGTAATATATAATTCAACAATACTATTTGAGGATTAAATTATACATTTTTATTTCATCATTTCTAGTACTTTCATCATTTAAAAGAAAAATTTTCGTTTTTTACTCGAATGTACTATACTATATCCATACATATTATTGTATTCTATCGACTTTTCATACTCTAATCTTACATACTTTTAAATAATTTTTTTTATCAACAGAATAGCAATGGAAGTGCCTTTTAATTGCAAGTTCGTTAATTGGTATTCGCTTTAATAATTTTCACACTTATACATAACAAAGAACATTGTGGCGACCTCTCTGTTTAAAGTATATACATACATATAACTAACTTACGTGCTAAGTATTTATGTAAACGTTATACATACATGAATTTATGATCTCTCGAATTTATAAGAGAGTTTCGACACGTGTTCTGTGGTTTTGATTTTTAATTAATTATGCATAATATGAATTACAAATTTGATATATTTTAATATTGTTATATATATCTGTCTTTCCAAAATGCAAGTATCTTGCCCGAATGATGTGAAAATATATAATCTAAGCGCTGGGAAGTCTCTTCCAGAGGTAAATATTTATTTGTTATATCAAATATCGTTCAATACATTTTAATAGTACTAACTTTTCATCGTTTAATTTTCATCAGTGGTTATCGGAACGTAAAAGACGTAATTTATTGAAGAAAAATGTTGGTAAATAAACTTTTCATAAACCTGTTACCTGTTATATAGTGATAAAATATAAATATTATATGTAAATCACAATATTATTTTGATAGATATTCGGCGTCGAATCGAACTTATCCAAGATTTTGATATGCCTGGTGTTAGCACTTCAATCAAAATATCAAATGATGGACAATATATATTAGCGACAGGTATATATAAGCCACGTGTCAAATGCTTTGATGTAAAGAATCTATCTTTAAAATTTGAAAGATGTTTTGATTCTGAAGTTGCTGCTTTTGACATATTATCAGATGATTATAGCAAAGTATGTAAATGTATTTATATTATTCATATATTATCCATATATTAAATATCCGGTAATTGAATTTATCATTTTATTCTTTACCTTTCAGCTGGTATTTCTACGCTATGACAGAGGCATAGAGTTCCATGTTGCTTATGGGAAATATTATGTAATCAGAGTACCTCGTTTTGGAAGGGATATAAAATATCATTATCCATCTTGTGATCTTTTTGTTGTGGGAGATAGGTCTGGTGCACATTCTTCTCAACACTGTAATCTTTATTTAAGATCTTAAATAGTCAAAATTTACTTTCATTAGCTTGCATTATGTTACAGTAGCGAGATTTACAGAATAAATCTTGAAAGAGGACAATTCTTGCAGTCTTTCTTGACAGAGGCACCATCCATAAATAAATGTGAAATAAATCCTGTACATCATCTTCTTACTGTTGGAACAGAAGAGGGAAAAGTAGAAATGTGGGACTCCCGAGTTAGAAATAAAGTTGGTAGTTTAGACTGTGCTTTACATTGTGTTGGAGAAGATAATAAGTATGATAGTATACTGTAATGCAATCTACTGGCAAAAGTTCTTGATATTTTCACTTATGGTATTTACTTTATTATTATTTAGATTAGAAAAAGTACCTGCGGTTACTAGTTTAAGCTATCAAGGAGGTTTAACACTTGGAGTAGGTACATTGACTGGACAAATATTATTATACGATATTCGTTCCAGTAAACCATTTTTGGTCAAAGATCACATGTATGGGTTGCCTATTAAAAATATTGAATTCCATCGAACAATGGATATGGTTTATTCTATGGATAGTTCTATTGTGAAAATATGGGAAAAAAATAATGTGAGTAAAATTTATGAGTCGGTGGATGAGAAAGGTGAATAATAATTACAAACATCTTTGAATACTTTGAAAAAATGTTTTACAGGGCAAATTGTACACATCCATAGAAGCCCAGCACGATTTTAATGATATATGTGTTATACCAAACACTGGAATGCTTTTAATTGCCAATGAACATACGAAAATGCAAACGTTTTACATTCCTTCCCTTGGCCCAGCTCCCCATTGGTGTAGTTTTCTGGATAATCTGACTGAAGAACTAGAAGAATTAAATTATGATATCATTTATGATGATTATAAATTTGTAACTGAAAAAGAGTTAGAAGAATTAAGCCTTTCGCACTTGAAAGGCACTAATCTTCTTAGAGCTTATATGCATGGTTACTTTATGGATATTCGATTGTATAAGAAAGCAAGAGATGTAATGAAACCATTTGAATTCGAACAATATAAGAAAAAGAAAATTCAGCAAAAGATGGAAGAAACTCGCGGTAGTAGAGTACAGGTATTAAATATTTTATTACTCTATAGCGTTATCTACGGAATATCATATATTTTTCTCCTATATTTATATGTATTTGTAGATTCAAAAAATGCCGAGTGTAAATAAAGAACTTGCATTAAAGTTAATGGATGACGAAACAAATGCGAAGAAAAAGAAAAATATTTCTTCCAATCTTCTAACAGATGAACGTTTCAAACAACTGTTTACTAATCCAGATTTTCAAGTGGACAAAAATTCGGCAGAGTATACGTTGTTAAATCCCGTTATCTCTCAACTTAGTAAGAGTAAAGCAAAGAAGTTAAAAGCCAAGGTTGAGAAAGAAATGGAAGAAGAGATGGAAATTGATCCAATGGGAGATGAACATCATGGTTGTAGAAATATTTGTATATATATATATATGTTGAATTAACTTGATAATGAGACTTATACTTTCAGATAATAGTTCAGATGAAAGCTTTATTCATGATGATAGTAGTTCAGAAGATGAGAAACAATGGGTTAAAGAAATGAAAAATCAATATCGGTTGATAAAAAAGAACGAAAGACAAATGCAAGAGAATGATGAAAGCGTGACAGATAATAACGAACGTATTCAGAATGAACCTCAATTCTATGAAATCAAAGAGAATGTCGAATTTAAAGATGCGAAACCGGTGGCAAAGAAACAAAGCAAGTGCGTATTGTTATATATATAGAGAGTTGAGAAATATCAACACGTAAATCTACTTCTACGAATTTATTTTCGTATCTTTTTTTATTGTTACCATCATTTTGATTAATTGTTTTAGAGCTACTTTGGGAGAGAGATTGAGAAGAAATGAAAATGAGGGTCTTAAAATTTCTAGTTCACGTGGTAACAGAGAAATGACTTTCTCTATTGAGAAGGTACATATATGTTATAAACGTTACACCTGACATATATAATGTATATAACATGTATATTCTTATATCCATATATGTATATTTATTTACAGAAACAGACAAAGCGAAGAAAATTACTGGTGAAGAGACATGAAAAAGAATATAAACATCTATTAAGACCAGCAGGAAATTTATCTAAAAGAAAATATTAATATCTATCATTGTATTTAATTTGTTAAATGTTAGGTAATTCTTTTCTAGAATAAAAAATATTTTTACATCATCTATTATTTTGTTCTAAAACATATATCTTTTCGGATTCCTTTGCTCTATCGATCCATACTAGAAGTTGTCCATACAACGAATAAAATAATTTATTTCGACGCGATGTATATATGGATATCTTGACAGAGGTGAAGTGTCATCTCAAAATAGTGATATAATAAATTTTATACGCTAGGGTGAATCACGCGGAGTATCGATACAAATGTTTTCTTTTCAAGTTCAAAAGTACTGTGCCCGTTTGTCGAGAAAAATGACATTAGTAAGTTTTACATTATATTTCCCATAATTTTTTATTTTTACTAGTTATATACTATTTATTATGAAATATATTTATCATATAATATCGCAACTTTATCGTGGACTATTGCCGAATTTGAATTTTGGAAATTAACACTTAACATACTTGTTTGGCTAGAAACATAAGGTAATTATTTTTCTATATATAGCTAATTACTGCTTATTTTGATTTTGTAGATCTAGTATGTTTACATTCAAATCACTATCTATAGATCTATAATTTAATCTAGATCTATAATTTAATATTTCACATTTACTTCTTACTTTCCATTTTTGATGGATTATAAAATTAATTTTATCTATAACGTAATTATCATTAAAAAGTTCTAATTACATTCTAATTATTATTGTTTATAGGTAAACTCGAATAACGAATCAAAGAATGGGAAAGATCCTCCACAGCAAAATCATGAAGGAACAATTCAGGAATCTACACCATCTGGATTGTCAGACCTGCACATGCAAAGTACAGAAGTAAGACTATTTACCATTTTCCCTTTTAGTACATGTAAGTTACATGTTCTTTTTATTTCACGATAGATTGGTGAAATCACAGAAATGCCAGACTTTGAAATGCTGAATACATCAGCAGTACTTCATTATTGCAAACATAAAATATTAAGACCATATTTGAGATTATTAGGAGTAATGGGCTTAAAGCCAATAAGCAATGATGATTCACAACGATGCACTTGTTATTGTATTTTTGCAAATCTTCATACTTGTCAAGTTATAATATTTATGTGCATTGGATATATACTACAATACATGGCATGTTTTAGGTAATAACACCTAATATAATACTTTTAATATAACTATTATTAAATGTAATTGGTTTTCTAGAAGAGACAGAGGTTTTTGTTATAAAACAATGCCTTTGAAATTTCAATTTGCATCCAATTTGAATAAGGAAGATTCAGAAGAAATTACTTGCTTTGGAAATGTTATATTTAGTTATCTGGTTCCCAGTATTTTACATTTAGTTGCATATATATATACAGTGTATCTGTTCCGAATTAAAGAAAACGAACAGTTACAAAATTTAATGGAACGAGCATTTCTTCTATCTTCTAATTCTGTAAATCGTGGAAATCAAAGGAGACTTGTACGGATATTATGGTTTTTCATAGCATTGAGTCTTGTATGGATAATTATGGCATTAATTACAGTAAATGTGTTAATGGCTCGAGGAAACATTATATTTCAATGGCTAGAAAACAGGTAAGTTGCCTAATGTAATATTAGTATCATTTAAATGATAATTAAAGTTATACATTTTTTCCCATTGAAGCATATTCAATTCAATATATCCTTGAATATTCTATTCATACTGTTAGCATTGTTTTATTCTGTACTTCTTCCAAGTTTATTGTTTGCACAGTCCGTATCAAGTAAAAATAACAATGAAAGTACTTTTAATCGTATGCACATTATGGCATGATATGGTTCAAGGAACAATTATAACCAGTTACTGCTTGCAAGGGCAACTTTTACTGGCGCATCTGTATTTTCTTCGTGGAAAACTACTTCATCATATTTTAGCTCCTATTGATTGGATGAAGGTTTGTAATTTGATTTCTATACAATTGTTTCCTTTAATTCAGATCTATTAGTAGATAAAAAATAAAAAAATAACAATTAGAGAGAAAAAAGAAATAGAACGGAAAAACCAGTATTATTTTTATTTCTTATATTACAGGAGATTAGTGAATTTAAAAAGTTATTGAAATATTTCAATAACGATTTAGGGCCTGCTGTATGCATTTACACAATTGTAAATTTATCATGGGCAGCCGCAGGTACAATTTGGTTACTCAGATATGATAACAGCGACATACAAAATAATTCTGTCACATGGATTGAAATAACAAACGTAGTTCTTTGGATTCTAATATCGATAGTCCCTTTTATCCAGGTACGTTTGTTTCTATATAAGGATCACAGGTGGAAAAGATAATGAGTTTCTTTTTTTGTTATTTATAGAAGAGTACTTTTAAAATTCAATACATTGTCAATCAGTTCCATATTGTTTCTTACAAAACAACATTATAAATTTGACACTTATCTTTAAAAGACTTATTGTCATATATTATGTCTTTGAATTTGTTAGATTCTCTTTTTTTAATTCAGATATTAATATACTTCTTCTCACCATCAAATGGCCTAAAAGTAAGAAAATTGACAAAAATTATTTTTCACATTATATTTTTCCTATGTGCTCTTATGTGAAATAGAATCAGAATAAATAGTTTGATATTTGATAATTATGCATTTCAAATATTGAAAAGTTCAAAGTATAGAAAAGAAAGTTTTAACTGATACTCTATTATTTTTCGACAGGCAGCACGTTTAACAACCGCTTGTTCTATGATTCAAAGCATTGGACACGAAGTGCGTATTCGACCCTTTGTTTATCAAAGTACACCTGGTGAAGATCTTGATACTATACTATTATATACGTCATCTTTGGAAATGTATGCACGACTCTTTAGGGTACCAATTACGGGTAGATACCTTTGTTTATTTCTTACCATAGGCAGTATCTTGATCCTTACACTAGGACAATGTCAGTTTTTCTAATCATTTCCTACACTTTGATAAATAGATTACAGATATTTATCTAATTTTATATTTCTATAAATATGAATTAAAAAATGAAACATAGATAGATAATAATAGTTTAATTTACTAAATATTATAACAAGTACTTTATTTTGGATATTCCATATATTTTTACATATCATGTATATTCTGTAAAGTGATATGCTTTCAAATTCCCTATAAATGTATAAAAGTCAGTGGTCTACTGATAAATTCAATTATACAAAATATCCTTTTTATATATTTTCCATTCTATACTTATAATTAATACTAACAGCTCTTAATTCAGAGTAATGTTTACATGTTTTGCAAAACAAGATTGTTTTATTCAATTCAATTTGGAAATTTACGATAATTGTATAATTTTACAATGAGTTTATGATTTTCTATGTAATAATTTATGTAGATGTGTAATTTTACAATAATTTGATTTGTAATAATATCCTATAGAGATGATTTCGGAGAGTTAAAACTTTAATTTAATTTCTGAATAATTGAAGAATTCGCCTTATAGATCAAGAAATTTCTTTATTGACCACCAATTGGATGATTTTTTAAATTTGCCTATAGCTTAAAAACCAGGAAAAGTATTTAGATAAAACTAATCTTAATTAATTCTTACGTTCTAAACTTTCATTCGAGCCCTTAAAAGTTAAAAAATTTTATGTAGTAGTCGAAAAATTCGGATTTTTTCATTCACCTGTCGTTTAAGTATATAATTAAATATTATATGTATATATATAACGTTCTTTTCTATTTCACGCTTTTACGTTCTACACGGATATCGAAAAATAAATACATGCATAATTCTACTTTAAAAAAATGGTGATCTTGAAATTTCGTAAAAAAAAAAAAAAAGTGTATATGAAGAAGAACTATTTTTATCGTTGCATGTGGCTCTTGAAATAATGTAACTTTGTTCTGAGAAGTCTTTTTATACAAAGCAAATAATAATAACTAAACAAATAACAATAACTAAAGCAGATTATTTAGATGATCTTATTTAGTTGGACTAATCTGTACATAATATCACTATACTATAAAAAAATCAGTACTAATAAAAACAAACACAAATTCTTTATCCCACATTTTCCTAATTAGTTGTGAATTATAAAATTATAAATAGTCATTCGAAGGAATTTTACTTTTTCATCATAGAAAATCACTATTAATAATAAAAAATTAGAGTAAAAAAGAGACGTTCATATTTAATTATCCTTCCTTCACACTTGTATGATTTGCGTATAAGAGTAGGGTACGCATACGTAGTATGTATGAAAGAGAATACAAGTTATATGATGCATGTTGTATATGTATATGTTATGTTTTTATGTATCTAAGCATTTATAGAATATTTTCGATGAATTAGAAGTGAATTTTTCTATTGGAAAAATAAATATTTTTGGACATGGGAAACTTACTATGGTGGTTATATGAGATGAATAAGTGGAATTAAAAGTAATAAAATCATATTTAATATCTGACTTATTCAGAAATTAAAAATTCGAATAGCAAAACATACACATAACCTATCATAGCATAAAGTGATACGAAAGTTATAATCATGCCGGTTTTTCAAGAATCATGTGCAGAGGTAATTTACAATGTGTTTACAGCATAGAAGTATAAATATTTCAAATATAAAACTTTTTGTACAATTATCTTAAATGTGTTTCAGCAAATTCAAGCTCAAACGATCATTATAATTCATCCTGGATCCATGTATCTTAGGATGGGACGAGCATCTGACTTAAATCCTTGTACAATGCTAAATGCTGTTGCCAGAAAACGTTTAGCTGGAGGGTTAGAATATAAAGACAGTTTACTACCACCAACTGTACCACGAGTAAGTTCTTTTTACAAATAACACTTTTATAAAGATGTTTCATTTTTTATTGTTTTTAGTAGACAAAAGAGCTGACACAAGCAATGGAGGAATCTCGTCTACAAGTATCTCATACATTACAATCTTGTCTCCAATCCGATGGAAGAAGAAGATATGCTACGCCACCCCAACAAATAGCTGCTTTTAATCGCAGATCCAATCCAGAAATATCATCTCCATGTAGTGTCGAATGGATAAAGACAGATAAAGACATTGTAGTTGGAGATGATGTATTATCGTTGAATCCAGATGATAATTTCAATATTCACTTTCCATATAGGAGAGGTGAACTTAACATTCATTCTGGTCCTGGTGGTAGTTTGAGATCTGTTATGGCTGATTTAAAAACGATTTGGGAATATGTTCTCACAGAAAAAATGGACATTCCTTTAAGAGATTTGAAACATTATCGTGCTGTTCTTATAATTCCAGATATTTATAACAGGCAATATTTGAAAGAATTAACAACGCTGATGCTCTGTGATATTGGATTTGGAGCATGTTTTTTATTACAAGTTGGTACTAATATTTTTGTTTTTATTCTTAGAGTATTCTATTGCTGGTGAATTAATATTTTACTATGTTTTAAAGGATCACGTCGCAGCTACGTTTGGTGCAGGATTGGGATATGCATGTGTAGTTGATGTTGGAGATCAAAAAACATCAGTTTCTTGCGTAGAAGATGGAATCTCTCATAGAAATACTAGAGTACGAATGGATTATGGCGGAGGAGATATCACTCAGACATTCTTCTGGCTACTTCAGAAATGCGCTTTCCCGTACAAAACATGCGATCCATCTAATAAGCTAGACGCGTTACTCTTGAGTCAATTAAAAAAAGATTTCTGTCACGTTGATTTGAATGTATGCGGATCTCAGGAAAAGACGTTTGTAGTTCGAAAACCGAAACAACAAACCGAGAAATACACTCTACAAGTAGGCGATGAGTGTTTAGTCGCACCTTTAAGTTTATTTCAACCTGAATTATTTAAAGTTACTGGAACACATAGCGTACATATACAAAAGAGGTCAATGGGAGATCCGGAAGACCCGCACGACGAAAATTACCTGCGAGAAACGAGTGTATGTAGATTTACATAGAGAGGTGAGTATGCTTATTTTTCTAGTATGAACATTAGTTTCGTTACTAACTGTTTAGAGAAGAGGTATGAAAGAAAATCTTGAGCAAACATCTGAAATGCAAGAAGAAGCAACTGCACCAACTGTAGGAGGGGAAGAAGAAGTGGTCGTAGATGCAGTAGATTCAGCACCGACCTTATCGAATCGCGATCTGGATGCTCCACGTGACTTTGTAGTGGGCCCCCAGCAACTATTAGGATTAGATCATGCTGTACTTCAAAGTATCGATCGCTGTCGTATGTATATTCAGTTGACTCATCAAATGTGAAATATATATAATATATATAATAGACTTTAATTACTGTTGCATTTTTGATAGCCACGGAAGATCTGAAAAGAAAAATGTACAGTTGTGTACTTGTTGTTGGTTCTGGTATGAAATTTCAAGGTATAGGTATGTGGCTACACAATCGGATTTCCCTTCAAATTCCCTACATGTATAGGGCTGGTATGTATATATATATCTATGCTGTTTTGTCCTTAAATAAAAAAGATACTATATATTCTATTTTGCATATAATGCAAAGAACAATTGGATATCATAACACAACCAAAAGAAATGGATCCTGGTATGACAGCATGGAAAGGGGCAGCAATTCTAAGTTGTTTAGAATCTGCTCAAGAATTATGGATTGGTCGACAAGAATGGGAACGAACAGGTGTCAGAGTATTGAGAGAAAGAGCACCATTTATGTGGTAAAAATGCTCGAATAAAACATTTTTTTAAAATTAAAAAATTTTAATGTAAAATATTAAACTTAAATTTTGATTTGGCCATTTTTTACAATTATGTATTACATATATCATTATCTACCATATAATATTATCACCTCCCTATTTTTAAGCACTTAAATTTAAGTAATTAAAAATAAACCTTATTTTAAAAATATAGAATTTATAGTACATATTATATACCTATAACATATCCATTAATCTAACTTTAGTTTTATCATTTCTATGATACATAATAATGTCAGCTTCGAGCAGGAAGTTTACAAAATCCAGAGTTTCCGGTGTAACATCTACATACAGATCATTACCACC
Source organism: Bombus affinis (assembly GCF_024516045.1). NCBI lineage: Eukaryota > Metazoa > Arthropoda > Insecta > Hymenoptera > Apidae > Bombus > Bombus affinis. Next base: position 1,371,090 of record NC_066359.1, read on the forward strand.
TCTTGTGTATGATGTTGTCAACTCCTGAAAATTTATATCCATTTGTTCTACCTTTTGAATAATAAAAATTTTTGTATGACTTTAAATATTCTGTACTTACCCCTAAAAACTCTTTGAAATTCTGATTTTCTGGGAATAACTTTTCTACTACTGCATGCTAAGCATTTACACACATATAATTATAATAGATTCATTATAGATAAAACATTAAATATTAAATTTATATATTTATATTTTTTTGTCATACCAAATCTCTTTTTACAGTTCGAAACATGCGTTTCGCTATAACATGTTCCGTATTATAGGTTGTATTGGCCGTCAGTTCGTTTGCACCTAAGTAGGCTTCTTTCATCTTCTCCAAACCCATTCTTTTGTTTTGCAAGCTGAAACAAACATATACGATTTTATAGAATGTCAAACCAAAATAGTTACAAAGTGATACTCTATTATTTTACGAACTAAGATATATCGTTTTTAATATCCGAAAGTTGCGTCTTCATTTTCTCAAAAAGTTGGTGAGCATTTTGAACTTCCTTTTCAAGTTCTGTTAAGACTTCAACGTGCAAATCAGACGTTTTAGGAATGGGATAATCTTTTGGTTCTTCTAAAATAATTTTACTAAATAAACTGTTACACAATTTGTGTTGCTTCTTTCTTACATCTTCTGGATTGCAAGTTTTATTCAAAGCAACTTGTTCGTAATTGTTCGAGATTACATTCATCGTGTCTTCTATTTCTTTTTGTCGCTCCATCTGGGTTTCTTTTAGAGCTTCGAAAGCATCTTGCAACGTATATTCCATTTTTTTCTCTTCTCTTTTAGACTTTATTGTGGAAACAAAACATTTAAAGTATCACGAAACTTTTCTGTGAAATGGCGGGAAATCAAATATGTATATACACCCGTTTTTCATTGAACGTTACATTGCCCTTAAGTCTGATGGAGACTAAATTGTGATTGGTATATTTTGAAACCATTCATGTACGTGCTTGTTACGTAAATATGTCTGACAACTCTGTTGTCTGTTAGGATTGAGGTTAAGTCGGTTTATTTGGTCAAAATGATGTGTAACCGAATAAACTTCGTTTTGAAACATTTTTATAAACGACCAATTTGGAACTGTCGTTTGTGCTCAACAATTCCACAAACAAGTAAGTACAAATACGGAATTTTTATTCATTTTCTCGTTGTATCAGAATCTTTAGTCGAATAGAGGTTATATTGATAATAATGTATAGTCGAATAAACTTCACTGTAAGAAATTCTTGCGAACAATCGATCTAAAATTGTATAAAAATACGCTTGATAATTCCACAAGTAAGTAGATAAATCGAAATTTCCATTTATCTTCTTGTCAAGTCAAGTACAAGTTATATTTTTAGCTTTATTGCTTTATGTCTATAGCTATCGAATGAAATTATTAATATATAATTTACAGCAGATGAAAGGGATCCTGCTCCATTTTTCTTCGATAGACATGTACAGGAATTATTGACGACCTTGACTCGCATCAATTATGAAAAGGTTTTTGCAACACGCAAAGATGGAGCGCCGTTGGAAGTTCCACAGTATGCTTTTATGACGGATAAAGAATTACAAGAGGCACGAGCTCTATTAGCAACAAAAGCAAAAAGACGCATCCAGATGCCACCTGTTGTGAAAATCAGATCAGACGAGGTTGAAGTACTGGTCAAAGAGCCTGAATTAGAGGGTTACGAGCAATATAATCTCGTGTTTACAGATATATCTTTTGGAAAAAATAATAGAGACAGATTAATTGTGATACGAGAGCCAAACGGTACATTGAGACAAGCAACTTGCAACGAGAGGCACAGAATGAATCAAATATACTTTCCTATAAATGGTAGAGAGTTACACACTCCAAAGATGTTCTTCCATCCATATTTGAGTGTAAGAAACGTTTTAATATTCCTTTCTTTTATAAAAAAAATACTTTTTAATGATCTCTTTTATCAGTGACTTAAATATTCATTAAATCCTATATAATCGTTGCTTGAGATCTGGTTCTGCCGCCGTCTCACTGTTATTATTTATAATTTACTCTGTATCTCATGTACATGTATATATATTTTTATTTAATACGTAATATATTTATAGGATCTATTGGATCAAGGAGAATTCGAATTCATCTTAGATAGAGCGTGTTTGCAGTTTGAACCTGATGATCCAGAATACCACAGGGTTACGAAAGAAGTGTATTCCTACGTGTATGAATTAAATAAACTCGATGCTCTGCGATCTACGAGGCATTTTGGTCCGTTGGTATTTCAACTTGCCTGGGAGAAAAATATCAATAAGTTGTTGTTGGAATTGATCGACACTGAAAACATAGAAGAGGCAGGCGCGCTGGTACGGTTGTATTACGCGCTTCATCCTGATGTTAAATCGGCTCAGGAAACGATACACGAGGACATAGAATTAATCAAAGTTTACGCCGAATTGAATTCTCTAGAGCGACACGCGATATCAAACGCTATACAGAGGTACAATAAAATGCAAAAGGAGAGAAAGGAGGTGGAGAAGGGTATAATGAAAGCACACGGGCTGATCGACAATGAGGACGTGTAACCGAGAACGTGAACGCTCGTTGGAGTTCGCCGCTGGGTCAGTCAACCGCTTTGTTGCTCTTTATTTTATATACAAATACTTTGCATTTGCGACTAAATAAAACCGGTATACAATCAGAATAACAGAATTTCGATGATTATTAATCGATTATTTTATTACGTGATAGTTACTTACAAACATTTACAAATGTAACAAGTCAATTCGATTTGGCGTACAGGATCGTCGGAAAACATTACATATCGATTATTGGCTAACGTTCTGGAAATAACTGAATCGATTTCGGGTCCCGCTTTTGCGTCTCGCGGTCGAAAGGTGTGGCATCGATATTTCACACCTCTCGAGGGAGAAATTATTGCCTGGGGATGGGTTGGGCCATGGATAATAGATCATGAGCCATGGGGTGGTTGTCGAGGATGCGATGTGACTCGGTTACGTAAAATAGGAAACGTATACTTTCGTGAGTAGATAAACGGAGGAACAAAGGAAGGATGGTAGGAGAGGAAAGGGATCGAATCGGCAGAAAACGAAGAAGTGCGCGTTGAGAGAAAGCAGCTTTGTACAAATGCAAATTATGCGACTGGAGGCTGCTGCATGTAAGTACCTACTTGTCGTGAATGGAACAATATACAAGTTCGACTGTGAAGATCGAACGAGAAGTGCTTGTTCGTTGGGATCGTGTACCGTCTTGATCGTTTAATGATTTGATAAACACTCGCAACTGAATACTGTGATCGATCGTTATTATCCATATTCTTATTCATATTACTTCTTATCGTTATATGTATATTAATTATTACTTCCATATAGATGCGTTTCATGGTGTATGTAGAAAATAAATAATAGCCACGATTACGATCGGCGTAGTAGACGAAATCTTTACTAATCGACTATCAAAGAATGACGACGCGACGAAAGAAAGGGAAAACCGCGGCAAGCAATCATTCCAGTTGAATAGGAAAACGAACGGAAAGGAAGAAGCACGGAATCAAATCTATCGGCTATTAGGCCTCTCGAAGCAAAGTATGCGCATATCGATTATATAAATGTGTATCTCTGATTTCTGTCGAGCACTGGGAAGCACGGTTATCTTATTCCGTTTAGCTCATCGCTAGTCCGACATCTCTCTACAACCTCGATAACAAAAGCAGCGGGTATTCTTCTTCGCTGTCAACGTTACTACCGAATCTTACTCCATATCGTCGTTCTCTACTCATTCTTCTTTCTCTCGCGCTTCCTGCGTTTTTTTTTTTTGACAGGGATACCGCGAATTTCATCAACAGATCACGCGGTTTCTTAAAGGCTGACAGAAATTTGGGATTGGCGCGTGACAACTGCGATATGCTCTATCAACGAACTCTGACGCGATTCAAGCGAATCAATTTAATCAGCTAATCGAATTAGGAATGAACGTTTGGCGTGGAATAGCGCTGCGAATCGTTCCAAGAACGCGCTAATTAGATGTAGATTTGGGGTTAGGTTCGATCGGTCGAAGATACGGCAAATTCGTGAAGCCAGCAAACGAGTCGGTCATCACATGATACATCGAATGATAATTTACATGCCGATCTCACGAGATTTTGCAGAAATTTTTCACGAAACGAACCATACTTTGGAACGAATCGACAAGCAGTTTGACAACGCCGTGTAAACACTCGCTGCATTTTTCGATCGGTAAATATTGAGCAATGTTCCTTTCGATCTTGCCATTGTCCGTCGAAAAATTGATCTTCTTCGGAATTTCCATTATTGGAGAATCGATTCCAATATATTGGAATTATTATGCCAATATAATGGAAATAAAGCATTAACCGAAACGCGTTTACCACGACACGAGATAAGGTCGCACTCTACCCTCGCGTTTTCCATCGAGGTTACATCTTTTTTCTTTTTCCGATCAAAGCTACTTAGAAACATACGAAGAATCTTTCACACACCGTAACTTACAAGTAAATATAAGGAGAGATATAGTTTCTTTCAGCGCGGTCGTTAGCACTTTGTGCGAGTTCGTACATAGCCGGTTCTTAAACAGGAATAAACGTTCCCATTAAACGTTCTCTGCAAAGGATATCTGACATGACACGACAGTGTATTACGACGCTGTTCTGCTGCTTCTCTATCAATCTAACTCTATTCGCTTAAATATTCGTTTATATAGAAATTCTCATCTTACTCCTGTGCTTTGTGTATATAAATTTATCGTTTCTCTTTCGTAGATATAGTTAGATATACTCATAGGTATGCACGATAGACCACGATCATAGCGACAGTCGGTTTTATTCGCTCGAAGTTAGCAGAGCTTGGCTCGAGGAGAAAACGCGAGTAAAGGGGCGTGTCGTTTTATCGGTTGTTTATCGGCTTTCGCTCTCCATTTTGGCACAATCGTCGCTACAACTTGACGTATGCTCGACGATACAATCATTTTATCCTGTCTAAACCAGGAACTGGATTTTCGAATCGCCCAACTTTTTTTTATTCCTAAACGATCGTGAGGGGATCACTCCCAGCCTCTTTCGCCTCCCTATTATTATGCGTCCGGATTATGCGTTCCGAAAGAGAGAGATTGCGCTTTTCGTTTACGATTAGTAATACTATATATCGTTATTAATTATGATAATCGATATTATAAATTACGCGTGACTCGCTAAGTTCTCTACGCTGTTTTCTCTACTTTCCAGCCGGCGAGGTCGCCTCGTCGCGATCTACTCTTCCCACAAAAATCGCCCTTTCGTTCCCCAGTTTTTATCCTTCGCTTGCTTAAAACGCGGTTAACTCGCGAGCACGACTTCGGCGGCAGCCACGTTTACGCTCGCCTCGAGCAACGAACGGCTTCTCGGTCACAGAATATCCGTTTCGTAGATCTTGCTAGTGGTAGTGGTAGCCGTCGTACTCGCGGTGCTGCATGTCGTTGACGCTACGGCGGAAACGCTCGCTGCCGACGTGTTACAAGCAACGATCGCTGTCTGACTGCCGTTAGATTCGCCGGAGCTGGTCGTTGCGATTACGTTGGACGCGACGTTGCAGTTGGCCATCCTCTGCTGTTCGTTCGACTCTTCTTGTCGCGCATGAACGCCATCCACAGAAACTACCTCTTGAGTAACAGAGGGCTGCTTAGCAGCAGTTAGACTAGTTAAGGATCCAGAGCTGGCAGTGCTCAGTCCCAAGCCCATCTTAGCCAACAAATTACTCTCGGATCCTGTCTTCTTCAAAAGATCTGGTGGCGCAGGCGGAATTGTAGTCAGACCCGCCGTGTTCCTTTGTAACTGTTGCAGTCTCGCGTATTGCTCCTGCAGAGCCTTCTGTTTACGCAACAGCTCCTGATGCCGTTGCTCCAGCTGCTCCTGCCTACCCTTCTTGCTCTGCAGACCTTCCTGCGAGTTGACGCTCTCGCAGGAACTGGAATTGCTGGTGGATAGCACGGCTGACGACTGAGAGCTCGTTGAGTTGTTATGAAGCACTGGATTGGGTGCTGTGCTCTCGAGCGTAGCCACAGGCTGTTCTGTTGGTAGAGCCATGGGAGGCTTGCCCTCTTTAATAGGAAGGGTACCGCGTGCCGGTGGCCTTCGGAGCGTGGCGTTGGCGCTCTGTAAATTATAAGAATGGTTTCTAGGTGGTAGCTGAGGGCTGGTGGGACTAGCCAAGGGAGACCTGGAGCTGGTGCGCGGCGGTGGAGGCGGTGGCACCCTTCTGGCGCTGGCCAGCTGAAGTAGCTCCGCGTTTCTCTCAGGCACCGGTGGCTTCTGTCCGGGAACGAATCCTTGCGGCAGCGTAGGCAGACTCGGCTGCTCCTGCAGGGACACCTGAAGTCTCGCTATAGGGGGCGACGTGTCTGTGTCCGAACTAGACGGATAAGAGTGCAATCTGCGAAGCGTTCCTCCGGCGTTTGGTGGCCCTACCGTTGGCGCCAGTGTTCCGCCGCTTGGTAACAACGTTCCACTGGAAGAATCTACGCTCCCCTTCCGTCCTATGTCCGAGATGCACGGCGGTCGACCCGTTGTTGCTACCGTGGATGCACCGACTGCCTCTCCTCTGCTTCCTGACCTGCCCAGCTCGGAAAGCATCGTCGAGGAGCCTTGCGCGTGACCTAGCTGCGAGCTTGGCCTCGAAAACGTCTGCAGTTCGTCTAGCAGAGCGTCGAGTGCGTTCTCCGGACGCTGCTGATGGGTGGCGGGTGGTTCGTGAGGGTGGGGCCCTCCCCCGATGACGCTCGCTGACCCCACGACAGTGCGTTCCGCTGGCACAGGGGCAGCTGCCTGCGTTCGATACGTGGACGACCGGTTATCAAAGACTGTCCTCTTCGGCTCTACGAACGCGACTGTACACGGCTAGTGTACGCATGGACGCGAGGCCGATCGAGCTCGATAGATCGAGCTCTCTCGGTCTTGCGGCTTGCAACTTGCGGATGGAGGCTCGAGCGATCGTCGAAAGTTGTGTGTGAGATGGGAGATAGTAGAAAAAAAGAAGATTTTTGGTGGTTATATGCGGCATCGATGTGATCAACTTTCGATGACGCCGAGAACCGTCGCAGAGGGCGGTGCGCCATTATGATCCGGGATCGAATGTATTTTCAGGAAATGAGGAATATATAGCGACTTACGAAACTATTTGCAATAACTATAACACAGGATTTCTCGCCATTGAGACTCGATTGTATTTGAAAGTAATCCGAAAGCGTACACGGAAGTTGCACAGTTATTTACCGCATAACGTATGTATATAACGTATAACAGACGAATTATGTCGTCGAAGATATGAATTTGCATAAAAGTCCACTCGCGTCGTACCCACAATCAAATTTCAAAATATCTTCGAATCTTATTAATATGTTAACGGTACAAAATGCATTCGTGAAACGCTTCTAATGACTCAAACAATTTCATGAAGCACTATATGTATCCCCGTATGAAGCGGAAGAGAGATTGGTAGTAGGACGCACCGCTATCGAGCGACGATGGCTCGCGAATCGACCATTCGTGTATCGGCTACGTCATGCCAGTAATAGTGAAATGTGCGCGAATATAATGTTCGCATGCAAGGGTGCTGTGGGTGAGACAAATGGTGAGCGATCGAGGGCTAGAGCGTGATAGTGAGATAGATAGACAGATAGATAGATAGAGAGAGAGAGAGAAAGAAAAAAACCGTGAGAAATAGGCGAAAAAAGTAGGATGACCGAGAAAATCGGAAGGCGCGAGATCGATCGAACGATGCGAGTCAATGAGTCGGTGAGCGCAAATAGAAAAAAAGTATATTATAACAAAATCAATGGAATAAACATACGTAATTATTAATTCCGTTAAATAGTTACCTGCGGTCTGGGTTATACGTTTTGTGCGTGCGTTGTGCGTGTTACAAGTCAGTACTCGTTTGGGGCTCTTTTACATTTGGCATCGATTGTTGTCGTCCAGTATTAGTCAACTTAAAAAAAAAAACAGAGAAACCAAAAATCAAAAATCCAAAATCAGATTTGCGGCCGTTGTAATCGGCGTAGCTCTGTGTCCTAATTCGCTCGCGAATAGTTCTCACGGAGGCGCGGCGATCGACGCTTCCAGAACGTTTCTCGTCCCGCATTTATCATCCGTGTTCTCTTTGTCAGTCCGTGTACGAAAAAGAAAGCCGTGCTAGTCGAGTAACGTTCGCCGGGCATCCATCAAAAATCCTCTATTTCGTTCCCGAAAACGTACGTTAGCTGTTTGTTGCCTCTAGAAAAAAAGTGTTACTCGATACCCGGTAAACGCGCCTCGACTGCGTCTTTTTTGTTCGGCAAAAAACGAAGCTTGAAACAGCATGCATGGCTACACGCTAGCTCGACGTGCAGAGCAAACGGAGATCGCCAACTCCTGTACGTGTGTACAACATATTTAAATCACGTGCATGTCGCATGCTGCGCGTACGATACGCGCGCATTCCTTTACGCACACACGAAGGAACATGCTTGAAAAAAGTTGCAAACGAGTGGGGTCTGGTTCGAAGAAAGAAACACAGGTATATACACGGTATAAAGTAATGTAAAAGTTGGCCGATCAAAGATACACACAGTCAAAACCTTTGGTCCAATCCTTATAGTAAGAGAGAGAGAGAGAGAGAGAGAGAGAGAGAAAGAAAGAGAGAGAAAGAGAGAGAGAGAGAGAGAGAGAGAAGAGAGGAAGGAAGAAAAAGAGAAAAGGGGCGTGTGTACAGAAACATGTGTATGGAACAAAGTGACGACGTCGAATCGATCCGTTTTGAAAGAACCGAAAGTTTGGACGGTGAAGCAAGGGTGCCGGCGAGCTGTGAACCAATCTCGCAAGAAATCGAAAGCAACGGTGAAAAATTATATGAGACGCGACAGTCAGAGCAGAATGACCAAAGAAAAAGTGAGGATGATAATGGCGTGATGACGATGATCGAGTTTTGCGCGTACCAAGCATCAGCGAACGTCCCAAACGACTGCAAAATCATAAATGGAACAAGCAACGAAACTTTTTATTCGCTCGAATATCTACAGGTTGATTTTCCAATAAATAACTCGACGAATGTGTTTGCAAAAGCAAATACAAGAGAAACGTAATAGATACGATCTATGATCGTCGAGTTATCTGGAGAATTGATTTACCAATTGTACAGGTTCATTTTCTTAAATCGACAAATAAGAGTCGTTCACGCTTCTTGAGATTTTTCCAATTTTATACGTGAAGCGTCTGTTATCGACGCACTTATATCTTGCGTTATTTCTCGAATTTTCTCTACCGCTGTTTGTTCGTTCGCTGCAGTTAACCGAACTAATTGGCAAATATGCGGCATAAATAATTCGGCGAATGTTTGACGAAACAACAAATTGACAAAGTGCATGATCCTTGTTGTCGAGTTATTTCTTTCTTTTCTTGTGAAATCATCCCGTAAAGTTAAATCTACATTGACACACAACTGTCCGCGGACACGTGTCACGGTCAATCGGCGTCTGTTTTACTGCCTGTTCCCCAGGAAATACAGACGCTGATTGGACGCGACGCGTGCCTGCGGACAATTGTTCGTCAGTGTGAGATTTAGCTTAAGACGTAGTGGTAGATAGAAATCATGGATACGAAACGCCTATTCGAGCGGCGAGAAATTCTTTCTCTTCTCTCCCCGTAGATGCATGTATTCGTAATATAGGTTAGCGAAAAGTGCGAATAGTGAGAAAGGGGGCTGCAGGACCGAGCGAGGAACGAGCAGTTGCGCATTCGACGACGATCACGTGCAATTTACAGGATTCTTTCATTTCCAATGTTCATCGTGATCGTCGTGTTTGTCGTCGTTGTTGTGGTCGTCGTCGCGAACTTAATCTCGGGAAATCCAATGTAAACCTTGTGTGTCGAGAACAGAGACGGGGGTTGGGGGATTGTTACACCTTACTATAAGAAATGGATTGGAACGAGTGTGTCTGACGAGTCGAGATCGCAACTACTTTGTTTCCTTGGAAATGATGCCGCGTGGCTCATCGAGCGTTACTCGGACGATACTCCGACGTAAATTATGAGTAAAAGGTCGTCGTAAAAATTGGTATATGCATCTAAGAGAATAAATCGTTAAATATAAGAGTATACAGCGATAATGTAATAAGAAGGAGGTATTGCGAGAAGGCCAAGTGAGAGCTCGTAAGGCGCGTAGCGCGTAGCACAGCCGAGGGATTTTTGCACGCTTTTATCAATCCCGGAAATGTTTCGTGCGTGTCGAGTATGCTCTTTGCCGGTACGTGTCGGGTCTGAAAAGCGCTGGGACATAGCGGGACAACGATAACAAAGCTCTAGGTGTGTCGGTAAGATGCAAACAACGCAACGCGACTAGAGGCCTTGAATGGTTTTATTAACAATCCGGCCATTTTCATCTGTTAAATGACCTAACAAAACAGATACGGGTATGTATTGTGCGTTAAAAGATTCGCGAATCGAACTCCCGACATATCTGATATACGTATAATCCTTGGACGGTGAAAGCTGGGTCACGTCTCGTTCCTGCAAATATTTCACGTTTATTCCTTTAGAAATTACTATGGACTATTTCTTTTTTTTTTTTATATAAATTTAAAATTAAATTTTCATTCGAGTAAAATTTCTCCTCTTATTTGCTACTCGCTTTACTTTTTCTTATACAACATCCCTTCGGTAATATCGTAGCGTGCTTGAAAAATAAATTACGTTAATATTTATTGTTTTATTTGAATTATAGGTATCTGTTATCTGATTTTACCAGGTTATGTAAAGATGTCTATGTATGGTACACGAGATTTCTGCTCCGGCAGTGACCATGTGATAGTACGTTTTATCCAAATTCAAATCTTTGTTTATTCGAATGAAAAACTACCATCACGCAGTGGTAAAGATATTTTCAATCGTCTTGGAAAACAAGATATTCGACAACGATGATCTAGCTTTCATCGACTGAAGGTTAATGCACGTTCTAATTGTAAATCCTGACCTCTAGATGAAACGTTCGCGATTCAGTAGTACGAACCGGTGCGGGTCAGACAACTCCTCGGTGCGAAGAGAGAGAAATAGAGAAAGAGAGAGAAAGAGAGAGAGAGAGAGAGAGAAAGTGAGAGAGAGTGAAAGAGAGAGAGAGAGAGAGAGAAACTGATTCGCGACCGCGATTATTCCCAACCTTTCGTCACGACAGTAAAAAACAGAGCTCTATCGCGTCTAAACGATATATATGTATATGTATATACGAGTTATATATATGTATAGATCCGGAGCAACGACGACAAGAATTCGCTCGGCGAATCCCTCGAAGAATTCCGCCAAACTTCCACGCAAGGCTTTACTTTCTCTCTCGCTACCGCTTAAAAAAAAAGGACAGTCTCTTTTCGCGCGTGTACACGGAAAAAAAGAAAGACGGGAGGAATTTGGCAAAATGCTTCGAGCGTCGTGAAGGATAAACAGTTATATGAACAATATGACGATTTGTGCGGCAGACATCATACCGACAAAAGGAATATATATATATATAATATATATATAAACACGCGTGTGTGTGTGTATGTATGTATGTATGTATGTATGTGTGCGTTGCGCGTAGGGGTGTGTGTGGGGGGTATATATATATATATATTTCGTGTGTGAATATATATCTGGAATTGGTGATTGTATATGTGTACATATGTGTTTGCATATATATGTGCGTTTGGATGTATGGATATTTATATATATATATATAGTATATAAAATAGTACAGAATAATAATGGTAATAATAATGGTAATAATAATAATAATAATAATAATAATAATGATAATAATAATAATAAAGTAGAAATATTAATAATAATAATTAATAATTTATAAATATATGAATCATTAAAAAATTACTCGTGACTGGTCTGTATGGCCTCCTTGAAGTTAGTACTCCACTTCCAGCCATACTAAAAAATTAATATAATATTCACTATCTTGCCTGCAACCTGCGTTTTATAGTTCTTATTAAAAAGGAAAAGTAGAGATAGAGAGGAATATATATATATAATATATAGAGAGATATTATTTCTTTAATTAATAAACAGTCTAATTAAAAAACTCGCTGTGTCGAGACAGCGGCGTAAGGTCTGCGTAACCCGCGTCGCTTGTCAGGCATATACTCGTATCAGGACGACGTTACATGTGGCAAAGCATCATCATCATCATCATCATCGTTAGGGCCGATCGAACCTCTCGTTTCGCTCGTATTATCGGAAAGAGAAGGGACGATCAAAACGCGAGCAACAACCGACGATGGCGAACAAATTTTTGTCGTTGTTGTCTCGCGTCCAGCCCGCCGCTCCAAATTCGTCTCTTTCGAACAAGATTTAATTGAAAAAAAAAGACAAGATTTTTATATATATATAATATAAAATATAGTGGGAACAAACGCTCTTTAATCACGTCGCGACGCAGATTTTTTCCTTTCTTTTTTCCTTTTTTTTCCCCTTAAGTCACAACTAACACTGAGAATGATCTGACAAAACACGGTCGTCGGCACTCGCGGTCATTCGATACAGAAGCAAAGAAAACAAGGAGACAGAGAAAATTGGGAAAAAGAGCTTTTCGTATCGTAGCTCGACGACCGAAACTCGTTTTGTCACATCATACGCTGCTAAATGTATAAAAAATATCTATACTATCGGGACACAGCAAACACTGAAAATATTGGTGATGGGGGGTTGATCAGGGTGGAAGTCAGGGTCCATGTCACAAAGAGACACAAGTTGAAGGAAGATTCGTTTTGTCACTGGGACGTTCGATAGAAACGCGTGTTTGGCGTACTGCCCCAATCCTTTACCTCTATAGAGACTTGTGGTCCTGGCCGCTGAATTTTCGCGACAAAGCTCGTCCGAGAAACGAGCGGCTCGTTTCGTATCGAGGAAAGGTTTACATTAGATTTCGACTAGACTTCGATCGAGAGACCGAGAGATCCAACGGTCGACAAAGAGATCCATGGATCCAACGAGGATCCTTCTTGGAGTAACGAACACGCGAAGACCGTATCTTTCGCGAACTTGAAGCCGTAGAGAAGGCACTGTACGCACGAGATCGTTTCCAGAGACGAATCCCGAGACCGAGTTTACTCTTGGATACAGGCGAATCAAGCAAAGTGTATTTCGGTGGCACGCGTTTCGCAGTGTTTTGGTGCCGATTGCGTGAAAGATCACGAATGCACGCATGGACTCGCGTATGTACGTACACTCCCGTTTTTAAGTATTAGGACACCTAGTGGTATATTGTACAGAATGCGATACATTAGTATACATTGGTAGGAAAAGATTTAAACCGATCAGAATTTTCAATTCGTATAAAACAATATCCAGTAACATATGGATACAACTTGGCGAAGAAATTGTTTGCAAGAATTTTTCAAATGAGAAAATTATACAATCTCGTTGGTATAGCATATCTAGCATAGTATTATAGAGTTGTAACATTATAGTATTATAGTATCGTATAATTGTATAATTCTATGTATATTTCTGAAAGTATTATGATATGATAGAATTATAAAATTATAGAACTATGCAGATTGTTCATCTCAAACTCCCAAAACATCTTCGTTGCTTTTTTTATCAATAGAAAGAGTGGTGCGAGGACAGAGCTAATTGGCTTAAACTGACGTAAAGTTATCTCTTCAGGATTTGAAGATCATCGACATCCTTTTTAACCTAATCCAAATCTAACTTTTCACGAGTGTTCTAACACTTATGAACGAGGGTGTACATACGATACGCATACAAAATATACGAGAGAGTATGTGTACCAATACCAAAAGTACGATATGTATATATACATATATAGTTATGTATACAGTTATATAAATATATATGTGTAGACAAAATTCTATGTCACTCGTTGCATGCGCTGTTTAGCATAATAGGATACGGGGTAAGCGGTGGTCAGACTTAACGTACGTCACTGCAAGATACCACATTGTTTTACTCGATTAGGCAAAGATAGATCTACAAAGCTCTGGAATGGTGTTTCTGACGCTACTCTCATTTAAACAACGAGATTATGCCAAAAGACCGCGTCACATTTTCGCTCGCGGCATCACAGGATTTGCTCTGTTTTAATCACTCGCGAAAAGTTTTCGACGCTTCTGTCGCTTCTAGCCGCGTGTGAAGTTCTCTTTGTCAAGCAAATCGTACAAACACGACGAAGAAAGGGGAACCACGTGCATCGACTTTGCAAAGATTTCTCGGCACAATCCACGCGAACGTCCCACGAAGAAACGTAGAACGCGAAGTTGCGTTTGTGCTCCATGTCGAGTGCCTTTTACCAACAACGGTACGCGATCTTTCATCGAGATTTCCGTAAATCAAACGCTTCGTTCTTTTTTTCATCCTTCTCGGAAGGGGGCAGAGAGGTTTCCAAAGCGCGACAAACTGGATCACAGGATCGTGATAGGTTTTTTCTTCAGGAATTCCATGCAACGGGTATTATTGGAACGGAAATAGCTGAGAAAGAAGTCGAACGAGGATCCAGATTAGATAGACAGAGACATTAGAAAAGAGAAAAAGAAATAAAAGACAGCGAGCGAGCGAGCGAGCGGGGCAAATGAAGCGTTACCTTGGAATGTTGAGCAGAGGTCGGTGTTATCGGTGGCGTCTCCTCGGCGTCTACGCTCGCTGCTGCGTTTGGTAATCGCTGCTCTTGCACCGACGCCAAACTGCGGAATATACAGATTACCAGTTAGTCTTGACGAACGCAAGATCAAATTTCTTCTATCCTTTTATAATTCTCACTCGTTTCCCAGTTAATTTTGTGCATCTTTCGTTGCGCGCTTACATGACCCTAATTCAGTGGACCGTATTCAGGGACCGTAGCAATGTTACCTACCGTTTGAGCGTCACGAGGGTACTAGTGAGCTTTTTGCAACGCTTCAACGCCGACTCTAATCGTTCCGGCTCTTCTTTCAGGAATTTCTCCGCTCGTACGACCATCTCCATTTCAGAGCTCAATAAACCCTTCATACCTTCCTGAAGACTCGGGAATCGCACCTTCAGGTCCGCCACCGTTTTGCTGAAATAGAAAATGCGGTCTGTCACATTGTTTTCAATCAGGATGTAGGATTTGCTTTTGAAAGTAAAAGAATGGATGTGACGTTATACAATTAATCAAACTTGAAAGTACACAGATTTAGTACACAGTTCTTGAAAGCTTTTGCAACAGCCGTTTAGCTTTTACCAATTTAGTAATTCGCCTTTCTTTCTCTCTCTCTCTCTTTACCTGGATTTGCTCATTATCAAGGCCATGTTCTCCACATCCGACATATTGACCCTTGTCTTTCTGTTTATGACATTGCCACGTAGTTCCTCCACCGTGTTCTCCAGCTCGCTGAAAGCGGCAGATCATGTATCAGCGGTTATAGAAAATGCATCTAAGAGATACAAGAAGAAATGAGAGAATAAAATGAAACACGTACGTTAGATCTTTTACCAGCCTCAACATCTCCTGCCTGTAGAGGTCTTCCTCGCGGCTCAGTCGAATCTTCTCCGCATCCCAAGCTGCGTCGCCGCACGACAGCAACATTGTCCTATGTCCACGCAAATTAATAAAAATAGCCAATGATTATATTAAACGATATTATTAACAATATAATTATACGTGTTCAAGAAGATGAAGAGATACGTCTGAGGTACCAGTGTTTGAAATAGAAATGTGAATGAGCCTTTGGATTTGCTCAAAGTAAAGTACGTAACTGTATATTTGAACAACATACAGGATCAAATTCATTGCACAAGTATAGAGTAAACTCTATTGTATTTTGAATTTTACCTATTAATTGAGCGTCTGTGACGGCGTTTGCGTTAGAATTGGTTGCGGATGAAATAACATTTGACCCAAACCTAAAGTCAGAGACCCACCGGGGCTCAACCAAGTTTCTTCTCAACAAAGATCAGTAAGCAATTTTTACGCTTAACACGTTGAATGCCATGGGGTGACCGGTGACCCGCACACAACTTGGCCGTGGCGCCGTGCGGGTCACCGATGACAGGCGCATCAAGATTAGTAGAAATACATAATTTGAACAATTGTGAATAGCTATAAATGTTTTATTATTACCATCGTTACTACAATGGTGTGACGAAATTAATGCAGTATAAAACATATGAAAAAAAGGGCCTTGATAGTAAAGTAGACAATGCTAATCTTGTGGCGGTTCTCTAGAATTATTGCGGATCCGAATAAGTATGACCGAGGGATGGATTATGGTTTATGGTAGATCCCGGCACATAACAACGTGGAACAATTATTTTAGCGACGCGAAGAAACAATATGAGATAATTGATAATCGCAAAAAATAAGTGAATCGAGCGAAACTGCGCTACAACGCCACGTGGATCACCAGTGACCTCTCACTGGTAAGAGATACTTCTCAGAGATAAATTCATTAATGATGATTATATACCGTAACATATCTCTTGTAGGTAATATTTCAACGTTATATGTATCGCATAATAAAAAATTCATCGTGACGATACGGCCAAACCTTGTAAAATTGGCGTGGCATTCAACGTGTTAATATTGGGTTGGCAACTAGGTGATTGCGGATTTTGTCATTAGGTGGTAGTAATGACAAACCCGCAATCACTTAGTTGCCAACCCAATATTTAAGAAATTAAATGAAATCGACCGTACACGTGAAAGTCAGTAAGTCTTTCGTTTGTAATTTAGTATACATAAACTTAGAAGGAGTGAGGCGACTACGCCACAATACGTGTGGCTGTATCAGATGTGGCCGTAGTACATATTTATATAGAAACACATAAACATAAGTAGTATTCATTTCAAGTATACTTGTGCCGTGCGCAGGCTATATAACCGACCATATGGTCGTTGGGCATACTTGTGCATTGAATTTACACGTGTATAGCGCTCGAGAAGGCAGTTACACGCAGTGTGTGGTCGGCTTTGGAACTATGTAAGCCTGAGATATAAAGCAATAAATAAATAAATATATGTTACACACGAGAAAGCAATGGAAGAATCGTTTTCCGTGTAGAAAAAGAACACGGCGAGGATGAAAAACACGTGTAATTATGATGAAAATAAAGAACGACTAGTCTGATATACAATAAATGATAATGTTTCTTCCAATTATGTATAAATCACTTGGACTAAGTTTGAAGAAAGTTCCATAGCTCTTCTCATACTTGTTTCATTTTGCGCACCTGATGGTGATGAACGTATCCAATATAGTCTCTCGTATGGTGTGCGCCTGGGCCTGAGACATGCGTCTCAGATTCCTAACTTCTTGCCTGAGGTCCTTCGCCTTCTTCTGCAAACCTCGCAGCTGGTTGTACATTTCCGGTGTCAGAGCCATGTCACGATAAACATATTGGCCAGCTACCAGTGCTGCCGGTTTCGGTGGCGGTGTCGGCTTGTGCCTGTCTCTCTCTGAAAATGATTCGGTCAAGCGTCAAAGATCATGTTTCTGGTCCTTCTCATCGATTTCGCACGATACATCGTGCTCACATGTACGGACACAAGCGTTGGCATTTCCGCCCGTTAAACCGTGCGAAAATCGTCCAACTTGATCATCGTTCTTTGATCCTTGTTACCTTGCGATCCAGTCAAATCAGATCGAGTTTGCCAGTAGCAAGAAACGTAATTGAAAATGGGGCAGTGGCGATCGATCAATGAGATTGAATGATCCGTAAAAATAACTATGACAGTGTGGCAATAACTATGGCAGACGATAGATTTAACGGTAAATTTAAAAAATGATGTTTGTAACATCCTTATCTCTCACCGCGTTTTAATTTATGGAGGAGGTAGTGAGCGCTGTCAGCCGGCCGGATTTAGCGGCTGGCGCCATCTGTCACTCGTTAATGCGACGCCTTTCGCACGATCAAAGGGCGGCTGGTGCACGAGAATATGAATGAAGGGCGAGTGATCAGTCGTACAATTTCGCTGTCATTTTTATCGTCACCATTTTATCGACGACTAGGCGATGAAAGCTGTGCAGAGGGCAGCAAAGGGATAGGGACGAGAGAAACGAATGGATGAGTATGGACGATGGTATCGTGGACGATCAACGATCATGCGTCTTATAGGACGTTTTACCTCTGAATTATCCTCTCGAGTTCCAGGACAATCACCCATCTATAAACAGTGTGCGATCGAGCCGTGAGTTGCGTCGAAAAGCGTCATTTACCCTACTACGTGTAATTTGTTGGTTGCTTTAAAAAATGGATCTGTCGATGCTGCTTTTCGACCATCTCGTTCTCGAATGCACTGTCGGAAATTTCGCACGCAAGCGGAAGAACCGTGTTCTTCGGTGATTGGCTAGGTGCACAAACGATTAAAACAGAAACGATTGGGTAATACACCGTATCTGGATATTTAAACACACAATTGCGGACCAAAAACCCAACGAAACAAATAGAGAAGGAACGAGAGGGGCAGAGGCGTAAAAAGAAGAAAGAACGATCAATAAGGTTAATCACAAGAACAAGTGGAGGTAACGAGACACAAGGGTTGGTGGAAGCGTAAAAAAACACGAAACAGGTTTACCTTGCGAAGACATCCTCGGCAACGTGGAGGATTTGATCGCCGGTTTTGTTGGTTTTGTGTCCGCTAGTCGTGATGGAAGGCATTGCACGAGAAGTCGTTAGAGATTATTGCGTTAGTATGAACTACTCCGACAAGGATATCTTTTTTATCTCTCTCTCTCTGAGTACATCTTTAACCTTTGGTGCTTGAGAGAAAGAAAGACGGCGGAGCTGCAGACGATCGACATCGGCGGTTCCTTAATCTGCTTGGATCGAACGAGCCCGATATCCGCGTGGTTTGCAAAACCGTTACCGATCGATTTGTAATTACGGGCAGACCGCGAACGAGAAAGAACAGATCGTCAGCGATTTTCTTCGCCGACTAGGGACATCTGCCGACGATTAAGCTAAGGACGTCGTTGCCCCAGTTGGATTTTACTATAATTCCCATGATAATTGCAATACCTATATACCGCATGATTCCGTATTGTCGAAACAGGCTTTCGTTCGATTTAATCGTTCGAACGGAACTCTGCTTCCATCTGCCGCTCCACGTTTTTCTTTTTCTCTTCGATTGAAGAATTGAAGAATAACTCGATTCTCCGAGAGGAGCGTGCTTAGTGAAAAAGTATCGTATAATAATTTCGTAGAATGTGCGGTAACCATTACCTGCGTGCTGCGGGGAATGCTGCTTGGGGGAATTCATATCTGGTGGCTCGTCACTGAAGGACACTGACTTTTCAAACGACACCGACTTGTCTGGAATAGAGGATGATCAGAGCATGTTTCTTGCGATACTCGTGCTAAAGTGGGTTTTTTGGTTATAGCGAACGGGCGTGCGCGCGACAAACTTTCGAAATTAAAGGAAATGGTGCTAAACGTCGAGCCGTAAACCGAAAGTAAGTGCGACGAGTTTTCGTGCATCAATAGGATAGGAAACGTAAAGCTTAAACTCATATACGCGGACATAGAACGTTTCGTTCTAAGCGATCCACAAACATTTCTTCGAAACTGTACACGTTGTTTGAAAAGGTATTTTTCCAAATCAAATCTACTTTTTTCGGGAGGATCTTGCAATGCTCGGCTTTGTATTTTTTTTTTTTTTTTTTTTTGGAAATATACATTCTTTTTGTACAACGTACGATGCAATTTTAAATCTCTAGGAGAAAAAGCATCGAGGTGGAATTTAAAGTATTTGTAATATTTTAGCTTTGATCTTACAAAACTGAAACTTCCTACGAAAGATAATACCGTGCTTTTATATTAATGCTTTTTTTCGTACCTTTCCTACGCTCGATAAAATTAATTTTGAAATGTCTTTTATACTAAGCACTTTTAATACCTTCGTTTTCCAAGAGAATTAAAAACTAGATATCGAACGGCGTATGAAAAGAATGTATAGTTCCGTTTGAAGAAGCAAACATCACTTTGAGATTTCTTAGAGATCAGAATTTGTTGAAAGAACGAGTTTTGTTTGAAACGTCTTCTTTCGGATAGCGTACAGTTTAGGAGACATTTGAGTAGATCCATTAAAATGAGACGTTGTGTATACGCGGCTACCCCGACGCAGTCAACCGTGCCTGGGTCTATCTCTACCTACGTCTCGATGTAAGCCGAAACAATGTCAACGTTAATTTTCAGTGAAAAGCACTTGCATGTTTCCAATTTCTAAGCAGAATTCTGAAAAAGATCTTGTAATTTAAAAGTCTGTAGCCTTCATCTGGCATGAAGTGAGACACATAAATCCCAACGACGAAAATAAGAGAAAGAAATATATCTGACGCTATATACTGAGATATCACCAGACATATATACGGAGAGTTAAAAAAAAGAAAAGAAAAATGATGACCTGGACCAAATTTGTTATAGCACACTGCGGATATTTATGCGAATTAATATTTCTTCACGTTAAAATTAAATTTAAAAAAAAATGGAATTTAAGTGAATCTAAGTAAGAATTACCTATCAAATATTGTAACAGTTACTATACTTTTGATATTTTATAGATATACATTTTTCACCTTATATGGATTCTATGTATCTTTGCACTTTCAAATATTTATTTATTTATTTAGCAGATAAATCCTTTGGTACAAGAGATAGAACGTGAAGGAAACGTATACATAAATACATTTTACTCAAATGTGCTCATGTATTTCGACACTCTGAAATTATAGCAAATGTGTAAGGTACAGTTTACCAATTTTAGTCTCTGATATTATCTCAGACGACGGCATAGCGCCTGAGATGTACAAGTGAAAGCATTTTGATTACTACGCTAAGATTTTAACGAAAAATGGTTATATAGGTCTCTGTAATACCGACTATTTACTACAGGCGAATGTACAATCTGATAGATGCGTATTCCTTGTTTCGATTTCACTTGAATAAAACTGTCGATTCCACTTATGGCTAAGAAGCAGACTATTAGCATTATAGAAATATTCTTCTACGTTGCGTATCTTCATTATGTTCCATAGCATTGGAAATATAATAAAACTGTGAATATTCTGATCGCATTGTAGCCCAAGTGTGCAAAGTCCAAATACTAATACACGGTAGTGTATATACAAAAAAAAAAAAGGTAAGAAAGAGCGAGACGAAAAGAAAAAGCAGAGAAAAATCGAAAATAAGTGTACCATAAATGCATAAAAATCCGCAGTTTGCTTATAGTTTTTCTTGGGTCGGCAACTAAGTGATTGCTGATTTTGTCAATACCAGCTAATGATAAAATCCGCAATCACTTAATTGTCAGCCCAATAGGACCGATTGCAAGCGAACGGGACAAATGTCGAAACGTATTTACCGAAACGGTTTAAGGATTTTCTAGACGCGGTCGATTCTATAGAAACCGATAACGACGAAAGTAAGGAGGTTGGTGCCAAGTGCTTTCGGAAGATGCGCCGCGTATTGTGCTTGAACGATGCAAAAGAAACGTCAGAAATAAGCTGAGGGTGAAAGTAGGCGCGCGCGCGAAAAAGACAGAGAGAGAGAAAGAGAGAAAGATGGAGAAAGCGAGTGCAATGCACGAATCGCTGCTATGTGTTACGATTTACTGGCAAAAACAAAAAAAAAAAAAAAAAAAAAAAAAGAAGAATAAGGCGACGATGCGTTTGTTGCATGGATAAACAGGAGAAACGTGTATACTTTGTGAACCGCACCTTTGCCTAACTTTGGTGGTTTTACGTCAGTCCTTAAGTATGAGTCATCTGTAACGGCAGGTTGAGACACTTGAATTTTACAAAGGAGAACCATTTTAATCACACTGGTTAAACGTAGGGCACTATTATAAAATGTATATAAGTAGTAATAGAGTAATATAGTATATAATAGTAATTTCAATAATAATAACGATAATAATAATAACAATAGTAATGATAATAATAAGAATAAGAATAAGAAGTAGTAGAAGAAAAATAATGTTAAGAATAATAATATAAGTATATATGAGTAACAATAATGATATAATGTATGAATAAGTACATATATATATATATATATATATAAACTATGTATTACAGCGGTTACAGTGATTCGACGGAAAAATAGAAGATAGAAGAAGATGAAGAAGACACACCTGGCAATGAGGCAGAGCTGGAGCTAGAGTGTTTGTCGAACTCGTCCCCGGCGCCTGGTGTGTGCGTCAGTCGGAATAACAAAGCAGTTGTACAGCAGGGTTCAGGAAACTTAAACACCGCGTTACAACACGTGGCAGCGGTAACGTCGCGATAGAATTAATTTTATTTTATTATAACACAATTTTTTAATTACATGGTTTTATCGTTAGAAGGAGAGGACGTCCATCAACGAATATTTGAAAAATTAATTTTATATTAATAAAACACACCTGGCATCCACATGAGATTTAAATTATATTGGTGGAATTTGGAAAGATAACAGAATTGAAAGTCAGTCGTGGAATTACTTGGAAGAACCGCGTCGTACCGCTGTCACTGCATAAACCGTGGCGCAAAAACGTATTGTTAGATCTAATGAAGGCGCAGTCTGGCAGACAGTCACGGGCGTCTGTTCTGCTGCCTTCGAATC
Source organism: Bombus affinis (assembly GCF_024516045.1). Classification (NCBI taxonomy): domain Eukaryota; kingdom Metazoa; phylum Arthropoda; class Insecta; order Hymenoptera; family Apidae; genus Bombus; species Bombus affinis. Next base: position 1,393,695 of record NC_066359.1, read on the forward strand.
GAACGGAATCGGTATCGTTTAAACTCTGTGGTATCTAAAGAAGGAAAATCGAGAGAGAAAACGCGAACGATCGTAGGAACGACGTAAACGAAGAAAGCTCTAAGGGGCGGACGAACATTCACGCAGAGAGAACGGGACAGGCGGTAAAGCGTCGCAGAATAAATCCGTTGAACGTAACGAGCTAATGCTTCTAATGTGTCTAAGTGCGACGAAAGATCGAATGGAAAAGAAATGCGAATCCGTTCGTTTCGACGAGACGAATTATTCTCGTCGAGGCGAGTCGGACGGCGTGAACGCAAGAGACTGTGAAAATAAATTGGCCAAGAGAAGATGATGATGGGAAGAGGTGTACCGATGAAAAGAAAAATCTACGCGAAACCAAGGGACGAAAGTTTCTTTCGCAGATAACAGAGAAACCGGGTGTGGCGCGTCTAACGACCAAAAGATTACGCACATGTTGCAGTTAGTGTGAATGGAGAATTTGAGAAAGCGGACAGATAACGTACCTGGTCCTCTCGCGTAAGGATCGCGTCCAGCTGGAACTTGTAGATAATCACGAGGCGATGGACTCGTGTGAGGTGCGTGGGTCAGAGCCTTCTGCACTAGACCTGTCAGGTTTGCCAGCTGCCTCTCCATGTGTTCTACCCTTATCCTAGACAAGGAACGAGCAAATTTTGGTTAACCGGCGCGTTTGTTACCACGGCCCGGACAGCACACAGTCTGTTTATGGATGTCGTAAAGACGTACGATTAATGTCCTAGAAACGTGTGGCGAAGATGCAGTTTGAACGTTCTGCGTCGGAAATTCAGGGCAGTTCAGCGGTAATAGCAAAATTATTATAAAATAATTCCTGGTCTTTTGTAACGCATTGAGAAATTTAAAGAACGCATAGATACATAAGCTGTACGTAGTTTGATTACAGTCAGATTACAATGCCGCAGTGTAAAAATTAAAACGTTCCGATCAAGTCGTAGGATGATGGAACTTGAAACGGACGTGAAACGTATATACGTCTTTGAGACATCGTGTGCTGTCTGGGGTGGTTCCGGTTTCTGCATGTTGTAGAAACCGAGAATGGGATGAGACAAAATCTAAATCTAATCGGACTTAGTATCTTCCAAAGAAGCGTTCCACAGGATGCACGTACGCTTAGATATAATAAAATATCAACTGACGATAATGAGAATCGCGTGCAAGGTTCGTTCCGCATAACTCGCGATCTTTCTAAAGCCTACGTCACCAGAAGGCTATACACAAAAGCGCTTAGATACACATTCTCTCTACGACCGCTAATCGGCATGCTACATTCCACCGATCCGTATTTCCAGCGCAGAGCCGTTTTCCGGACGAAAGGGATGCCAATTTTCTCGAAATTCCCGTCCTTTCGATCGGACACGGCGGAATACACGGCGCATTCGAAAGTTGCTGGACCGAAAACTGACTTGTGTCTAATAGAAAAGTTTCCCAGCTAAGTATAATTTTCTTATTCGACGCACGGTTGTCGACAAATTTTCGAAATTTTATCGGGCATGAGACACGATTATTCTTATTATGTTACAGGAGGAGCTGATTTAAATATCGCGTAACTTATAATTCAGGAATATAAACCTTTCGTAAGTATATGTGCAATTAATTGAAGTTAAGAAGGATCGCTTTCTTTTTGCATTTTCTCAAAGAATATCATTTCAGAATTGTATGTATGGGAAAATCTATGTCTAAACTCCTATAACTAATGAAGTTATACGTATACTGTTCGAGAAGCTCTTATACGAACGATTGTTATTGGCAACAAGAAATTTCAAACACGTTTTTCTCCGATCTATGTTTCTTAACGTGGCTTCAAATGTTCTGTGCACTTTCGATGCGTGTATGCATCGTTGTGGCCTGAACTAGGACGAATTCAATATCTTTTTTCCTTTTGCTTCTTTAAGCTTCCGAAAGTCAAATGATGGAACTTGATAGTGCCATTTTTCTAATTACCGAGTTTTTTTCTTTTGTTCAAACTATAGTAAAACGGTTGGAATTATGGACCACGATGGCAATGTGTACGTGGCCATGTAATACCATCGATTTTGACTTCTTTTTGGGGCAAAAAAAATAGGTAGATTTTAGTAAAATATGTATAAATATAGTCTGAAAGTTTGACTGTAAAAAGTGTTACAGGCTGTTTGTACAAAAATTGCCTGACCTAAAAGAGTTTAGCGTTTTACGTTTGGAATACTCGCTTAAACGTTATTGTCCGGTTTATATCCTCGTAAAATAAGCAACAGGATATACAAGTGAGCGCCTCGTAAGAGCAACAGTTTAGAATCGAAAATATTTGCTAAATATTATTAAGTTGTTCGAAAAGTTTCTTTGGTTTCACAAGGAAACAATAGATGTACAACGTTTTCCGTTTTATATTATTTTGATCCATTACTTTTTTTATCCTACAATTTACATCGTATGATCGATTTTGCATTACGTGCAGTATATTAATACGTGCAATAAAAATAATATAAAAATGTTTCGCATTTATTGTCACCTTCTAAAACGAAAGAAACTTTCCAGACAATCTAATAATAATAAATATTAACATTTGTGTAAATAACATCAGTCCAGAAACTTGGGCGAAAATGCGCCGCCATATGCGTGTACCTGATAAATTCGAGCATTATGAGAAACGCAGGACCGTATCGAATTTTGCGTTTCCATATGGAACATAACTCATCGTTCTCCATGCATGCCTCGACGCATACTATACACATGCATTGAACAAACGACGACCATTCCTGGGCAGAGTGCGAGTTTTTCAATAGCCGTGAACGGAGGTATTATACGTGGATTTCGAGGCGAGGTTTCCTCAGGTCAATGGAATCGACGAGAATACCGATCGATGAACTCGAAACGGTTGATATATCGTGGAATATTATCCACCAGGCGCCAATAGCAACGACGAACGAGTATAAATAACTCGGCTAAGGGAGCCTAGAGGGAAGCCAGCGCGCTTTTCACTTTCCCTAGTCGTTACTCTCTCGCGATCCTCCGTTCTGCCGTGATAAATTTGTCAAGGCACCTACCATATCGATTGCTTCCTCTCCCCTGGGAACGGTAGTCGTCGTATCTATGGCTGACCATCACGACAAGAGCGACGCACAGTGACCAAATTGAACGATGGAGAATTACCGGATGATCAACGAAACATAGAGCAACGAGAAAGCGAATACAGCGACGAAAATACAGAAATTTTAAAATGCATGGTGAATATTCAACGCCTAAATGATCTATGAGATTTACGTTCGGTTTGTCTCATTACTCGTCACAATTTATTACGACGTGAGGACACGTACAATAAATCTGATATTACACGTACAATATTCTGATAAATCGTAATCGTTATATTGCATTGGCAACTAAGTGATTGCTGATTTTGTCAATACCACCTAATGAAAAAATCCGCAATCATTTAGTTGCCAAGCCAATATAACGATTACGATTTATCAGAATACAATTGGACCAAGCTGATAATTTCTGCCGAAGTGATTCGAAACGATGATCTTTATTTTGTGTATCGGTAAAATTTGTGCCACTGTGCGACGCGTTCGCAAGCGCATTCGTATATTCTGATCAGACGATATATAGCTTAAGTAGAGACAACCGGTCACGGTCAGACTCAGCATCTCCATTTACAGAGAATTTCGAGGTCTGAGGTCGCGGTTCTATCGAAAACTAGAGAAGGTAGCTGAGTACCGAGTAGCGTCGTAGCTCTGGCCACCGGATGGCAAAGGTGGCGGTGCCCCTGGAGGAAACGGGGATCGCGGAGGACCGGATGGCGGACGGCCTGGCGGTTTCACACCGTAAAGGTTGTACGATTCCTCCAACAGCTCCGTATCGCTGCACCACCCACAACAGAGATATACGTATCCGCGCTATCAGCCATCCACGAGAATCAAATTCGAGATCGCCACGACCAACTTTTGCTTTACGTCGTTGATACGATGTATCTCGTCGCACGCGCTTTTTGTGGTTCTTTCTTTTTCTTTTTTTTTTTTTGTCGGATAGACTGGGCTTCGGAGGAAGTTAAAGAAACGAAAGTAGCAAAAACAAACGATTACTGATGCCTAATAGTTTCTCAATTTTTACTTTCACGAATTATCAACGAGTTTTTAATAATTATTATGAAGACAAATAGAAGAGATTTTCTTTTTTTTTTTAATAGAACACGTTCAAAGTAACTACCTTTATACCTTGTCCAAGTAGTATGCTGCAGTAGAGCAGCTTGACAAAATTTTGGAAAAAGCTCAGTTCAGCTTGCAACTACTCTTCTTCGTTCCCGTTTTCAATGGATAATTTTAATATTATTTGTCACAAGGCTAAAATAATATTACGCTCTCCGTAAGCCTTGTAACTCTCGTAAAATACTATTGCAAAGTCGAATGGTTACTTTCCACCGCAGTCTATTTTATACGTATACATATGGGAAAAATTCTGTATAAATATTGAGAAATTAGCGAAAAAGTATGAGAAAATCGACATGAAACGACCCAAGAGGTGGTCCGTGGAACTCCGGTTACCTGGCTTCCTCGTCGATGACCGGTGTCACTGTTCCCGAATACTGCGAGTAGTACGTGTCCTCGTAGCTGCTTCCAGCGCTGTAAGGACCAGGTGGATATCTTCCAGTTCCAGAGCCAACTCCTCCACCTCTTTCTGGACTGCTCATATAACCGCTTTCCCCGTGCAATCGATCTGTAGAATCGCAAGGATTAGTACAACCACGTCAAGGGCAAAGGATCCGCCTATGCAACCGAAAATTATTTTAATAAATTCGTAGTTTAGCGGGTGGGGAAAATTTTAAATTGCACTTATGGGATCGCGATTCCAGAATGAAGATTATTATCGGTATCGATGGGGTCAAGAGAGAAAATGGACTATCCAGGTACAAGATATAGCGGCATCGTGAAGTAATCTGATGATTTCGCTATACCTTGATCCAGACTATGCAGACTTCGAACGTGCTTCTTATGGGATGTCAAAGAGTTCTACGAATTTTTATTGGTGATAATAGGATCGGACACGATATCATGGGGTTGACGGCGATGCTCTACTTTAGATACTGTATACCACACATGGGGAAGGTTACGTATACATTGCAAGATACTTTGAGAGTGTTCCAAAGGGTCGCGTCTCGTTCGACCGAATCTCAAAAATGCCAATCTCAGGGCCTCTCTCTCTCTCTTTCTTTCTTTCTCTTTCACTCTCTTTCGAAGCCATTCCGTTGCGACCAAACCGCCTCCATAGTCAAAATCTTCAGAGTCAATTGGGCAATGTTATGCAAAAACCTATCAACCTTCAACGATCTGAAATGGAGTAAATTTAGTGTGAAGTTTTTCATTTCAAATAAAAGTAGCTTTATCACTGTTGTAGCTATTTCCTATACTTTATTTCTTTTTGCTGTTTTAGCATGTTTTTTAATGACTCATCTAGCAGTATAATTAATATTACTTAAAATTGTCTATGTAGTGTCTATTGGCTGATATTACTCGGCAATTTCAGTTCCGGTACGATCAGCATATCGGCAGATGCGTAAAAGTATAATGTTAACACTTTACCGACCGCTAGTGATTCAACAGCAAACGCACGTCCGATCGGCAGCTCAGATGCAGATTCTCCCTGGTATCTGCTCTGTTTCGGTTTAGACTCTCCAATACCATTCTTTTCGTTCATTGCAAACGGTAAGTTTTTCAAATTGGTATAAAACTGTGAGAACTTACAAAGCAACGCAACTGACGCAACTGAGCAAGGTACCTTAGCACTAAATAACAAATTACTGCTCAAATAATGAGAAAGATTAAAATGTAAAGTGTTAAACGTAAAGCGTTAAAATTAATTGCCACGAGTGAGTTTCTTTACGTTTATTGTTTCAAGAGGATGGATTACTGATGCTGCGTGTCTTTCACTCTCAGCCAAGTAGTTTGCAAGTTCTCTGCAAAATAACTGACAAGCCTAAAATGAGACAGTTTCAATAATTTTATAATGCAAGAGTTGTTTTGCAAAACCAGAGATCGCAAAATTATTCACATTACAGATCACAATGTTACCTAATTCGTTCTTATTTTGAGGGTTGCAGGATTCCTGCGTAATATGGCCCAGTTAGCAAGCTGGATATCGAGATGGATAACATTCTCAAAAATATACTTCGTTAAACTGGAAATATATTTTTCACTTTCGCTCGATAAAACAATGCGTTCCTCGCCTCTCGGTTCGTAGCCGAGTTTCACCGGCTGTGAATCTTCTTGCCAGCGGATCCATCCGTGTCAACTCTGGCGTACGAATCCGAGCGACCACGAGATCGCGCATTGTCTAACGACCCAATACGGAAACCCTCGACCTCGTTTTCTTTTCTCCACACACAGTTTCGATATTCGAACGAGCCACGCCATCGGAGAGAGAGAAATATCGGGTTCGGCATCGAAAAAGATCGCGGATCGAAAATCGAGCAAACTTAACGCAGAGCGCCGGTCGCGATCGACTGAAAAGGACCGAGAGGCAGAGCTGGGCATAGTTCGAGTAGACTTTTATCTAGACAAATAAATTATTCGAAATTTATTCACCGATACCTCGTTATGTGTCATTTTGCATCAAGACTAGTCGTTCACAGATGCCAATCCTTTTACTGCATATTAATCTCGAGAAACAAATTATTCCAAAATTCAGTTTCTAATTTTCTAATCAATTTATATTTTGTCAACGTATTTTCTAACCGTAAGTAACAAAATTGACTAAAATCTGATTATCTCTACGCGCACAATCAATCGAAATAAATAGAAAATAAAATATAATATATAATAAATAAATATATATTAATATATATTAACAAATAATAAGTAATATATATATAATAAATAAAATCAAATTCGCCAATAACATTCAATTCAAATTTCTTCATCTTTATTTGTTACTCGTCGTTCGAATCAATTTTGCCCAACTCTGGTCCGAGGTTTCCAGAGGGTTGTTTTAAGGCTACTACTGACCTGATATACTATAGAGGGAGACCGAGCTGTCTCTAGAGAAGCGAGCCGAGCCCCCGAGGCTTCCAAGGGGACTCTTACCACACTGGTAGCTGCGAAGCGGCTTGGCCGGCGGCACCCCGCCACCACCTATCCAACCATCCGGAAAACCAAACAAAAACCAATGTACCCAGCTGGTCCGGTGTACGTCGCGTTTCTGCCCGACGTTCGTTCCTTTGCTAATTTGCGACTAGTAAAAGTGCACGGTATCGCGACTCGGAAATATTGGGTTGGCAACTAAGTGATTGCGGGTTTTGTCATTACCACCTAATGACAAAATCCGCAATCACTTAGTTGCCAACCCAATAATCAGAGAATATTGGCGAATTAGACGACGAATGTGAGAAAATCGATGCTCTATATAACACGCTGTGTTTCCTGGATAAATAAATAGCCCCATTTTATAAAAAAATTGTACCTTTACATAGGCAAACAGGTTTTACCTATATAATTTTCTCTCGTATTATACGCGATCATTGTACAGCGTACGTTATACGAATTGATCGGAGAACAAAGGTGTTGGCAGACGAAAGAGAGTTTTTGCATGACAAAACAAAGCATGTCTGATATAATACTTCAGATGGAATGAAATAAAATTGATGCAATTTGTTTGTAGATAACAGCATACGTAGAGTATAAAATCAAAAAGGCAATATTCTTCTTTTAAAGAAATTAAAGAAATCGAACTGCTAGATGGCAAACATTTTTGCCTAAATCACATGGGCTTGAAAGCGGCTCACAATTTTCAGACATGTAAATGAGGTGACACATCATTATCATCTTCTTTATTACTGTCACTTTCGTACGTTTCACATAATAAAACGTTCACACAGCGGATGTTCGTATAACGCAGGCTCTACTCTATCTAACAACTAATTTGTTATTATTAGGTCTGTGAATATGAAACGTCGTTCTCTACGACAAAACTGGAACCTCTAAAACGTCGTATATTATTCAAAATAATTCCCACGTCGTTCAACAAAACTTTCTCAAAAACTATTTCGTTTCGTTATTGCGAAATATGAATTTTCCAATAGAAAAGGTCGAACATTTATTCATTTATAATTCTCCTTAAAGTAATTAAAACTTAAAATTTACGCGTCAAAGAATCGCTTAGATGGAGCAGGAAATGCCTCAAACCGCTCCAAAATGCTAATTTCTAGAAACTAATTTTTTAAAATTGAACTTTACGTAAAGAAACCGCACGAACTTTCTGATTGTACATTAACATCGCGATAAAGAAGTTTTATATTTTTATTATAAATCTTCCTCGTTAATCATCGAATGCATCGATTTATGTCAAATTTCACAACGAGAAACAGGCGTATATCGTGCATCAATCTAATTACTTGACAACTACGTAACCGAATTTATGAAAAAACCAACAGGAAATATTAATTGCTTTTAACTTTCGATTTTAAAATGGGGCGTTTCGTAACACATACTTCGTCTATACGCCTGATAAAATGCATCTTATATATTGTAACGAATAAATTACCATTTTACACTGTTCTTAATGAGATGTGACAAACGAACAGCTTTTTCCCTTTAAAGCGTCCTTACTCCAGGGTTGCTTGTGTATTATGCACTTTTCCAGGGCGTCGTAGCAAAGGCGCGAAACGGATGGTCGTCGATCGTAGTTTGTCAGACGACAGTCGGGACTCGAGTCGATGAACGTGTTCGCGGAATCGAGACGACCTCCCGCGATCGCCGATCTCACGGACGGCGCGTGTACATTGCACAAGGATTCGGTGCTTGCATCCGCAAGGGACGAAAAGCGTTGGATCGGTGCGTTACTTTCCATCAAACGATACGAACGAGTATACAAGCTGAGGAAAGTATTCGAACATTTGTGGCGAGCTTTTCCTGTAGCAGCACGGTTATTTTGAAAATTGTATGCCACAGAATCATCAAGTAGAAATGCATTTTTATTCAAATGGATGGGAGTTGTTTCTAAATAACACTTTGACTATCACGCAAAAATCACATGTTTCGCTCAGGACGTCACGAGAGTATTTTTATTATTCAAAGCATATAATGGTAAAATAATAATAAATTGATGATGTAAGCCAACATTCTCCCCAATGGACCGTTTATCCTATTGGTGGTCACGGGTGACCACCGTGACGCCTTGGTAACAGTTGATAGCGACATATTATAACGAGGCTTCGTTTATTTCAACAAATCATTCGCTTTCGTTATTTCGTCGTAGGCAAAACGTGCAGAATATATTGTTGAAACGTGTAGAAGATATTAGTAAACAGTGTTATGATTATTTTTATGATTTCGACGAAACATTTGACTGAAATGGTAGAGGACCGCAAAAAAAATTATGTTTGTGATAAACCAGTGGTAGTGTAGATTACAAGAGAGGAAAATGTGCTGTAGATTTATCAGATCAAATGATAGCATATTCTACACCGCATAGAAGAACCCTCAAGTGGTATATAAAATTAACTTTAGAATTATTGTTAAATACATCAATTTCAAACGCGATGATACTCTATAAACAAGCAACCAAAAACAAAAATGAAGCTATCAGATTGTAGAATGGCACTCGCAATGCACCTCACACAGTGCCATTCAAATATACTTATTCGACAAAGATTACGACACGAAATCCAGAAGAAAGAAGGGCAAGCGTACCTGGCTCGAAAATTTTGCAGAGGGTGGTATAAAAAAATGTTAAACAATTAGGATCAAAAATTGCTAAGAATGGGATCACCTATTGTCCACATTGTATTGATGAGCCACATTTATGTTCAAAGTGTTTTAATACAATGCACCGTTAAATGGAAGATTTCTTCTCATTTTTTTTATTAATGTTCTAATAAAAATGTTTAATTATTCAATGTGGCACTTTTTATTTCAAAGTATCTTCTATTTATCGGTTGTATTCAAAATGCCCTAACTGTCAATTTTCATTCATTTTTTACAATTGTAAGAACGTGATAGTCAAAGTGTTGATGAAGTTTTCGAAAAAATGGTGATGCGGCAATCGAAAATGGGTTACGCCTCAACTGTTTCGATTACGAATAACCATCATAAAAGATTAAAATTTTTTTTGAATGCTGATATCGATAAACCATTAACGTTCTTTTTGGTTAAATCGTTAGTTTGGTTACCGATAACCATTGATCGGATGTAGGCAGAAAAATTGCCCGCCATTGATAAAGAAAACGGCCATTCGTAATCAAAAACATTTCAACAAAGATATGAATATGATAAATATTTAGAGCGTGGCCTGCTCACCGATTTCAACGACGTTGAAATACCTCGTCAAGCTCGTCATTCTAAACAATTTTTCTATATGTATGTTACCGCTGCTCGGTTTTAATTTCCGAGATATTCGCAAAAAGCTTTTGAAATTTGCTTGGTAATATTGGCTTGGCAACTAAGTGATTACGGATTTTGTCAATAGCACCTAATGACAAAACCCGCAATCATTTAGTTGCTCAATCTAGTCTCTGAATATGGCGCATTTCACAGCACGTGGCAAGTACTGCAGGAGCTGATTTAGTAAACTAAAATAAGGGCAATAAAGATCGTATGAACGTACATGCTCCGTATGACCTTGTTTTCGAGTCACAAACAACTTATTTTTCCACGGAACAAGCTTTCGTGCAGATACGACGAGATTGAATGTCATGTGATGGATATGATAAAACGTATGTGGTTGTTATGCCATGCAGCACCTAAAACGTTACTTTATTTCACGACAAATGGATGGGTCGTGCTGGGCCCACATCCTGACTAGCTTCAGCTCCAAACTTGAGTTCGCTCCTTTAAAGTCCGTAGTTTATAATAAAACGTCACAGTGAACGTTGACTGTGTTTCGACACTTTGTCAACACGTCAACTGAAATCACCGACAAATTCGCCTAAGACCAGGTCAGTTCAAACGAGTTGAAAATCCATGACACGACGTATACACGTTTGTATTGAAACTGGAAGTTGTGGCTTGAAGCAATTTCTCTGGCGATATATAATCAACTATTAGAACACGAAATGAGCTGTAACTCGAAAACAAGGTCGTATCGAGCATACATATGTTTGTACGAAAGTTTCTTTTTATTTTAGCCTGCTGAATCGTAGTCCCAACATGTCCTGAAACGCTCTGTACATTGCGTGTGTCACATTTCGAAGTTTAATTAGCATTGTTATTACGAGACTCGAGTTTTCTAGACGTAAAAGCTTTTCAAAAGCGTCCAAATACTTTCCTCGGCCAACGTACACGGCGACTGTTGTAATTAGATCAAACCATAACGTAGAAAGAGTGGAAGATAGGAAAAGATTTCATTAAGCAAAATATTGGAACGGTTCGAAAGAAATGTCTACGAGAAAGTAATCTCTTTAATCGCTGTAAACGTGTTTAGTGAAACGTTCGTCTATATTCCATCGTCTGAAACTTACATATGGTTTGGCCTAGTTGCGAGGAACACCCTGTGTACTGTATATTTCGCGTCACCTCCTCCGAATCGTTGCAACGGAGGCAACGCGAGACTCGTTCGACCGCCACAGAGAAGAGGAACTATCGAGCGTTTTCTTAGTAACAAGCGAGGTCAAGGACAAGTAACAACGAGTATGCAGCAACGTTAGGAGCATCGGACGGTTAAAATAAATCCGACTGAAACGAGTGACAGCGTGCGGAGAATGCAGCGAGCAGAGGGATTAATCAGCCGTCTATGTCGTTCCGGACACCTGCAGGTCCGAACACACGACCAGAATCGTTGCAATGTCGTCGGGCGGATGCATTCTTCGTGGAAAGTCGGCTGAAGCTCAAGGAAGAACGTGGTATAAGCATGGAGCAAACATGACAAGCACAGGCAGGAGGAAAAGCGACCATTGACGCCCGAGACTCGATTCCCGAAACCACGCGATTCCCATCCTCGAGAACTTGTCTGGTCCACCGATCACGAAGCGTCAGCGTCGTCTGTTGGAGACGATGATACGTCTACGCCGCTGTTTAGTTCATAAAACGCACAGTAAAGGTAATTATAAGTTTACGCCAAGTCCGTGTTTGTTGGAAAATCCACAGCACAAAAAGATTGGCTGTGACAGATATCTGCAGACAATCGTCTTAACACTTAGCCAACCGCCACAGCGCTCCGACAAGCCAACCTGCACGTCGTTGTGCACGTCGAATTTTTCCAAGTATCGAGGACTAATGTTCGTTACTTAAGAAACAAACAAGTCTAAAAATTATTTAAGTGGTGAATTACATTTTGCGGTGGTGATTTTCTTTAACGATTTCACATATTGTTTATAGAAAACGTGGAACTGAAAGTATTTAAAAGTGTAAAAAATTATAGGTAAAATTGAAAACATTATCGTTGATTAAAGATAAATAACAGGACTTGAAGGTAAAATTAAAAATTCATAATGCATTTGAATATTCTTTTACAGTGTGCTATCGTTCGACTATATTGGATTGGCAACTAAGTGATGGCGGATTTTGTCATTAGGTGGTAATGGCAAAATCAGCAACCACTTAGTTGCCTATCCAATAACTGTATTTACCCATAACTGATAGTGTAAGTTTTTAATTAATTTTAACACAACTAAATTCGTGTATTTTATTATATACTGTAGATTATAAAGGCAGAAAAAGTGGTGCAATTAATGGGCAACAATTCCAGGTAAATAATAACTGATAATAACAAAGAAAAAAAAAAAGGAGAAAACGCGTTACAAAAGTCAAAAAGGGAGATCTTCCTGTTCGATTGGCTAAGTGTTAGGGTACAAATTTGCCTTGTTATGAAAACTTCGAGCAACACACCAAGATGTCTTCATCCGATATCGTTTACAACTGCAACGTACGCTTCGCTATTGACAACGTTAACGCCAGCGACCGTTGCATGGAAACGTACTGTTGGTATTAACTGGTTTAATAAGTTTATTTATAATTATTAACATTAGAACTACCACACCAGTGAAATTGACTGCTTTCACAATTCGATTTTCAAATTCCTACTCCATGTTATATTTTTTTCCGCAATGATGTAATGACTTTCTCAACGATAACTAAAAAAAATAATATAATGAACTTTATTTTGGTTTTTATGTATTCAAACTGAAAATAATTTTATATCAAGGCTACTTATACCAATACCAGTCAAAATGACTGGTACTTGTCAAAGTGTAAAAGGATCCTGCAATCTGTTTATCGAACCTCAATTAATCAGTTTCCTCGTTTTCTACAACTTGCCACACGTTTTTCAAATTTTTACTGCGTATCATTCGATATGACGATATCAGTTATTAGGAAAATTCCGAATCGATCGTTAAATCACTAGATGCTAACACTAGAAACACCACACCGGTCAAAATGACTGGTTCTACAATTTTATAAATTTGTCAACCCTCATTTAGGGATCATGGTCCCAGATGGATTAATAATACCAAAAATGTACTACATAATATGGAATTCCTTCCGTAAGAAAGTAATAAATCAATAAATATAAAAATATTCTATTATTAGGTATTTTTTAAAGATAGTCATTTCCACTGATTTTGGTAGAAATATCTTCGTGTTAACTATCGGTAGTTCTAGTGTTAATTATTAGACCCGGCGCGGGACGCTTCGTGGACAGTGGGCCTTGCGTAATCGGCTTTCTAAGACTGAGTCTCGAGTATCGCGGATTTTCGTGTACCTGGAGTGGCGAGCGGTTTCGGTTGAGTAGGCGTTGCATTGGGTCCTCCGACTACCGACGACGCCGCAGGACTGTACGCTCTCATTAGTTGGCCTCCGCGTGGCAGGGTGCTGCTTCCTCCGACGTAATAGCCGCTGTTTCCGGAAGTCGAGTTCTTCGCCGTCTAAAACACAGATGATACGTCGACACGTTACTCGTCTGACATAATCGACTGATACGATAAGTGGTAGTTGGGGCGAAAGGGACACATATTAAACGGGATATTATACACATGTACATGGGAATGACAGTAGTAGAGTCTCGATTATCCGAGCTGATGTGCACCGAGCCTATCAAGCCCCCCAAGCCTATCGGATAATCGAAAACTCGGATAATAAGATCATAAGAAACATTTTGATTGTGTAATATTACAGATATATTGGGTTGGCAACTAAGCAATTGCGGATTTTGTCAATACCAGCTAATGACAAAAACCGCAATCACTTAGTTGTCAGTCCAATATTTAACATCAATTAACTATTTAATTGATTCAGTCGATCCAACTATTTATTTGATCAATCGCATTAATAATAGTCGTCTATTTACTCTTTTGTGCTCTTTACGTTAAACTTTCGAAAAAAAGGGAAGAGTGCAGTTATGGCAAAATTCAAAGTATCTCGAATAATACGGAACATCGGTTAAACGGGACTCGGATAACCCATGACCCGCAGACTCCATTGTACACAAAAGATGTTAGATCTTTGCATTTTCGCATTTCAGTCAGAATGGCAAAATGTCATAGTATATACTACAATGGTAAGACAGAATCTATTTTGCATTACCGAGGAGACTGATATGTTAAGTTGGCAACTAAGTGATTGCGGATTTTGTCATTACCACCTAATGCCTAATGCCATTAGTTGCCATTAGGTGGTAATGACAAAATCTGCGATCACTTAGTTGCCAACCCAATACATGTATGCATAAGGTATTAAGTATGTTTGATGTAGCATGTATGTATGTGTATGTGCATGCGTAAATGTGTAAAGTAATGTATATATATATATACTATACATAATAATAAGGATAAAATAGACATAATTTTACAGATAGACAGAATTATAATATAAAAAGGGTAACCTGACAGTATATTAAGATATTATGGAGTGGTGCTGTGTTACATTATACCATGCTATCGACTGTTGCTTTTGGATGTGCTGTTGATCTTAAAATTAGATTATTTGCATTTATGTATTATTCCTTACATTGGCAAGCAGATCATGGTTTAATTCCAACGATATGCAACGTGAATGGAGCGTCGATAAGACCTACAAATTATTAGTATTGATAAATTCTCTCTTGTATAATGATAACAAGTTTGATAATAAAACCGATGAAATTTGTTCAAATGCAAAAGTTCGAGTGCCTTGTTAGAATGAGAAAAATATCGTAGAAATGAGAAAGATTTTTCTAATAAAATAAACTTGTAACTTGTCGATTCCATAAACTAAATTTTGGTTACATGGTTTACTTGTATTGCATGTTATTTATTTATTTATTTATTTAACGAATTACACCAGTACATGACGCGAAATATAAAAGGACGAACGCTAATTTTTAAGCCACGATTTGTACAATTTTATATCAATTAATATGCATACTTTGGAGGAAATTATATTATATTCGTAACAAAAAGGAAATCAACGATTTCCGTAACGTCGTTCGCAGTTGAACAAAATCTCCCGATACGATCCAAGTTACCTAAGCTATCGTCCGATATGCAGCTATACGAAGAAGTTGCCTCCTTCTAACAGATAATTCAAAACATATAACTTAAAAAGTTCCAAGATTTCTGAACGATCAACGAACCGATCGAAGATTTTAACCCTATCGTCTGCACGTACTGTCGTTTACGGGTATGCAGCTTTCCCTAGTGTTTTGTGTTCCAAAAAATCCCCAAAAATTCTTGAATACTCTGCCAAGTTTCTACAACATCATCCTATACCTTCACCGTGTTAGCTTTTCCTAAGCAGAGCAGAATTTAAACAAAGATGTGGAAAAAATGCAAGATTACTTAAAATTACTAGTCGAAAACCACCAAATATACAGATGGAGGGTTCAAAAGTGCGGCCACGTCCTCTTTGGTTCTACGCTTTGTTCCAGCGTGAGCATATTCAAATTGTTGACACTTTACCAACCGCTAGTGATTCAACAACATACGCACGTCCGACCGGCAGCTCAGGCGCAGATTCTCCCTGGCGCCGGCTGTTTCAGTTTAGACTCTTCAATACCATTCTTTTCGTTCATTGCAAACGGTAAGTTTTACAAATTAGTATAAAACTGTGGGAACTTACAAAGCAACGCAACTGACTTAGTATTAACCCTTTGAGTGCTGTGGGCGCATATAGGTGTCTGGCGAAAGCTATCGGTGTGGACTAAGGACATATATATGCGCTTTCTGTAAGTGCCCGGCATGGGCTAAGGACGCATGTATGGGTTTTTCAATTTTTCCGAACACCTACGCAGAAGTAATACTATTACGTTTGTGTGAAATAAATATAAATGCATTCCTTACGGCAGTAAACAAATGCCAATAGTGCCTCGTTATTGTTGAAGTGGTCACCACTTGTAAGAAAACTCTACATCTGGTTTTTTTAGTTTTCTCAGGCACTGAATTTTTCACACACAACTAAATTATTAACTTGTGTTATATTTACTAAATTTAGTTTTCTAGTTTATTGTTTTCTAGTTTATTACCCAAATTCTAGTTAACTGTAAATTTCAATGTTTATAATAAATAATTAAAAATAACTAAAAAATAATGCTCTTGAACTATTTAATCTCGTGCAAAAGAATTACTATAACTTATTACGATTTGCGCTTTGAATAGTCAATCAACAGAGTTCAGTCTAACGAAAAAGTATTCCGTCCACAGCGATCGTCAGCGCTAGACGCGCGCCGTCCGTACGGACGACATAGGCCGCGAGTAGTCAGCACTCAAAGGGTTAAATAACAAATTACTGCTCAAATAATGAGAAAGATTGTCGGCGATAAAAGCCGATTAATCGGCTATCGGTCAGTAAAGTGTTAAGAATATTTTCATTTTTCAGTTGTGGCAAGTTTCGACTCGTTCACTGTAGGAGAAAAAGCGCACGCAAGCAACTACCGGTAGAAAGTAATACGTAAAGCATTTCGAGCGTGCATTCGATCCTCGGACGACAAGAATCTTATGTGGAACATGACTTTACATTTTTGTGAAAATGCGAACGTTCCGGTTTGAGAGGAAACGCGCGCAAGATAAGCAAAAGAAGGAGACGCGGACATAGTCGCGGTGTCGCTTCGTCCAACGATGACGAAGATAATATTCGTGTAAATCAAGGCAGACTGTGTCTTCTCATCTCGTTTTTACGCGAAGGTCGCGATAAACCGACGTGTCGTCGATTTCACTCTGATTTTACGATTCATCGGGAAACTTTCGCGTTTACCTCGACCTACGAGACAGATCACACATGCAGATAACTACGTTGCGACGTGAACAAATTACGTAAAAGCTTTGTGACACTTGCAATTGCGTACATAAACAGGCTGACGTCTTAGATACACGAGATCAGCTAAATTTTTATTTAGGTCTTCTTTGCCATCTTATGAAGAGATCTTCCAGTTGACAAAGTTCTACCATTGCACGCAAGGATACGCGTAACGCTGGAAAGAGCTCTTTCTCAAAGTCATTTTCTCACGAGCTTTCGACGTTATATTTTTAAACGGGACCTTTTTTTTCATCCATCTAAAGCTACAAAGAAATTGCATGGTCCGTGTTTTAAGTAAAAGCTGGTTCCACGCGAAACTCGTTCGGTTCCTGCACAGTGCTCTTCCTTGTTTTTCATAAAATTCGATATGTAATATTCGAAATTGATACGAGAATGACGTAATATAGGAAAAGTTTATCGTTTAGTGAGAGCGGTAATTTACGATCAGGTAATACAATCTAACTCAATCTTTTAAATTTGACGTCTAGTTGCTTTCTCTTTGCCTTTACTTTGATTTATTATTTCCTCGTACACAGCCGTGTAAGAGTTTGATCGAAAATCATCTAAATATACTTCGTGTCCAATAGCCATTTAATAAGACACAATATGGTAATAATAATACGACGTTAACAATTCGTTTATAACAATAGAGCGATTGCAAGATCAAAAGGATAGGAGAAATTTGATTTTTCTTATTTTGCTGAGTAAGATATAAACAATAACGCGGATTGTTGCTCTCTTGAAACAGTTGCATAAGTGTATGTTTATTAACCAGGCGAAAGGGCTGCCTAAATATTAGCCAGGCAACACTATGTTTTTTATAGGACGCTGAAATTTTGAAATGGCTTCTTTCACTGTCTAATATCCTAGCTCTGCTGTCAAAGTTGCGCAATCGTTATACGAGCCTCAAACCGATCTATCGCTTAATTACGCGTCTGTTACTTCGAACGAAAATCATTTCGTCCTATGCGTCATCGTTTGAATAGGAGCGAGAGGAGAGTGGCCAATCGACAAAGCAATTGCAAATGCCGCGGCTTCAAATCCTAACGACTTCTTCGATTTCCTTTGAACTCCTACAACTACACTCCTCGCCAAAAAGATAGCCCACGCGTGCTATCTTTAATTTCTCATTGGCGCGTGTCAAGTTTTTCGTCTGTAACGTATAATACGAAAACATTATGATCTTAGGTCAGGTAATCAGTTCCAGAAATACGTTCTGCATGATTATTTATTTGTTCTTTGATTAAATTTATGTATCGGACACTATTCATTCTGCCATTGATGAACTTGATACTTGTCTTGGCGAAATAACCGGGCCAAACCATCACGCTGCCTCCTCCCATTTGTCGTCGAATTGCTGACATTGTCTCTTCTCTTATGTCACGAAAATAATATTGCAACCCATCAGGACCATCCAAGTTGAATCTTTTTTCGTCTGAAAATTGTACCCTTCTCTGTTTCTTTTTCCAATTTCGCTCTTTCTTTTGCAAAGCGTAAACGTTCTACTTTGTGTTTCGTTATTAACGAAGGTTTCATTTCCAATTTTAGCCCCTTAATATCTTTGCAGAATAGTAGAACTCGACGAATACTTGAAACAGTGGCACTGACGCTAGATTTTTCCATTATTTGCTTCGTTGTTAACTGCGAGTTGGAAGCTACACGCAAAATTGCTCGATCGGATAACGGTAACAGTCGACCAGTACTTTTCTTTTTGCCATAATCTTCAACATTTTTTAAGAAATTCTGTATTACTTTACGACTTCTTCTTATTAATTTCGATATTTTTGCTACTGATAACCGTTGCTGTTGTAGTTCAAGAATTTGCTTTTTTTCAGACTCGTTTAATTTTTTTCAGCGTCCCATACTTACAAATTTATGTAATATTGTACTGTAATCTTAATTCGTTGATAGATCATGAACTACTGATCAATTCCTAAACATATTAACAGAATGTGCTATTATTTCGTTCTTAAAATAAAACAATTTTTTGTTACACATTAAACCTCGCAATATTTTTAATCATTTTCAACGAAACTCTTATTCTGAGCTCATAATGTTTTCATATTATATTATACGTTACAGACGAAGAACTTGACACGCGTCATTGAGAAATTAAAGATTGCACATCTGGGCTATCTTTTTGACGAGGAGTGTACGCTCGAAGCTCACACAGTGACGGTCAGTGAAATAAATGGCAAGTGACAAGTAAGCAAGCTGCCACCAACTGTCCAGTAGTGTAATTAATTAACAAAATTGATGGGAATTTTTAGGCTTTCTGGTCAAGTATGTAAAGAAAACAACTTTGCCCCACCACACGCTGTTAACCAGCTACGTCTATCCGTTTCTTCAATGGAGTTCGCTCATTCAGTAGCTTGTCACTTTGTCACAGTAGTTGCCAGATTCGTTTGCCAAGCGGGCCATCTGCTTCGCTGAAGTTTGGGGACAAGCGAAATTTCTCGTTCAACGAATGATTCGTACAGATACGTACATACAGTGGTTCACGAAAATATTCGAACGCTTACACTTACAAATTTCAATTAATAAAATGAGGTGTACTAAACTAATTTGTTCCAACAATTTGGTATGTATAGTGAGGGAAAGTCTCAAGATTACATGAGTAAAATTCGAAAACGATTGAATAATATAGACAGGAGTTATGATACATTTATTAGAAACATTCATGATAAGTGTCTCACAAAAGTATTCTAACGCTGTAACACTGTTGATGGTTCTTCATCTTCGTTTGCACCGAATGTAAACATCATTGCTAAATGAAAATATTGGTACGTTCACTTGATGCTAGTAAAAGTAACGTAAAAGTGTGCACAATAGTATTTAAAATGAATACCAAAAAGTCTGAAAGGGAAATAATATTCCGATCACACGTGGATGGCAAATCATATAACGAGATTGCCGGAATTGTGAACAGAAGTAAGTGCACGAGACATTATTATATAAGAAAGTCAAAGAATGAGGGAACATTTGGAAACAAAGTTCGATCAGGTCGATCAAAGAAATTGACTGGATGAGAGGAGAAAGTTATCATTCGCAAATTAAAAAAAATCCTGCTACATCCGCTCCTCAACTCGCAAGTATGGTAGCTGATATGTTTCATAAAGAAGTTCACAGGGAATTATGTCGACGAATCTTACGAAACAATGATTTTCATGGAGAGCACCGCGAAAGAACACATACATTAATACGGTAAATCATAAGAAAAGATTGACTTTTGCAAAAACCTATATTAATAAAGATAATTCTTTTTGGAACAAAGTCATCTTTTTGGACGAGTCAAAATTTAACATTTTTGGCTCGAATGGTCAAAATTATGTGTGGAGAAAACCAAATACGGAATTGGAAATTCGACATTTACATCAAACAGTGAAACACGAAGGTGTGTGGGCTGCATGGCTGCCAGTGGCACCGGAAATTTGATATTTATTGATGGAACATTTGATGAATATAAATATTTAAATATTTTAAAAAATAACTTTAAAGAAAGTGCCCATAAATTAGGATTATTGGAAGATTTCCACTTCCAACAAGCTAATGATCCTAAGCATACTGCTAGAGTTGTGAAAGAATGGATCGTATATAACACACCGCAAAGTTCAGACATAGATCCTATTGAAAATTTATGAGCTGAAATAGAAAAAAGGTGAAATAAATTTCAGATAATTTGAAAGCAAGTATTAAAAGATAAAATTATAGAAATATGGAACTCCGTTGAGTGTAGTTTTACAAAATCATTGGTTTACAGTATGGAACGTCGATTGAGACACACTATTGCTGCTAAAGTTGGTCCAACGAAATATTAATATTAAATAATTTAAAAATATATGTAGCGTTCAAATACTTTTGTCAGTCACTTACAATCCTTTTCAAATTTTATTGATATAATCTTAAAATTTCCATCTTCCTATTTACATCTGCTTGTCTAAGCAAATTACTTTAATGTACATTATTTCGGCCATTCAAGTTTGCATATGTAAGCTTTCGAATACTTTCATGAACCTCTCTATGTATTTACGAATATGAACAAAAATACGACGTACAAATACGTGTTTATCGATATAATTAATAACAAATAATAAGATATAATAATAAACCATAATACAGAACATTATTAAAAGCACATTTTCTAAACCTTTTAAAAAACATCGATCAGATCGTCATAGCTTCAGACGATTAATATTCCAACGATGAGAAACTCTCCGAAAATTCAATGATTTTGTGTCTCTTCTCCAATCGCTTTAAATATAATTTAAACCTGAGACCAGACCAGCAACAAAAATTGCAGCAAATACTCAACACGGTCCGTGATACACGACATTTACATCCTCCCTTTTATACGAAGCAAGAAACAACAAACAACAAAGCGGAACATTAACGCGAGTATCATCGTACGAAGTAACTGTAAGACGCGAGTAGGTGAAAAGAAACGGTGGAATTACTTCGAATTAAGCGGTCAAACGATTCGTCGAGTGGCATCATGGACAAGGTGCTCCTTCCTCTTCGCTATTCAACCTGTTTACGCGGGCTGTGCCCGCCCGCCTTACCTTGCCACTAGCCTTGCTTAGTGTTGTTTACTCGCGTCGACTGTTCGCCACACCGGGCTTCGTTTCTCCTGCTCGAGATCGGGCGCACAAGCAACCGACCAACTCTCGCAATTATCCAGATTTCCCTAAGAAGAAGGATCTTTCGTTTCGAAATTAATCGAACGACCATCAGCAGACGATCGCTTCTTGGAAGAGGCTAAAGGGATGAACGGATCGAACGGACGAACGGAGAACTCGTCGAAACTTTCTCAAACTTTCGACAATCGTCGAAATTATGCAATTGAAACCGTTTGTTTGATTTTACTGGGTTACGCAATAGTTCCATGTTGGGGGTCAACGATGCTGATAGAAAAGAAACACGAGACTCCTATGCACAAGGTGGAGCTCACTCAGAAGGGATACATTCAGGTGAGAAAGTTTGGAAAGCTTAGAAATCGCTTCATTTTCTTCTTTACAATGAGATCTACAATGTTTGCAAAAGTTTATAAAGTATCTGTTCTTCAGAAGGGAAAGAAATTCTTTTCTAAGTATTAACAAAAAGATATTACGAGATAGATGTACGACAAATTAACAAATTGAGATTAATTTGATTATAGCGAGTGATGGATTAAATCATAGTTAATTTAATTTCATTAAGTTTATCCATAGGATGCAAGATTTTGTTGCGTTCTTTGCCCCGTTACCGATTATGTGGAAACGCATAATCATCTTATTCCGGACACGTAATTGTAACAGTCGTTCATTGGCTAATCCTGTATGCACATTTAAGGCTTTGATCGAACGTACGCCACTGGAAACGTTTAACGGAATGCGAGATCATTAAAAGTAAAATGCCTGATTTGTTTACAGTATCGAACAATCCTGGTCATAGCAAGTTCTTCTCTTTTTTTCTACCATGTTATTTCCATTCGATCTGCTTTTTTCTCTAATCTCGTTATGTAACTTTTCCACATAATTCATGAACACTTTCATCTTTCCGAAGAAACAAATTTTCAAAAATTTGTCTACCACTTAAAACGCAAGAACTCGCTGTAAAATTTCACAATTCTTCGATTGCCACGTGCATATATTCGACGATTTTTTGCATCTGTATAAACAGAGGAAACGTGGATTTGCAGTTTCTACGATGGGAGCTGCCAGTGCCGGAGATGACGGAGTTCACCTTCTGCCTGTGGATGCAATCGAACGATCTCACTCATTCTCATCCCATATTTTCCTACTCGAGTAAGTAGACTCAAAGATCAACGTGAACGTTTCTCCGTTTCGTGATTATCTTCTGGCCCCTTTCGTGCCTTTACGCAATTAAGAAAACAGCCTTGAGAAGCATTTTCACCGCTCAGAGGATCGCTGGCTCGTGCCGGCTAGTCCCATTTCATTCGCTCGTTTTGACTAAGTGGCTTTTAAGATGAAACGCTAATAACTGTTTACGCGGTTGCTTCCGACAGAAGACGAGCGAGAGCGACTGGTACGATCGTGGATAGCGCCACATGGCAGGAACATTCACCTTGAGATCGGAGGAAAACAGGTGCTCGCGATGCCGACCGATATTCTAGAGAATCGATGGTACCATTTCTGTCTCAGCTGGGAGAACCAGGCCGGGCTCTATGGACTCTGGATCAACGGCCAGCTCTGGGCTCAAGGTCATTCCGATGAGGTTCGTCGAATTTTCATCTATTTTGCAAAGAAGGACGGTGAGAAAGCGAGAAATCTCTATCCCTTCGTCTGGTACTTGTTTAAAATTCTAACAACACGTCATACCAAGTAGGTCGTAAGTTATCAAAAGTGCAATCACTCGTGGCAGACCCAATGGTGAAATTCTAAAAATGTAAATGAAATTGATGGTGCCAATGCGTAATAGTTTGCCTTAACACTTTGACTACCACGCCAAAATCACATGTTTCATCTCACGACGTCACGGGAGTATTTTTATCATTCAAAGCATATACTGGCAATGATGTAAGACAACATTCCTTATAACCAACATTATTCGTGGTTACTGGTGACCACCGTGGCGCCTTGGTAACAGTTGACAGCGACATATTATAACGAGGCTTCGCTTATTTCAACAAATCATTCGCTTTCGTTATTTCGTCATAGGCAAAACGTGCAGAATATATTGTTGAAACGTGTAGAAGATATTAGTAAACAGTATTATGATTATTTTTATGATTTCGACGAAACATTCGGCTGAAATGGTAGAAGTCCGCAGAAAAAATTATGTTTGTGATAAACCAGTGGTAGTGTAGATTACAAGAGAGGAAAATGTGCTGTAGATTTATCAGATCAAATGATAGCATATTCTACACCACGTAGAAGAACCCTCAAGTGGTATATAAAATTAGCTTTAGAGTTATTGTTGAATACATCAATTCCAAACGCGATGATACTCTATAAACAAGCAACAAAAACAAAAATCGAGGTATCAGATTTTAGAATGACACTCGCAATGCACCTTACACAGTGACATTCGCCAGAGCCGTCAAATATACTTATTCAATAAAGATTGCGACACGAAATGCAGAAGAAAGAAGGGCAAACGTACCTGGCATGAAAATTTTGCAGAGTGGTATAAAAAAATGTTAAACAATTAGGATCAAAAATTGCTAAGAATGGGACCAAAAAGGTGACCACGTATTGTCCAGATTGTATCGATGAGGCACATTTATGTTCAAAGTGTTTTAACACAGTGCATCGTTAGATGCAAGATTTCTTGCAAGATTTCTTTCTCTTTCTTTTCTTTTTTATTAATGTTCTAATAAAAATGTTTAATTATCCAATGGGGCACTTTTTGTTTCAAAGTATCTTCTATTT
The DNA here is from genome assembly GCF_024516045.1 of Bombus affinis. NCBI lineage: Eukaryota > Metazoa > Arthropoda > Insecta > Hymenoptera > Apidae > Bombus > Bombus affinis. The sequence goes on from NC_066359.1 coordinate 1,418,269, forward strand.
ATCGGTTATATTCAAAATGCCCTAACTTTCAATTTTCATTCAATTTTTACAATTGCAAGAAGTTGAAGTGCTCGGGTGGTCCAATGACCACCGTGGCGTCACAGGATAAACCGTGACCAACGTGGCAGTCAAAATGTTAATTCGTCGCGTTTCGTTGTAATCAATTAACAACTTCAGCAATATCTTCTTACCTGCCCTATCACAAAATTATAGATTTTTCTTCATAGGACAGCGTTCGAATATTTGCATTTCACGTATTCGTGTGGAAGCGAAAAAGTTTCGACTCGCCTTTCAGGAAACTATCAACTTCATCCACGCTTCTTACAACTTTCCCATCAGATTTCCCACAATTGATTGTGTTTTTACCATACTTTATTACGGCTTACATAATGTGCCTGAAGGGATAGAAATTTCCCTTTCGCCATTCTGACCATTCGCCACTACGCGGAATTTTCCATAGAAATCTGACTTACTACGCTGCTGAAAGGCAAATTATTTGTACGAAACTCGTGATCGATTTTAGACGATAGGACAGACGATCCCGAGCGGAGGAGACATCGTGCTGGGCCAGGAGTACACGGACTTTGACAAAGGGCTGGAAGACGGTATCGAGGGTTCCGTATTGGGCTTCAACCTTCTTTTAGCTTCGGCTTTCGACAGGCCGCACACAGACTACCAGCTCGAAGCCTCCTACGATTCGACTCGGGTGTCCACCTCGAGTTACGCCACGGTTCCGCTTTTTGCGAGGATTCCAACGAAACTGATGCAACGCGCCATCGATTATGGAATGCGAACGAAAACGCCTTACACATTCCTGCCGACTAATTCTAATAAACTTCGAGGACGTGGTTACGACGAGAATGCCGTGTCTCTGCCTCTGCTGATCGGCACAGCTAAATCCACCTCTTCTGGAACGACCGATCCATGGCGCGATGCTACGAGCATAGAACTGTCCAGGTTGCAAGAACAACCTCTAGGACTGCAATTGATAAAATTGTCGTACACACACTGTGAAATTGGTAGAGGAAGTCCTTACATTGGTGGTAAACTGATGTTGATTTCCTGGACCAGAACTGCAGTTCGTATTTTTGGTGGAGCTTTGTTGAAGAACGTTGCCAGCGATTGTGGCAATTTCTAAGAATTCACAGTAGCAGCTCTTTCATACTGTACGATAGAATCGAAATTGTTGTAGGCACAGCCAGTAACCACGTTTTCGAACGTAGAGAAAGCGTTTAAATTTAAAGAGTGGGGCATCAGACTGGAGTTGTAAGGTCGTCGTCGCCAATATGCTCATACGCATATGTATTATAATGCGTGAAAGATAGAACATTGGTGCAAACGTATTTACATGTAATGTCACAGTTACTCGTCGTATCGAAGTTCCAACGTCTCTGTATTTATATCTGGTTGGCAACTAAGTGATTGCGGATTTTGTCAATACCGCCTAATGACAAACTCCATTTAAACTAAACACTTAGTTGCCAACTATTTCTGTATTTCTTTGCCATTTCTATATTTATCGAATTGTATAAGAGGGTACGATTTAAGTGTCGTGTCGCTGAAACGAATCTGTGAACGTATTAGATTATGCCAAAAGTTTCTTTCGTTTTACAAGGAACTAGTAGATGCACAACATTTTTCCATTTATGTTATTTTATTGAATTATGTTTGATCTATTTTATTCTATTACTACGAAATGGATCATACATAAAGTCATAAAATAATATAAAATAAAAAAATGTTGTGCATCTATTGTTTCACTTATGAAACGAAAGAAACTTTTCGGACAATCTAATACATGTTACAAGGTATTTGTCAGAAGCTATACCTTTAGCTAGCAAAGATCATACTACTTTATAAATTATAATACGCACACACGAAGCGAGAACATCTATACCAATGTATAGCACTAATTGTATACGTATGTTAAGACCGCTATTCACGCTGTTTATTTATTTTTCACTAACAATGTATGTATTAACTGCGTATGTTTGCAATAAATGTCTTGTACTTCTCTATATATTTTCAGATTCCCTTCATATTTTACTGTTATAATGGCGATAATCGTTACACTGCTGGTGAAATTTCAGATTCTACATAACACGTTTATAAAACATTCCGACGATTTGATGACATTTATGCGTTATGCTGTTAACAGTAGAACGACCACACCGGTGAAATTGACTGGTTTTACAATTTTATTTTAAAATTTCTACTTCATGTTATATTCTTTTTCCGCAATGATGTAATGACTTTCACAGCGATAACTAAAAGAAAAATATGATAAATTTCATTTTGTTTTTTATGTATTCGAACTAAAGATAATTTTGTACGAAGGCTACTTATACCAATTCCAGTCAAAATGACTGGTACTTGTCAAAGTGTAAAAAGATCCTGCAATCTATTTATCGAAGCCCAATTAACCAGTTTCCTCGTTTTCTACAACTTGCCACGCGTTTTTCAAATTTTTGCTGCGTATCACTCCATATGACGATATCAGTTATCAGGAAAATTCCGGATCAATCACTAGATGCTAACACTAGAAACACCACACCAGTCAAAATGACTGGTTCTACAATTTTATAAACGTGTCAATCCTCGTTTAGGGATCATGGCTTCAGATGGATCAATGATACCAAAAATGTACTGCATAACATGGAATTCCTTCCGTAAGAAAGTAATAAATCAATAAATATAAAAATATTCTATTATTAGGTATTTTTTAAAGGCCATTCATTTTCACTGGTTTTGATAGAAATAGCTTCGTGTTATCTATCGGTAGTTCTAGCGTTAAACACACGGTGAGCATCGTGTACCATTGCGTTTAGTTTGCGATCGGCGAACCACAATCTCGTTTCATAGCGCGTCCCAATCGAATTTCGCGAAAGAAACGCGAGAATGCGGGTGGTTGCAACACCCGTAGAAATCGAATAGAAAACGGAAAGCTACGAATAACACGAGCTTTCCTTTTACCTTATTTATTTTCCGTTTATATTTCTTCCTATGTATATTCAAATTATCGATCGATTATCAATAAATAATTGTATACAATTTTCACCTAACGTACGCTCTTCGAAAGAAGCGCATTATTCGCGCAATGATCTAATATTCCTAATTATCAGCGAAGACTAACAATTTCCTACTACTAACAATTAAGTTTCTTTCGTTTCATAAGGTGATAATAGATGAGCAACGATTCCTGTTTTATATTATTTTATTGAATTAAGTATAAACCATTTCGTTCTATTTCTATTATTATGTTCGTGTATAATTCAATAAACTAATATAAAACAGAAACATTGTGCGTGTATTGTTTCCTTATAAAACGAAAGAAACTTTCCGGACAACCTAATAGTCGTAAATAAAAGAATAGAAAATTCGCGTAAAACCACTGCAAACTGGAGCGTCTGCTTAAGTAACGATTAAACAACTATATCATCGGCAATTTAGCGATGAGAGGCAGCGTCATTGTTTCGCATCTCGCTCGCTGCGAGATAAAATCTATGTGCAACAGCTTGCTGCCGCAATCTCGGAAAAACTCGAGAGTAGAAGAAACGCGCGGAACGTTAGAAAACCGAGGACAGATCGATATCGAGGCGAGGCGAGGTAAAAAAGGTCGCACGAGTAGCTATTTACGTGCAACTTGAAACTCAGCCAGGAATACCGGTGTGTCGATCGTTATGGGAAATATGCAGAAAACGGTTCGCGTTTTCGACCTATTTCCTGGCTTTCTTTCCATAGCGGTCCGCCAGCACTTTCGCCATAGTCGGATACGTACAACGTCATGCACGCACGGTTATAACAACCAGATCAGACCAAACCAGACAGCCCGACAATTCGTCTACGAGTTTCGTAATCTTTCTCACGAGTTACGTCTCGTTACACGGTCTTTGCATCCACCGATCTATAGATCTTTAACGCGGTTCTTATTTCACGTGTTTATCTATGTACTTGCGTATGTTGTTGACATACGTTTAACCGTATGTTGGCAATGGAAATACGAGACATATCTAGAAAGTAATCTCCGATTAGAGAAGATTGGAAAAGAGAGGCAGGTTGCTCGATCAAGATGTTTGCTGTTGTTCGTGTAACTTTAAGGTATCGTCCATCAGGCGAGCGATAAATTCTGTGTGATAAAATTATTTTATCGTAAGATTGCGAAGGGGAAACAAGTAACTAGCTTGTGAAGTATATTATTTATAATATTATTATTTCTGTAATATTTATATCATTAACACTTTAGCTGCCACGCCGAAATCACATGCGGAAGTATTTTTATTATTCAAGGCACATAATGGCAAAATAATGATAAATTGATGATGTAAGACAATATTCTTCCCCAATGGACCGTTTATCTTATTGGTGGTCACGGGTGACCATCGTGGCGCCTTGGTAACGATTAATAGCGACATATTATAACGAGGCTTCGTTTATTTCAACAAACCATTCGCTTTCGTTATTTCGTCGTAGGCAAAACGTGCAGGATATATTGTTGAAACGTGTAGAAGATATTAGTAAACAGTATTATGATTATTTTTATGATTTCGACGAAACATTCGGCTAAAATGGTAAAGGTCCGCAGAAAAAATTATGTTTGTGATAAACCAATGGTAGTGTAGATTACAAGAGAGGAAAATGTGCTGTAGATTTATCAGATCAAATGATAGCATATTCTACACCACGTAGAAGAACCCTCAAGTGGTATATAAAATTAGCTTTAGAGTTATTGTTGAATACATCAATTTCAAACGCGATAATATTCTATAAACAAGCAACCAAAAACAAAAATGAAGCTATCAGATTGTAGAATGGCACTCGCAATGCACCTCACACAGTGCCATTTAAATATACTTATTCGACAAAGATTACGACACGAAATCCAGAAGAAAGAAGGGCAAGCGTACCTGGCACGAAAATTTTGCAAAGGGTGGTATAAAAAAATATTAAACAGTTAGAATCAAAAATTGCTAAGAATGGGATCACCTATTGTCCACATTGTATTGATGAGCCACATTTATGTTCCAAGTGTTTTAATACAATGCACCGTTAAATGGAAGATTTGTTCTAAATTTTTTTTATTAATGTTGTAATAAAAATGTTTAATTGTTCAATGGGGCACTTTTTAGTTCAAAGTATCTTCTATTTATCGGTTATATTCAAAATGCCCTAACTGTCAATTTTCATTGAATTTTTACAATTGTAAGAAGTTGAAGTGCTCGGGTGGTCCAATGACAACCGTGGCAGTCAAAACGTTAATCAAAATTTAGAATTCCAGATTTACTTTACTATATTTTTAGATTTACTATAGATTACTATACTATTATACTATAGATTACTATTAGATTACTATACTTTTAGATTTAGAATTCCAATTTTTCATTTTTATTGTTATATAGAAAAATTAAAGTTGTAGAACGCAACGGCGAATATTTCGATCGAACAACTTGCTGTACGATTTTGTAAGTGAACTCTCAGTCTCGTTGAAAAATATCAGAGAAAACATTTACGCACGTGCGTCGATTAACGAAAATAAAATATCTACGACTTGTTGTTCCAACAACGTAAAACACCCCATGTAGCTGCTAACAAATAGCCAGACACGCAGTTACACAACGTGCTCAACGCAAAGTCCGATTAATTGTCCGAAACATATCTTCGAAACTTTCACCGCTTAAGAATATTTCTCAATGCGAGATTACGAGATCGAACGACGTTTTGCTCGTTAGTTTCTGGTTTCGTTCGCTCGACGTCTATTTCGACCGTGAAACGCTGGAACCTTGTCCGTGTTTTACACTTACGATCGAAGGGCGCGGAGCTGGCGAGGGTTGCGTGACGACGGCGCCACGCGATCGACCGCGTCTCGCCGGTATAGCAAGTAAAGCGCCGTTTCACCGGTTCCGATCCTGTTTGCCGAATTGCTTTCACTTTCACCGAAAAATGCGTGGTCAGGTTCCACGGGCCGCTTTTGACCCTTTTCAACAGACTCGCTCACGCAATCCATCCGACGTTGTGGCTCACGCGTACTGTCCATGAAACGGCTACAGCCTCGATGAATCGATGAGTCGAGAGATCGTCATCTTGCGATGGACGTGTTAAAATTTGACGAATGTCTGTTTGCAGTCGTACCAGTGTCTCGGTATTAGTAACAAGTCGATTTTTTATACATTTGTCAGATAAGCATTAAAGATGAGTAAAATAAATAACACGAGTTAAACGTGAAATGAAAAATTCATAATGCATTTTAGTATTTGTTTACAATGTGGTATCGTTCGATTATAATTTTATTCAGTCACAACTGATAGTATAATTTTTGAATTAATTTTAACGACACTAAATTGGTGTATTTTATTGTATACTGTACTATATAAAAGCAGAACAGCAATTAATTTGGAATAATTCCAGGTAAATGATAATTGATAATAACAACAACAACAAAAAATGAAAACGCTTTGCAAAAGTAAATAAGACAGATCTCTTCGTTCGGTCACACAGCGATGTTCTTAACAGGAAGATCTGCCTATTTGGTTGGCTAAGTGTTAAGGATGCATTTTGCAGTGGCGGACAAAAGAAAGTTAACAGAAATTTTACAAAATGGATTTTCACTACCCTGGATAAGGTGTTTGAATAGATTGATATTTTTATCCAGGGCCAGCGCAAGTCAGGTTCAGCGCGGTGTACAAAAATTACCCAATTAAAAAACACCGATTCTGATTGACTTTTAACTGATACTAACATGATACTATTAACAGATGCAAGACATTCTTTTTAGTAGCGATGATTCAGTGACAAAAATCATGAAAGTTCAGTGTAACTCCATAAAGTCCTCATATCCTGGAAACTACTTTAGATAAAGAGATTCAGGCGGATTCAGAGAAATGTACTTTTTAGAGAAATTAACCTACATCAATAGTCTTTTGCAAAAGTCATGCATGATTACAGATTTTCTACTTTCATTGAATTTTTTCTCCCTTCACAGCGAATTATGGATGCGAAAAAATATTACTTGGATTTGTTTAAAAAACTACTTATAAAAAATACATAATACGTAACGGTATTTGTAAATAAATAGTTCCTCGTTGTAAAATTTAAGAGTAGAATTTGAAAGTGTATTCAGGCCCGGTAAAAGGTCACGCCGGCCCTGTTTTTATCGACTGCTTTTCTAATGTTAACACTTTGATTGCACAAAATGCAACAAAGCATTTAATGGTAAAATAATAACAAATTGATGATGTAAGACAATATTCCTCCCCAATGGACTGTTTATCTTATTGGTGGTTACTGGTGACCACCCATGACGCCTTGGTAACGATTGATAGCGACATATTATAACGAGGCTACGTTTATTTCAACAAATCATTCGCTTTCGTTATTTCGTCATAGGCAAAACGTGCAGGATATGTTGTTGAAACGTGTAGAAGATATTAGTAAACAGTATTATGATTGTTTTTATGATTTCGACGAAACATTCGGTTGAAATGGTAGAGGTCCGCAGAAAAAATTATGTTTGTGATAAACCAGTGGTAGTGTAGATTACAAGAGAGGAAAATGTGCTGTAGATTTATCAGATCAAATGATAGCATATTCTACACCACATAGAAAAACCCTCAAGTGGTATATAAAATTAGCTTTAGAGTTATTGTTGAATACATCAATTTCAAACGCGATGATACTCTATAAACAAGCAACAAAAACAAAAACGAAGCTATCAGATTGTAGAATGGCACTCGCAATGCACCTTACACAGTGCCATTCGCCAGAACCGTCAAATATACTTATTCGACAAAAATTGCGACACGAAATGCAGATGAAAGAAGGGCAAGCGTACCTGGCACGAAAATTTTGCAGAAAGTGGTATAAAAAAATGTTAAACAGTTAGGATAAAAAATTGTTAATAATGGAACCAAAAAGGTGACCACCTATTGTCCAGATTGTATCGATGAGCCACATTTATGTTTAAAGTGTTTTAACACAGTGCACCGTTAGATGCAAGAGTTGTTCTCATTTTTTTTATTTATGTTCTAATAAAAATGTTTAATTGTTCAATGGGGCACTTTTTATTTCAAAGTATCTTCTATTTATCGGTTACTTTCAAAATGCCCTAACTGTCAATTTTCATACAATTTTTACAATCGTAAGAAGTTGAAGCTCTCCGGTTCACCAATAACCCAAAACTGTTTCACATGCTCCGATAAATCGAATCCGAAACAAGGAGCGTATCTGCATCGATCGAGTTGCACGTTCACCTCTATATGAAATAGTTGACACTTGATAAAATCCATAGAAACCGCCTTACCCCTCTGGCAACCCCTTTAAACCCCTGGCACGTGACTGCAGACGCATATTTCGATCGTTCAAAGATCTCGATTGGACAGATGCGTTTAAGGAATTCGTAACGCGAAAGTAAAGCACGCTGGGACATGAGAGACATATTCCTCGCGCATGATTGAGATTTTCTCTCCGAAAAGATATTTCCCGACTGTCTGTATTTTCCACACGTCCGCGCAAACAACAATTCAGAAATGGACAGGAAGACAGACAACTTGGCGTTATAATGCACGATATTATGAACTCGGAAATATTCGATGTTATATTCACGTTAGCCGTGAAACTGCATTGCATGAAATAATAGCTACAGGCATTTGCATAAGTACAAACGAATAAGTTTGTAAAACAGTTTCACTGTACGCAGGAAACGACGTGTCACGTCATCGCGTAGTCAGGTTTTAAAAAAAGTTTGCGGATGAAACGTTTCACAACGTGGATAGAATCCGAGAAAAAGTGTGATCGTGGTTCTCACCACTCTCTTACAGAATGTCGTTTTTATCGTTTCTATTATGTCGCAATAAATACACGCATTCGTCTCGACAACCGATCGGTCCATTAAACGTCCAACTTCCTGTTCATCGCCTCGCTCCTGCCTCGTTTGCTTCCTGCTAACCTGATTGTCATCGTGTCGATTCGGAGTCGAAAGTCGATCAGACGACTATTACAACGTAGATCGCCTAATCGGAGCCAATGGATAACCGGTATCAAGTCCAGTGTCTGGATTTACATAACCGCGGGAGAAGCTTACGAAAGAGTTGGGCGTAGGGCTCGTTAAAGCGAGCTCGGCAGAAAACTCGAGAGAATCGATGGAGAACCGCGACGTTGGACTATTAAAAAAAAAAAAAAAAATGACTCGGAGATCACGTCAGCATGGGTCGGAGTATCTGGGTTAGAAATGAGCGGAGCCTGCCCTCTGGCTGATTGCTGGCGATCGATTGATTTCAACGAAGGATTCTATTTGTCCTGTTCGACTCGATTCCCTTCTAATCGAAGGACCCAGTCACGAACATCAACCGTAGGAATAAGCGCCATTTGCACTTTCTTCTATTCAGCTTTTTATTCCTCGGTCATTCTACTTGAGGATAATAAATCACCTCGGTTTAACGTGACTTGCACGCACAATCAATTTTACAAGTTTTTCCACACAAGCAGCCCGCCGTGCAACCGTGTGATTCACGGTCATTACCGAGTCGTGAACGTGAATAGCCGACAATCGAGTTGGTCGTGTGCCACGTTCGCTTAACTTCTGCTTTAGGAGCGGAACAATTACACGGATTTTTTAACACCGTTGCATGCTATAATTCGTCTACATTCGCTCGCGGTTTTTATTTTGTCGCCTGTCGAATCGTCGATGCGGCTTTTTCAACAGGCTCGCTTTACAGAGACGCAATCGCGTTTCTGCATCGTCGTTGTTGCACGCGGAATCCACTTTCATTTTGCGGGGTGAGTCGTCCTTTCGCCGTGCTCCGCATCTTCCTCCGCTCTGCCACGGAGAAAGCAGAAAAGCGAAAGAATTTCGTAGTTCGAGAGAAACGATTGTTTCGATATTCCTCTTCTAAGAAATATACAGGGTGTCCGATCTTAATGTACGAGTGGACATTGCTAGTAAATTACACGTTAGAGGAGAAATTATAGTCTTCCCGTAGATGGACGCGTGACATAATATATTTTTCTTAGACATTGGGTTGGAAACTAAGTGATTGCAGATTTTGTCCTTAGGTGGTATCGACAAAATCCGCAATCATTTAGTTGCCAATGTAATATGGACTGTAATACGCTAAACTTGAAAAGTATAATTTGCACGTTTAATAAGTAGATTGCACGGATGTCTATGCGTTTATGAGAAAGGGGAATAGTCGAAATGCAGCTCGAGATACCTAAAATTCTAACGAGGCGTCGTTCTGTTAGACGTAAAGTATCGTAGAAACACGATCATGAAATGCATAGATGAACCAGACGGAGGCAACTTTCTCGTTTCGAACGAGCATAAAACGTCGAAACGAATGTACAAATTGCAAAAATTATCAAAAGTTATCTTCTAAAGGAAAGTCGATATTTATTCAGTGGAAATTGAATGAACTTTGTGAATTATTGGGTTGGCAACTAAGTGATTGCGGATTTTGTCATTGCCACCTAATGGTACAGCGTGGAAAATTGGAAAACTTCATTTCTAAAAGTTTTTAGCAACAAGGATTGGTCTGCAGCACGATACGCCTATAACTTCAAATACATCTTCAAGCACTTGATTTTCTTCTCCTCATTTTGGATTTTTAATTTTTTCCACTCCGTTTCATACTCTGATATTCAATCTCCGGCTTTTTGTGTTCCATCAAATTGTTTTAAGCTGAAGCTTGCTTCTTCTTTTTCATAATTCCACATTTTTCCTTAATGAGTTATGAAGTGGTTCTAAAAGTTTGCAGGCATCTTCTATAAATTTATAATAAAAATTCATTTTCCCCAGTAATTGTCTTACATTTTTTTGTCCTTTAGGCGTTCAAATTTGCGTATTGCTCTCAGGTTATCTCTTCCTGATCGCATACCGTTTTTTTCCATGATGTGATCAAGATATTTTACTGAACTTTTTGCAACATTGGTATTACCACCTAATGACAAAATCCGCAATCACTTAGTTGCCAACGCAATAATAGAATCATATCGTTTAGAATGCACCGCTCGAACAATCTTCACATTCTCCATAAAACATTATTAGCTTTTACACGTGGAGAAAGTGACTAGTATAGTAGATATCTCAGCCTTGATTTGCTGAAATCTGTCGTATAAAACAGAAGGAGGAAGATAAAAATAAAAAAGTGGTATGTTGCGAACTTTCCTGTATCTCGTACGAGTTTCATAGTGTAACTGTTAAAATATCTGCTAAATTAATATTATTAATCCCTTGACGTACAAATAAAATGGAATTTGATGCATCCGAAGAATAATATTTAATCTGGTTCAACTGAACAGTTATATGCAAGCGAAGAAACAGAACATTTTATTTCGAAACTCACATTGCAAAATAACTATAATATTTAATCAGGTTGATATATACTGTTAATGGACAGTAATTAAGTAACATTACAAAATAATAAATGAATAATTCTGTAAAGTGTGATACATTTGAAAACATTTTGCAATATGTACAAGAACTAGACATTTTCTACACTGTCAAGTTGTTTCGCTTCTTATATTATTTTTTACGCACACATGACATCCTTTTGCAGGATGTTCCTTTTTATTAGTCGAAAATGTGGTCAATGTTTTGCCTGTAGCCAAGTTGGGCACTCAATTTGCGACCGTCTACCGTGTGTCGGATAATTAGGAACGGACAAATTGTGTAGCGTATGTTCTGCGATATTCAATTGAAAATTTACAATCGATTGCTTTGTTGAATTAGGCAACTTAGAATACAGAACATAAGCGTTATAATAGCTATGTCAAGCAGATAAAAGAACATTTTAGATAAAACAGAATCGACGCAGGACTTTCCGTGTCCGCTGCAGACAGTTGCTGACGTCTCAGAGACGTCATCGTATGCCAAGGGGTTAACACTTTGACTGCCACGACGAAATCACATGTTTCGCTCAGGACACAACGGGAGTATTTTCATTATTCAAAGCATATAATGGCAAAATAATGATAAATTGATGATGTAAAACAACATTCCTCTCCAATGGACCGTTCATCTTATTGGTGGTCACCCGTGACCACCGTGATGACGCCTTGGTAACAGTTGATAGCGATATATTATAACGTTTATTTCAACAAATCATTCGCTTTCGTTATTTCCTCGTAGGCAAAACGTGCAGGATATATTGTTGAAACATGTAGAAGATATTAGTAAACAGTATTATGATTATTTTTATGATTTCGACCAAACATTCGGTTGAAATGGTAGAGGTCTGCAGAAAAAATTATGTTTGTGATAAACCAGTGGTAGTGTAGATTACAAGAGAGGAAAATGTGCTGTAAATTTATCAAATGATAGCATATTCTACACCACATAAAAGAACCCTCAAGTGGTATATAAAATTAGCTTTACAGTTATTGTTAAATACATCAATTTCAAACGCGATGATACTCTATAAACAAGCAACAAAAACAAAAATCAAGCTATCAGATTTTAGAATGGCACTGGCAATGCACCTTACACAGTGCCATTCACCAGAAATGTCAAATATACTTATTCAATAAAGATCGCGACTCGAAATGCAGATGAGAAAAGGTCAAGCGTATCTGGTACGAAAATTTTGCAGAGAGGAGTATAAAAAAATGTTAAACAGTTAGGATAAAAAATTGTTAAGAATCGGACCAAAAAGGTGGCCACCTATTGTCCAGATTGTATCGAAGAGCCACACTTATGTTTAAAGTGTTTTAACACAATGCACCGTTAGATGCAAGATTTGTTCTCATTTTTTTTATTGATGTTCCAATAAAAATGTTTAATTATTCAATGGGGCACTTTTTGTTTCAAAGTATCTTCTATTTATCAATTATATTCAAAATGCCCTCAATTTTCATACAATTTTTACACTTCTAAGGAATTGAAACGTTGTGATCACCAATGATCACTCTGGCGTCACAGGAAGAACTGTGACCAACGTGACAGTCAAAGTGTTAATGCTTCTTCCACACGTACAAGTTAACAATTTTTTATAAAGAATGTCAAGATAGAATACGATTAACGTATTTAAGAATACTCGGTAACGTTATCGAAATCATAACGTAACTTGCGCAACGATTACTTCGAACAAATGTTTCAACAATTTTGGCTCGTTCTTGAGCCATGTCACGCTCCACGATTATTTTGCCATGAATCCGCCAGACAATTGCTAAAGCAGAACGAAAGATGACACACCGTTGCAGAATGACGGTGACGTTAATCAGTTAGCACAATTAAACCATGTGCACTCTGTATCTTGTAGATTCTACGTATGGAAGTATGTGCGAAAATGTTGCCTCGTTGCGATAATATAAAAATTTCAGAACAATTTTTCTAGCACGTCTAATATATTCGTAAGAGTTTTCCACGTCAAATGCTTTCGCACTATTGGACTGGCAACTAAGTGATTGCGGATTTTGTCATTGCCACCTAATGACAAAATCCGCAACCACTTAGTTGCCAAGCCAATATAACCGTGGAATATCTTGGTATTTGCACGCCGATACTTTCTTCTGTCCACTGTTTCCCAAAGACTTCCGGTATGAGAACAGCGACTCGCGCTATCCATTTCGACGCCTCTGCAGCTTGAGGTTTTACCATCGGCGAAAGTTCCGACCTCAAATCGATAGGTCGAAGTTCGAGGCGGCACCAACCAGACAGCCGTTCGCTCTAATTTTCTGCTCGTTACAAGTTCTCAAATGCGCAGCTCAAATGACCACGCCGATTAGTATTCTGCGAACGAACGGGCCAATAGATCGAGTACACTGCCGTTCAAAAGGATACTGTACACTTTGGTCTATCAGAGCAGCACCCATGGAACTTTTTCTATTTTGTTGGGGAAAATTGTACGTAAAATCGTATGAAAAATGCGCACGCAAGATAATCTAGAAACATAACGTTAATCGATAATAAATCGAAGAAGTTTCATTTTACACGCTTATTACGGCGATGCTAAATTTGCATATCGATGAGATAAAAGTACTTGTTGATTTTTCTATGAAGAATTAAATCTATCCGAGGGAAAAGCTTCGATATTATTTCACGCTATTGAAAAAGCTTGGATATTTTGATTTTACAATCGTCCGTGACGAACGCGTCACTTTCACTTCGCAAGACAAATCGTTTTTCAATAGACACATAGCATACGATGTCAGTGCGTTTAAGGCCATTTAAAAAATTGTTGGAAACTTCGTCTCTATTGCAAGCAAATTTTACACGTACGTCGATTAATACTGTATAATAGTATAATAAATAAAATAATATTAATAATAACAGATAAAACTCGGCCAAGTCCTCTTGGTCCCTTAACAGACAGACGATCGACATTTTTCATTCCACTGGCCTGTGGCAGTTGGAAAAATCCAACGCATAAGGTCACAAGCCCTTTTTATTTGAATATCGAACATCTACATATTTTTCTACCTTGTACAATATATTAGGTTGTCCGGAAGTATCTTTCTTTCGCAAACGTGTTTTTTATAACAGTCCACCTTCGTACAAACGTGAAACCAAGTCTGTGAAATGTCACGGTGTTTATCTCAACAAAACAAAATGGATCATACGTAATTCCACGAAATAATATAAAAGAAGAAACGTTGTGCATCTATTATTTCTTGATAAAACGAAAGAAACTTTTCGGACAACCTAATATCTTTACTACCAGCCTTTCCATTAATTATTTATGCAAAAATTCCTTTCAAATTAAATTTACATGTTCTCAGTGTGAGCAAAATTAATGTAGATTATACAGTTTTTTAACATGCAGATTTAAAATAATAAATATATAGCTAAATATAATTATAAACAAATGAAACTCATTTGCTGTCTTGTTAATATTTGTTATGATACTTTTCCATATAATAATGCGAGTCGTCACCTATCTGTTAGAATATGCACGCATTACCGTTGCTTTGTTTTTGTAAACATAACAGTTCTTGTCTCAACAAATGAACATTTTGATTCTTATTCATTTTACATAAATAGAAAACTAAAATCTGTTATAGCTCCGAATAAAAATGAAAGTTGACATTAATTGTACTGAGAATTCATCAAAACTTATATGTCAGAAATCTTTAAATTCTGAATGTATGAATGGGTTTAAAATAAGAGTATTTGAAAATAACATAACAATTTTTATGTGATAAACATAAAATAAATAATATGATAAGACATAGTGATGATTTAAAACATTGTGTTCTAAAAACATTGACAGATTTTCTTCATCTAGTAAACATTACTAAACAAAATTTTAAGACTAGGCAATAAAATATACGTACATATGCAATGGTATTGCCTGATATTGCGAGTAATACAATCTTGTCGTAATCTACGAGATGTTGTCACTTAGTTGTGTGCAATTTCAGATAGGCACGTATAAATGTGTTTAAATGTTTACAAGTGTATTGGTAGTATTCGTGTGGATGATGCGAACGATATATGTAAAAATATATATAAAAACAATATATACAGGGTGGTTGGTAACTGGTGGTACAAACGGAAAGGGGGTGATTCTACGCGAAAAAAGAAGTCGAAAATATAGAATAAAAATTTTTTGTTTGAGGCTTTGTTTTCGAGAAAATCGACTTTGAAAAAAAAAAACAAAATTGAAAGAAAAGATTATTGTAGTCTTTCATACTTTAAAACAATCGAATACGTTAAAAAGTGTTCATAGAAATTTAATTAGAAGAGCAGAAGTATGTGTTCGGCAGAATGGGCAACATTTTCAGTAATTTTTGTAATAATAAACTTTGTGATTACTTCACATTATTTCATTATGTATTCCTAATTTTCCGTTACGGCAAAAACAAACTTAAACTGCGATAATATCCATCGAGGCAACGATCTACAGTGAGATCGGTTATAACGAGACGTGATAAAGTGCACGCGTACCGAGCGAAAATTCAAAGTTGATTTTCTCGAAAACAAAGCCTCAAACGAAAAATTTTTATTCTATTTTTTCGATTTCTTTTTTCGCGTAGAATCACCCCCTTTCCGTTTGTACCACCAGTTACCAACCACCCTGTATAATAGTAAGCACTTCCTACGTTCCCTACAATGTTCGTCGCTTATGGATGCTAATATTTTCATCACATACTAATTAAAAAAAACAATTTATAAAACAATATATTTAAAAAATATATATATAAACGATATATATAATAGTATACATCCTACGTTCCTTACAGCGTTTGTCGCTTATGGATGCTAATATTTTCATCGCATACTAATTAAAGAACAAAACAATTTATAAAACAATATGTTACAAAAATAATTTGAATATCTATTATGATACTCTGCGATAATTGTAATAAAATCACCTCCAATCCTCCGATCTGTTCTAATTTTCTAATTAATTAATTTCTTTCACCATCCCTGCCAAAAATCAGTTAGTAAACGAGCATATAGTTTTGAATGACAGTGTACGCAGAGGTGGAAGGCAAAAGGAAGATTGCCACATCGACGTTGGTCACTCGATCCAGTTCGACTCGGCACCGAAAGGGAATTCTCGAGAAACCGACCTCGTGCGATTTGGTCAAAACCTCGGGGCATCGAAACGAGCAGACAGGATCTCCAGCAGGACGTTTCATACTGGAATTTCGTAATATCCTCCGCTTAAATGTCCGCTGACTTTCTCCACGGACCAATACGACGGAAAATATTCCGCGAGATAATCTCGTCGGTAAGAGGCTGCAACGCGTGAATTGCCTGTCGAATAATTAATCGCGCAGCCTGCTCAATCGACCGATTACGTGATTAGACGAGTTTTCTCGTCGACATTCCCGATCAGCCATCGATCGCGCTTTAATTAACTGTTGAAGCCCAGTTGCGCTCGCGAAGGCCGGCCGCTCGCTACGGCGTCACTCGCCACTGTTTTTTCCGCGATATCCAACGATACCAACGAGGATCGCGACGAAAAGTTGGGAAATTTATATGCTTTTCGAAAAGTTTCTTTCGTTTTATAAGCAAATAATAGACGCACAATGTTTTTTCTTTTATATTAGTTTATTGAATTGTGCACGATCATAATAATAGAAATAGAACACCTAATTCAATAAAATAATATAAAACAGAAATTGTCGTTCATCTATTGTCACCGTATGAAACAAAAGAAACTTTTCCATCGTCGATGGACCACAGCAAACGCCTTTCATATGCACCGATTAATTGTCCTGAAGAAGCTAGCACGTGAAAAAACGATCTTTTACGATTGCAAGTTGATTAGATGTTACAGGTCAATTTTCTAATCTTCTCTGCAAAGTATTTTATTATTTTGACAAATTCTACCGAGGCGGAGAGAATGATCGTACAAGTTGCAGAGAAGCTTACGTTAAATGTAGAGATGCAGACGTGTAACTGTTACGAGGTAAAAGAATACGACCTTCGTCTCTGTTTCAGCCACTTTCCACTCCTATTTTAACCCTTTGCACTCGGAATTTTATTTCAATTTCTTTACCAATAGCTCGTAACGTTTTTAAGTGTTTTATTTGAAATTTACTTGAACTAAAAAATAAGACAATTTAAATAAATAAAGTGTTACGTCCCAAGGCTTACTATAAGCCGTGTTCCTAATCGTCTCCCTTACTACTACAGTGTCGCAGACAGATCGTCTTACATGACCGACGAGATATACACAATGTAGCGATAAGCGGATAGTTGTCGTCAAGCAGCGAGTTCTAAAATACATCGATTCGCCTTCGGTCCGTTATTTTACCTACACAAAAAAGGTGGCAATACGTGATCATAGGCTCGAACGGTTGCGAGACCCGAGCGTGGTGGGGGTCGTCTCCAAGAGAAGACAAAGGAAAAAATCGAAGGGCAGTTAGTATCATATGAGGATTCAAACCGAATGCGTCGAGAGGTTCAGAGAAATAAAATCAAGATCGCTTAGTCAAACGAATACGTCGAGAAATATCATAAAGTCGAGTCGAATTATAATAATAAACTAGTTGTATCATCGTTAAATCAGCTGTAACGTGTTAATTATAATTTTAAATATTGTTAAAAATAGTAGCTTATATTAACCCTGTTAATTCAGTGTTACAATCATTTGAACTACTTCTGTTATCCTAATCGAAACAGGGGAACGGCTGGTTCGCGGCGTTGACTATCAGAATCGCAGCGAGAATTTACGCCTCTCGATGGCGCGTTTCCTCGCGGTCGCGTCTCTTCGCGAACGGTCGTAACATAAAGGGAGAAAAAGAATACCAGTTTTATTCACACTATTGTTGTATTTTCTAATTTTTAAGTGTATGATATATCTTGAAACAATTTGCAGGATGCAATCCTGCTTTTCTTTCGCACGTTTCACAAAAAAAGGTGGGACTCGACAAAGGAGCTGCTGAGATAGAAACTGATGTCGAGTCACACTCGACATACGAGTGCAGAGGGTTAAACCATCTTTCATTAAGCAAGCGAGGAATTTCAACAGGGAAAACTGCTGTCTTTCACCAAGATTTGATCGTCCAGTGATTTTTCTATCTCATTCGGAAGCGAGCTGAATCTAACGAGGTGTGTTGCATAGGCACGTGCCAACCAACTCTCACTGTGACGTCTTTCGCCGCAGAAGCAGCAGCGTTTGTTCTAGCGTTGTTGCGCAGCAATTTCACAGAATCTTCTCCTTTGCCAATGTCGCGACGATTAGAACTTGTCTAATAACGCGGAATTCTTCCACGATGGAATTCATCACTCGCCCGATAGATAGCTTCAAAGTTGTACAAAGCAACAATAATTTGATCGGGACACTCGCGATGCGCCTTCTTTCTAAAGACACAACATAACAAGTTTCAATAAAGCAATGGTTACTTGATATACAATATTAATCAGGCGAAACGAGTCTCTGGGTAGGTTGCTTTAGTTGTATTTAGAAAGAAACACAAATTTGCATAAACATGCGTACCCTAATTATAAGAAAAACTAAATTACACCGCGTTGAATATTTTACCGCAGACCTGATTCATGAAAGGTTACGTTTAAAATTAGTAGATTAGTATCCCGTGACTCACGCACCTAACTGTAACGTACGATAACTATAAAAACAAGCAAACGCTATAACAAACAGTTCGTACAAATAAAATCAGAATATTATAAATTACAAATGTAAGAAACCGCTATAATTGCACCTAATTAATTCGTATATAAATAAATAATGCAAATAATAAACGCAACAGTGCACAAGTGCTTTTTGCTGCCACTGTATACACCTTTGATCGATCGTGCACATATTTGCCTGCATACCACAGCGAGCTGATGCTACGATAAACAAAGATCTAGATGCAATTAATTGCTGTCAGGATACGTGGCTGTATCGCGTATTACGAGATTAAATAAGAAAGAAATACGAAGGAGAAAAACGCGCCAGTTGACTCGACAGTATACGGAGAAAAGGAGAGTTGATTGTACATTGTACAAGCATTCTCTGGGCTCGTAGTGAATCGTAGGATGTGCGAGACTGGAGGAGAGAGAAAAAGGCGATTCAAAGTGGGTAGGAGGTGTGCACACCTCTTACGAGTTTACGAGGCCTACGTCGAACTGAACGAACGGACAGTTACCTTTCCGTTTCGAGACCGCGAACATCTACCTCTCGTTATCGCCGCGAATAAATCGGTGATTGCTTCTCGGTGAGTTATATTGACCGATTTCCGCCACCAAATTTTCTATCGGCTTTCCCTCCGCTACACACCGAGATACCAATATCCATCGGATCAGGCTACGTACATACAAGGTGTTCAGCGTAGCTAAAACAAGCTGCAGCTTTGAAGCGGTGGATGGGACGAAGATAGAACGAATTTCATTAAGCGAGATTAAACGCTATCTGGTGTATACGTTGGTTTTGCAAGTGACGGTATTTCCAAGATTTCGTAGCCAGATGTATAAAGTGTATAGCGTTTGATACGTCAAGTATAGGTAAATTAGGATACTTAAATTAGTAGGTTAAATTTGTATGTGAAAATGAACGTCATTCGATAGCGTTTGATTTTATTTAATGAGATTCGTTTTACATCTTGTGCTGTTTCAGCGTTATAGCTCTTGTTTGGCACAGTTGCGCGACATACCCCGTATAAAGTGTATAGCGTTTGATACGCCAAGTAGACGTAAATTAGGATACTTAATTTAGTAGGTTAAATTTGTATATGAAAATGAACGTCATTAAATAGCGTTTGATTTTATTTAATGGGATTCGTTTTACATCTTGTGCTGTTTCAGTGTTAATAGTCTCTATTTGGCACAGTTGCGCGGGTCACCCTGTATATACGCGTCAGCTTTTAATTCTGCCTGGAAACCACCGGCAGGATATCGAAATAACTTTTGAAATTTCGATTAAACCAGATCGTTATCTCGAACGATGGATATTCGGAAAACCGAGCTAAATAACGCGGCAGTAGACTCGTTTGCCGCTAGAACAATTTTAATGAGAAATTAGAAGCAACTTGAAGTGGTAATAGATAAAGCATATGGTCTTATTTTCTAAGGGAAAAGAATTTTTTTGTTCGAACTATTGATAGTTAGTAGATGGTAGAATGTATTAGGTCGTCCGAAAAGTTTCTTTCGTTTTAGAATATTTTCTTTCTTATATTATTTTATCGAATTACGTATGATCCATTTTGTTCTATCAAAATAAAGATCACAACATTGGACAGATTAGGTTTCATGTTTGTATCAGGATGCCTTGTTGTAAAGGACGTGTCCGCGAAAGAAAGACACTTTTCGGACAACCTAATAATACATATTGCGTTGGCAACTAAGTGATTGCGGATTTTGTCAATACCACCTAATGACAAAATCCGCAATCAATTAGTTGCCAACTCAATATACAGGGTGATTGGTAACTGGTGGTACAAACGGAAAGGGGGTGATTCTACGCGAAAAAAGAAGTCGAAAAAATAGAATAAAAATTTTTCGTTTGAGGCTTTGTTTTCGAGAAAATCAACTTTGAATTTTCGCTCGGTACGCGTGCACTTTATCGCGTCTCGTTATAACCGATCTCACTGTAGATCGTTGCCTCGATGGATATTATCGCAGTTTAAGTTTGTTTTTGCCGTAACGGAAAATTAGGAATACATAATGAAATAATATGAAGTAATCATAAAGTTTATTATTACAAAAATTACTGAAAATGTTGCCCATTCTGCCGAACACATACTTCTGCTCTTCTAATTAAATTTCTATGAACACTTTCTAACGTATTCGATTGTTTTAAAGTACGAAAGGCTACAATAATCTTTTCTTTCAATTTTGTTTTTTTCAAAGTCGATTTTCTCGAAAACAAAGCCTCAAACGAAAAATTTTTATTCTACAATATCGATTTCTTTTTTCGCGTAGAATCACCCCCTTTCCGCTTGTACCACCAGTTACCAACCACCCTGTATATTAAATTCTACTGTTAATTGAATTATATTTTTCCTCCGATTTAGGGACTAAATACGTGCCCCAGAGATTTATTTATCATTTCTCCTATAGTTTTTTTATTAATTATATTATGTACATTAAATTACTTCTTGTAAAAACTCATTGTTAGATTACAAGAAATAATTTCTCTTCTTTCATCGAGTTTCAACTTTCCTCTTATTTCTTTCGATTTCCCTGCACTTTTTCCGAATTCGAATTTTACCAACTGCGAAACAAGTCACAGCGAAAGGAAGTTAAAGCGCTGGATACCGTACAACCTTGCCCTATGCTGTCGCTAATTTCGTTGGTGTTTGAGCGAGCGTTGCATTCGGCCAAATCAACGTGGGGTGAAACCCGCGAGAATTCACCGCTTTTACAACGCAACGCTCGATAAAAGCGTTGATTTTCTTTCGTTTTGCAGGCGATATCGTTCCGCTTAGGTGAATGAAATGTTGCAACAGCAAGCCTCTCGCGTAACAACCTAACGTTCAACGAGACGCGTTCCATCCTTCGACTGGCTACTTCCTGCATCGATCATTATCTTTCGATAATAATTCGCGGCTCGTGATATCCTCCAGTTTGTACCTGTGCTATCTATAATTTCTTGTAATTAGTTTGCCCAACTATCTTCACCGAATCCAATTTCAAAAGAATATAAATTCCATATGCAAATTCCATGCAAATTGAACGTCGCATGCGTTTCGCTTTCAAACTTGCTATGTCAGCGAATCTTTCATTAGCACATATTTTTCAGATTCCTCGAGGAGAATCATGTGGATCCTTGCGTTTTTCTACGGGTTTCTAACCGCGGCCCAGGCGATCTCTACCTCCTGGAGTCCGTCGTTTCCAACGCCAACTGCCAGCGCCCTGCACCAAGGCACCGCCGCTATCTTCGAAAGTGCACAGCCTCTTTACGACGCAGCAAGCTCGTCGCTGCTGGCACAACACGAAGAAGACAGATGTACACTGTATAAAATCGCTATGAAACAGCAACTCTACTTCGAGGTAAGGAAAATTCACTATTCGTCCTTTACTGACGCACACGGTGCGTCTCGTTGATCGTTCCGTTAACACTTTTAATTTAATTTTAATTTTAATCAAATAATAAATTCGACCTTGATCGCTTATTTAAAATCATGCTTTCCTGTCAGATTTCCTTTATGCAATTTATTCGCGAATTTAAGCAAAACTAAGTACACTGGTGTCTTTGCGAAGATCGTAACGCGTACTTGCGCATTGTGCGGTGTTTCCCTTTCGAAATTGCCTGGTGAATTCTACTAGAAATTTATTTATTTATCACAGTGCTTGTCTTCTACTTTGGTTCACGTTTACGTTCTACTTCCGATCACAGAGCTTAACATTCTACGCGGTCGAACCTGCAGCTTAAACTTGATCTTAGAATGTAAGCACCTCTTACATTTCTCAATCTCTTATTACTTACATTTTCCTAAGCCTTGAAAACATAAAATATGAAACTCCGATGTAATAAATAAAACAGAAAGATAATTAACACTAGAACTATCACACCAGTCAAATTGACTGGTTTTACAATTTTATCTTCCAATTCCTACTTCATTTTATATCTTTCCACAATGATGTAATGACTTTCGCAACGATAACTAAGAGAATAATATAATGAATTTTATTTTCTTTTTATATATTCAAACTGAAAATAATTTTCTATCAAGGCTACTCGTACCAATACCAGTGAAAATGACTGGTACTTGTCAAAATGTAAAAGGGTGCTGCAATCGGTTTATCGAAGCCCAATTAACCAGTTTTCTCGTTTTCTACAACTTGCCACGCGTTTTTCAAATTTTTACTGCCTATCACTCGATATGGCGTTATCAGGAAAATTCCGGATCGATCGCTAGATCGCTAGACGTTAACACTAGAAATATCACAAAATTTAGTCAAAATGACTGGTTCTACGATTTTATCTTCCAATTCCTACTTCATGTTATATCTTTTTCCGCAATGATTTAATGTAAAAGAAATATGATCTCGCGACAAATCATTGGATATTTGTCTTGCAATTTTCTCATCTTAGCATTTTTCGAGTTAACGCGGTTGTGCACGGGTCTCGTACTTTTCACACGACAATTACTTCCGTTTATTTCAATGCTTGCGCTTTTATTCTCTAACATTGTACGTGAAATTCAGCGATAGCGATTTGATATTATAATCGTTATATTATCAGCAGCAGGTATTTAACAGCAGCTTTGTCCAAATAATTATTAACAATTACAGATGAATAGTTCCGATGGGAATGTTAATCCGATTTCTAAGGTTTCTCCAGTTAAAACACAACTAGACTATGATTAAACGATTTTGAATTAGAGAGGCGAATGTACGCGATACATCATCAGCTGGAGGAGCCGGCGTACCTTTCGATTTCATCGAGTCTTAACACGTTTCTCACTCTCGCCTCGGATACACCTAAGTGAACAAACCTAACAGACTTAGCAATCAATTTCTAGATATGAACTATATAGCTGGTTCGTGAATTTCGAAACTTCGTTTTTCTGTTATGGACTCGTTAAAATATCGCGTGAAAGTTTCACTAAAAAATTCTGAAAATTGATGAAATTGTAATGCAGATCAACAGAGCGTGAACGAAGATAGGGCGAGGTGTGAAATAATTTAATTTAACGCGTCTGCTCGAACCCTGCGACACCAAAGCTCATTTTTACTCGCGTCGTTTGCACGTTGCCTGAGTCTAAACGACTATACTAAGTGTAAAAAGCAGTCCATCCTTTATGAAATGCGGCAAAAATTCTCGTACGATTTTTCAAAATTTCTCCCGAATATCATCTGATAGCTTCTCTTCAAAGAAGATTTCGTTTCCCATGGAAAAGGACGCAGTACGCGGACGAAGGGCTGACAATTGTCCAGAGCGTTGGCTCTGTCAATTGTCAAGGGAAATTTGTTTTAACTCGATCTTTCAATAGACTGCCAATTGTTTTCTTTTTTATTTACACGGGACGCGCTTCCTGCTGCAAAACGAAATATCGTGGTTGCGTACTGGAAGGCTTGGCCGCGGTCGAGAGAGCCTCGATGCGAACAAAACGACACGAATCGTGGCAACGAAAGTAGGAGAAAACGCGACACGCGAGTGAGACTCTGCTCTTTTCAGAAGTTCTCGAAATCGACCGACTTTGTTGCTCGCCGCTTCGTTTTCCGTGCCACCGATCAAGGCTGATGAAACACGCAAAAGCAACAAATTCTGACCAACCGGTCATACCAAGTTCGTCGATACATCGAGCCAGGTGTATAGGCTACATTCCGATTAGTTTTACACTCGACAACAACTCGATTTCGATCGATTGGCAACTAAGTGACCGCGGATTTTGTCAATACAATCCGATGATAAAATCCGCAATCACTTAGTTGCCAACCGAATATTTTATTTTTGAGCAAAATTTCTTAGACGAACATTTCCTGTAGAGATTGGTCTAGTTTAATCGACCCACGCAAACATTTGCTAAATTATAACGTGTAACGTAACTTTGCTTCGAGGCAGATACCTTGGGATGGTCAGGAATCTTATTTAGTCGGACGTGCCTTCGTGTGATTTCAACGTCACCTGTTTTCTTCGATAGAACTGCACACTTTTTTATACACCGTCAGATATAATTTTTTAATTTTTACGAAACGAGTATCGAGGTACTTGAACAGGATATTTTAATTTTAATTATTGCACGACTTATTGTACGAAAGACAAGGAAGGTTGCGTCTTTCATACGCTCCATTCGACAAAATTAACACTGGAACTATCACACCAGTCAAATTGACTGGTTTTGCAATTTTATTTTAAAATTCTTACTTCGCGTTATATCTTTTTCCGCAATGATGTAATGACTTTCGCAGCGATAACTAAAAGAATAATATAACGAATTTTATTTTGTTTTTTATGTATTCAAACTGAAAATAATTTTGCATCAAGGCTATTTATACCAATACTAGTGAAAATGACTGGTACTTGTCAAAGTGCAAAAGGGTGCTGCAATCAGTTTATCGAAGCCCAATTAACCAGTTTCCTCGTTTTCTACAACTTGCCACGCGTTTTCCAAATTTTTACTGCCTATCACTCGATATGACGATATCAGTTATCAGGAAAATTCCGGATCGATCGCTAGATGCTAACACTGGAAACACCACACCAGTCAAAGTGACTGGTTCTACAATTTTATAAACGTGTCAACCTTCGTTTAGGGATCATAGCTCCAGATGGATCAATAATTCCAAAAATGTACTATATAACATGGAATTGCTTCCGTAAGAAAATAATAAATCAATAAATATAAAAATATTCTATTATTAGGTATTTTTTAAAGACCAGTCATTTTCACTGGTTTTGGTAGAAATAGCTTCGTGTTAACTATGGGTAGTTCTAGTATTAACACTGAAATAATTTCTAAATTAATCTTATCATCTTCAGATTCAAATTTAAGTCTTGGTAGGTTTTGACTAGTTTGCGAGTGTTGCTCGTTTTGCAAATCTTGAAAAATCTTCGATCGTGTCGAATTCTGTGGGTCGTTTTCTTCTTGCTGATCTTTCGATAGGATAAACCTCGTACAGACTTCGCTGTACATCATTTGCATCCTGAAACTCTCGAGCTAAGAATTTCGAATATCCTGCAAGACTATCAAAACTCAAGAAACTTCAAAGACTCAGGAACTGATCGAAATTTTCAAACTGATGTCATAATCGTTACGCAAGACAAATTTTCAAAGTTAAGCTATAAGAATTGATATTTTTGATCGATATAAACGATTAAAATTTAACAATATAAGTAAGATTAGTTATGAAAGTTGTATATTTTATTAAACAGAAAATCCAGCATGAAAATATATGAAACAGAAGATATTCTCTATCTCATATATTTTCATATCGTTTCTTTGATTAATAAAACGTATACGCAAGCTTCATAATTAAATTGTTTCGTATCGATGAATACTAATTACAAATACGAATATGAATACCAATTATCGGCAACGTTAACAACAATTGACGATAATCGATCGTAACGAGAGTAAATTTTACGATAAGCGAACGAATTGTTTTCGGGCCATCGATTATGGTTATCGGTAACCAAAATGAAATTCGGTTCGTCGATAGCCAAAAAAAAAAATGCTAATCGTTCACAACTGTTATTCGCGATGGGAACAATTAAATATCACTATCTTCCTCCTCTTCATCTTTCGAGAAATTAGCCTTTACTGCGGCTTGTTTCCAAAAAATGCCGAAAATGACTGTTATCTCGAGTGTCTGCTCGCAGAAGCTTCAAGATACGAATCAGGTTGCAAGTGATTGGATTTTATCGTCGTACACGTTGCACGGAAATTCCAAGTATCGCAGATCGCATCGCTAGCTGTCGGCTACGCCGAATTTACACTGTTTCACTTTGCAGAAACACGGCTTTCATGCTGGTTTCATTAGCAAATTAGTAAAAAGCGTGCGTGCAAGAGCGAAACAATGAGACGATGTAAATTAAACAAAAATTCGATTATCTCGTTCGTTGTAAATCTCGCGCCCGGGAATTCGCGTGGAACGCAGCACCACGTTCAAGTGCATCGAACTGTCGCGAGATCGCTTTCCACCGCTATTATTCCTCCCGAGTTCATTTCCCGACTTAATTCACCGACGCGCATCATTTGCCTACAGATGCAGCGAAAATCGAGCCGCACTTGGCAGTCGATTTCGAAGCGTGTCGAACGATTTTGTTGCGCAACGCGAATGCGTAAACGCAAAGTAGGAAATTATGGCAAAGACCTTGTTCTCGTGGAATGGTTAAGCCGTGCGATCGGGAAACACGACGATTACGTTACAACAGATCGTTCCACGTAAGACGCAATCGATTAAGCTGTTTCTTTTCTTTCCCAACGCATTTTACTTGGATAATCGTACGCCTCTTTCTAATTACACAATGCGTGTAACAGGCTTTTTCTTATTGAAATGAACAGCATCTTGTCGGTAAACGATCCTGCAGCGATTTACTTTGTATTTTTTAAATGTCTGTCACAATTCTAACGTAAGTATAACGTAAGCCAAAAACCACGAACTACGAAAAATGATGATAATAATAATAATAATAATAATAATAATAATGATGATGATATTGACACTTTGACTGCCACGCCAAAATCACATGTTTCATTTCAGGACGTCACGGGAGTATTTTTATTACTCAAAGCATATAATGGCAAAACAATGATAAATTGATGATGTAAGACAACATTCCTCTCCAATGGACCGTTCATCTTATTGTTGGTCACGGGTGACCACCGAGGCGCCTTGGTAACAATTGATAGCGACATAGTATAACAAGGCTTCGTTTATTTCAACAAATCATTCGCTTTCGTTATTTCGTTGTAGGCAAAACGTGCAGGATATATTGTTGAAACGTGTAGAAGATATTAGTAAACAGTATTATGATTATTTTTATGATTTCGACCAAACATTCGGCTGAAATGTTAGAGGTCCGTAGGGAAAATTATGTTTGTGATAAACCCATGGTAGTGTAGATTAGAAGAGAGGAAAATGTGCTGTAGATTTATCTGATCAAATGATAGCATATTCTACACCACATAGAAGAACCCTCAAGTGGTATATAAAATTAGCTTTAGAGTTATTGTTGAATACATCAATTTCAAACGCGATGATACTCTATAAACAAGCAACAAAAACAAAAATCAAGCTATCAGATTTTAGAATGGCACTGGCAATGCACCTTACACAGTGCCATTCACCAGAAATGTCAAATATACTTATTCAATAAAGATCGCGACGCGAAATGCAGATGAGAAAAGGGCAAGCGTATCTGGCACGAAAATTTTGCAGAGAGGAGTATAAAAAAATGTTAAACAGTTAGGATAAAAAATTGTTAATAATGGGACCAAAAAGGTGACCACCTATTGTCCAGATTGTATCGATGAGCCACATTTATGTTTAAAGTGTTTTAACACTTTGTTCTCATTTTTTTTTATTGATGTTCCAATAAATATTTTTAATTGTTCAATGGGGCACTTTTAATTTCAAAGTATCTTCTATTTATCGGTTATATTTAAAACGCCCTAACTGTCAATTTTCATTCAAGTTTTACAATTATAGGAAGTTAAAGAACTCCGGTCACCAAAGACCAACGTGGCAGTCAAAGTGTTAATCCTAGCCAAATAATAAAACAAACATGATTTATCTGAAGATAGACTCTTCGTTTGTCTGTGTGCAATTTCATAGCGTCAACATACCCGGACATATCGTCTTGCTGAAAAATACAGCAACTGGTCTTTCTGTTTATGATCATAGCGTTAGATAAATTTGATCGTATACTTTGGACGTTCTCGAAAATATTTTCTATTCTGACAGACAGAAATCGTATGGACAAAAATGTTGACAAATATTCTATACAGTTGTATACTGTACAGAGAATGTACTGCGCGAGTTATTATTTTAACAAACACTGCAACAATATTTGTTTTCGATGTTACTCGATATCTATAACTGCTTCGAAATACGCGATTATTTTTGCGTAAACCGACGAATATACCTTTACAAACATACAAAATCAATTTTCCGAAAAACAAAATTCAACGTGAAAAAATTGTATTGCACGTTGCTGGTTCAATTTTCCCCCTACGACCGTCCTTTATCCTAGTCGTATCGCCAGTTACGACATATGCGATCAATGTATACGACCGATTTTGCCAATAGAAAGCGAAACGCAGTGTACACGCGGAAACGCAGAGGGAAAGGTGACGATGGTAAAAAGAATCGGCGGCGCCGACAGGTTCTCCGGTTGCTTACAAATCGAGTTTACTTCTCGGCGATCGCGGAACGAGTCAAATCGCGTAAGAACGTGTCTCGGTCGTGTAATTTTCTGATCTATAAACGACGCTGCGACCACGCCGCAGATCTCTGAACGGATCCGATTTCCATTGATTAACGATCGCTTTCTTCCTTCCGCAGTACGTTCACTACAAGACGCAGCTGCCGGACATGAAGGAGTTCACGTTGTGCATGTGGACCAAATTCTACAATCACAGCAACGACCATCCTTTGTTTTCGTACGCAGGTGAGAGACACGCCGCTAGTTTCCTTTCCCTTTCACCTTTTCCTTTTTCTTTTTTACTTCGAAGAGGCCGGACGAGCGAAAAGGCGAAAGTTCCGCCTCGCACTTTTCGTGGAAACTGAATCACCACTTTCCTTTTGCTAGGAATATATACCACGCAACTGCACCGTCTCATCTATAGCTATTTTCGCTCTGTTCATCCAATTGCCTACCTGCTTTAACCCCCCGATCACCACACGATGTCGATTTTTTGTTTTAATTAATCATAACAATAATTAATCCTTATCGTCCTTAGGACACTTTCGATCCCAGGTATCTTTCTCTTTTCTTTGTTGCTCTTCTCTTTCGTGTACAGTATAAGTCCTGTACAATTGGGAACGATCGAACGTTTGGAAAAATACGATCGATAAAATACGAGAAAACGTGAGCAAATTTCAAAATTTGACCGATGCAAGGACCTATTCGGTTGGCAACTAAGTGATTGCGGATTTTATCATTAGGTGATATTGACAAAATCCGCAATCACTTAGTTGCCAACCCAACAGAAGCGACTGTTCGCGGCTCACCGACTATTTTGGAAATGTCAGAAAACTGGGATTTCGTGCCATACCGGTCGTAGCACCGTGAGAAACGTCTTAATATCGGTGTCACAATGAATTTGAAAGTTCGTATCTCGATAATTTAAAGTGCAAAGGACACGAGTTTCCAGTGTTTTAAAACGTCGCTTCAAATATGATAATAAAATATGATAAAATAAAATATATAATGAGAATGTAGGTATCCGTTCGAAAATGTTTAATCGCAGGGTCAAATGGATGAAAACACGGCGTTTGCCCCTGGATATCGCACGGCTTTTCTCTGAAATATTTTTTCGTATCTTTCCAGACGTTTGATCGCTTCCTGTTCAACAGGACACGCTGCATATTCGCGCGCGTAATTTATTTTTCCTCGCATCGCGCGTATCTTTGTTTGCATAGTAACAACAACAACAATAACAACAATAACAATAATAATATTCGATAAAAATGGCGCAACGCGTGAACCTCGAATTCCGGAAAAACTGTCGCAATGTGTTTCAAGCGGATTCATGTGTCGCAAGCGGATTCGAGGCGAATGTTCTGACGAATCGCGCGTAAATACGACATAAGCATGACGCGATCGTATGGAACGTCCGTACCCGAGGCGTCGTTTAATTTGCCACAGTTAAAGCAATCAGGTCAGACTATCCGTTTTACTATTCATTTTTCGTTCCTTTAACCATCCCTAAAAGAATTTTTCTTAGAGAGTACAAAATACAAAATTGTAAATTTTATTCTCTAAATCATAAACGTAAAGAATACAACGATACTGTTGCATTGGCAACTAAGTGATTGCGGATTTTGTCATTGCCACCTAATGGTACAGCTGGGAAAATTGGAAAACTTCATTTCTAAAAGTTTTTAGCAACAAGGATTGGTCTGCAACACGATACGCCTATAACTTCAAATACATCTTCAAGCACTTGATTTTCTTCTCCTCATTTTGGATTTTTAATTTTTTCCACTCCGTTTCATACTCTGATATTCAATCTCCGGCTTTTTGTGTTCCATCAAATTGTTTTAAGCTGAAGCTTGCTTCTTCTTTTTCATAATTCCACATTTTTCCTTAATAAGTTATGAAGTGGTTCTGAAAGTTTGCAGGCATCTTCTATAAATTTATAATAAAAATTCATTTTCCCCAGTAATTGCCTTACATTTTTTTGTTCTTTGGACGTTCAAATTCGCGTATTGCTCTCAGGTTATCTCTGCCTGGTCGCATACCGTTTTTTTCCATGATGTGATCAAGATATTTTACTGAACTTTTTGCAAAATTGGTATTACCACCTAATGACAAAATCCGCAATCACTTAGCTGCCAACCCAATAATAACAGTAAACCACGTTTGTCCTTGCAACTTCCCCATCAAATTTTCCTTAAACGATCCTACTTTTATACCCTAAGCCTCTGTATAGAATTGTCATTAAAATTTGAAACGGTGTAGAAGTTTGCCACTTTTTGCCAAACCTGCTTCGAAGACGCAGAAATGCGCAGAAAGCGTACGTTAACGGAATCCACTCGACTTTCAAGTGGGAGATCAACCGCGTGGCATCCTCTCCTGGGTCGCCAACACCGCCAGGAGTTCCTACTACATGATGAACATCGACGGGCACAACTTGTACAGATTGAATTATCCGCTCCGTCTGAACAAGTGGTATCACAGCTGCCAAAGCTGGAACGGTCGTACAGGAGAATGGCAGATCTGGGTCAACGACGAGCGTGTAGGTCGTGGCTTCAACAACAGGGTAAGCGAGCTTGCCGTGCTTTTCATCCAGCTCTCGAGCCATCGACGAAAAAATTCGCGCCCGTGAAAGTGCACCGTTACCAACGGCCGTGGAAAATTCAAGCGCGTTGCACGCGAGTAAAACGCGTCATTTATTTTCCCATGTCCAATAACCTGCAGTTGATCGTTCAGTCAGATCTAGTCGATAATTAAGCAAGTTCGAGCATATCTACTTGGCAAATTTTCGAGATCGATTTTCTCGACGATGAAACTTCAGCCGGGAAGATTCTATTGTACGTTTCCTCGATTTCTTATTTTTTGATTTCTTTACAAGGAAGCTTTGCACGTGCTATTGTTTGTACATAACCAGACCAGATTCTAACATCAGAAAAAGTCACATACGCAAATATCCGGACACTTGCGTATTTGCAGATCTGATACTCTAGTTTCTTGCATGAATTTGTCGTGTTGTTCCATGATATTGACGTTATCAAAGACAAATAATATCGATACAATTATTGTAAAGTTCGATAGGCAAACAAGTATCAACATATTATAAACGGATTGTGCTACGTCCCGAGGTTCACTATAGGCCGTGTTTCTAACCGTCTCCCTTAGTACTAGTCGCAGACAGATCGTCTTACATGACCGGCGAGATATACACAATATGGCGGTAAGCGCATAGTTGTCGTCAAGCAGCGAATTCTGAAAAACATCGATTCGCCTTCGGTCCGTTATTTTACCTACACAAAAAAGGTAGCGTACGTGATCATAGGTTCGGACGGTTGCGAGACCCGAGCGTGGTGGGGGTCGTCTCCAAGAGAAGGCAAAGGAAAAGATCGAAGGGCGGTCAGTATCATATGAGGATCCAAACCGAATGCGTCGAGAGGTTCAGAGAAATAAAATCGAGATCGCTTAGTCAAACGAATACGTCGAGGAATATCATAAAGTCGAGTCGAATTATAATAATAAACTAATTGTATCATCGTTAAATCAGCTGTAACGTGTTAATTATAATTTTAAATATTGTTTAAAATAGTAGCTTATATTAACCCTGTTAATTCAGTGTTACAATCATTTGAACTACCTCTGTTATCCTGATCGAAACAGGGGAATGACTGGTTCGCGACGTCGACTATCGGAATCGTAGCGAGAATTTACGCCTCTCGCGATCGCGTCTCTTCGCGAACGGTCGTAAACAGTTTGTACTATGGAAACAAAATTTTTATCATCTCGACATCTTCGTATTCTATACGTACACGTACACGTTTCAGCTTACCTATCTTTACAACAATTTTATCGTATTATTATTTGTACATAATATCGCTCGATATAGTCCAAAAATAAGGCCGGTACAATATAGAACAAGGTAATAAATTCTCAAGATGTTCGTACGGAATTCGCAAACACATAAGTGTCGGGATATTTATGGACTTGCATGTGCATGAAATTTCTACAGTATAATGCACTTTTACGTTACGAAGGCAAGACACGCGCGCGATTTCTATATGCGAGCAATGCCAGGGTCTGGCTGTGTGTTTATAGTTTTCGCCATGAATTCTCGAAAGTGGATCATGCAGGCGGTATACCGTGACTCGGAACTCGAGTAGAAAGCGATCTTCGGCAGCGGTACTCTTCCACCGGAGGAAATCGCGTCCGGTTCTAGGTCGATTCCACGCTGCCAGCCATTTCTCCTTGGCATTCGTGCGAATTCTCTTGCGTAATTTTTCTCTCTTCGCTAGTCTCGTTCAACGCGATGCAAATCGCGGGAAGAATTTTCCCAGACGAGTGCGAATTTCCGCGAGTTTCCGTGCGCTCGCTATCTTCCCCTCTCTCTCTTCGTCTTGTCAACGCGATTCTATTTCACGCGAAAGTCGTTTCACGCTATCGTTCAAAAATATCGAGATAGTCAGGTTGACTAGCAGGAAGTGTGCAGAAAATATTTCAAAATTTCCTACACTTTCACGTGCACCTCTCTATATTACAAATCGTCTAAAATATACAACGCAGAAATATTTCTGCATATTCTACGATACCGTACACGGCCTCGATTTTCTCCGTACGAGTCTACCCAGATAGCCGAACCCATTCGGCAGGAAACTCAGTTATTCGTTCCGGTGAATATCGAGGAAGGAACGGGCGGCGGCTTCGCTCGAAGCGATAAGCGGATAAGCATAATCGAAGTAGAGAATGCGCGGTGAAAGGAATTTTACTTCGCCTCGAGATATAGAAGGTTTTGCGTTTCGTATTTTCCGCGCGCATTCGCCACCGATCAAATACAGTGAATAGACGCTTTACAGATTTACGTTTTTCGCGTTATTTATTCCATCCCCGCCGATTTTCCATTTGTCCAACGTACGTGTAGAAGCTTCTGAAACAACTGCCTCTGTACGAATTTGTCGGGATATATTGGCTTGGCAACTAAGTGATTGCGGATTTTGTCAATACCACCTATTGACAAAATCCGCAATCACTTAGTTGCCAAGCCAATATCATAAGAATCCACCTATTTCTCTATTCTTCTCGTCTGTGACTTTTGTTCAGTCGATAGGAGCTGACAAGTTCGTTCAAGAAAATTCCACGAAACGTGGAATATTTGCTCTTGGACGCACGATAACGTTGCAAACTTGTATCGACCACGAGAATGTGCGTTACATGACGCGTGTCCCCGCTGAGTTCGCGTAGGTTGATCAACGCTCAGCTAAAGATCAGTTAGTCGGACGCTGCGAAGATTTCGCTCATACAAATGCAGTTGATAGAAACTGTATCTGTACTCGCTTTGGACTGTGTCAGTGTAGATTAAAGCGCGCTGAATAACGGGAATATTTTCAGTGCAGCAAGAAAGTGACGTGACAAAAAACTGTCCATTTCGTGATGTGCTTAAACGCAGAGTTTATAATGGCAATTTGCGACTCGTTTGTCAGATGCAAATTAAAACTGGTGCTCTCCGACGTAACGCGCGATTAACAAACAGACCCTGCAGCTAATTCAGCGTGACCTTAATTCGCTCGCTTGTCTTTCTTCTCGACTCGTTAGTTGGTCGGCCACGTCATCAAAGGGGGTGGAATTGCGATCACTGGACAGGAGCAACGACAGCTGGGCGGCGGCTTTTTGGAAGGCGATGGCGCTCCTCCAGGTGAGAATTCGCAAATCGTCATAAAACCAAGGCAACTATGGCTGTAGTGCTATGTCATTTTCCGTATACAGACTATGAATTTTTATTCATTTACGCTACCCTGCACAACATCTATCGCATTTAACAACTAAAATCAGATACGAAAATTGTATCAAAGAGCTTCATGAAGAAGAGTGTTTCACATATTTGCTATAATTTGAGAGTGTAGATATACTTCTACTTACAACAGTGTACATTATACCATGTTTTGAAAATGTTGAAATATCAGTGCCAAAGCGTTTCATCAACTTTCCTCATACACGCCGGTAATACGCGTTACATTCCTAAGGTTGTTCTAACGAAACACATTTGCTCAGGATCCGGCGGTCTTGTGGGTGAAATAACAATGGTGCAGCTGTACGAGGTCGCACTGACGGCCGGCAAAGCCCACAAGGATCACAAACACCATCACGGCCATCACTACGAGCACGACACCACCAACAACACGCCCAGACCTACGCGTCCTCCCGTAACAGGCCGACCCCTTCCGCAACATCCCTACCTCACTGCTGGACAAATCAATCATCAGGTTTGACCCACGTCACGGTATACAGTAGCGCTCGCTTTATTTGCCAGGAAAATTCCGATACAGCTGCATCGCCTAAATTTAAACGACTGTCGCTAGATTCGTTCAATTTCCTTGCTCGATGCACACGAATTATCGTTGCTGCCGCGTTAAAACCGTTAAAATCCAATCTATGGAAATTTAAGCTTCAAAGAGCATCGCAGAACCCGCTGACCTCATTGAATTTCAGGTAAAAATCAATCCAGGGTCGCCGCTGCAAATCGTTCAAGGAGGCGTCACCCTGAGGCATCCTGCGGTGATTCCCCGCAATCCATCACCGCAGCCCTTCCCTCCTGCGAATCCCAATTCCGTCTCCGCAGCGTTCCCTTTGCAATCCAGCCAATTCTTCGGCAACTTACGCTCTAGCGTTAGTTTGCCTCCGGCGAGCGAAACAACCGACATAGGAGCCAGCTCGTATCACAATCTCTTTAAGAGAGAGAAGGATTCGTCGGCTGTTGAAGCCGAGAGCAACGAGTCGGATTCGAGCGCGGAGCAAGCGTCCAGCGTGGCGAAGAGGCAGATCGACAAAGAGACAGTTTCAGAGGGAAAACCTTCCGATGGGAAGGTAAGAGACCAGAATGCACATTAGAATTATTTTTATAATTAGAATGCGTACGAGCGATATGATTTTGGATGAAGTGGTCGGCGAAAATGGCTGAGCACTTGTTATCGTATGGTGTATATCATACGCGCGAAATTTATGAAATTTCGTTGCGCGCGCAAGGAGACGTGACTAAGGCTGTTTGTACAGGGTGTTCCGCCGGCCATTGTATCTCGGAAGCTTTCCATAGCAACGAGCTACGATTTTCATGGAACTCAGGTTCTGACGTTTGCCTTTCTCGATCCTCCGTATTAAAAACGATTGTAAATCAGAAACATTCATAGTTTAAACGCTGTAAGGAAATACAGGGTCGACTAAGCACTGGAAAGATCATCAACGACGCTGAATTTTGTTTTCAGGTAACGTTCGTGCCAAGAGAAGACGCGGAGTCTGCGAAAGACAGGAAGTTAGAAAAACGCGACTCGACGAAAAAGAAACGAGGCCTGGTGCAACTAGGCGACGGTTTAATCGTCGACGACGGTTACATTAGTCAAGGCCTAGATAACAATTATTTCGTAGGCCTGACCAACTTCGGTCTGCAACTACCAAAATACGAAAACAAGGACGACGAAAGGGAACCAGCAGAAGGTGAAGTCAGAACTATCATGGACGTCTGCGACGGTTGTAGCGAGGAACCTTTCGCCAAAGCTCTCGTCTTTGGTTGGAGGTCTGTGCCTAAGAAACTGTACTCCGGCGCGGTGCACATCCCAGCCGCGTCAATGTGCAAAGCGTTTTAAACACTTTCACGATGGAGCGTTTCGTCGTTGGCATTTCGTCCGATAGTTTCTTATTCCCTTTGAACATACGTTTTTCCAATATTTTGCCACGTCTCTATCTTCTCTCCGCGTTCCGCGAACGCGTGTTTCGTGCGTTTCATTTTGCGATCATTTTTTCGCTATTCGTACGCCGTTGCAATTGCCAACGTTTCACGCCATCAAAGTATCAACAAGGCGTTTTCGACGGAAACAGGAGACGAGACTCGGCGAA
Source organism: Bombus affinis (assembly GCF_024516045.1). Classification (NCBI taxonomy): domain Eukaryota; kingdom Metazoa; phylum Arthropoda; class Insecta; order Hymenoptera; family Apidae; genus Bombus; species Bombus affinis. Next base: position 1,455,336 of record NC_066359.1, read on the forward strand.
CTCGGGTCTGCTCGGGTCCATTCGCGGCATCGACCACGAGTCGGCCAGAGATTTATGGTTATCGCGTCTCGGTAGCCGACCGCTATCGCTGACACAGGATCTCTTCTACGTGCCGTGAACCCGAGGCCAACGGATCTCGAACGCGTTAGCTCGATTACGCGATTACAAGCGTTGCGGATAGAAACGATAGCCGCGGGCGGATATTGATTACACAGAGTCACTCCGATCGCATTCGGAGACGTATTTATTATTAAGGGAATCCATCGCGAAGCTAAAACTAAGCTAAGCTAAACGTAAAAAAGTAGCGAGCAGGTGTAAGTGGCGGTGCCGCAGCAGACTATTCGGCTGACTATTTGTCTATCCTCCGTCTGACTCAACAGTCGGCTGAATAGTGGGCGTCGGCTACACCACCACCCAAATCTGCTCGCTATGTTTTTACCCTAAGTTATGCTCTGCTGGATCTCCGATAGTAGCTCCGTCGTTGGGTTAATTCTTGACGCGGGCTCGTGTCTAGGTTAGTTAGAGTTGTAAGTTGCGGCTGACGTTTAGCGCGCCGTTGATCGGAGAAATCGTCGATCGTAGAAACACACCTGGTGTGAACCGAATGTCGTCGATCGGCCACATACTCGGAAGTATTTAAAGAGAGATACAACGTGCGAAGTTGTTAGAATTTAAGATGAATAAACGTGCGAAGTTGTTAGAATTTAAGATGAATAAAACGTTCATTGTAAAACCTGTGTTTATCATTCGCCGTTTGTCGCGTTAGAGCTTCTTCTTCTATCACATCATCGAATACCATATACGGAATTCAAAAGCGAATTTTCAACTCGATCGACGTCGTGATGGATCGTTGCCTAATGCGAACACGTATAAAGTTTAAGCATCGGTGTTACATATTACGGAAATCGACAGTGCGAGAAGCTTTTGCGTGTTCCCGAAGAGGAACGACGAAGCGAAACTATACAATTTGCAAACAGTCGAAAGCTGATTACCTTGCTTTTGTGAATATGCTGATGTTGATATTCGCTGTCGAATTCCGGCTCGCTGAAATAACTCTGGTCTTCCCAGTGAGGAGGTAGTCCTGTTCCTGTTCCCGGTATCCCCAACGGTCCTGGCATCCCTGTCACACCGTCAGTGCTCTCGAATAGTCGCAAGACGCTGCGGTCTCGGATGTCTCTCAGATGCGATCTGAAATCCAGACGAGAACCTTTCGATACGGCTATGGTATTCCAGTACGGAAATTCTCGATCGACGTGTAGAAAAGTGAACACTTCTGTTATAGTTCTCTGTTATGGTTACAACACTAGAGGGAGATCTGAACTTGGTCTGTGAAATCGTACGTAGAATGTATGCAATGAAAATTTCATGATAAATGTGAAAATTCATCAGCGATGCAAAGGTAACGCAAAAATAATCGTATTATATGTAATTGATAAGATTTTTATTACGTTTAATGTAGAATATATAGATTGTTTGTGTTTCCCAGATTAATGAAACAACAAAACATTGATGGGCTGTTATAGTTTCTTTGACACCATCGAAACCAATTTGGACATTGAATCTCGTTACAAATGCAGCTATATATCCCATTAGAAAAATTACCTTTGATCTTTTCTTTTCCAAATTCATTCGTCCTCGTGTGTCTACACCAGAGACATAAACGCGAAAATGAAAATCAAGAGATTTCAATGTTCTTGTTGAAATATCTTTGACAGTATCGAATAAGCGTAGCTACAGGCGGATCGACTAGGTTTAGGTCGTCGACTAGCGAGTAGATTTTGATAAATCGTTTTGTACAGATGGAAATTTAACGAACTAGCTTGTTGGTCGATTAAAAGCGATGTGAAACTGACAAGAAGCGTCAGACGGTTAAAGAATATAAAAAGTCGAATTCGGTGGTCGTCGACTGAACTAAGCTGCACGATCAAGCGTTTGTGTTCGTACGCGAGAATCTTAGACTCGTTGTTGGTCGACCATTCAGTCGATGAAATTTGGATTTACACGAAACGACCTGGTGAAATTTCTCGTCAGACGACCACCGTCTAGTCGATTCTTCTGTAGTCGCTCTGAGCGGTATGTACAGTCAAGTACCTGAGGTCTTCGAGTTCGTAGAACATGTCCTTGTTGCTATCGTGTATGTAAACCTTGACGTGAGGACTGTCTAGATATTCCATAGTGAGTTGTTTGGGAAAACTTCTGACGAAGAGAGCCTTAACGGTGTCTATGCTAGTGATTTCGTTGGGTAGGAGCGCCCGCTTCGTCTCGTTTCTATACTGCAGGAACACTAGACCTAAGGAATCGTCCACAGAAACGCATCGTTTCGTCAGGAATGTCCGACAAGGGCATCGAGCAGCGAGGCAGCAACAAGACGCTCCTAATTCTATCGCGGGTCGATCGTTACCTAGTGGTCGCTCCAGAGTTTTGCTGGGGGTCCGTACGACGGGGAGGCTGCTTCTTTGCTTACCACCCCGTCGAAATCCAGTGCTCGATGTCTCCACCTCGGACATGATGCCCGGGTCGTCATCGAATAACATCGTCGAAGAGGGAGGTGGGTACCCGCGCGGAAGAGGCGACTGAAACAACCAAACGAAATCTGTCAGATCACCAAAGCATTGTCCTTTCTCTGCTTTTGCCTGTGTTTCGTCCGCGTGTTCCTTTTTTTCTTTTTTCTTTTTTTATGAAACGATCGTTCGAATCCAACGCGCATCAATAGAAAAAAAAGCGAAAGAAAGAAAAAGTCGTGTGTGAACGACGATACGATAGTGAAAAAACGATGTAAAAACGGACGCATGCTATCGTGCGATTCGAAACGATACAAAGAGAAAAGGGAGAAACGTGTATGAAAAAGAGAGGCAAAAGAAGAATTACCTTTCTCTGGCGAGACTTGGTCCCCATCTGTTAGGCGGCGGCAGGTACACGGAAACACACACACACAAGTAAACCAGTTAGACGTATATATGCATGGAGCAGAAAAGGAGGTTGGCTGGAAATGTACTGTGAAAAGGTAAGAGTGAAACAATGCGATCGCGATCGCGATCGCGATCGATCGATCGTCTGTCGTTGGTCGTTGCTTGAGTTTCCAGGCTGCACGCAACTGGTCCTGTAAAAATCTCTCACGATCGCCAACATTTCCCATGCGCTCTTTTCGTCTTCGTTCGAAGACGTTTCACAAAGTTGCAGATCGTTTCACGTCGTTTTCAAAGACGAAGTGGACGACGCGGTTCGAGTGGACGGATAAAAGGGATCGAAGGTGAATAAAAATCGAAAATATCGAGGGAAAGATACGAGCAGGAAGACATGACGGTGCACGACAACGTGAAACGATTAGGTGCCACGTGTACGCCACCAAGATAGGTGGTGTGTAAACGATTAAGGATATAGACGACTCGTAGGGGCTGATGACTGCCGGCTGTTCTGTTTCCCCGAACTCGTTTTATTTTCTTCTTCTTTTTTTTTCCCTCTTTCTTTTCGTTTTCCCTTGCCCGACTCTGGCTCGAACCAGAACAAACAAAAGCGCGAAAAGGGCACGGTCGAAAATAAACGAAACTCGGCGTGTGTGTATATGTGCATGCTGTTTGAACACGATCGGGGCAACGCGAGACGAGAAACGAGGACGGCGTAGGTGGATACGGAGCTTAATTAACCTCTTCCCTTCGTTACGCTCGGCTCTTGACCTCGGAATATATCCGCTAAAGTTGTTGGCCAGATACTTTGCACAAGATCGTCGCTTACGTAATCGTAGCACGCGAACCGCTAATTCCTATCGAGCATCGAAAAGAAGCGTAAAGTGGAGATACACAAGCCCGTGTAATACCTTCGCTGCTAAAAAGTCTCTATTTTGTGTAAACAATTACTCCGACAAATAAAATGGCGTAGAAATAAAAAAAAAAAGGGTCGATGTAAGTAAACTTTCTTTGGCCAAATTCAAACTACTCCGTTGCATGAAAATTTCCAGGAACATCGGCAATTTTCGTAGCCCCTGCGCGTCGATCGAGTCGGAGAGATCAAAAATATCAGAGAAATATAGAAAAAAAATTGGAGAAGACTCTGGGTGGATCGTCAGCGATCCGAAAAGGAAAGCATCCACGGGAAGGTGGGTGTGTACGAGGGGAATGTAAAGGGGGAAAAAGACTCGAAAAAAGTGTAAACGAGAGCACAAACGATAAAAGTCAATATGTATTTACATGTTGCGGGAGCAAAGATTCACCTCGAGATCCATGGTGGTATGACGCGTCGGCGGCGTACCGTATTGGCCGTGTGGCGGCGGCAGATGATGGGGATGAAGGGGGTGTAGCTGCTGGGCCGCGTTGAACTGCTGATGATGTAGGGACGGTTGGTGATCGCCGCCGAGGGTGTGCCTCCTCGGCTCGTCCCTCGATCGGCCACCACCCCCTGAACCGCTTCTGCCCCCCGAACCTCCGCCGACGCTTCCGCCACCTCCAACCCCCAACACACTTCCACCTCCGCCCCCGCCCCCTCCGACTCCACTACCCACGCCGCCGCCACTGCCGCCTCGCCGACCAGTTGCAACCTCGTTCGAGCCCGCCTCACCCTCCCCCCTGCCGGACCCACCTGAAACACGATGCAAAATCACCCTTTAGTCGATGCTCACTTTTATACAATATGCATCCTCACTTTTATGCGATACAGTGAAAATGTTTATCCGTACGTTCTATAGAATTTACATATATATACAAAACTAAAGTAAAAATGTCGGTTGGCGGGTAGTTTGAATTCTATAAAATTTACATATATACATACACAAAACAAAAGTAAAAATGTCGGTTGGCGAGTAGTTTGAATTCTATAGAATTTACATATATATAATTTACTTTATATTTTATAATTTATAATTCAATTTATAATATATTTCTAATTACATATATATATAAAAATTCAAACTATCCGCCAACCGACATTTTTACTTTTGTGTTGTTTTACCGACAATCGTCATTTGCCGAATAGAAAGAACGGTAATTTAGGATCTACAAAATCGATTCTAGATTTTCCAGGTAAAATTTCTAGTAGATTTGTCATTAACCGTTTGTCGCAAGCAGCGCGATCGCGCTGTTTAGATTTTGTGTCGAAAAGTCGCAGTACATTTCAACGCTACGGAAGACTTTCGGTATTTTGTATTTCATTGTTATCTTCTCAATAATTTTTATTGAACGAAACTTGAAATATTTAGAAATATAAATAGAAATAGAAATATAATAGCACGCATATATAAAAGTATAGACATATTTCATAAAAATAAGAAACATGACAAGCGCTATTGCGCCGCTTGTTCCTCTTCGCAATCGATTAAGACCCCTGTTTTTTCAAGGACCCCTAACACTCAAACGCTTAACTGTTATTGTATTTAATTTAATTATTCCCAAAATAAACTCGATTTTCCAGGATCGATCGTCTGATTTACCCTAAAGATTTACGTTATTACACACACGTACACACACACGCGCGCGACACAGAAAGGGCAGATGTTGTATTGAGATATGTGTAATTTTGTGTGCTACACTGCATTAGCCGCGAAGTAGTGATACACATATATGAGTATGAGTATGTGTAGAAGTAAGTGCGTGCGCAGCGTCTCGTAAAACAGAAGAATGCAACTGTTCCCTACGTATGGTGGTAAAGAAGATAGTGAGACAAAAAAAGTGCGAATATCTACGAATATCTTGTAAATCACATATTGGATAAATCTGAAACTATTTTAATATCATTTCTACGTGTAATGTGAGTGTTGCTATACGTTTATTTCGGCGATTCCACAATTCTCAACATGTTGCTTGCGATCTGTCGAATTTGTTTCTTTTTTTGTTACGAGATTCAAGTTTGAACGATGACCATTAATTTAATATCAATTTAGTCGATTTGATCCGATATCGTCGATGTAGGGTATGAAACGATCATTTTTGGAATTAGCTAGTCGTTTTTTCCCCGGTCTGGCACAGACTATCGCTTAGTGCGCTCGTCACAAAACTACGTTAACGATAAAACAGATTGTCTTGTTCTTCGGAAGATCGGAAAAACGAATTGGAAACGTTTGTTTCTCTCGGAAGACCGAGTAGTTCTGTGCCGATGGAATAACAAAGTTGGCAGAAAGGTGGTGAAAACGCATAAAGGAAAACGAACGCATCCTTCGGTTTGGCTGTAAAAATGGAACGAGATTTCCGTGCAACGTTCCCCGTGTGTACATTCTACTGGCAGAGTGCTACAGGCCAACTTGAACGATTCACCACGCGAGGGCAGCTGTGTCGCTATCGCAAACTCGTAACCGTTAAAATCGCGATTTTTTGCGTCATTGTTGCGTCATTGAGCGATACACTTTTCAAATATATGTACACGGCAACGCTATGCGAGAGAGCCCCTATAACGCTCGAAATAGACACGTTGTCTATTTCCCATTTTTCTTCTAAATTCATAGCAAAGTTTCTAAGCTATTCGACTGGATCTTTCTCTTGTTTGTATCCGTAGAACATCCTAACAAAGTTTAACCGGAAGAACATGGAGAACGCCTTGTATATTTTGCTCGGTCTCACGCATGAATGCACTGCCGAGGGAGCGACAAACGAGCGAATAAAGTGGCGCGTGTCTTGTGGCGCCTGCTGCTCGCACGTGTCTCCCGTAACTATTTCCGGCCACTTCCGCGAACGCGTTATTCTCGGCCGAGTTTACCTACGATTTTCTGCCAAATAGGTCGGCTCCACGTTACACAGAAAACGACAAATTTTCTGCTTAATCCGCTTAAGGTATTTGTAGCGTGAACGATATCCCTCAACGGTAAAACGCGCCCAGACTCGAAAGCGATATTCTTCGCACAAACAAAATTTCTTGCCTGTGTGTACTCTTCATGCGCGCACGCTAACAAACAATTCAGATATAAAGAGAACGCTGTAACTTTGCCTTATAATATATGGGATTTTAAATATATATATATCATATATTTCACGATACTTTTATTCGAAAACTGTGAGATTAGAGGGAAAATTTTTCTTTAAAAAACCACTCTTCTATCCATTTTACGCAACGTATTAGTTTTTCAACAAGCTAGTAGAAACTGTTTCTCCGTAATTAATCGAAAAGACACTTATATCTCCATTTTAGTAAATCGCATATAAATATAGAAAATTTCGATGAAATTGTACGAAAATCCATCTACGCTACGAATGCCTTCTAACTTCTACTTTCGTATCGGAGATGCCTGTTTCGTGTTTACGGTTTTGTCCATTAGTCGATCGTACACTTGGCCGCTCTCGACCAAATGATCGTCAGAATGCAATTGCAGAAAATGCAGTTCGATCAACGGCTATCGCTCGTGGCGCGATCCACATCGATCGCCAGATTTCCAACATATTCCAGCGGAATAGCCTGCTAAATGGAAACTATTCGCCAAGTAGCGATTAACGCGTAATCTATGCGATCGCAATCCGAATGGCACGCGAGTCTGTTGAGGAAGCTGAACGACGAAACGTCTGTGAGTTTAATCGGGCCAGCGCGTTGGAAGCTCGCGAAGCAAATGTAGGTCGCAAACGGTTGTTCATCCGTTGCTCGCTCGTCGGTCCGCCTGTTCGACGTCGACGTCCAATTAACGGCGAGCTTCGCGAATTCTGGCACACCGGGGCAAACGTGTTTGCCTCTATCTTCGCCATCATATTTGGACGAATGGACACGCGCTATCGACACGAAGAACCTGCGGCGTTTATCGATGAAATAAAAAATAAACGGCAATCTTTGAAGCTGATTGACAGTGATTAACCTTATTAAAAAAAGTTTGACTCTTCTCTTTGCTGCTAATTGATCGGGGAAATTGTTTTAACGCGAGAAAAGTAAAAATGCGAGGTACAGTGGATACGTTGGTGATGTTGTAAAATGTGAAAAATATTTTGGATATTTTCGGTGAATTATTACCGAGCAACGAAAGATATTTATAGATTCAGTTGCGTGTATTTTCTCCATACTCCAACTTTCACAGCTTTAAAAAATGATTTATAGGAAATCTATCTAGCTATTGATTAAATTAAGCTGTACTCGCTTTTACGATACCACAAAACAAATATGACAAGAACTGGGCAAACATTACGAATATACGCTATCGAGATACATGAGCCAGTGACGGTATCGGGGCTCCACGACACTGTGAAAGGGTTAAAACGATCGATAATACGAACCCAAGAGTTTCTTCTCTGTCGTCGGATGCCTATCGATCGTCTTCTACCGACGAGCAGGACCGCCTCGCGCAATTAAAACGTCATTCGTCGTGGACTTATCTTCGGAGAAAGATGTGCTCGATGAAATCCATTAGCGGCAACACGAGAATTTTCTAACCGTATTGAAATCGGTTAAAAGCATCGGCACGCGTGATTATCGGTGACAAGTACGCGCAAGCGAACGCTACGAGCGAAATTAAGCTCGCGCGAACGATCGATCCGGCTGTCACCTTCAGCTTGCTGCAATTGATTTTTCTAACTAAACCTTCTGCGCCCTCGAAATCACAGAAGTGCTTGCTACATAAGAAAAAAAAAAAAAGAAAAAGAAAAAAGAGAAACTTGATAACGAGCTAGAACACGGAGACACGCGAAGCTTCGACCAAAGCAAACTTCAACTTCCTCGCTTTACAACGACGCTATATCGTTTCCACCTACACCTACAGTACGCGATACATATTCCCCTGCACTGACCGGTTCGATAAAACTCGAAGCGCCGCGGCCGACGATACGACCAGCACTGGTAACCACCACGACACCGCGAGATTCTCGAACGCGTTTATTTTCAGAATAGCCGGCGAGCATGCACGCGAGCGAGGAAACGAAACCGACGAATCAACGAAAGCCTGCTGTCCGCCGGCTGTCCGTCGAGAAATCTAATCTCAACGTTCGGATATATGTGTGTATTCGATAATTCGTCACCGTAGATAAGATTCCGTACGGTCGGCTGCGAATACCTGTAACCCGATACGAGCAACATCGACTCGTTCTCCACATCAAACACGATGTATTTCTCGTGTAAAGCCGAATTTAGACTGTTTCGGTGTGCAGCAACACGGCGGCTGAAACGAAGGTTGAAATTGACCTTCATCGACCGTGTTTCTGCGAAGTGCAAAACAGCGCAAATTCGTCTTAATATGTCGTTTCCCTTCTCGTATAGAAGACCCATTTTATTCATTAGAAATACGACGTTACGATAGCTCGAGTATCGCAATTTTTCAAATATTTGTTCAATTAGCATCGACTCGCTGTGAAATGTTTAATTCAATCGTTGTCCAAGTCTGACTCAGAGCTACGTGGACTATCGATAGGAGTTTTAAATAATACTTGTACGAGTTTTCTGGTGTACTATTCTCAATTCGTATCAAAAGATCTGTCCGTCGTGAATGGAATTACTGTTGCTCGTGAAATATCGTTAATCTGGGATTAGAGATAACGCGGACACTCGGTCTATGCAAGCGAGAACATTTCACGCCGATACGTCTGTTTCTTATACAACGGGAAGAACAATTATTCATTATCCCTTATCTTCTATTATTATTCCGAGTAATTATCTATTTGGTTATGATTTAAAGTAATTTTCTTTTTCTCTGAACGTATCGAAGGTAGGAAATTGGAGCGCGTTCCGTTTTCAGCGCCACGTAACGAGGACGGTGGATAAATTCGTTCCGATAAGCGCAACGAAAATAACCGACACCCTCGTGCAATCACAAGTTCAACGTTCCCTTTCGACTAGACAGACTACACCCACGCGAAAATAGTGTGACTGTAGTAATTATAGCGAACGTAGAATGGTAGGAGGGAAGGCCGACGGTGAGAATGTTTGCGTGAAAAACAACCCTTGCCAACTTCTCTTCTTTCTTTTTTCTTCCCACAAATGTAAATGGTACTATATGTCGTCTTGAATATTTGTCCCATAGGTTTTCATCTTTTTTTTTCTTTTTTTTTTTTTTAAGGAAAATATTCATCGTGTTATATAAATACTGAGAGCGTAAATTGAATCTAAATTTCAAATTAAATCAATTAAATCTATTCGCACGAAATTAATTCAGACTGTAAATGTATATAATATGTACACACGATATCTTTCCAAATGCGACGAAGAACGCGGAACAACGATGCTTCGAAGAAATCGAAAGGTGCAATAATGTACAGAACGCATAATTATAGAAATGCGGAAATATAGAAAATATCCGAGCTATGGTACTCTCTGTAATATTTAGGAAAATAAAGAAGTTAGTATCTGATGTCTAATTTGTACGTGAAGAATCGCATCATCTAACAACTTGGCCAGATACTACAGAGAAATTGAAACTTAATGCTCCATCGAAAAGCTTACGTCATCCTGAAATATCACGACCCGAACATCATCGTACATTTTATAATTATCTTTTTTAACTGCTTCAATCGTATGATATTACGTGTTAATAGCACATATATATTCACTGATCTTTTCTTCGTTTATTTAAACACATGGACGAGCTCTTACTTCACTTTAGATCTTGTTTGTGTCATTGTCTTTGTTTTTAATTCTTGGTAATTAAGTTCTATTTAAGTACTTGGTTATTATGCAGTAATTACGTATTAGCTATAATCGGTTTTAATTATTAAACTCTTGATAATCGCAATTTATTAATCTATAATTAGATCATTCACTTACTTTTGTAGCATTTCTCTTCTTGTACTATTAATGGGATTTAAATGAAATAAAATAGTTTCCTATGCAAGTTTCACCTTTTTATAATTCTAAATTATAATTCTATAAATAAAATATAATCTTTAATTATATTTCTGGAAGTATGAATTTACGGAAAAATCTGCCGTCTGCTTAGTTATTCGACTTTTGAATAAAATAGTTTCCTATGCAAGTTTCACCTTTTTATAATTCTAAATTATAATTCTATAAATAAAATATAATCTTTAATTATATTTCCGGAAGTATGAATTTACGGAAAAATCTGCCGTCTGCTTAGTTATTCGACTTTTGATTCCTCAAAATACCCCACGAAAAGGCAATCGATCACACGTTCGAGAAATTCATCGACTTTAATCCATAGCACGCGATCGCATGCACCGCGCGTATCTCGCGATCCTGCGCGATTAGAATTACATTACGCGTATGCTCGTGGCCCGATCGAACTTGATTACCGACACGGACACGGTTCCCGAACTAATGCGAGCCATTTTAGTTTCTTGACCTCGTCCGATACAACTGTTGCGCGTTTCCGCTGTGGTCACCACGAACAGATCACAAAACCTATACTACCGCTTAATTCTTATATTCATATATTATTAGTAGTAATCAGCCATTGTTAATAAAACTCGAGCAAGATGTGCACGTGTTTCTGGCAAGACTGCGTAGACGAAATCGAAATTTGGAAGAAATTTATGATCGTCGGAGTCGAAGTTGGAAGAACATTTTACAAAATTTTAATCGCAATTAAAATTTTTTGTGAGTTTCTAACTTTTTCCAATATTTTTGTAAATTTTACAAAAATCAAAAATATGCAGAAAATGATTGCAAATTGTGTCGAAACCCTGACACCAGTCAGTCTACAAAGATTATCTTCGACACTGGGGATAATTAAAATGAATTTACGAGGATCTGTGAAAGAGGATTTGACTGAAGCTATATATTTTCTTATTTTTATAAAAACCCTAGTTTCGAATCTTACTTTGTCTTTATTCAAATGGAAGGAATTTTACTTGATACTCATTTCGTACTACTTTCTTTTGTTCTTCTATTTTAGACAAACTGCATTGTATCATTACATTATCATCATATCACATTATATTGTTACAGTATTTATTCGAAAAACTGTAATTTAATTTATCAACTGAATTTAAAATCTTTTTCTTCACTAGCAATAGAAACTTTATTCTTATGGTTCCTTTGCTTTATTTGCTTTTACTACGAGCATAATATTTTTAGCTTTTTACAACACTGTATATAGTATATATAAGCATACTGTCTACAAAACATTAATAATCTAATTATATACGTACATACATACATACAATTAATATGTTAACAGCAAAAAAGAAAAAAGAAAAATAAAAGGAGTGACGAATTTTCATTGCTGACTCTGCAGTCCTGGTTTGTGGACGCCAGCGTAACGACAGTAAGAGAAAGAGGCGAACTCGCGACCACGAAACACGATCATACGGGAACAAACGTCACGTATGAATCTGATTGATGAGAATGACCGTTGATTAGGCGCGAAAAAGTTTTGACTGGCTTTTATATCCCACAACCGCTCCGACATAGTATGTTTTATAACCGATGACTATAAGGGGAAAAGGTAATTTTTATGACGAGGGTCAGAGGAAAAAGAGATGTTGAGAGAGGCGCTGAGTCTACAGCCGGTATAGTATACGCCTAGTATACGCCTATAGTCAACGCCTTCACTGCCACGGTGGTTATCGGTGACCCACGTTGCTAAATTTTTTAAAGCGATAAAAATTCCATGGAGTGAAAAATTTCCAATAATGTGAACGACTTAAACAACGTCGTCCGGAAATATCGCGCAAATACGATATAATATTTTTCAAAAATGAAATATGCCGTAGTACAGCGATTCTTAAGCAACTTCTTTCGTTTACCACGGGCCTCCTCTAAATAATTTCTTGTTGTCGCGAATTCCCCTCGATAGAAGAAGGCTTAACTCAAGATCTAAACGCGTAACGAGCCAAATATATTAAATGTGTGTTCAAGATATATTGAAATATAATATATTTTATAATATAAAATATCCAATATAATATATTTCATAATATAAAATATCTAATATAATATATTTTATATTAAATATATTTTATATTTTAGTATAATAGTATAGTATATAATAGTATTTTATATTTTAGTATTTTTAAGTATAAAATATATTTAAATGTATATTTAAAATACTAGTTAGCTGTTCATCGACAACTTTCAAATTTGGAGAGAAGAGATTCGTTACAAATAAAAAAACACAAGTAGCAAATATTTTTTATTCGAATAACGCGATAATAACTTAAAAACGCGAGGATTTCTGGGTTTTCCGGGAACTACCGCGTTAAGAATCGTTGCTGTAGTACATTGCAATCTACTGCGGCTGGCAGAGCAAAATATATATTTATATAAAATTCGCGTGGCACTGCCTACGGTAATTAATCGCTTTAACTATATCCAGGATGCTCTAATACGGGAATATGGGATAAGACGAGATTAATGTTTATTTTGCATTGCTATGCTTCCGAGTTACTGAAAATAAACAGCTAAATTTTGTTCAAGACCGGTAGTTAAAGCCAGCTTATACCGTCTTTATGAATTTAGCGAGAATTTTTCTGATCCTAACGATTATAATCTTGTTTTCTACCTTCTTTTCAATATCACAAGATAATAAGTAACTGCATATTCTCAATGTTATGTCTCATAATTATTATATTATATTTCTCAATATTATGTCTTGCATATTATCATATTGTTTAGTGATATGTGTTTAGTGTTCACGAACGTTATTCATAAGGAAATAAAAACATTATCGTTTGATTAATTTCCATGCAACAGAATGGGGATATTTGTACAAACGGAACTTTACATGCAACGAGCATATAGAAGAAAAAGCGACGGAATTGGACCGAAGAGTCAACGCGGAAGGAAGCTACAGATTTTAAGATTCCCGCAACTGTACTATGGAGAGCAAGCTGGCTTTCTATCGAAGACTAGTTTAGGACCTTGCCAAACTATGTTTTCGCTGCAACAGGAGGCAGAATTCATATTTTATTTAAAAGAAACGGAGGGTCTATTATTTGGTCTATCAGCAACGGACACGTGCAGACAGATGCCCCGAGGCAAGAACATTGTTACCGTCTTTAAACTTGTTTCTTTTGTATTAAGTTTTGCAAGTCTGCTTTAACGTATTTCAAACACAGCAGATATCCATACTATACGTAATATTTTCTGTAGAGATAACATCGATAAACACGATATTCTAGAACAGATTTTTTCTTCGTGTTCCAATCTTGTCGCAACTTGCCTTACTTATACGTATACGTGCTGTATACGTATTCCGGGAATTAACTGTCAAATTTAAACAGACAATAATTTCTCGGCGAACTCTACAGGCCGTTTATCGATTATTTTCGGTGAGAAATACGCGCTCGAAAGTGCGCTGCTCCTATGCCATTTCTTTTTTTTCTTGTTTACACGCAAAAAATTTCACGGACCGAGCGAACCACAAGCAAAAAATCTTCCAAACAGAAAACCACCACAAAGTATTTGCCTGTGCGCGAAGTACATAAATAAGATTCACGAGAATCGCAACATCAACTCTGAATCTTGAGATTCTTGAAATTTTCGTTTCAATCGTGTTTCCGCTTCGATCGATAAAAGAATACGAGTGGAGAACGACTCGAAGTACGTAGGAAGTACGTTAAGATTCGTTCGGACGAAAGTTCAGCGAACTGACTGGTTGGCCACGACGCGCGTTAATTAACCGTAATTGTTCGAGGTTGTTACAGAACGGGACCGTTGGAAAGGCTTTCGAACGAAACCGCGTGCTTCGCCAACGTTTCAAAAGCCATTTGATCAAACACCATCGAATAATTCATTGTCTTAATCACAATCGACGATTAAAGCTTAACGATACGACGCTTAACGAGAAGCAACGAGCCCATCGAGAAGCACTCAATTTTCGTTGTTAATAATTGCCATAATTTTTTAACGCAAATGGAAAAAATACATATATATACATATAGAAAGGTGAAAAAATATTTAGGAAAATGTTATTAACAATTGGTCTGAAAACCAGCTGTTATATTTTCTCACTGTATATTCGTTTTGCACCAAATCGGAGAAAAGGACGAAAGCTTTTCGTGTACGATGACTGTACGTCGACAGATCGGGTAATGAAAAATCATCGATAATTAAACGGTGTTTTTTCAAAGAGAAAAGAAAGTTATTGAAGTTGGGGACAGATGGACAGCGAGGGCCAAAGTGTAGAGGTTAAGAGGGACGAAAAGGGGTCTGGGTTATAGGGCGGTACATTCAACGTTCTCTTAATTTCACCCTGTTTCGTAGGGAACGCGAGTAGAAAAGCAGCGTGCTGCTTGTACGCCTGCGTGTCTCGCGCAGCCATGTGTATGTGTGTGTGCGCGCGTGTGTGGATGGCTGTGAATCGAGCGCGTGCCGCGAGAAAAAAAAATCTATATCGCCTTTCAACGCCGAAGAATGTATTTCGGGGAGAGGAAACATTCGCGGCACGTGCACGTGCGTGCGCGATTACGTGCGTGAGTACGTGCGTTATTTAGCGGCGAGTCTGCAGCGTCGCTGTCGTGTCCACGTGTCTTCGATTCTTTGTACGCGAAATCGACGGCTTTTCACGAAACGGAATCTCGTCTAACCCAGCATATTCGAGATCATCGATCTGGTTGAAGCGAGAATTCCAAACGCGCGTGATGGAAAAGAACGTCGAGACGGCTGCCTTATTTATCAGGATTTATCGCCATTTATCACAGTACAGGTTACTTACCACTATCTTTCCCTCTGTTTTTCTCACTAAACGTGTATAAATCAAATGGATTAATTACAAGCTTAATAACGAGCTTAAGCACGTCCAGAAGCGAGAGCAGCGTAGTCCACTGAAATTCCCGCTTACTTACATTTCGACGTTGATCAGAGACACACGCGAGAGACGATAACGGTTCGATGAACTAGAGAGATCGAAAATGGAAACAAAACTCGCGAAACACTTTACTAGATATCGTAACCGAGGTGCATGCACTAACTCTGGCTAGCGCCGGCAGCCGGCTGCCAGAATGCCAGAAGGAAAACCGAGTCGAAAGGAAGCATCGCTAGAATCCTCGTTGCTGCCGCCACCTTCGCCGTTGCTGCCAGTGCCGCCGCCGCTTTTATAATCAATATTAGTTGACGGAGGATCCGCTGAGCGTCGCCGTTCGACGCTGAGAGAGACGGAAAACCGGCGATTTCTCGCATGCACACGTTGCCTCGCAATTAAAGCTCGCAAGATGCGCCAGATAAGCGACAAAGCAGCTTTCGTTGAGAGATCGTTTTCATTTCCGCGTCACTTACTTCTTTTATCAGGAGTTTTCGCTAGGGGGATCAGACGCACCTCCAGAATTCGAGTCTCCTTCGATCTGCATCCCAACCTTGTCCTTGTCTCGTACTCACGACACCGTCAACTATCCGCCGAAATCGCGTGGTCGTTTCGAACGAGGATACTCGACGTCCAAGTGCATGGTCGCGCGAAAAGACGAATCGAAAGCGGAAGAGTGGCGTCCTCGGTCGAACGAAACGCTATTGGTTGCACGAGACACGCGATTTAGGGGATGTCGAGGTCGTTTGACTGGATTCGAAGAGAGGAGAGCAAGCGGGAAGATGGTGTCGCGTGTTTTTCGTGGAGAAACTGGCGGCAGGGTGTGGCGAGAGAACGTTTTAAAAGATTGGCACGCGATTCGCTTCGACCGGCGTCCACCGGCGGCGAGGGCGCACGAGACGACGCGACCGTCGCGACGCCGTCGACGCTCGCCTCGCGGCGCGACGCATCGCGCCATCTCGTCGCTGGCGATCGCCGCGCCAAGCTGCCATGGTATCGTTGAGAACTGTTCGCTGCTTTGCCCTTATCACCGACCGGACGAGGGATATGCGGTTTTATCAGCGGAGATTGTGCGAATCCACGGCGGCTCACGAACCACCGCTTTCAGATGTTTCTGAAATTTACAGCTGCAGGTGCAAATGTTTACAAAACTACAAACGATATTCGTTTGTCCACATTTGTCTACCCATCATTTCTTTGGTCGCAACATTTTTTTTACAGCAAACAAACGGATACGGTTTATTTTTTATAGAAACTTGCACTTGTAGTTGTCGACCTTTATATAATAAAAAATTAAGAAACGCGAGTCAATTTAGGTTAGGTTGATCTTTTTCAGTCGTTGTAAATGCACAGAGACGATTGGAGATTCGCGAACAAAGAAATCATTATTTCCGACGGATGGGAAATCCGAATGGCGCGTTGACTCGCTTTTTCCGATTAACAGCAAGTTGAAAGTGTCTCTTTTATATGGAAGAATGGATGGAAGCAGATTATTTGACTATAATAGAAAGAGATTAGGATTTAGAAAACGTTAGAAAATAGCGAAAACTGAAATGGGTAAGCGATTTTGTGCGATTTTGTGTGAATGTAAGAACGAATGAAAAGGCAGGAATCGGGAAAACATTGGATACGTCGTATAAATAGTTGCCGTACCGAGGCAGTTGCTAAAGCGATCGAACAAACGTATCGGTCGGCCAGGGCAATGCCGTGTCATGCTTTTATTAGACGCGAGAAGCGCGTAAATTTTTATTTCATCGGAAAAGTAAGCAAATATTAATCAAGCTTTATAAATGGGAAATATATCTTGAAGCATATGGAAATTTTCATTTTGTTCGAGAATATAATAACTGTAATATGCAAATTAATCGATACACCAATTAAGAAATAAATCACCACCTCTTGGAGAATCGGGGAATTAACTGTACTGTAAAATTGGTTTTTTCCACCCATCCTCGGCTCTCATTTTCTCGCCATCTATAGAAACACGTTTGATTAAATTTTTTCCGATCAAACCTAAGAATCGTGTCATTGGTTTTTTCTAAAAGTCCATTTTTATAAAAAGGTTCGTGCACTCAATTTATTTATCCGCCATTGGCAGAGTACTCGATCAAAGTTTCGTTGAATTTGCTGGAGTGGTTTGAGAGAAAATGGGTCACGAAGTTGGCCAATGTTAGACGTGGATAGAATTCCGTTGTGAATGCCCTTAACGTTATACCGTTATGAATTATGAGTAATTATAACCATCTTTACGTAGAGAACAGAAGAATCGTTCGTCCAATTTGAAAGCAACGAAATTCGAATTCAGCACTTGAATATCGTACTTAGTTAGGTAAAATCGTTAAAACCTTCGTAACGTGCAACGAACTTTCGTAAAAGTTGTTGGAACTTGGAACGAAGACGTGGAAAGATAAGCGTCAACGGAAATACCCGTTTTAATTCGTTTACCCGGTTGAAGCGACATCTCTGCGTAGCTAGTTATACCCGCTGCTGGTCGCTTTGCCGTGTTACTTCCGGTTGCACGCTCAAAGCTGGATGGTACAAAAGAAACAAAGTGAGAGGAACGGGGCTAAATTCGATCACATCGAGTCTCGTTCTCATTGAAATCCGCTTTTCGGTGTTAAGGACGTTCGATTCGATTGCTAGTCGTGTTCCTCGAATTAAACACGCATCTGATATATCGAGATGTCAATTTAAAACTCCTGTTATCGCAGATAAGTATATGGACATTTTGATCGATGTTTATTACCAAACCGTTATTTTAAGCATTTTTTTTTTTTTTTTTTTTTTTTTTTTTGACAAAGAATCCTTCAGTAAGAAATTTCTCAAAGTACAAAACGATTAAACGATTATATGACTTTCAACTCTCCTAATTACGAATAACCATCATGAACGATTAACATCTTTTTTCGCCAACAATAAAATTCGGCTCGTCGGTAATGGTTACCGGTAACGGAACAAAATTCCGATCATTTTACCGGCAACGAAAATTCAGTTTCCGTCGTCGATAATGGTTATTCGTAAGCAAAACAAAATTCCGCCATCGATAATGATTACCAGTAATCAAAAAAGTTTGGATCATTTGCAATGGGTATTCGTAATGAAAGTTTTTTAATCAGAACAGTCAACTTCTTGTACGATGACTTTTTAAGTGACCATTATAACTGTTAACGAATGAACAAACAGTTGATGTCTACTAAGAACATAGAATTAACGACAGGCTAATGATTAAAAACGATGCTTCGTATCATAGTTAATTAAATTACAAGTATGACGTATTAACACGTTCACGTCGGCGTGCATCACCGGTGGCTCATGCTCGAGATTCCCATCAGACAGCGTGCACCACCAGTGGCTCACGCTCGAGTCTGCCATGAGGCGGCGTGCACCACCGGCGGCTCACGCTCGAGTTTCTCATCAAACGGCGTGCACCACCGGTGACTCACACTTGAATCTTCCGTCAGACGGTGCGTACCACCAAAAATGTAGTTTAGCAACTAGAGAAAATTGCCATATAGTTGAAAATTTAAATAATAGCGAATAGAAAATTTTAAAAATAGAGAAACACAAATAGCAGCGCTGGTGTGAACGTGTCAAATAGTGAACAAGGTGATGGTTACTTGTACACAGGAAAATACTCAAAATGTTCGAAGCGGTAATTAAAATTAAGATTTCGTTCTACGAAACTCTGAAACAGTCAATCCTAATTCTTAAGGCTTTGGTTCACGGATTCGCTATATTTTGGCTCAGATTACGTCTAATTCCAAATTCCGAGAAACTCGTCGAAACTCGGAGGCGCGCTTTGTACTAAATACACTGCCACTAAATACGTCGAAAATCCGTTTAAAATCGCGTTTACGTTAACGCGGTGTTTGAGTGGCGCGAATTACGAGCACGTTTCGACGTCGAGACGTCGGGTTGCAGCCTGAAAAAACGGTTGGAAAAGAGGCGGCGACGTTGCGCAGACAGAGCGGCAAAAGAAAGAAAAAGAGGAAAAAGGCAAAACGTGGCCCGGGGTGAAGTTAACGAGAAGGAAGGAAGGGCGGTCGACGTATCCCTTTCGCGCGCCGAAGAGCAGCCGGAAGGGAGAAGAGGCCGATGCCGTGGCCGGGGCTGAAATTCGAACCTGAGGAAACCCGACAGACGCCACGTCGATTCCAGGGGTTAAGTTAAGCTCCTAACGCCTACTTAGCCAGTTAACTGCGTTTGACGAGT
Source organism: Bombus affinis (assembly GCF_024516045.1). Lineage (NCBI taxonomy): Eukaryota > Metazoa > Arthropoda > Insecta > Hymenoptera > Apidae > Bombus > Bombus affinis. Next base: position 1,475,131 of record NC_066359.1, read on the forward strand.
ATACACGTCAAACAAAAACTATTTCGCTACGTTTGACGTATATACTCATCGTCGCTTCTATTTATTTACGCACTCCATGACTTAACTCCATGAGAAATTTCTAAAAGTAAATTCCGCAGTTAATTGGTTAAACACCGGCCGGTAAAACTTGAGCGACAGATCTCAGTTTGCATAGGACAAAATCACCGCTAATTTATCAAGAAAACGGAACGATCTAGCCGATAAATAGGACCGCAAAAGTATTCGAACAGACTTTGCGCACTGGAAAATTGAGAATTTCCATACGTCCAATCAGTGACAGAGAATCAAATCACCGACGATAGGTCCAATATCCATACGATCGCCGATGTTCAAACGGACACGAGGCGAAAAACAATTATTTAGAAATTTCCTTCGATGCTTTCAAATCGATCGGTATAAAAAAATTTACGCGACGAAATTTTCTTCCAGAAAGGATAAAAGTAAAGTACATATATCGCTGTGTGTACGGTGGTACGTAAAAATGACACTGCCGCTTTTATCATTTTGCCCGGGAAAATTAAAAAGAAATAAAAGGAAATTAAATCAAGGGGAAATTATTGACCGCTTCGACGCACGGGTGGAAGTTCTAAAAATGCACAAGAGTGTTATGTGTATCATCTTCTATGAAGGTATGCTCGTAGCTACCACTGTACAAAAGATTTTATCTCACCAAGTATACAGTGTACAGTGTATATCAGTCGGTATTATGTAATGGTAAATAGAGTCGGTCATAAAATTGATGATTTTTAGGAAATCGTGTGGGAAATTTGCGTAAGTTTTTTCTACTATATAGTTGCATGCGTCGTTTAAAGAACACAGCGATTCCATCGGTCGACCTACCAGGTTCTTCGATTAAAATACAGAGCGTAGTACCATCGAGAGTCGTTGAAGCCTCTTAACGAGAGAAAAGACCACTCGTGGATAGGGTGGCTCTCGAAGAACATTTTTTCAATTACAAAAATTTTAACGCTTTTAAAAGCCATCGAATATTTAGGACGTAAATAAATTAGTTGATTTAAACAAACGAAGAGAAAATACAACAGAGATATAAAGACAGAGCACGCGAGCGCGAGCTGAACAAGCGATAAGAATAAAAAGGAATAAAAAGAAAATGCTGCATAGAGATCTTTAACAATGCATGCACATTCGCACAGCAAATACGCGAGTGTAAGATCGATCAACGAGCAACGTCGGTGCGTATTCTTGATTAGACAAGAATAAAAGACGCCTCTGTGCAGCGTTCTCTTTCTGCTGCATCGCATCCACTTGTACGGTAACATATGGCTCGTATTCTCTATCTTTATATCTCTGTGAAAAAGAACGAAGGATCTGCTTTTAGTAGCGCGCCGTCTTATCATCGGAGGATTGAAATTTAAGCTACACGTTCACCACTCGTAAGTCTGCCATCTATCCATCGATATATCTATATGCGATATATCTATATCTGTATGCGAAAAGACTAAGCAAAATCTACAACGTTTTCACGCAACGTTTTTTTGTAACGCATGCAGCTGGGTTCTAAATGGTCACGGAATCGTCGTGTTTCTTAATTTCATTTCGTTTAGCCCTTCTCAAGTTTCGACAGCCTGCAGCTCGCTTAAAGTTGGCCGTATAAAAAATCTGTCCAACACACGCAAATTGTTTCCAGCAGATCTCTAGCCTGCTCGGCTATCGTATAATTTCGAAGTTCCATTCGAACCTGGTAATTACACAGGTCAAATTTCAAACAAATCTGCGTGTGTATAGTGACAGTGAAAAGCGAGTATCTTACACGTGTGTTGCACAAGTTGAAAGTTGTTTGAAAAGGTATGAAATACGTGGGAATATAAATCAATGAAAAACGTAATTAAATATATATACGAACCTCGTTCTTTACTCTTACTGTAGAAGCTATAAGGACGTTTAGCGCAACTGCGGGTATATTTCGCAGAGATAACAAAGGTAATTATGCGATCAGTTAATGACCCTACTTGACATGCTTTTTTCCACGACTTCGCTATACCATCGCTTCCTATACAAAAGAACGAGACGAGTGCTCGACCGAATTCTCGAAGACGAGGGAAAAGACTGACTCACCGATGTCGTTGGACTGTCGACCCTTGCCATCCGAATTCCACTCTTCCTCTGCAACAATAAAAGGAGATACGAGTCTATTAGCGTGGAAGCTACGAAACGAGAAGATCGTCGACGAACGCGCTAAAAAACGATGGACAAAAGAACGGTTTCGAAAAGTTCGGTCTTGCGGCGTTTCGTTACCTTGCCGTGTACGATACTAATTGGATTCGAATTTAATTGGCGAGCGCGCGACAAACTTCTCCTAATTGGTCAATGAATATACCTTCTTGCGAGAGCTTTGAAAACTTGCGAGATGTGATCGAGCTGTCGAGTTTCGAGCACCGAAAGGTAGCCTGAAATCTTGACCGATCAACGATATCTGGCAACCGAGAGTTCTGACGAAAGCTCCCTTAATCCCATCGCAGGATCAAACGATAATTCACCAGGGATAATAAGAAACTAAGGTTCGCTGTTTCGCCAAGTTTCACCATTATTCGCTAGTTGTACAAAAACGAAACTATAGTTGTCCAACTTCAATTTGCTGGATAGTTTGTAAACGTTCGACGCTCTTGAAAGCGTGGGTCAGAATTCGCAAGGATTAACATCTAGGCATGTTAGCAACTAAGTGATTGCGGATTTTGTCATTACCATCTAATGACAAAATCACTTAATTGCCAACCCAATAGATCATAATACATGTATATTACGTACATCTTTGACAGTTTCACCCTACGCGTAGCACCAAAATACCACTTGCCCGTCGCTCTCACGTTACCTAAAAGTTCCATTATTATTCAGCCATTCTCATCGTCTATTAATTCATGTACACGTGGCAAGCTCTATTACATATATTAGTCAAGGAACCTTAATTTCTGATCATCCTACGTACGCTTCCTTCCAACTTGACTAGCTCGCTCGCGGGGATAATTGGAAGGCGAGTCGTTTGCCTGAAAATTATTCGGTGCTCGACGGCAACGGCTGCCAGCACAGCTGAAACCTCGCAGCTCGAGAAACAAGGAGAGGAGAGCAGAGCAGAGCAGGATAGAAATGGAGAGCGCGGCGCTTAGCTGCACCCATGAACGTAAGGGCGAGTACGTGTGTTGGTTGCACGAGCTAGGTACATATATGCATCCTGCATATTTCAGGAACAGAACACGCTGTTCCTGCAGAGGGACGACGGGCTATGCGTCGCGTAAATTTATAAGGATCCCGCGTTCTCGCTACTTCCGCATTCTTAGCCACGCGGGAGATATGAATTTAAATTTATCGACCCTGTCGACCCATTTTCCCAGAGTTGCAGGGTTAATCCGCGAAGCGGACCGCTTGTCCCTGTAGCCAGGACCTGCGCAAATTCTCAGAGTAAAAGCATAGCCAGTTAGGTTTAGGTCGCGTTACGTAGCTCACTATTCGGCTGACTATCAAGTTAAGTTAGGATAGAGGGCGCGTACAGCTGCTGGTCATTTTACTGCGGTGAGCAGACCCTTTTGTTTTAATAATTGTTTTTATTCTCTCGGACAGCTGAATAGTCAGCTACATTTTCATCCTCGCGGACATGTGTTTCAAATAGGATCAAGATTTATTTCAATTTTTCTCGGTATATTGGAAACGTTGGCATAGGAAAGGCACTTTTCACGACGCGGTCAAGACGCGAGACGCCGATACGATAGCCTTTTACAAGCATCTGGGATTTAATAAAATCGAGACAACGTTTTAATAAAAGTGCTCTGCCAGATAGCAAGATTTCCATGACAAACATCTCGCGCGAAAACGCCCTCCGATAAACTCTCTTTCCCTCTGAAAGTCCTGCAAAATCTAAAAGTCAAAAGGTCGGTATATTTACGGAATGAAAGAGGGAATGGGACGAAAAGAGGGGAGGAAAAGGATGGCTCGAGGCTATGCCGCTCGCGTTAGCTTTTTCTCTGCTCTCCTCCTTTCAACCCTTTCCTCGTTTCGCGCTCCTCGTAACCTCGTTTACGATACGGACCCGTCGCCGTTTTCGTGTCGCCTAAGCGATCCTCTTTTCGTTCATACGCGACCGCCGGAAGAGAGTCTCGTTACCGTCAGTATCGTACCCTGTAGGAAAACAGGTACATTGATGCGTCAGAAAGTGCAATGTTTTTAAAACCACCTACTTTATAGCATGAAAGTTGGTACGCGACGAGAAACATGAATGGTCGAATGAAATTTTCGCAATTTTTATTCTTAATCACCGTAACAAGTGGGCAATATTTCAAGGGCTGATTCATCATTCACGAACGATGAAAGAGCGCATAAACGCGAGTTTATCGTTTGGAAGGAAATGTTCGCGTATTTTCAAATTACGATAAATGGTTCGTATTTCTCGCAGGGAGAATACCAATTTATATCACAACCTTCCTCCATCGTTCTTGAATGATGAATCAGTATCCGATTTAGTAGGATGTTCGACTCGCATTAAAAAATTGAATCCGAATGAAATCGTGAGAACCGACTCTTCTAAAAGTCCCAGAAAATCGACATCAAAGAATTGATATAAACAGAAACAAAAGATAAGTGTTAGGTTTGGTTGGGCGTTACTTTATCCAGCCGCCGTGAAGAGGTCGCTAGAGACGCGTACTGTGTCACGGATGTACGCTTCTAGGAAGAATTAGTGGTATCGACAATTCTTTGTAAATATCTCCATAACTAAGGCCGAGCGACGGTTATACGTGTAGGAGAAAGCTGTCCAGAATCATGACCTGAACAACGTATTAACGAATCATCGAAACGAAGATGACCACAGCTTTCTAAATAATTATCTTTTAACCTCTTAGGCACTATGCGCCACTATAGTGGCTCACTCTACTGACTGATACGTTCACCGTTTGAACTAAATGATCTTTTTCATTTGTCTTGCTTCACCCTTTTTTTGCCCTCGCAACGTTTTATAACAGTGTTAGCAATATACAGACAGAATATATAGTCTTTGTTTTTGATACGCCAGTGCCAGGTATCAATTGTTGCTTTTCGTTAATTTAAATATACCATTGTTAGATGCTGTTTTTAACATGCCGATCCGTATCCTTATAATTTTTTAGAATCTCCAAGCTCAAAATGTCGCTTCAAAATAGAAAACGAAGAGCAATTTGAAAAACACTATCATGCTATGAGTATGAAAATTGTGACGTGGGCCTATGTGTCGTTCCGCGCCTTAAAATATATCACACACAATTGTATTCTTAATTATTAAAGTAAATTATTAAAGTTAAAGTCTATGCATCGTATCTTTAAAAAAAATGATAATTTAGTTATCAAAATCTTCATTGTAATGTGCTTGCGTAGAGAAGAGAATTATCCGTCACACATTGCAGTGCTGTATCTCTTACACGTAATTCCGCCGTACCTAAGAGGTTAATCTCTGGAAATGTTAAACTGTAAATAAGCGTAAATCGCGTTCTTACATGTAGATTCAATCGTATAATTAGAAAAGCAAAAAGATATTCGTGTATCTTTCGGGCAAATGTACGTAAGCATGAAATACCATGACTGTACACACTTGAACCACGATAAAGTTATCAAGCTAAATTACTGCACGTGTCTGCCGGCCTTTCGTCGAGTAGTTGCGGCGAGAAACCTTCCTTAGTAACGCTAAAAATATTCAATTCTCAATTTTTAAAACAAAGAATCGATTCGGGTAGAAACTGCAGAGATTTGATTATCTGGAGAATCGGAATCGAACATCCCTAATCTGAAATACTGCCCACGTGTTAGAAGACACCTTGTATGTACATTGCATAGACTGCAACAACGAGAGATTAAAAGTTTGACTGAGATCCTAGAGAAAGTCCCTAGATACGTAGTGTTCTCTTCGCAGGAAATATCCGCGTCCGTGTTTCTACCGATTAGACGCCCGCAAGGGAACGAGAAGACTCGAGCGGAGATTAGGCGGATGCGCGAGAAATTCTAGCCTTTCGTGAAACGTCTCGCCAAACGCTTTTTTTCATTCTCCGTTAGATAAAGCTAGCGGAAGTTTTCTTCGGTAGAAGAAAACAAACGAGTCGTTTTCTTTCGTATCGGTCGTCTGTAATCCCATAACGCGCGCAATTTTCAAATACGTCCGACTTTTTGTCCATTCCGAGGAGATCGGATTTACATCTGAGAAGAGAAAAACCGAACCGATAACTGCAGATTTCGCGTAAATTATTATTCATCGCCGCCAGCGTTAAGGTAGAGAAAAAAATACATGTAACAGAAATATTTCGCAGAATTAACGCTAATCTAAATAATTTTTTACCGTCACGAATGTTTTCTTTTTATCTGCTTATGACGACGAAGAATAATAGAATGCCAGTCATCCTGATTATATGCCAAAAGCTACTACGGAATCGGAGAACTGATTCGACGAATATATCTCACAGGCAATCAAGGACAACATTCGTAATATTAAGAAATTGTTTGACGTTAGCTTTAACCATTCACAATGCTTCCTCTTATATTTCTTTTTTCGTGTATCTTAAAAAGTATCGTAAAAGCATTTACACGAAAGCTGTGTTAAGAATTTGGTTACACCTCTTGTTGTAAAAGTAAGGGAAAATAAATAGGTTTGAGGTTAACCGCGAAATTCTTAGGAAGCGCCGCTATGGTTACCTGAAGATTCGGAATCTGATCCTGGCGTGGGGCTAGCATCCACGCTGTGCCTAGATCCCTGGCAACACTCGCTGCACTTGCTGCACATTCTGTCTTGCGACTCAACACTTGAATGAGCGGTATATCCCGGACAAGGATCCTGTTCACTTTTTCGCACTAGATGCACCCACGCGGCGGTGTATCGAGACGATCGGTTATCGATAGACGGATGGTCTCATCGTTCCGTGAAAGACAACCTGTCCGAACAGCAGCCGGGAATTCCGACGATCGATCGACACCGCCGTAACCACTCGATTTTCTCGACCACTACCACCACCACCATCACCACCACAAACACTAACGCGGCCCTTGAAACCCGGTCAATCTGATGGAAAACGGTTTTTTACTCCTGGCATTGGTTCGCCCTCGCGGTTCTGCCCTCTATCGGCCGCTCGACCAACTACAATCGAGAATCGCGATTTTGCGCGGCATTTCGAACGTCAGATGCCAATGACGATGGGATGACGAACAAATTTATTAAACGATATTCATTCTCGCGTTCATTTCTCCGTAATATTATTTCAAATTCTATCCAGTAACGAATCATAGAAGAATAGTAATGAAAATACAAAAATTTCCTAACCTCTGATCAATATTTAATAACTAAACGGTCAATCAATATTTCTTTATCAGCAATCTGTGTCGAGTTTATGGATGAATAGTGTGTCGCTTACCTCGATAATCGAGAGCTACCTAACGAAGTTTTTAATATGTAGGGAAAAAGATTTTCCAATACTTCGTCGTTTGTCAGATTTATCGATTTAAGTCTAATCGTAAGAAAGGAGGAGTTTATTTCAAACGTCCGAACAGAGTAGGTGTCCAAAAAGACGTAAAATAAGGTATCTTGCACCGTGCGATACAATCTTATATCTCGAGCGAGAACTTCGGCAGTTTCAAAGGGAGAAAGTTTCCCAGTCGAAGATCCGCTCGAAGCGAAGCGATCGAACCGTAAAGAAACATACGTCGTTCGTAATTACGATCAAGTACCTCTCAAATCCAGTGACGCGTAAAATTAATTGTCTCTACGTTGCAAGTTTAAGCTCACGTCGCTCTATAGTCGTGTTCTCGAGGCAACCTCGTGAACCAAAGAGATACGACTGAACGTATCTGTGATCCGTGTGCTGGTGAATTTGTACCGCGGAATCTATCCTACACGTACAGGTAGTAAAGGGCTAAAGGCAAAGTGGCTGCAGAGATTAGTTTCGGTATGGAGAAACGCGTCTTCCGACCGCTACCAGCGTCGTTAAAACGTTGAAATTTTCCCATCGGGTCGAGGCAATTTACTCTGGTGGAAGGAAACACAATAATTGAAGCGAAATAGAAAGAGCGGTTGGACGTGGACACGGGGTGGAAGGGCGCGGCAGAGATCAAAGTAACAAAGCAGGAAGAGGAGAATCGCGGTTAATCGTATATCGGGATAAACGAAATTCAGAGATATCGGGCTGAGCTTAAATTGAACGTTGTTACGAAACGTAATACGATCCGCTGTGCTGCGAACGACATGAAATTAACTAGTAACCCGGTTCGGTGGAGGAACAACGACGAATCACCTCGTTGCGCTCTCACGGAAATCGATCGTCGAACGCAACGATGGCAATTCGCAATTACGCGAGAGGCATTTTGCGGGCCAGCCCGTACACCCGGAGACTAATGGGGTTGGGGCGGCGGCGGTGGCCAGGGGGTGGCGATGACGCGCGCGCTTCCGCCACCTCAAATTCGATGTAATTCGGTGGCTGGAATTCGCGCAACTGCGCGCCAACGCTGGATTTCCATAAACGACCGGTCGAAATTCGTCTTGGAACTGGGTTAAGCGGCGTGTCCATTGTGACGGCCTATCGTCCATCGAACCATTCGTTGCCCTTTAATCGTCATTATCATGCAGCCGATGATTTGGTTAATTGGCTGATCCCACAGTCAAGTGTACCACTGAACTAACAGCTGAGCATTTCGCGCCAGTCAGTTTTTATCGCGGTGAACGTTAGAGCCAAATAAAAACCGTTACTTAGCTTTCGTGATACAAGCGGAGATTATAAAAGAACGTAACTGTATACTGCATTCTATACTGTGCGTTTCAAAAGTATTCTACTCGGTTCGATGTACCGTTAATTCGAGTTCGATTATGGTTCTCCACTGCAAGCGAATTCTTCTCCGAATCCATTGGTCCGTTCGTTATTCAAGGAAAGATGGTGTTGCACGATGTTTGCGAGGAATATGACGAGAATCGATAACATCTCTCTTCAAGGATGTAGGGTGCGGTGGGACGATGAGACGAGCGAACGTTTCCTCGTGGCAATTTGCGAAATCACAGAACGAGACGCGATCACGTGACTCTTAAGTAGCGATTAAGCTGAAGTTTGCAACAGACGCAGAGAGAAGCTAGCGACGTCTGTTCTCGAGTCAGCGACTTTCTTTCCGCGTTCGACTCTCGGTTAAGAGGCTTACTGAACGAGAAACGCGGGATAGAGCAAAGGTTGGCGAAATGGTTGGAAAAACTAGGCGAGATTCTCGACGATCCGCCACCGATTATACATCGCGTGTAAGTCGAGCTGGAATAATCTCCTCGCCAGAATAAGCAACGCGAGTATAGTGTTCGTGTCGTACGGTTTCATCCCGATTACCATAAACGCGCGTTTCCTCGTAATAACGTTAATTACGGACTAATAACGGGTCCGTCGAAAACGTCGGAACGAGAGAGAACAATCGATCGCTGTTCTGCAAGCCCGGCCAGGTGTATTCGGCAAACTGCAAAGGCCGTAATTAACCAATCGGAATTATCCCAAGTACTATTTGTGGTTTGAATTACACACAGTAAATTGAAAAAGGTTTTCTTGGAATTAAATTAAAATTTACCGCTGATGTATATTCATGCCCAAAAATCTTAGCATAGCTTTCATTTTTGATAAGGACTTCGATATTTCACATATATATATTATGAAGATAAATTGTACATTTTTGTTCTTAATCTTTTATCGAAACATTTTATTGCTAAAACTCTGCTGATTCTAGTATCTGATTACCACGTAAATAAAGCTTTAAAATATAATTCGTATAATGTTCTTCAAAATTGATAAAATGTTGCAATGATTCTATAAGAAATAAATGTCGGTAATTACCTGCATTTTTATATTATTGAGTTGGCAACTAAGTGATTACGGATTTTGTCATTAGGAGGTATTAACAAAATCCGCAATCATTTATTTGCCCACCCAATAGGTATATCTAGCGTACCTACTTCTATGATTTTTAAATACGTTACAGAAGTCAACATTTTGCACACCTTTTTCTTCTACATCTAACCGTCGCTCGTTCTTAGTTTCCGAGAGAATCGCAGAAATCTGTCGCTACCATTATGGTGAATTCAGCGTACAATTGCGCAAAATGACATCTGATTCGAATCCATATAAAATCTATATAAGCAAAAGATAAGAATTTAGGTTCAGGTAGGTTGTTATTTTATCCGACCGCTGTAAGGCACCCACCGACTAATACTAGCGACAATTGCAAGTAGAATTCGCTGTACGATACCGACCACTGCTGTTTTCCCAATATCTCGGAAATGAAGGCCGAGCGGCGGTTATACGTATAGGAAACATAGTGCAATATGGTGGAAGAAATATAAGAGATAGTAGCGTAAAATGTTTCTACAACGTATTAAAAAATCATGGAAGTCTATGAGCTATGGAAGTCTACTTATAAACAATTAACCGAAAAGTAGAATGTGTTGTGCGATACAAAATGACTGTTTTTTAAGTAGGTCTATAAACTTGAACAGAACGTAATTTATGGCACCCTTGAGTATTTAACTTTCTCTTCTTGCGGTTGACGCTGGCAGAAACCCAACGATCGTTGAAAGCTTCGCGTTTTCTTGCACGGTGCGCGTTACGCGAGATGCCGAAAGAAGAGCCGCGATATCCGATTACTGGTCGGTGAAGAATAAACCGATCAGGCAGGATGTGATCAATCCGTGGTGTTCTTACACCTTGTGGCTGTGGTGCGGCTTGCGTGCTGCCATCTGTTCGTGCTAATATGCGTGCGTGCGTGCATGCGTGCAAGCCTTAAAATACGATAGATGACGCAACGCGTAAATCTAGAAACGTCCCTGACTTCCGGTAGGATCCATTGGAAGCTAAAGATGCGTGATGGCGCGCCTTCCTTCTTTACGTTCTGCTTCTAGCTGTGGCGCGTGCCTATCGACATCGTGACCGTGTCTAGGGTGAAAGGTCTCTGGTTTTAGGGTGAAAACAAAGCGAAAAAGTTTAGGTGGATGTGTAGCAGCTAAATATTCAGCCGCATGAGAGAAGAAAGCAACGAGAGGCGACTTAGTCGACTAACGGTCTTAATTAACCACAAATAATTTTGTTCCGTCAGTTTGGTAGTTGACCGATCTGACTAACGCAGTTCGCTGTTCGCAACGCATTCCCAATATCATAAAATATGCTTGCAATATTCAAATTCGAGTAGTTTCCGCTGCTACTGGACATATTCGGCCAAATGAAAGCACGTTATGCCTCGTATTGGACGACGAAAGCATAAGAGAATCGAGTTATACCGGGTGTTTCACGTTACCGTGTAGAACGCGTGTGTGGTGCGCGAAGACCGGAAAAGGTGTCGGATTTTTATAACGACAACTTTTTTTCACAGCCTTGATATATCGTGATTGTTAGAAGTTTCTGAATCAAAACGTAATCCTGTTACCGTTGAGAACGTCGAGAGAAAGAGTTTTGGAGAAGAAAGAGTTGCCCAACAGTGATAGTGTGTGTCGCGTTTCACGATGTGCTATATTCGACAAATTCTTGCGAAAGGAGTTTTATCAGCGCGTAACTGGCAAGCTGGAATCCATGGAACCCTAATGATCTTTTAAAGTAGAACGCAGATTCGAAATTGATACGGAGAGGACTGTTTCGAAAGTAATTGGACGAACGGAATCAGCGTCGCGTTTTCTGTCGCAACTCGGTCGGCACTCGTGCCACGCTGGATAATTGGAGACGAGTCTTTCCACGAGCTTAACTTCGTTTGTGCTCCTCGCGTCTCCTCGTCGCACCACTTCTACCACTTGCTTTTTTCCCTTGTCTCAACGAACGACAAGTTGTCTCTTCTTTTGCACCAATGTAACGAGAAGATCGCGAAATTAATTCGTCCACCGTGAAACTACAAACTCTACTCCTCCCTAGTTGCTTCCTAGCACCAGCCCGCTACTCTCAACATGTTCGGTCGTTAAACCAAATTAATCTGTTCGTAGTAATTTTCAATTCGAGTTCAGAGTTACGAAACGCGTGGTGTTGTGCATTATTAGCAAGAGAAATTGTTTAGGTGTTTTAAAGCGAGAACGAACGGTTCATATTTCAAACAGTATATCGACCAAACCGCGTATTAAAATCGTTTCTTCTTATAAAATGCAACTAATGAAATATCAGTAACCGAATCGTGTTAGTTTCAACAATTTTAGTTGTAGAACGCAACGTACGTCTTCGCGTAACGAGAATAAATGTTACGGCTTTGACAACATTGCACGAGGCCGTGGCATTTTTTCTCGCTTATTTCCACGCAATTTAATATCATGACATTTAGTTGGTCATGAAGCTGACACCGACTATGTTCTGTCAGCCACCCATGTTCTTAGAAAAATTGTAAATTCATAACGCGAACGTCATTGTTAATGTTGAATTTTCGTGATAAAAAAGCCGGCAAATGTAAGATGAGACACGTCACATTTACGACTCGTTTTGGTGCCAAATTACACGCGTAACAAGAACACGAATGCGCTTCACCACGAAACATCATAAAATAACATTAACACAAATGGTGATCGTAGTTTGATCAAAGATGTAGGAAAGACCAATTCGCGGGGCTAATCTGAATGCGCAGACAACATGACGTTGCGGAGACGTCGTGCACGTAGTGAGGACACCAGGTTTCGACTCGGACGAGTTGGTCGCGACTCGGACGAGTTGGTCGCGACTCGACGAACAAAACCTAGCGAACGAGGGGTGGGGTAAAAGGAAGGAAACGCAGTAGGAGGAAGAAGAGAAGAAAAGAGGCGGTAAGAGCAAAATGAAACGAGACCACTCCGCTTACTAACTGCCGTTCTTTCTCGTTCGCGACGCTACGATTCTTTTTGTCTTGGCGACGCGCCGTACCTCTTCACCGGCCTACGAGTAGTTTAGAAGAGATCGTTAACGCCGCTGAATGCACAAGACGAAAAGAGGGACGCGACGAGAAAACCAACAACCAGGAGCATCGCGTAAACGCGATGAATTGGAAACTGCGATTCGACTTCGCTCAGAAGAAATTCCTTTTCCTTGCGAACATATCGTTAGATGAATCATCGTCCGCGACCAATACGACATCTACGAAGGGATAAAATAACTTCTAGCTTTTAAAGCGTGTTGCCCGGTTTATCGAAAGCAATTTAACGTTGTGTTCGCGCGGCCCAGACGAACGACCGAAACGCAGCCTCTTCATAAAATTTCCGTGATTAGAATTTCTTTTTATCGATCGTAAAATCGAACGACCAGATTAAATCGAAAAGAGCACTTATTTTAAACTTAATACGATCATTCGTTGGAAAATAACGTCTCGCAGCTTCGAACGATTGGAAAAAAGCTAGTGGCTGTTAATTACGGTCGCCGCGTTTCTCTGCCGATGCCAGACGTCGTTTTATCGTCGAGGCGAATCCGCGGGGCATTTGGCGGAAAGAGGATTGCGCCCTGAGCATGCTATGAACAAAGAAAAAGAGAAAAAAAATGAAAAAGGGAGGAGGAAAAAAAGAAACGACGAGACGCGCTTTTCGAAGGTGTACGCCATCAGAACGAACAGAGAGTTGGGATATAAAAAGAGTCGCGGCGACGACGACGCCGGGCGTCGCGCCTCTACCGATGCAATCGACACGCTTGCCAAAGGGAGCGGAAACGAAAGCTTTCGTCCTGCAAATACGATGCATACGATTTTCCTCGATTCACGACCGATGATTATAGTCGAACCATGATCTCTTCTTTGGATTTTTTATTTTAACCACATTTTCATAGAGAAACATAACGTGAAATGGGGTAGCCTGTAGCAGAAGTTAGAAAGACAATTTCCAACTCTTTTATGGTTGCTCGCTTGTTCGTGCAATACTCGATGCGTGTTAAAGTCGAACGTCACCTACGTCGTTCTCCTACAAAGATGATCTTCAAAATGGAAGAAAATTCTCGTAGATCGAGAAAACGATCCTGCCATGGATCTCGTTCTCGTTTCTTCTTTTTTTTTTTTTTGTTTCTAGTGCTCCATTTTAAAGCGAATCGACCGAGTACGCGCAACTTTTGGAGCGTGAAGGAACGCGCGAGTCTACTTCGCGTCCACCCGAATGGGTTTTCTACGGGTCAAGGACAATCGTAACGTGCCGTATAGCGCTACCAGCAGGGAAATGGTTTATTTTTAAAATCACCACCACGTCCATGCAAATTTGTAGAGTAAAAACTGCCGGATCGCCGATCGATCGTCTAAATATAATACAACGTGCCTTCTCGTGTCTGTCGCGGCCGGGAAACCGAGAAGCCGAGAAACCTGTCGGAGAGCATATTTGTCCGTCGTTTAATCGTCACATAGACAACGACTAGGCAGGAAAACTAGATTTTTAAACGAGGTAACTTGATCCAAACTGCAGCACGACGTATGCGAATCGACGGCTAAAAAATTAACACGAATGAGCTTATGTCGTGTCTTTCTCGTGTGATTTTCATGTCGTACAACCTTCGGATTATCGTAGCCAGCGGATGCATTTACGTTAGGAAATTATATTAGGAATTTATACTTGTGGAAACATTCAAAAATATCGCACAGATTTAAACAGCGTACAACTGACTTTTACGGATCCGAGAAGTTGGCGTCGACAAAGCGCAAACTTTTGTAAAAGAGCAAACGACATTCGCTCGTTCGCCCTTTAACACGTTGACTGCCACGCGTGTTTTCAATGAAATCTCCTTCAGGCCACGAGTGCCGCTGTACCAAGCGTATTCTGCTAGACTGCCACCGATATTTTAGATAACTTAAAATCTATGCCCTAATTCGTTACAATGTCCAAGGGAAAAATGGAAAACTTATTTCTTAGTGAGTCAAATAGCAGTGAAAAAGAAAGCTTTTACGAGGTTTACAAAAATTCGGATAATAGCAATGAGGAAGAAATCAGACTTCCTAGACATAGAAATATAAATAGAATTACATCGTCTGATTCTGATTCGGATATTGATAAATGCAATCGTAGTGACACTGAATGTAATGAAGATACTGTTGACGAGATTTTACAAGAATTGGTCATTGAGGGAGAAAGAAGAACTGATGATACCGAGGAAAGTGCAATTCAGTTTGGTGAATGGAATGAATTTAGTGTTCGGCAGAAGTCATTTTTTTCCGAGACAGACGGCCTCATTAGACAATTACCTGGCGATGTTAATCCATACGATGTGTTCGAGCTGTTCGTTAATGACGAAATAATAAATTTACTTGTATCAGAAAATTGCAATAAGGAAGGATGTAAATATTAGAAGATTTAGAGAATTATTCGCTGCAAAATTATTAGGGTTGTCTGAAAATACAAAAAATCCTTGTCTTCCACGAAGTCAGCATAATATCGCCGTTCGGAAAAATGATTCCGGGAGAAGCATTAGACGCGCATGCAAACTATGTTATGCACATAAAAGACGTCGAACGGACCGATCAAAGACACGGGAGAATTTAAAGAAAACAACAACTTACTGTCCAAATTGTCCCGACCAAACTCAGCTTTGTATAGAATGCTTCAAGCTTTTACATTCTAAATAATTTTTTTAATAAACCATTTTCGTATTACTTTTATAACAATTCAATAGTTTTATTACTTCCTGTGGAATATCTTTTCAAATACCTACGACGAACCTTCGCGAGTAGTCAAATAAGCGTCGCCCGAATACGGATGACGCGGTCCTGTCAGAAACTTTTCTGTCACCCGAATACAGGTGACGTGACAGTCAACGTATTAAAATAAAATTACGATCAAACGAAAGAATTCTTCATCGACATAGCCGCGAATATTTTTCATCTACTCGTAAGTGGAACACGATTGTCCACGATTTGTCCAACGAATAATTTTCGTTTGTCCGTTTTCCGGAAGACCGACGAAAAGATTTCGATTGGACAGATCGTGGACAATCGTATTCCACTTACGAATCGATGAAAAATGTTCGCGAGAGCGTCAATGACGAATTCATTGACCCGACGGTAATTTTATTTGAAAGGATGGACGAACGAACGCTTTTAGAAAAATTTGCAGATGCAAAGTTCACGGGTCTGGCTTCTACGTATCTGACGTGGGTGGCAACGGTGCGTGCACTATAACAAGATACACAAGCACACTTTCGCGTGCTATAGGCTATCGTTCTATTTATCTGGATCCGATATAGTTGATCCATTTTGTAGATCATGCACTCTGGTGAATACTTAGAAGGCTGACAGAGTCGATACGTTTGCACGTAATGGCAAGTTGGTTGAAAACCGAGCTCCACTGGGGGATTGAACGGTAATTTCATAAAATATAACGCGTCTGTGTGAGCGTTATTTTTTCAGGCCGTTCCATCTACGCTGTCTCCCAAGAGTATCGCCACTGTAGCACAACTTAACCGCCGCTCTCAATGCTTTTGAGAATAACCGTATGTACAATGTACATATTTTATCGTCATGTCCATGTAATTTCTGTATTCTTCGTACACATCCTAGGCTTCTCTCGCGAGCGATAAATAAATAACTAGGAAAGGGAAGAATAACGAGCGTTCACCGAAGCGCTGTCGGATACGCCTTCGAGTTGGGTCAAGGACACATGCGATGAATCGTCTCTCGTCCGCTATTTAACCCTCGCATCCGTTACGCTATCCGATCGTAGAGACGCGATTCTATCGCAGCAAGAGGAGGATGAATAATCGACAGGCGCGAAATGTCAAGCGCGCCAATTCCCAATTCTTCCTGTTCCATCGAGGAAACTCGCCACTTAGCTGAATCTGGTCTACACCCAAGGACATGGAGCGTTTAAAGTGCACGAATCAAGGGAAGAAGATGGGACGAGATACAGACGCGTTTTAATAGAACACCGTGGGGCGGATAAAAGTTGGCAGAGACGGCGGCGGAAGAGGAAAGGCGGAGCCGCGACGGCAGAACCTGTTCTTCTCCCTCTCCTATCTCTACATTTTCCTCTTTTAACGATAGACTTCTTTCTACTTCTATCTCTATCAAAACATACACGAGCTTCTTATGGATGATCGATCGGAGGAGCAATCGTACGCAGAAATATCTCGCTCGATGAACCAGCCACTCCGCGATCGCGAAGCAACGAACTTGTCTCGCATCGTCCGGAACGTCGCGCACTGTCGGCTCGAACGGACGGAACTCGAGTCGACACGTTCGATCTGCCGATGGATCGGTTCGAAACTCGCGCTCTACGAGTTGGCGTTCACAGTTGCAATTGCAGGTTGGCTGCCGATGCGACGCAACGCCAACTCCCACACCGCCAGCCGACTCGCCGTCCGCATGCACACTGACACTGACGCTCCCTACAAGCTTGCACCGCGTTACCCTCTTCTCCTCACTTCTCCTCTTCTCTCCTCTCCTCTCCTCTCTTCTCCTCTCCTCTCCTCTTCGCTCCTCTTCTCTCCTCTCGCTGCTCCATGGCGTTCTGCGTTTCCTCCAACTCCCTCGCACTCGACGTTCTTCGTTGCTTTTGCAGTCCGCGCGCTCTCCATCCTCTCCTTGCCGACTCCGTCACCCTTCCATCTGTCTTTCTGCGTCATTCACCTCTGATCTTCTGTCTTCATCTTCAACGTCTTTCGTTCCGTTCTCCGTTCCATTGCTTCCCTTTTCTCTTTTTTCTTCTCTCCTCTTCTTCCGCTGCCGTCTCCGACTTCCGGTTTCTCGCGCATCGATTAGCCCTTGCTGGTTCGCTGCCAATCACGTCGTCTCTCCCTTTGACCTCGATCTTCCTTCACGAGGACCTCGCGTAGCATTCGTACGAGCGACTGCTGTACCAACGAACTCGGATTTCCAACGATACAACGTTACAGTAATTTGGTCGTCGCGGTCTATCAACGACGAAACTTCACATTTTCGGATAGATATGGTAGGTTGTCCGAAAAGATGAAGAAAATCTGTCGATGGTTTTAGAACGAAATGTTTTAAATCATCACTGTGTCTTGTCATATTATTTATTTTATGTTTAGCACATAACATTCAGGATTTAAAGATTTCTGACATATAAAAACGTTTTGATGAATTTTTAGTACAATTAATGTCATCTTTCATTTTTATTCGGAGCTATAACTGATTTTAGTTTTCTATTTATGTAAAATGAATAAGAATCAAAATGTTCATTTATTGAGATAAGAACTGTTATGTTTGCGAAAACAAAGCAACGGTAATGCGTGCATATTCTAACAGATAGGTGACGACTCGCATTATTATATGGAAAAATATCATAACAAATATTAGCAATGAGTTTCATTTGTTTATAATTATATTTAGCTATATATTTATTATTTCAAATCCGCATGTTAAAAAATTGTATAATCTACGTTAATTTTGCTCATACTGAGAACACGTAAATTTAATTTGAAAGGAATTTTTGCCTAAATAATTAATGGAAAGGCTGGTAGTGAAGGTATTTGGTGGTCCGAAAAGTTTCTTTCGTTTTACCAGGAAATAATAGACGTACAACGTTTCTTCTTTTATATTATTTCGTCGAATTACGTAGGATTCTTTTTGTTTTGTTGAGATAAACACCGTGACATTTCACAGACTTGGTTTCACGTTTGTACGAAGGTCAACTGTTATAAAAAACACGTTTGCGAAAGAAAGATACTTTCCGGACAACCTAATATATTGTACAAGATAGAAAAATATGTAGATGTTAGATATTCAAATAAAAAGGGCTTGTGACTTTATGCGTTGGATTTTTTCAACTGCCACAGACCAGTGGAATGAAAGATGTCGATCTTCTGTCTGTTAAGGGACCAAGAAGACTTGGCCGAGTTTTATCTGTTATTATTAATATTATTTTATTTATTATACTATTATATAGTATTAATCGACGTACGTGTAAAATTTGCTTGCAACAGAGACGAGGTTTCCATCAATTTTTAAAATGGCCTTAAACGCACTAACATTGTATGCTATATGAAATAACGTAAATCCTTGGGGTAAATAAGACGATCGATTATGGAAAATCGAGTTTATTTTAAGAATAAATTAAATTCTGTCCAATAACAATTAATAACAAATCTACTACAAATTTTACCTGGAAAATCGATTTTCTAAGTCTTAAATTAATCTGTTCAGTAAAATGGCTGCCGGTAAAACAAAGCAAAAGTAAAATATGTCGGTTGGCGGGAAGTTTGAATTCCATAGTATTTAAATATAAATTTATATAAAATTTATCAAAAATTTCCTACTTTTCCAAACAGAATTTTGCTACGTAATGGTATCAAACGTAATTGCACCATCGCAGCTGCTTATCGCTGCAAACTGTTCGATCGACGCTAACCGCGCAATTGAATCATCTTCGTCGTCTACTTTCGAACGGAAGTTGGTTTATGTCGTTGGTAGGGGCGGTGATCGGTTGCTCGACTTTTTATTCGATTCCAGCGTCGATTTACGTATCCTCACGCCCCATTGTTTCGACCCACCGCGCCGCGAAATACGAAACGGAGCGGAAGCGGCCCCAAGGATTTGTTTCCTGCGCTCCTATTTCACACATTGCCTGCTCATTCCACGTTTTTCTCTTCTCGGCTCCTCGCTACGAACTAACGCCATAATCACGTCGGCTGCGCTACGCTTTTTCCAACGAGTCAGTTTTATCAGAACAAATTCTACGTTGTTTGGTATTTTATAAAACAAACGATTAGTCGATACGATTGATAGATTATTTTGTGGGTTTACTTTGTTCATTAGGTTCTACGCTGTATCAGTGGGTGTGCTGATATTTAATGGCCAGTTAGATGCAAAATGAAGAGACGCGTCATGGAAAATCGACGCTCTTCCAGCTACGCGAAACAGTCTAAAGAAACTAAACGGTTGACGAACAATTCACGAGATTCTTAACTTTCGTCGCTGTTTCATCCCTTCGTTTACCTATGCGATGATATCTGTTGGGGAAACGAGGTCAAAGGACTGGAAAGCAACGTCCTCGCGAGCGGAGACGTTGGCTTCCACCCAAGCTACGACTCGATAGCTGGCGAGTTCAAATTTTCAGGCGACTGTAGCAGAGAGTCGTGAAACGTCTTCGCGACAGATTTTCCAACGGATTATCGCGAAATCTTTTTTATTACGCAAGCTTATCTCCGTAATCCGCGAGACAGTCGGAAACATGAGGCGGACAAAGATAGTCGTCCGTTCATAAACTGGTTTCTAGCGCGTCGATCGTAACGTTGAAAAGGAAGAAACGAAAGGGGCGATGCGCAAAACAACCTTGAAAAATCCTCAACAGATTAGCCGTGAACGTTGATCGTGTTCACCTGGTCGTAATTTTTATCCAAACGTTCCCATTCCACCGGAAATATTTTCGCCAAATTCTCTTCACTGACCGCGAGAAACGCGATCGATTCTCGTAACCCAGTTCTTCTTCGCGAACGTAATAATTCGTCGAGCTTTTCCTCTCGGAAAATGCGTCCGCCAAGCTGGCGAGAAAATAAGAAGATAGAGAAGAGAAGAGAAAAGAGGAAAACGTAAGTAATAAGGTGGAGAATTTGTGAGAGCGCTGGCTAAGGGTGTAACCCGGTCGATAAACCGGGGTGGGTGCGGTCCTTCCTCATCTCTCCTGCCCCACAGCTCCGACCCCGACCTCGGTCTGACCCCCTCGCCCCACCACAGTCGCCGACCCATCTCTTCTCTTCCACCTTTCACCGACACACGATAACCCACTGAAGAATGCGTGCACGCACCCACCGCTGATATCGCTCGTACACCTACAGTCGTCTTAGCAATTGAACACGGCACATCTATCTGTTTGTTAGTTTCAGGTCGACGGTGCAGAAATTGCACCGTCTAGCTTGGCAACTAAGTGATTGCGGATCTTGCCAATACCACGTAATGACAGAACCCGCAATCACTTAGTTGCCAATCCAACAACACGCAAACTGCGAACGTAAATTACAAAGAGAACGTGAAATTCAAACTTGCGAGTAACTAGGGTAACGTAAAAACGTGTCGACTCTTTGGTTATTTCTCTGCTCGTCATTGGAGAAAATGTAGAATGGGATTGTTGTCGTTTCCGAGCAAATCGGCTTTGAAAATTTGACAAATACGCTGGAACTTGATCGATCGCCGATTGGACAGCAGCGAATAATCGACAGAAGGTTAAACTACGTGTGAAAATAAGTGAAAAACGTAGAAGGAGATTGGTTTCGTAAGCTGCTTCCTTTCCGAGGAAGATAAATTTTCGAATGTGTCGTGCACGTGTGCCATGTTCGGTTCTTAACTAAACACATTCGAAGTCTATTTGCGTGAAAACCATGAAAATGTTATTTTACAATTTTATTCTCGCGTAATAAGAACCTTCTGCTGATTGTTTATTCATAGCCAGCCTGTGCTCGGCCTCCAAGTATATTTGATAAACTTCCAAACTCCACTTTATCGGATACGGAAACAACGCGTCACATGGAAAATTTGTTTCTTCGTCTCGACCAGTTAGAAAGCACCACCCTGTATAAACACGCTCCCTACTACACTTCATTTTGCTTTATTCATTCTGTTATTTATTACCTATCCGTTGCTTGTATTTTTTATCTCACAATAAACGCTTTTGTCCCTCGCTTCTGTACTCTTCGCTATTGAACATTGAGCTATCTCTGTATTGTTTGCTTTGCATAAGAAAAGCAGATTTAAATATCCTGTTGCTTATCGAATCAGAATACGTCGTATTCGCATTTGTCGTAGCTCGAATACACGCGAACAATTTCTCCCTAACAACAACGTTTAATCGCGCGATAGAATTCTGTTCGTAACGTAGACCGGGCGATCGCGCTTCCTATCACGCGCCCTGACATTTCTATTTCTCTTGGCAACTAAGTAATTGCGGACTTTATCATTAGGTGGTAATGACAAAGCCCGCAATCACTTAGTTGCCAACCCAATATAAACTGTCCATAAAATTTCTTTTCACGTGGAAAATTTGTGTTTGTATCGACCCAACAACTACGATATACACTGTCGTATAGACGTTGGAAAAATCGTGCCGCCTCTTTCTATCTGTTGGAATTGTCTAATTTATACTCTGTTAAGAATAAGTGCAGATGTCCACGTATTTTAGAGCGGCAGTATGCGACTAGAGTCTTACGACGTGAAGTGTATGGCCGGCGACGACTGTCGCAAAAGGATTTCCGAAAAATCGAAAGAGGTTGGCCGGAAAAGCGCGAGCGAGAATGATTTACTTTCGAACAAAGTTAACAGCGGGTCGCAAGTTCACAGGCAGGTCGACCTATTTCGCTCGAATAACTAAGCTTTATGGTACCGCAGGGTGGATACTAGCATTTCCATGAAAAAGAAACAAAGATGTAGGGTATCAAGTAGGGAAAAGTAACTCTGTGTCTTTGTACATTTTCATAAAATCAACCATAAAAATGTCAAATAATCTGAACTTTGATTCCTGTGGACGAGATGCCTCGTGACGCGACGAAACTTCCTCCTTTTGAAAGTTGACGAGCGATAACAAGATCAGCATCTGTAAATGTCAAGCGTTGTAGAGCAATCTTTTTCTTTCTTTCTTTCCCTTTTTCTTTTTTCTCAACATGTGCTTTGTATTCAACGCGTCTGCATATAAACAAAATAGAAAAGAATCTTCCAGTCCGCCAGTAATTCGTACAGTTTAAAATAACAAAGTTGCTGATAAAAATCGACGAAAACCTTCCCCTACTTATGGGCGACAGTGTGTATTCTATGAGATTGTCTTCTTTAACGCGACGTATGCTCCGCAAGCGGATTTACCCACTGCGCGATTCTTCTTGTTGCCTTACACCTTCTGATCGCCTTACGAAACAAACGCGAGTCTCGTGTCAATTTATTTCAACGTGTATACAAATTGTGACTGTATTTCTGTGTGTCTTAACTGTATAAAAAAATCCGTTTAAACATTTTGACTGCCACGTTGGTCATTGGTGATCGGAGCGCTTCAACTTCTTAAAATTGTAAAAATTGAATGAAAATTGACAGTTAGGGTATTTTGAAAATAACCGATAAATAGAAGATACTTTGAAATAAAAAGTGCCCCATTGAATAGTTAAACATTTTTATTAGAACATCAATAAAAAAAAATGAGAAGAAATCTTGCATCTAACGGCGCACTGTGTTAAAACACTTTAAACATAAATGTGGCTCATCAATACAATGTGGACAATACGTGGTCACCTTTTTCGTCCGATTCTTAGCAATTTTTGACCCTAATTGTTTAACATTTTTTTATACCACTCTATACAAAATTTTCGTGCCAGGTACGCTTGCCCTTCTTTCTCCTACATTTCGTGTCGCCATCTTTGTCGAATAAGTATATTTGAATGGCACTATGTGAGGTGCATTGCGAGTGCTATTCTAAAATCTGATTGGTTTTTGTTTTTGTTTCTTGTATACAAAATATCATCGCGTTTGAAATTCATGTATTTTATAATAACTGTTACGCCCCGAGGCTTACTATAGGCCGTGTTCCTAACCGTTTCCCTTGGCACTACAGTGTCGCAGACAGATCGTCTTACATGACCGGCGAAATATACACAATGTAGCGATAAGCGCATGGTTGTCGTCAAACAGCGAGTTCTGAAAAACATCGATTCGCCTTCGGGCCGTTATTTTACCTACACAAAGAAGGTGGCATACGTGATCATAGGCGCGACAGGTTGCGAGACCCGAACGTGGGGGAGGGGAGTGTCTCCCAGAGAAGACAAAGGAAAAAGTCGAAGGGCAGTCAGTATCATTTGAGAATTCAAATTGAAAGCATCGAGAGGTTCAGAGAAATAACGATATATTCTGCACGTTTTGCCTACGACGAAATGACGAATGCGAATGGTTTGTTGAAATAAACGAAGCCTTGTTATAATATGTCGCTATCGACCGTTACCAAGGTGCCATGGTGGTCACACGTGACCACCAATGAGATAAACGGTCCATTGTGGAAGAACGTTGTCTTACGTCGTCAATTTATTATTATTTTGCTATTATATGCTTTGAATAAAAAGGTACTTCCGTGGTGACCTGAGCGAAACACGTGATTTCGGTGTGGCAATTAAAATGTGAACTGTATAAAAAGAAAGATAAAGGAACGTAATTCGTTTGCAAAGGATACGATCGCTCGATTAAAATTCAACGTTGTTTCTCTTCCGTTTGGCAAGGGATGATCATAAATGGTACGCCACAGAGGTACGTGGGTTTGAACCAGCCGCCGCTCCTTTATCGCCGACAGCGGAAGAAGAAAGCTTGGCTAAGAGAGGGAAATCCTCTCTTGCACACTCGGCATCCGAGCAAACGAAAGTTGCAGACTTCTAAACACGTAGCTCGACGCCCGGATACAGCCAGGAAACGAGGCGAAAGAAGGAAGCACAGGAGGAAAGAAAAACCTAAGCCGAATCTAAGCGTTTTCGCGGCATCGATCCCTTCGCCCCTCCTCGAACGCGCTTATTCCTTTGGGCTACGACCTGCTCGTTTACTTTTCTAGTTTCTGCTTCTCCTCGCCAACTTCGTCGCTGGGAATAGAACGTTACGATTACAATTTTCCTCTTGTTCCTCGCGATTAAACTCTTTGTTACGCAAAGTGAGAAAAACGCGAGCAAAATGTCGAATACAACAGCGCAGATCGGACTCATTTTTTAAATACGTCGATCGAAAGAACATTTGGAAAATAGAAACGCAACTACGGCGATTGATCTACCCGCGTCTACGCGGTAGAATGAAAGAAACTCAAGCAAGGCGTTCGCAGTAACGTTATAAATCGCAGCTGCAAAACCATCGAAACGAAACATTTGGAAAATGATGTTTCACGATATCACGGATTATCTTGCAAATCTGTAGTTGCAAAATCCTCTTCTAAGTTTCATCGATGCATCGAAGAGCCGAGGTGAACTGCAGAGCAACGAAAACAGTGTTTCTCGCGCTAATCGATATAGAATCAATGATTGGACAGGAAGGGGCTGGCAGGCAGGTTGCAGAAGCCCGTGCGTGGGGCAGGGCAAACGCAATTTACGCGGCGAGATCGAAATTCGCTTGGGCCGTCGCAATTGGGTCACCGATTCGTTCGACACAGGTCGAGTTAATTTTAAGACGTCTCGTTATTTCCATCGAAAACAACGTCGAGAGCTTTGTATTTCGTTTGGACGAAGCGAAACTGTTGCTCGAACGTGGAAAACGCGAAAGGAGAAAAATTGAAGAAACAACGTCCGTAGAAATTTGTCACTTTAACGCGGTCCCGCGGAGGCGGTGGTCGAAACGACTAATCGATAGCGCATCGAGAGGGACCTCGAACATGCCACACACGCCGGAAACGACAAAGGATTCGTCCTGGTAATTAGGTCACGTAAATCGGCAGTATTCGGCCGATTCCAGACGATCGTAAAACATAACCTGTCGCGACCTCCGCAATCCCGAGATTCTGATCGAAACGCGTGCAGAGAAATTGGGCCACGGCGGAGCCGCGTATCTACTTTGATTCGTCGTTTCGTACGCCTGCGATGGTAATTGCTGTGAAAGAACAAAGAACAGAGTGATACGTTCGTCGTTGGAGAAATTGGAATGGACTGTGAGTGTCAAGTTTCGCGTGTATTTAACGCTGTAACCCTGGCTCTCAGTTGTTTCCCACCCAATCGTATTTTTCTGTGGTTTAACACGTTGAATGCCACGCCAGTTTCACGAGGTTTGGCCGTGGCGCCACGATGAATTTTTTAATATGCGATGCATATAACGTTGAAATATTACCTACAAGAGATATTTTACGGTATATAGTCATCATTGATGAATTTATCTCACCGAGGTCACCGGTGACCCATATGGCGCTGTAGCGCAGTTTTGCTCGATTCACTTCCTTTTTCCGATCACCAATTATCTCATATTGTTTCTTCGCGTTGCGAAATAATTGTTCTATGTTGTTATGTCAGGGACCTACCATAAACCATAATCCATCTATCGACCATACTTCGCACTTGTTTTTACTTGCAAACTTTCTACCATTGTGGAATAAAATTCGGAATTTTATTTTATACCATCGTTATAATAACTAAATAAGTTTCGATCGACAGACAAGCTTTGCCGTTTTGAGAAAATTTCCTACAAACAAATTGAAATTATTGCGTTGGCAACCAAGTGATTGCGAATTTTGTCAATACCACTTATTGAAAGAAACTTTCTTGTTTATGGAAAGAGTATGACATCGAGTCGCAAATGATTGAAAGGACACGCAGTAAAGTTGATTATACCAAGGACTCGCTATCTACATAGCGAAATAATTCTAGGAATAGCGTAGACAGAATAGAAAAAGAAAGAGAATAGCCGTAAACTGAAAAACAAGAGCGGAAGAGATAAAATCCTTTCTTTCTCTTCGTCTCGTTATGGGCTACATGGAACTGGAACGCGCGGAATGACCAACACCTGCGTCAATAGTACAGCCTTAATTCGTGTTGAATTTTCAATCGACCATAGATCGGAGAATCGTTAATTCCTTATTTTTATTTCACTCTTCTTAACACTTTACCGGCCGATAGCCGACTAATCGGTTTTTTGTCACCGACGCTTACTGACCGATAGCCTATTAATCGGCTTTTTATCACCAACAATCTTTCTCATTATTTGAGCAGTAATTTGTTATTTAGTACTAAGGTATCTTGCTCAGTTGCGTCAGTTGCGTTGCTTTGTAAGCTCCCACAATTTTATATCAATTTGAAAAGCTTACTGTCCGCGATGAACAAAAAGAATGGTATTGGAGAGTCTAAACCGAAACAGAACTAGTGCCAGGGAGAATTTGTGCCTGAGCTGCTGGTCGGACTGTTGAACCGCTAACGGTCAGTAAAGTGTTAAAAACAATTTCTCTTTTAAGGAAAAAAATTTTTCCTACTCCTTTCAAAAATAAAAATTGCACCAAAATACGATGCAAGGCAGGTTCCCGTTGGTCGAATGGGGTTGCGTTTCGATCGTTGGCTCCTGCCACGTCACGGTCCAAGTTCGCGCGAGTTAAGTGGGTCAGCAGGATGCAGGCGCAACGTATACTACGAATGGCCGTTTACCTACTAAACGCAAAGTGCATCCCTTCGTTCCGCTCGTTGTCGTAAAGTAACTACCATCACTGTATATTTTCGACGAGGGAATGGGTGGCGCGTGCACATCCTATCCCACGTAAAATAAAGTAACGACGAAAGAAAAGTGTCGTGGCGAAAGTAGCGATTCACCCGATGCACAGGCAGAGGCGGTTAAAAAACCAAATCATTTGGTTGGCAGGCGGTTTGCCGCGAAGCGAACCGACCATCTTTCCGACGATTATCTCGCGAAATGAGGTTTAGGAGACCTACTCTCTCGGTGTTCTACCTCCATTTTCTCGGAACAAGCGAATAAGCGATCGAGCGAGAATGGAAAGTCGGAATGGAAAAGGGAATTCGCTTGTTCGCGATGGGGTAATTCGGCGAACGTAAACAAACGCTCGAATGCGCTCATTTAAAGCGCTCCCCTCGCGCGTTCCAACGTTTACACAGCTTACACTGTCGCAGCAAATTTCCAAGCAACGATTTTAATACAAACCGAGCATTGTCACGTTCCCTGCGAGTCAGGAAAATTAACGAAACGAAGCGGGAAACGCCTGGTTGGTGAACCGAGGGCGCAGGTGGACAGAGAAAGATGCAGAGATGAAACAGTTTTGCGCAATAATGGCTCGATCGGACTTTTTTTTCAAACGCGATTGCTCCAGAGGTGGCATACTTTTACCGATCAACTACGGCTACGTGGAACGCGTTATCGACCGAGACCGTGTCGATCGCCATTATTGGGCCAAAACTAGTCGTATGAATTAGATCGTCGCTTCCTTACCGTCCAACGATACGCAATGCCTCCAGACGAAAATACGCATGCCGACTTGAGAACGTGAGATTTCGCGGTCGACGATCAAGCATTCGCCGAATGATTCGGCGAGGGCAGCAGTTCGAGCGCACGAATCGAGCGGTGGATCCGCGTCACACTTGCTCCTCTTCGATCTCAAGGGACAGGCTCCGTGAGATCGTGGCGGAAACACGCCTCGCGGCAACGTACTCCTCGAATACCCAACTGTCTGACTCGCTTGGCCAGCATCGTCCGAGTTTTCTTCGATTTGCTTCCCCTTGGTACTGACGCCTGACCACGGTCAACGTTGCTCTGACGATCGATTTGACCGACGATCGATGAGCAATGGAAGCCCAACAAGATAACGATCTTACGCGAGGCAACGATGCGACGTAACTGTTCTCGGCAGGAGCAGCGCTGCCACAGGGAGGGACAGACAGATTGGAGGCTGCCGCCGCCGACGCTGCTGCTGCTGCTGCTGCTACTAGCGGAGGTGCTACTGATAGTAGCAGTGGTGGTATCGTAACCACTGCCGACAGCGGAAGCACGCGCGGGGTGTGTACACACCCGGGACACGACCGAGAGGAGGACTCGATAGAATACTGTCGAGGAAGAGAAGAGCGGAAAAGAGAAAGAAAGCAGGCGAGAGAGAGAAAGAGAGAGGAGCAACGAAGAGGGAGAGGAAATTGGAGGAAAGGAGAACGGGTTGCGGGGAATTGAGGTGCAAAGAAGGAGGATCGGGGGTGTGCAACCTGCGCGCAAGCGTGGAGGAACAGCCACAGGGTGTAGCCGCTCTCTGCCTGTCAACCTGCCTGCCTGAGATGCACGTTCGCCACAGCTGAGAAACTCAGATACTTTGTCGTTTGGTCGGTAATCGGCCCTTCAACAACGCGTCCCTTATCGTCGTCCGACCCATCAGTTCCCTTAGCATTTCCTCCTGTATGGCTAACGCGTACCTGCTACCTAACTGGCAACCGACCGACGTACGATTCCTCGACGAAAGATGAGATTTCTCGGAAGATGTGGAACAAAGTTTCCGCGATCGACGCTTCGTCTTTGGCAAAGACGATGTTGACAATCTGATTGATAGATGTGTACTAACATCATGTTTCTACTAATATTTAAAGAGAAATGGTTCAAAATATCAGAAGATGCAGTAACATCTGACGATCAAATCGTACGCTGAAAATCTTAAAACGTTCGATCTCTTCCTCGACTCGAACTTGCATCAGGTCGACAACGTATTAGGTTGTCCGAAAAGTGTCTTTCTTTTACAGGCACGTCTTTTACAACGATGCATCTTTACATGAAACCTAATCTATCGAACGTTATGATCTTTGTTTCGATAGTGCAAAATGGATCATACGTAATTCGACAAATATAAAATAATAATAATATAAAATAATATAAAACGGAAAATGTAGTGCATCCATTATTTCCTTATAAAAAGAAATAAACTTTTCGGATGACCTAACATAAGTTTGTATCTTAGAGTGAATTCTAACGCGTTCAAAAATGGGCGGTAACAGCTTTCAAAAAATATTTTGGAAAAATCAACTTTCTAGATTAAGATTATCATCAACTTTTCGATAAATAATTTGTTTACGTTACAATTATATACTAAATAATATATCACAAAACATGAGATATATCGCCATGTCCGAAAGATCAAGGTAAGGGCTAACTAACGTTGTTTTGCGTTGGATGAAAGATCGCGCCAGTTGGCTGAACTTTGGTCGACGAACAGACGTACGACCTATTTTCTTCCTATTATTTACTTCGAAATGGTCTCTGCGGAAATATAAAGCGAACAGGCGCTTGAACGCGTAAAAGAAAAATGCTACGGACTGTGCAGCCAAGAGTGAAAGAACCCACGTATATCTATATATACAGAGTGTCTCATTTTAATCGATCCACGTAAACGTCTCTGAGCTAAACATTATTCGAAGATAAAACTCACTTGGTTTCTTGAGGGACGCGTCGTGCTCCTTCCGAGGTTCCAAAGCGACCTTTCTTTTTTTCCAAATGGAACCGTACATTTTCTCGTACGGTCGATTCCACGAAATTAACATTGCTATATATTTTTAAACGTTTTAAGCATTTTCAGGTAAAAGTGACGCGATTCTTTTTTCGTTGAGAATTAAAAACTGCATATATTGGGTTGGCAACTAAGTGATTGCGGAATTTGTCAATACCACGTAATTACAAAGTCCGCAATCATTTAGTTGCCAATCCAATATAACAAAGCCACATTGTTCCGTTCGACGAAATAGAGATCATCGGTCGATATATAATTTAGAAAATATTGCCTTGGGTCGACTAAAATTGGACACCCCGTATACTACAGCAGAGGAAATTTATCGCACATCTTTCAAATAGCACGCTTCGTCGCGTGCTTTATCCGGTTGTGAAATTTCAGCTAGTGTTTGTAAATAGCATCAGAGGACACCTGCAGGTTCGTTTGAACGATCAACGTCGCGTCTAATTCGTCATCGACTATTTCGTTCGGGAAGAACGCGCCGAAAACGGAAATACATATTTCTCGTCTTTCAAACAAAACTAATTTTAAAGCTATGCTGTTAATCAATTGCTATCTTCATGTTTTTGGTTTTTAGGAACAGAATTAAATTTTTCTCATCTTCTGGAACATTTCAGAGATATTAACTCTTTACCGACCGATAGCCAATTAATCGGTTTTTTGTCGCTGACGTTTACCGACTGATAGCTTATTAATCGGCTTTTTGTCACCGACGCTTACCCACCGATAACCTATTAATCGGCTTTTTGTAGCAGACAATCTTTCTCATTATTTGAACAGTAATTCGTTATTTAATACTAAAGTACCTTGCTCAGTTGCGTCAATTGCGTTGCTTCGTAAGCTCCTACAGTTTTATACCAATTTGAAAAACTTACTGTCCGCGATGAACGAAAAGAATGATAAAGGAGAGTCTAAACCTAAACAGAGCCGGCGCAAGGAAGAATCTGCGACTGAGCTGCCGGTCGGACGTGCGTATACTGTTGAACCTTTAGCGGTCGGTAAAGTGTTAATGGCAATTTATCAAATTATTTCCTTTCTTAACTATTTTGCATTAAAATACTTTTTTTAAGTCACTGTTATTCTTGCTGTTGGTATGTTTTTACATACTACGCGCATTCTGTAGATTTCTCCGCTCTTCGAAAATGTATAAATTGATCGATGTATAAATCGAATTAAAATGCGTTAATTTTCAAAAATTTATCGATGTTACGTGATAATAAAGTTCGCTTGGAAATTCGAAAAATAAACGTCGTTCGTGCACTTTGATACAGCAACAATAAACGTAGCTTAGAAAACAATACACGTGAAACGTGTGCATATGTCACGAGATGACGCAGCCTTCACCGTCACAGGATTAACCTTTACGCCGCGATATTCGACTACGGTGAAGCACTGGCGTGTTCCAGTTCACAGAAACATTTCATTTTAATCCATCTGTCGTTCAAATGTATCTTTTTGCTCTCGAATGATCGAGAAGGACGTGTACGTAACGACAGAACAAGAGCGCAAAGGAAAAATCGAATAATTCCATTTCTGTTGGGTCTTTGACTTTGGTATCAACTCAGCGATGAAAATCCAGTATAGTGATACGACATGGTTGAAAATAGGGACAACTCGTGAAAGTATAATTCACTTAAACGTTGTACACAGCGATAAATTTTCAACAACTGCAGAAAACAAACGACACGACTGCTTCTACATTTACGAGAATAGAATAATGTGCATACACGTAATCGTAAAATAAATATACAAAAGGAAATCGTGGCTTGGTAATATGAAATTGCTTCGAAGCATACTATTGGGTTGGCAACTAAGTGATTGCGGATTTTGTCATTAGATGGTATCGACAAAATCCGCAATCATTTAATTGCCAATATAACATGGACTGTAACACGCTAAACTTAAAAAGTATAATTTGCACGTTTAATAAGTATATTGCACGGGTATCTACGCGTTTATGAAAAGGGGAATAGTCGAAATGCAGCTCGAGATACCTAAATTATAACGAGGCGTCGTTCTGTTAGACGTAAAGTATCGTAGAAACACGATCATGAAAAGCATAGATGAACCTGACGAAGACAACTTTCTCGTTTCGAACAATCATAAGACGTCGAAACGAATGTACAAATTGCAAAAATTCGCGCGTTTTCTTCTAAAGGAAAGTCGATAT
Source organism: Bombus affinis (assembly GCF_024516045.1). Classification (NCBI taxonomy): domain Eukaryota; kingdom Metazoa; phylum Arthropoda; class Insecta; order Hymenoptera; family Apidae; genus Bombus; species Bombus affinis. The sequence continues at coordinate 1,507,107 of NC_066359.1, forward strand.
TTATTCAGTGGAAATTGAATGAACTTTGTGAATTATTGGGTTGGCAACTAAGTGATTGCGGATTTTGTCATTGCCACCTAATGGTACAGCTGGGAAAATTGGAAAACTTCATTTCTAAAAGTTTTTAGCAACAAGGATTGGTCTGCAACACGATACGCCTATAACTTCAAATACATCTTCAAGCACTTGATTTTCTTCTCCTCATTTTGGATTTTTAATTTTTTCCACTCCGTTTCATACTCTGATATTCAATCTCCGGCTTTTTGTGTTCCATCAAATTGTTTTAAGCTGAAGCTTGCTTCTTCTTTTTCATAATTCCACATTTTTCCTTAATAAGTTATTAAGTGGTTCTAAAAGTTTGTAGGCATCTTCTATAAATTTATAATAAAAATTCATTATCCCCAGTAATTATCTTACATTTTTTTTTTCTCCTTTGGGCGTTCAAATTCGCGTATTGCTCTCAGGTTATCTCTTCCTGGTCGCACGCCGTTTTTTTTCCATGATGTGACCAAGATATTTTACTGAACATTTTGCAAAATTACCACCTAATGACAAAATCCGCAATCACTTAATTGCTAACGCAATAATTTCCAAAATAATTACTTTCGTATAAAGCAGAAAAAGAGGAATTTAATTTATCGTAGATTTCGCCTATAGCAGATAGTAGAATTACCATTAAAGTTATCTCGATGTTTCGATAAAACTGGACTCGATTAAAAAACCTAACAGCCACCGTTTCCAATTGTTAGTTTGCCATTCGTTTTCACTTATACTTCGATAGCGTTCACGTACTCTGTTTCTACTGTGATCGATCAAAGTGTGCGGATACTCGCGTGCTTTCGCGTAATGACGAGAATCGTCATCCAAGGGACGAGGCATTTTGCGTCCGTTATCTCGTCACTGTAAACCGAGAGAATGCTCCGACCTTGTTGCATCAGGTCCTCCGAATCGGTTATCGAAAATCGATGCTGTTCTCGCGGCAGAGCTTTGTCGCGGCCAATTCCAGCGTTCCATGGACAAATAACATAATCACCAGGGAAATTGTTCGAGAATACAGAGACAAAGAGAGGAAGAATAGAAAAGAAATCGGGCGTTCCACGAACATGAAAAACTAAAAGCCACAGAGAGAGAGAGAGAGAGAGAAACGTAATGTAAAAGAGCGACGACGAGAAGAAGTGTTGCTTCTTACCTTCTCTGCCGAATTTACGCTTCTTTTTTCCAAGACTGGTGCCGGCTGAAGAGCTCTTGCCGGAGCTCTTGTCCTTGCTCTTCCAGCGCATCAACATGTTTCGCAAACGCTTCAGCGTCTCGAAGATAGATCGTTGCGCGTCATTCGAAAATACCGCGCGCGCGCGTGCGCGCGCGTTCACGATAGTCGGCTGGAGTTGGATCGCGCTATCGTCGATCGACTGGCGCGATCCTGCACCGATTTCCGCGTTTCCACGCCATCTTCTCGTTTCCTCGTCCCGTGCATCACAAACGCCAACGCGTATTATCGTCGTTCGTTTACCTCGAACCGACCGCTTCTAGGCGTTCGCCGGTCGAAAAGCTTGCGCTTCTTTTATCGCTCGATCTTCTTTCCCGAATTTAGCGAACAGTTGGGAAAAACAATTGCGAACGAGCTTTCGCGTGGAAGGTTAGATCGTTGGAGAATTACGAGAACTGGCAGTGCCGGTGAAGATTCGGCCGCCTCTCACGTCGCCATTTTTCGCACGCGAATTCCATCGCTCGCCGTGGGTGGGTGGCGTACTCGGAGCACGCTACGTACCGAACCGGATCACTGGGTCAAAGGAACCGGCCGGCCCTGCCAACGCTGCCAGTCCCGTTCGAGATATTCGATGAATGAAATTAATCGCGACAGATCGAATGCAAATTACCTACGTCCGCGTTACATCGCAGACTGATTTCTCAGTCGAGGTAAATTTATCTCGAGCGTGAAACAACACTGGATAGAGGCTGTGCGAGCCAACACTTGAATTACACGCGCGTTATCGCAAAACAGATGAATATTCCACTTTTCACGGATTATCTTGATAAGCGAGGACGTGGAAGCTTAAGTGAAAAATAGCCATTCGGAGATTATAGAATTACTTGAAAAAAGAAGGAGAAGAGAAGCAGCGAGAAGAAGACGATGAGCAGAAAAAAGACGAGAAAAATGATCAAGTGTATCCTGCTCATGATCCCGTCGGTCTTCCAAATCGATAGGTCCACCTCGTATTTTAAGCAATATGGAGCTGCACTTTCAGTGCTATCGACCGTTTCTTGCGAACGAAGAAACCAGCACAGCCGATGCACCGTCACCACGCGTTGTTACGATTCTTCCCTGCACACGTACGCAACTAACAACGCCTATACACCAGGCAGTTACCTTGCAGGATACGTGTGGTACAATTGCCTTGACACATGTAGCGCAACGAGCAACCTCAGACACCAACTTGATTACACGGTGAAGGTCGTGACCGAGGAAGAACCAACAGCTATATATACATGTATATGTATACAAGCAAATGCACACGCGTTCACCGACTGCTACTACGACCAGCTTCTTATCATCGAGTAACGCGATGTGACTGCGTATTGCAGACGTCAGAGAGTCAAAGCGAGAGATTCGCTCGGTGTTGCACACTCGCCAATAAACATCTGCCGAGAAACGACTAACTCGACGACGTCGAAGAAAAAGTCACTAAACCTAAGGATCGTGGAATTGTTGGAGGAACGATGATCGCGAAACGAATTTCGAGGAAATTGTGAGAAAGAACAATAGCACCGGTCGGCAGAAGGGAGAACCTCGCGTCAACTAGCAGCGACTAAACCGTCGTGTCACCGGCACGCCACCGCCACCCTCGAGGTTGCTGATTCCTCCAACGATCGCGGCCAGCATCGCTGCGCGCTCCTCCTTCGCTTCACACGCGTCTTCGAAGGTCGCGATCGATCGTACCTCTGTCTATGAGATTTGCAGCTCGGAAACCGGCGAATAAGACACAGCCACCGGCATCGACACCGGCGACGTCGCACACCCACTACCACCACCACCACGAGGACCACCACCACAATCGTGACGAGCTACGCGCCGTTCCACAAGGTGCGTCAACGCCGGCAGCAGCGGCACCACCGTCGAAAACGCGGCCAACGTCGTCGCCGGGATCTGCCCGAGTCCCGGCACTGCACCCACCACCTACACACCCCTCGGCACCGCTCGCGTGTCCACGTTCGCCCCGCTCCGCCCTAAACCTCCCGCTTTGTCTCTCCTGCCATCTCTCCCCATCCTATCTTGCCGCACAGTGACGTCACGGGAATGGAGTCGGGGATCGATCCCGAACGCCCACCTCGACACCGCATCCTCCCGAACGCAGTTGCTCTACTCACCGGATGGAAAACATTCGACCGATATCGCGACCTCTGTCGACCTTCTCTTCCTGCTGCTCTTCCTTCGTCACCTCACGAGGACGAGAGGATAGGACGATTGTTGGTTTCCTGACGCATCGCAGGATTCAGCGACCTGCGTACCGATGCAACCGACTAACCTTCTCGTTGTTTTCGACGATGCAGAGGCGACAGAGTTCGCTAGAGTTTGCATTCAGTTTGCACTTGGCTTCGGTGGCTGTTTCATTTCGCTTCGATTAGGGTGTTGTCGAAGATTCTCGCGGACGAGCAGATCGCAGACGACTGGCAACGTGTGTTTTGGGAAAAAAGGGAGGTGGAATGAGGCGGTGGAAGGTGGGAAAAGTAGGTACACTACGTAGGTTTAGAAGATTTATGACCACGCAATTTACGTATTAGAATTAGTACGAGAATGGTGGAAGCGTGTCCCATGTATTTACTAACACGTAACGTGATCGAGATTAATTTTTATGTCTTCTGTAGCTAGTTACTATTACGTTACAATTTAATACGACACTGTGTCATAAACACGCAGCCTGTGCTACGCGAATACCACGTTACAATTGATTGTCCAAATTATTATGAACAATATTATTATGAAATATATATGGATTATTTCATTCGTTCAATTTACTACTAAGCCATAGCCAAGAACATGTTCGCCTTCCCATAGCCAATTCAGCTGATCTATGGATAGGAGGAGCAAACGTGGAACATTTCTTGTCTGTGTATTATCTAACTAGTCATCTTCCAAGTATTAAACGAGTGCTTTAACACTAGAAATACCACACCAGTGAAATTGACTGGTTTTGCAATTTTATTTTCAAATTCCTACTTCGTGTTATATTTTTTCCGCAATGATGTAATGACTTTCGTAACGATAACTAAAAGAATAATATAACGAATTTTATTTTGGTTTTTATGTATTCAAACTGAAAATAATTTTGCATCAAGGCTACTTATACCAATATCAGTCAAAATGACTGGTACTTGTCAAAGTGTAAAAGGACCCTGCAATTTGTTTATCGAACCCCAATTAATCAGTTTCCTCGTTTTCCACAACGTGCCACATATTTTTCAAATTTTTACTGCGTATCATTCGATATGACGATATCAGGAAAATTCCGGATCGATCGCTGGATCGCTAGATGCTAATACTAGAAACACCACACCAATCAAAATAACTGGTTCTACAATTTTATAAATGTGTCAACCCCCGTTTAGGGATCATGGCCCCAGATGGATTAATAATAGCAAAAATGTACTACATAACATGGAATTCCTTCCATAAGGAAGTAATAAATAAATAAATATAAAAATATTTTTTATTAGGTATTTTTTAAAGACCAGTCATTTTTACTGGTTTTGGTAGAAATAGCTTCGTGTTAACTATCGGTAGTTCTAATGTTAAACAAATGGTATCCACAGATCAAGAACAAACGTATAACTGTTATTATCAAATTCTGCTATATTTTCCACTCGTGACACGATTCAGAAAGGCATCAGCGCCACTCTAACATCCGGATATCGACTATTCGAATTTGCATCCGAGCTGCCTAATTTGCATACATATTGAACGGCGTATCGACTAATCGAAAACTCGACAAACAATTTCGTTGTCCTTACTTTTCCTTCCAGACTCTGATCTCCAATGCGATCGACCAGATTGGGCGTCGCTCGATGAGTCCTGTTCCTTCGTCAACGAGAAAACGCGCGTACTCCGTTCTCGTTTTCAACTTTTCTCGTTTTTAACCCGTGCGTGCACGGTGCAGCGTTTCTGTTAACAGTTTTATGTACTGTGGTGAACTGTATCGCGATGTTTCGTTACGATCGTCAATTCGCAACGCGCTCGGTTCCGAATATAGTTCGTCGCGAGTCGTATCAGAGATTTCCCTCGCAATTACTTTTTTTCAAATAATCATAAACCACCCGCATAAACGAAAAAAAAGAGATCGGCATTTTTCGCAAACAAATCAACGAAGCGATATCGCGCTGCACGGATTCTTAAAAACCCCTGCCACTAAAATGGTTAAACGTGTAAGCGAATTGCGGTAGAGTTCAGAGGCCCGGCGCTGCGTCTATAAATATAGATCATAAGCGGAAGCTTTGTTTTCACACGGGCTCGCCGTGGCCGAGGCGTTTTACGATCGACGGCCGCGCTTCCGCGCGAATCTTTGCCGAAACGATGAAACGAGAAACACGCGTTACAATCTCGAAATATGGAACTTTCTTTGCTCCTGTTAACACTTTATCAACCGATTAATCGGCATTTTGTCGCCAACGCTTACCGACTAATAGCCTATTAATCGGCTTTCTGTTGTCGACAATCTTTCTCATTATATGACAAGTAATTTGTTATTTAGTACTAAGGTACCTTGCTCAGTTGCGTTGCTTTGAAAGCTCCTACAGTTTTATACCAATTTGAAAAACTTACCGTTCGCGATGAACGAAAAGAATGGTAAAGGAGAGTCTAAACCGAAACAGAGTCAGCGCCAGTTAATCGAATAATCATATTTAAATTAAACAATAACTTTGTTTGCCTGATTTAACCTCGATCTAATAAACAATGTTTCATTTTGAACGCGATGCCATTGTTAACGAGAACCCATGATTGTTCGATCAACTGATGAATAAATTCTACTTTACCGGGACGTTCCGAAGCTCCGGGTTCGCTTTCACGCGCCGCATTTCCTCTTATTGGAATTACGACGAAAGATTGGCGAACAAGAAGCAGACTAAAAGGAGGGAAAGACGAGGACGTAAAGCTAGCGGAAACAATAGATAATCGGCGAGAGACATTGGAATTACGCGGTACACCTCGTTTCCTGAACGAATCGACGCGTCGGTTAAATTACTCGTCGTTAATTGCAAGCTTCGATTTAAGCTCCGTAATGAATTCGCGATATAACCGAGTGTATAGGCAATTAAAAGATTTCCATTCTTCGCGCGACAAAGTAGTTAGTCTGGAATCGCGTGGTCATGTGGTTGTAGTTACGAACGCACAGCTGCAAAGTTGTCGCGGTTTCGCCTCTGTACCGTTAAATCTTTGCAACAGCTCCGGAGATGCGGCTGTTATGGAATAGTTTGCAACCGGCAGACACGACTCTACAAACTCCTAGCAGTCTGCACACATCGATAGACGTAGAAAATGTAATACCCACAATACGACTTCGTATCTTTTGGAATATAATTAAAAGAGTAGAAATTCGGTGGAAAATTGTTGCATCCTACGCTTTCAAGTTTATTATGCGCGCATAAAAATCCGGCTAATGTATTGGGTTGGCAACTAAGTGGTTGCGGATATCGTCATTACCATCTATTGACAAAAGCCGCAATCACTTAGTTGCCAACCCGATATAAATACAGAGACGTTGGAACTTCGATACGACGAGTAACTGTGACATTACATGTAAATACGTTTGCACCAATGTTCTATCCTTCACGCGTTATAATACATATGCGTATGAGCATATTGGCGACGACGACCTTACAACTCCAGTCTGATGCCCCACTCTTTAAATTTAAACGCTTTCTCTACGTTCGAAAACGTGGTTACTGGCTGTGTCTACAGCAATTTCGATTCTATCGTACAGTATGAAAGAGCTGCTACTGTGAATTCTTAGAAATTGCCACAATCGCTGGCAACGTTCTTCAACAAAGCTCCACCAAAAATACGAACTGCAGTTCTGGTCCAGGAAATCAACATCAGCTTACCACCAATGTAAGGACTTCCTTTACCAATTTCATAGTGTGTGTTGCCAATCCAATAGCTATGATATTTGTCCGAAATATGCGTAATGGAAACATTTTCGGTTTTTGCATCTCCTTCGCACGGTCGATCGATACCGATCGTCGATACATTGCTCATAGAAGAGTTTATTCGCCGATTCTCGCGATATCCAGCGCTGTGATACATTTTGTGCATCCCAGTTTGTCCGCCGCTGGCGATTTCATTTGAGACGAGAAACGTAACAACGAATTATTTCGTTCGCACGAAAGCCACGGTGTCGCTCGATTCGTTGTTTGTTCGGTTTTCTTTTTATCGTATTCAGGTTTGCCTGTTTGCGTCACTTTTTGCTATTCAAATAAAGCTATAGACCTAGAAAACTAACTAAACGTAAAATGTTTATGTAAAACGATTACGATATATATAGAATGAAATTAGAATAAAAGGAAAAACGTATCGGTCGACGTGCTATATTTTCGCAATGGAAATGTTTCGTGAAAGCAAAAATTGCAAATGACAGTGTAAAACATCGCTACGATAACACGGAGCGACGCTACGATAACAGGCCCGGGCATTACGTTCGGAGGTATCGCAGTGTGAAAACTGGATTTACAAAAATCAAATAAACCACGCAGATGGCCTGCCAATAGCACGTGTTTCGAAAAACCAATTCATTTTTGCAGAATATTACGAACTACCTTCCGTTTCAAACATTTCAAGGTACACAAATTTCTACGTTCTAGCACTTGAAATTTTTTATCAAAATTCTACGTACATATTATATATATATAATATATATATATATATATATATATATATATATATTCTGATGTCAAATTGTCGTTTGGATTTCGAGCGCGAGACGATTCTTCGTTAGCATTTGCCATCATGATGTTCAATAAAGGTTGTATTTACATAAAATTATATTTCTTTACAAAGTTTGATAAACAATTAGTTTAACGGTTAACTAAGATAACAAACAATAAGTAAACAAATGCTTTTAATAATATTCTTGGGTTCTGTAACGAATCCACGGTCAACGGGAAACTTTCTGTACGTTTTAATATTTTTTTGATAGCTCACTGACACGTTCACTCAGGCACAGGGTTTCTCTAAGACTGACTCCAAGACGATGACAGTAAACTCTCCAAGGAGATTGCAAAATAAATGACAGATACAGTTACATATATCAAATACATATCGATCGGGAATATCAACAAATTCCCAAGCGCCGTAACTAGGCAGTTCCACATAAACCAGCATTGCTCCTGATCAAGACTTGATTGTTTATACAGCGTATCCCTTAACCCTGGAACCTCCTTTGTAAAACATTTCGTTCATCCCGTGACCGTGGCTACGTTCGGCGACCAGTTATGTCACCCCGAGCCCAAGTATTGAGAAATCTTCCAAAAGAAAGGCTCGATGTCTCTACATCTCCGACACGGCCTATATATATATATATATATATATATATATATATATATATATATATGTATGTATGTATGTATAATTAACCAATGTAACCTTTTTAAAAAAACATTTTTGTTAGAAATAAAGGTAACAGCAGGAAGATTTCACAGATTATAGAGTTTTGAGTGTAGCCAAGAAATTATCGCGCAAGAGATGAGAATAAAAGCTGAACAGCTCTATGAACAATTACAAAACCTTTGATGTGTCTGGAAATCGTATTTGAAGAAACGGATGTGTGAATATGTATAGGTGAGAATACGTATACGCGAAACGGTAACACCACGGACACGCAAGAGGCTTAAAGCGTAAGAGCGAGATTTGTCTGCCGCGAACGAGAACGTGCTTCTACGCGATGCTTCGCCCGGTTTGCCTTAAGAGGCTCATTGAAATGCACGGTCATACGCCGTGCCACGCGGTTTGCACCTTGTCCGGATAAAAGCACAATGCGGCCGAAACGCGGTTGCTTTGACACGAAAACGTCGTAAAAAAAGAGAAAAGAAAAGAACGCTAGGAAATTGACGATCAGTCGAATAATCCGTCACATCCGCCTTTCGAAATTGTTCTTTCTTTCCTGGTGAATGTTAACACTTCACCGACCGATAGCCGATTAATCGGTTTTTTGTCGCCAACACTTACCGACTGAGAGCCTATTAATCGGCTTTTTGTCGTCGACAATCTTTCTCATTATTTGAGCAGTATTTTGTTATTTAGTACTAAGGTACCTTGCTCAGTTACGTCAGTTGCGTTGCTTTGTAAGCTTCCACAGTTTTATACCAATTTGATAAACTTACCGTTCGCGATGAACGGAAAGAATGGCATTGGAGAGTCTAAACCGAAACAGAGCCGGCGCCAGGAAGAATCTGAGCCTGACGTGCGTATGCTGTTGAACCGCTAGCGGTCGATAAAGTGTTAATAAGACAAAGAACGTAACCGTAATCCGCTGGTTGGTGAAAATGATTTAACGAAAAAGAAATCGACTAAAACGGCACTCACCCTTTTGCTGAAGTACTCGTTGTGGACTAACAGCCCTCCTAGGGTCGTTCCCACTGTTCCAACGAACTTCGCTATAGGCGACACTCCGTGCGGGTCCTGGTCCAGCTGTAGATACGCTTCTCGCGCCACATGCAACATCTTTGGGCAAAGGCGGCAGAGGTCTGTCAGCGTCATACTCCGTACCATCCAGGCAATTCACATCCCTACGTTCCTGGTGCAAGAACACGGAATCGGAATCGGAAACACTGTCTTCGCTTCTGTGTCTCCTAGTCGGTGGTTCCGGGGCAGTGCCATGTTTCGTTGGCCAGCTTCCACTAGCCAAATCCTGACCAACGGCCGACTGGTTGGAGAAACTGACCCTTTTCGCGCCACCGGCGGTTCCGTACTCCACAGACTCTCCGCCGATCAAGCTTCCCCTCTTGAAAATCGGCGGAGGAGCGACTGCCTTTCCATCGACGTCATTCGCCTCCTGCTCGTAGATCGAAGAAACTTCGAGTTTCCTCGGAACCATTTGCCCCTCTCCTCTGTGAAAATGTGGAGAAGCACTTTTGCTTCTTTGCGCTTCTTGTCTAGCGGGCTCCAGAGGTTTGGATGGAACCAAATCGCGACGATCGCGAATGGCCTGTTGAGGTCTGACGATCAAAACAGGCTGATTTTGGCCCTTCTGACTTTGCATTAGAGGCGGTTTTCCTATAGGATTCGATTTAGAACATCGAAGATTACCAGCGGACCACGAAGCTGGGTTACCGTGAGCAACAGGCACGGCAACACTCGTGGGACTTCGAATCGCAGTTTGTCTAGGCGTCGACGTTCTGACGGGATTCTTCTTGCAATAAGAGGATTCCTCTATCAGATTCTGCTCGTAAATACGTCGTTGTTGTTCCTCATCCAGCTTCTTGAGCTGCTGCCAGTACACCGCTTCCCTGACCTCGGGTAAATCAATTTTTCGAGCCATCTGTCTGGAGCTGGCGCTCACAGGAGAGGCCAGCGACTTTCTGTGTGCTTCCAACGCCTTCTGCTGCCAGTAGAATGCTTCTAAATGCTGTCTGGTCTTTTGTTTCGAAGGTGACAAAGGTCCGCTATTAATGCTCAATGTTCCCCGTTGTCCATACATTGGTTCGCAGATTTTCTGAACGTACATCGTTTCTGGCCGAGACTCTTGCTGCTGTGAAATACTTTGCTCTTCTACGCCAACTCTATTAGCGTTTCGTGCTAATTGAATTTCCGCCTGACGAGAAGCAACAGCATTTTGCGAATAATGAGTCTGCTCTCGATGATGATGATTTTCTTTGGATCCTGACTCGGTCAAATGGACAGACTTCTGCGTGTTTGGTTGAACTTCTTTCAGCGGACTCGTACGAGCTTCGCTTGGCTGCTGTGGACTTGCTTGTGGAGAAGACGTGTGTGCTTGAACCCAAGCCACTCTGTCGTCACCGTCGTTCCTATTTACATTATCCGATCTATGGTTTATGTTTTCCGGTGAATGAATTCTTGGAGAGCTAACAACCGCGTTTCTTTGACTTTTGTATCCGTAAATGGGCTCTGGTCTCGGTATTTCTGTATTAAAGTTTCCATTGGCCCCTGCAGTGCCTTTAGACATAGTAGCATCCTTATTTGGGCTGGAATCTTGGTTACGTTGATCCACGGAATTAACGTTAACAAGTTTACGGGGTGTGTTCGTCATGTGAACAGGTGATTCTATAGCGCAGCGTCTGGATTCGTTCGAAGGACGTGGTATTCTCGTCTCGCAGGTGGTTTCTCTTTTCGGAGAAGCTATCAGAATCTGCTCGTTGGGCTGAGCTCTCCTGGAAGCTGGTAGACGTTGTCGCGATCCAAAGGGAGAAATCGGTTTGCCTTGGCTTCCGCTAGGAGAAGTCGGACCACGATTCGATTCCTCGCGATTATTCGCTTCTCCAGCTTGCCTTTCATCCTCGCGTTTTTCATTCGCAAGATTTTCTCTCGGCGAAACAGATCTTTCTGCCCTCGAACGAGTTCTCTGAGACGGGGAAACTCTCTTGTCCAAAGAGTCTTCGATCGAACGGTCGAGTTGCTTAGCATTGGCCGAATTTTCTTGGCAAGGAGAAGGCGAAGCAGGAGTCTCGTCATAAATCCTCTCATCCATGCATCTAGTCGACGATCTGGAGGGCGATTTCTCATTTTCGTAGATCCCTTCTCGCCTAGAATCTTCCTCGTCGAACTCGCGTCCATTGGGAGACCCACTATTTCGAGGCGAATGTAAATAATATTCGCCGCTCTTCGAACTGGATGGCGAGAATTCGCTTTTCTGGCTGGAATTGGGTGTGCAACTCGAATCCCCGTAATCTCCAGATTTCTGACTGGACCCTGAGGAAAGGTACTTGGGGGATCTACCTACCAAAGGGGCTCTGTGATTCTGATTTACTATCGGCTGCCTAGTGATCTTTACCTGTGCAGACACAGACTTCAAAATCAGACCAGGAGGATTGTCATTTTCATACAATCCAGGTTCGTTCAGATATTCCGGCGGCTTATCGTACGCGTTCTTTCCAAATCTGGCTATTTGCTCTTGCCTTTCCTCTTGCTCCTCCAAATAGTTCTCGTAGTTGGCCAATTCGGTCCTTGAGTGAGGTATCGCGGGTAACGGTCGATCCATCGGATGAATGGCCCTGGGCCTAACTAAGTACCTCTCGCTAGGTGGAGCAGAGATCCTTCCAGAAGGTGCGTGATTCCTCTGAAAGAAGTAAGGCGGTCTACTCGCGTGATTCGGCTCCTGCAGACTGTGTTTTCGTTCCAGCTGGCCGTATCGCTGGCCGTATCTCTGGCTAAATTCCTCGCGCTTCTGCCTCTGCTCGAATTTCCTGATGTCGGGCGAGATTCCCAGCTGCGCGTTCCGCTCGTTCCACCTTTCGTCCGGCGCGATAGAGCTTAGACTGGAATCAGTCGTATAAGATCTCGGAGCTCCGCTTCGATCGCGTAACAGACCTTCGTGATCTTCATCTCTGGCTAGGTGATCCGGGGTGCTCGTTATGGGTCCTTGATCCGGAAAGAGCTCGCGTTTAATTTCGTCCAGCCTCTCCTCGATTATCGATCCGTTCAGGCTGTTGTCCAACTTCACGTTCCTCTTTATATCTTCGTTCAGATTCATCGTGTCAGGAGACCTGGTGTAGTTCCCGTTTTGCTGGTAACGAGCAAAGTGTCTGTCGTCGGGCCTCTTTCTCTCTTTAGACTCCTTCTTCTTGTAGTCTTTTCGAGAATCCTTCGGAGAGAAGAAACCAGGCAGCAGACGACGAAGGCCCAGTTTCTTCTTTTGTTTCTCCTCTTTCTTCGTGCGAGAGGAAGTGCCCGCCTCCATGGTGAATTCTCTTATCAGATTCGCGTAGCCGTCTGTTTTACAACTCTCTCTAACTAACGCAAAATCAACGCTGTCTGTGTTCGTGGAACTCGAAATTTTCTCGCTTTCGATCTTCGGTTGTTCTGTGAAACTCTTGGCTGTCTCGTTCCTAGGATTCCAGAATTCCTTCGACAATATATACACGGACTCGTTCCACAGATTAGAAGCTTCCAACTCTATCTCTTTTCGCCGATCAACTTCCACATTGTCAGAGTCATCCTCGATTCTCTCGTACTCCTTTTCTCTGATGTCCTCGTCCAAAGACTTGATCCTGTCCTCGAGACAGGAATCCGAGTCGACGGTACTGAGCGTGCTGTCAGCGAGAATTTCCTCGCAAGTTCTGTTGCCAGGAAGATCGATCGATCGTTCAAACTCTGGCCTGCGTTTTCTCTGGTCGAAGAGCGGCGTCTGAGGATCGTAGTCGTCGCTCTCCCTGGAGGAAACACTGCCCAACTCCTCGACGTAAGAGGACTTGGACGATTCCGAGGAGTGACGATCCAATTGGTTCTTCAGGAACTCCCCGGACCACCTCTTCTCCACTTCCAGCACCTTCTCGCTGTAGATAGGCCTCTTCCTCGAGTCTGACTCTTCTTCTACAGTGGAAACAGATTCGCGATTCACGTCCAGCAAACCGTACTCCTCGATCTTCAACCTCTTGTCGAGATTATGCTTCTGCAGAAATTCCTCGTCGAACGTGATTTTACTGGCCAACTTCTCGCTAGGTTCCGCGTCGGATAACTTGAGAACCCGGTTTTCTCGCGATTCTAGTAGTTTCTTTTTATATTTCTGAGCAGTGTTCGCGTCGATTTTCGTGTTCAGATTCTGTTGCAATACTTCGATGTTTGTTTGGCTCTTCTCTAACCGATTTTTCGCGTCGATTTCTTCTATCTCGTTGTTCTTGTCTTCCTTCGTATCTTTATCCCGTTCTTCTTTCTCTTCGATTTTCCCGCTAGGCTCGTTCTTCCTTTTATTTTCCGATCTGTCGGCAACAAATTCGTCTTTCGGCCAATCTTTTCTCGAAATCTTGCTCGGGGTAGGATTTTTCAGTGAAACCGCTATGCTGCCTATAGATGGATTCTTGCTTAATTTAACAGGCTCAATTCTCTTTTCTATAATCGTCGATTCCGTGTTTTCTTTTGACGGAGCATCGTTACAGATATCGGTACTGTTAGGCGCAAGAATATCTTCCCGAAGAGAAGCATGAAATTTACTAGAATCCGCCAATTCGTTGGTTTTTGATCGCGTGAACGCTGGCTTACCAGGCTCGGATTTTATCGACAGTTTTCTTTTCGACGAAGTTTCATTCTTCGTTAAAAGAACCTCGCGAGAACCAGCAGATTCTAAGACGATCTTTTCTACTGTAACTTTGTCTATCGACAGAACTTTCTCTTGCTCCTCTTGATCTTCGCTCTTGGCAGTTTGCTGCGTGGAATCGCGATCGGTTCGCGCGTCCGTATTCCAGGGATTCTCATCGACGATTTCCTCCGCCGCCTCCATCCTCCCGTACCCAGGAAGCGCAGCTTGCCACCGCCTAGAATTGAAATCAAGCGTTCGTCGAATCTTTCTGTGCATTAGCTAAATTTCGCTGAAACGTTCAGATTACAACAGGAATAGTTATAATGCGCCATAGTTTCTTACTAGCTGTTTATATTTATCGAACAAACAGGAATAAGTCGCACGAGCATCACCATACAACATTTGAATATTTTAAAATATATTAGAAAATTATTTATAAAATTTATAAACTAATAAATTAATAATAAAGTAAATAAAATTAATAGTACCAATATAATGATTATAATTAATATTATTATAATATATATATTATATACTGTAGGCATTTAGCTTGATTTGCTGACGAAATTGTTCGTTAAACTTCAACAACGTAGCGGTCTGACGAACGAGCAACGTAACTGCTACTTCACAAGTGTTGAAGTAACTTCAAGAAAAACTCTACATCTTTATTCATGTACATCCGTGATCTGGAGACCGCTATTACGCAGAAATATTCTAAATAAGGAAAGGTGCATATTATTGTATCCTTGAGTATACATTATGTTTCGGGTTGCAAGGTCTAGGAACAAAGGAACTAATAAACAGATTTCTATTTATGTTCCCTGTAGCCTCTAGCCAAAACTATAAGCTTAACTTTTTTGGCAATGTCCTTTTGTTATAATTATATGAACGTGTTCCCTATCATTGCATTGTCTAGTAACACTACGAGAGTAAGGATCTGAATCAGCATAAACTTATACATTATATTTATACCTCTAATTATTTCAATATACTTTTCTATTACAAATTCATCCACTCGTTCTTCAATCAGTCAATTTCAACCTCAACAATAAACAGAGCTAACGTTATGTTTATAACAGATAGAGACATTGAAAAGCGACGAGTAGCGAGGAATTGCTGCAATCCGAGACATGATAATTGTTGTCACGTGCATGCTACTTATTAGCGAATTGTAAAATTTCGTAAGAAAAAAAGAGTACCGTACATCGACACGACGCGACGTCACGTTAACACGTTGACTGCCGCGCGTGTTTTCAACGAAATCTCCTTCAGGCTACGAGTGCCGCTGTACCAAGCGTATTCTGCTAGACTGTCACCGATATTTCAGATAACTTAAAATCTGTGCCCTAATTCGTTACAATGTCGAAACGAAAAATGGAAAATTTATTTCTTAGTGAGTCAAATAGCAGCGAAAAAGAAAGCTTTTACGAGGTTTACAAAAATTCGGATAATAGCAATGAGGAAGAAATCAGATTTCCTAGAAATATAAATATAAATAGAATTACATCGTCTGATTCTGATTCGGATATTGATAAATGCAATCGTAGTGACACTGAATGCAATGAAGATACTGTCGACGAGATTTTACAAGAATTGGTCATTGAGGAACAAAGAAGAACTGATGATACCGAGGAAAGTGCAATTCAGTTTGGTGAATGGAATGAATTTAGTGTTCGGCAGAAGTCATTTTTTTCCGAGACAGACGGCCTCATTAGACAATTACCTGGCGATGTTAATCCATACGATGTGTTCGAGCTGTTCGTTCATGACGAAATAATAAATTTACTTGTATCAGAAAATTGCAATAAGGAAGGATGTAAATATTAGAAGATTTAGAGAATTATTCGCTGCAAAATTATTAGGGTTGTCTGAAAATACAAAAAATCCTTGTCTTCCACGAAGTCAGCATAATATCGCCGTTCGGAAAAATGATTCCGGGAGAAGCATTAGACGCGCGTGCAAACTATGTTATGCACATAAAAGACGTCGAACGGACCGATCAAAGACACGGGAGAATTTAAAGAAAACAACAACTTATTGTCCAAATTGTTCCGACCAAACTCAGCTTTGTATAAAATGCTTCAAGCTTTTACATTCTAAATAATTTTCTTAATAAACCATTTTCGTATTACTTTTATAACAATTCAATAGTTTTATTACTTCTTGTGGAATATCTTTTCAAATATCTACGACGATCCTTCGCAAGTAGTCAAATAAGCGTCAGCCGAATACGGATGACGCGGTCCCATCAGAAACTTTGTTGTCACCCGAATATGGGTGACATGGCAGTCAACGTGCAGAGGAAACGGTATGTACTGTACAGAGTTTCCGCGTTCGCGCTAACGAACCGTAGAGCAAACGGTTTCGAGGCCGAAGGGAAAGGATAGAGGCTGGTGGCGAGTTTAGCGAGACGCTATGCAGGCGCCAGGATAATATCGGTCGCGGTTGGCACATGGTATCGCGTTACCTTGATTACGAGAAACCGATCTAACTCAGCCGTACATTTATCTCGACTAGCATATTACGTGACTCGTGCTTCGTCTCTGACACGAAAGAATTTCATTGCGTCTCGTGGCAAATTCGATCTCTCCGCTCGCTAACTAATTACGTGCGTGTTACGTTCTTTGGGCTAACATACATCGTAGAATTAATTGGAATTCGTAGTCGACGTATCTTGAGAGTGTCAGCTTCACACTGTCGGTACAACCGAGTCGACAGATATACGACAGCCTAATTTCGTAATAATCGAAATAAAATAATGTTGGAAATTTCATTAAATACGAACTAAATGAAAATAATTGATTTTTCTTTGTTTAGAAAAATTCATTGTTTCTAGGAGCATGTGCAGCCGCCACGAGAATACTCGCAATTTCAGCCGATCGCGTACCTGTTGATAACTAGCCGCCACATTTATTTACGTTACGTTATTGGCTTGGCAACTAAGTGATTGCGGATTTTGTCAATACCGCCTAATGACAAAATTCGCAATCACTTAGTTGCCAAGCTAATAGATTGTGGAAATACCGAAATTATTTTGCGGCGCGCAACTAAGGAAATTAAACGAAAATAAGGATTTTTTTCGCTCTACGAATATTACGAGTATTCTACGAGTATCGTGAACAGGGTAAATATTTCGCCATGTTGTATAGATTCTATGCATTTTTCCATCTGTGAATTATTATTATATTATATTATATTATTTTATATTATTATATTATTATATTATATTATTTTATATTATTATATTATTATATTATATTATTTTATATTATTATATTATTATATTATATTATTTTATATTATTATATTATATTATTTGCTTGCGTAATAAATTCTGTCGCCCCTTGGTGTCTTCACGTTTTCAGGAATATTACGAAAACCTTGTTTATGCTATCGTAGATGCAGCGAGTGCAAAATGCGATAAGTAATATGCAGAAATATCGCTGGACATTGCATCTTTAACCCTTTGCATTCGGAATTTTATCTCAATTTTGTTACCAGCAGCTCTCAACGCTTTTAAGTGTTTTATTTGTAATTTACTTGAACTAAAAAATAAGACAATTTAAATAAATAAAGGAAGAAAGAAATTCACCTAAATACCAGTTTTATTCACACTATTGTTGTAGTTTGTAATTTTTAAGTGTAGGACATATCTTGAAACAATTTCCAGGATCCAATCCTGCTTTTCTTTCGCATACTTCACAAAAAAAATGGGACTCGACAAAGGTGCCCCTGAGACATAGGAGTGCAAAGGGTTAATGACAATAATAAAGGAAAAATTAACGTCACGAGTATCTCGTAAAAATTCGTTAGTATTGAGTTGGCAACTATGTGATTGCTGATGTTATCGATACCACTTATTGACAAAATCCGCAATCACTTAGTTGCCAATCCAATAGATATATCGAATTACAGATTTCTTGAATCACACGACAAAAATGATCAAAGTTTCATTAGAATTTACGATATCTCAGATTACTGGAATGTTTTCTGCAATCGACAATAATAAGCATGATACTAATCTCTTGACTCTGGCAGATAATTTCCCGTAAAAGCCAAGAAATAAGTAAAAACGAACTTGTTCTTTGCCTGCGGTCTCCGAACGACTCTCCCGACGTTTGTAGTTGCCTCTATACTCTTCGTGTAGAAAGTGATTTTCCAGCAGACGAAGCAAGCCAATTTCGCTTGGTAAAACTTAGAATTAATAACGGCTTATATGTTTTATAACTTCGGGATAAACAACATTGTTTCCATTTACCAGTTACTTTTCTCCCACACAACTGCCACTTACGTCGTGTTTACTGCCGCGATAGCCAACGAATATCTCAACGACGACGTTACTGCCACCTACCGGCCAGGGTTGTTGCAAAAATTACGAAACTTTCGTAGTTTTAGGGAAACTAGATATGTGTGAGACCAGCCACGCGTTTATCTGAAGATTTGCAGCGGTTGCGCTGTATACGTGTTCGCTTGATTCGGACTATACTAGGACTATAGGACTGTAGCGAGCCAAGTTCTCAGAAGCGAAGATTTGTTCGGGTGCAACAGAGGGCCGCGACGTTTCTTCGGATAATCGCGATAAACAGAGTTTTAACTGGTGAGTCAAGCGACAGAGCGGTGATCGGATTGGCGGCTGCAACGGAAGAAGCAACGTCGTACAGTAGCGAAGAGCAACGACCGTAACCGATTCCCTCGGCAACCCGCAAAGAGCCCGAAGCGAGACTCTTTAGTTATTTTTTAGCGCGTTTTTCGCGGTCCCGTTACCTTTCCTTTCGTCCGCCATCTCTCTTTCTCTCTCTCTCTCTTTCTCCCTTTTTCTCTCTTTCCAGTCCCGGCAAACGTTTTTACGAATCTAAGAACAGCTGGGTCATGCGCCACGTTTACGTACATGTATAAGGTGATTCGATAAAAACCACCAGCTGACGTAATTCGTTAACCAGCTAAGCTTATTATTTACTAGATAAAATACATCGCGTCTAAGGAGCTTGATCGAACGAATAGATTTTGACTTTTCGATGCCTTACATTCTCTGAGATATCAAGCTGATCTTCAGTTTCTTAACAGTCACCGTGTATTTTCTTTTGCGCTCCGTTGTAACCGTCGAAGAAAAAACGAATTCGATGACCTCTAACAATTCAAACTCGTTGTTTCTCTCGGTCGAAACACGTGGAGTACTACAAGATCGCGAAGAAAAGAACGATAATCCGTAAAGTAAAGTTTAGCCGAGTAGAGTGCTGGAACATTAATGCCGGCTACTGTACGTACAGCGGCTGGCGAACATATTCGAACACTTAGAAAATTTTTGTACGCGAATATACCGTGTGCGTTAGACGAAACTTCTTGAGAGCAGAAAGATGCAAATTGGCTGGTTTTAGACCTCGCTTCCGCTTTTTCCACGATCGTTCCCGAAACTGGAACAACGAAAGATAACTAAAGAGAAAGATACTGGCGGCAGCCTGAAGGAACGGTACGCTTCAAGGAAACGCAATACGTGTTCTTTATTGAAATTAATACGTCGGTGTTGCATTACGAAGCAGTCGATTACAAAAATACACTCTGTCGCCACCGATTACATAAACGTTTTGTATCGAAGGTTGACGTAATCGGGTCGGTTTCGAGCTGTTCCAATAAACAAACGAAGAAAACCATCATCGAACATCGATGTAAATTTGAAAGTGTTCGCTTGGGTAGAGAGGTCCTTATGCTTAACGCTGCTGCGAAATTCCGCTCTTTCTCGTCGTCAATGAGTTCATTCTTCCTCCACAGGTTTATCATTCCTAAAGAACATTCTTGCGCCTGTATTGCTGTTTCTGTTCCTGTAATATGACTGTAATATGTCTGTTTCTGTTCCCTTGGCTGTTATATTAAAATCCTATTGTCTCTGGTCAAATGCGATAAAAATACAACGCCTTTTTTCTGCCCAAGTAATTAGAACACAATTTAGCGATGGAAATCAATGGTCAAAGTGAGATACTACAGGGTTAACAATTAAGTGATTGCGGATTTTGTCATTAAGTGGTATTGAATTGACAATATCTGCAATCACTTAGTTGCCAAGCCAATATTTCGAAATCGTGAGAAATAATAAAGACGAATGGGAAGGTAAATAACATAAAATAACGCTGTCAAGGGAAGACGCGCGAATTCGAAGAATTATGATACTTTGGGGATATACAGAGGATATATAACTACTACCAAGGGATAAGATTGACCCCTGAAAATCCAGTTATTTTCCGATACTAATTGTAAGAGATAGGAAACACGCTATCGGACGAAAGTTGCTTCTTTTAATTGGGGCTATCGTTTGATAAAATTGTTTGTCGATTTTACAACGAATTATAACGTAAAATCGGAGAATAACCGGATTTTCAAGAACTATGATTCCTCCACGAGTCGAGCAAAGTTATATAATCTTTTTTGAAATTTCCTGTTAAGGTCAGAGAACTTATGATAATTTCATTGGTATATATGGATTATAGCTATGTGCGTAAATATTGCAATTATTGAGGTTGGCAACTATTTCACATATATTGTCTAGTAAATAATCCATAATTTTATTAGCATATGCTTCATCATTTCTTTTTGCGCTATATTTATATCTGAAAGAGCTAGACGCGCTCCACCTTTCAATTATAATATGGCTAACTAAATTGGTAAGGTTCTTAGACATACTAAGACCTTGTTAATTGGATGTCTTTCATGCAATTTAACTTTCAGTACTAAAAAATTATTATTTACAGGCACTTTCTACGTCATATCTAAGCTGCTTTTGTATCAGTCTTTTTAGAGGTTAAAATAATATTGATGGGACTAGGTATGACAACTTTATTTACATTAGAAATAGGTCCTATCAACATTTCCTAAGCTACTTAGCTCTAAAACTTGTATGATATATAAAATAACAGAAAATATTATAAATAATGTAAATAATGTTACAGTTTGATTTAACTATGAGAACAGGGCTGTTCATGATCTTTGGACTGGCTTCTATTGTTTCAATTTTTCTGATAATCATAGTTCTGCTATTTACATGTATAAAAGTATCACAACATTTTCTAAGGTACTTAGCTATGAAACTTGTATGACATATAAAATAACAGAAAATATTATAAATAATGATTATAAATAATATAAATAATGTTACAGTTTGATTTAACTATGAGAACAGGGCTGTTCATGATCTTTGGACTGGCTTCTATTGTTTCAATTTTTCTGATAATCATAGTTCTGCTATTTACATGTATAAGAGTATTACAACATTTTCTAAGGTACTTAGCTATAAAACTTGTATGACATATAAAATAACAGAAAATATTATAAATAATGATTATAAATAATGTAAATAATGTTACAGTTTGATTTAACTATGAGAACAGGACTGTTAATGATCTTTGGGCTGGCTTCTATTGTTTCAATTTTTCTGATATTAATAGTTCTGCCATTTACATATATATAAGAGTATTACATATAATAATCTCAGTTATAGGGATGATTTTATTATCAATGGTTAATATAAAATTTATATATATATATTGAAAATATGTTTTAATTTAAACATAATATATCATACTGTAAGAGAAGAATATTTCAAACGTAAAAGGACATTATTATACGTTTTCCAGTATTTGTATTTTGATGTGTAAACAATTATGGGTGGAAGAATAATGGAATTAAGTCCGGATGAAGTTGTATTTGCAACAGCATAAATTTATGTTGACATAGCACTGTTATACCAATACGTGTTATTGTTTATAAGTATGATGTATTATCGATAAATATTAAGGATAAATTTACATTATGTCATTAAGAATAATTATTACGTAATCGGCAATTATATTAATCGGTAGTGGGCGATTAATTCGGCCATTGAACGTATTGGACTTTTGCGACGAGAAATATCGTAAAAGATATTTATAACACGACGTACCTCTACATTTCCTTGAGCATTTACTTATTTACGAATTTCGGATATTCCAGTCGCTTTCGACTCAAACACCGTAAAAGTCCTAAACGTTTGTTGAACCGAAAGTTGAACCCTGTAGCAAGGCTTAAGCTTCCAAATTTATTATCTTTTAATTGACGAAACAATTGGAGTAATCGAAATTGCATTTGTCAAAGGCTTTCGTAACGAACGTGAAACAATAAAAATAGAATTTTCGTGGATAAATTACGCGCTATTAAATATCGATAAAAGTTTCAGTAGAACTACGTTAATTCGGTTGCCAGGGGGAAAAAAGGGGAGGAATTAAGAGCCGCGATGGAGAAGTAGCGGTGTGTTCCACGAAACGTTAACAGAGCAACCATAACTCTTGCCGAAGAAACACAGAGTAATTTTCTACGGGCCATAAATTTCCTAACACGGACAGTTTGCTGACCGTAACTAAATTCGACTGTAATCTCCATCCAAGGTAGAACGAACACGAGAAACGAAAGCAGAGAAAAGTTACATGGAATTAGGGAAAAATCGAAAGAGAAGAGAGGCAGAGAATGAGATAAACTGAAAGTCTGAAATGAGCGTCTGCTGTCGGGATAATAATTGACAGACTCGATTGGTTCAACGAGTACCACCGTTCTCGGTTAATTATCCTGACTCTCGTTATCCCATTATCGTCGTTAGATAGTATCGGAAGGGTGAAGCGAGCTTCTTTGTCGATTGCCGACCGTCGGTTTGCAGGATGCACGCGTTTCAACGACCGTGGCGCGCTCACCACGAACCATTGTTGGTGGAATATCGCAGCGATTTTCGATCTTTCTATAACCTCGTACCATGTATTGGGTTGGTAACTAGGTGATCATTACCACCTAATGACAAAATCCCCAATCACTTAGTTGCCAACCTAATACAAACAGCCACTTATTTTCTTGCGCAAAACGGCGCCGATAGTTTATTTATTTGTTCACTTATTAACCCTTTGAGTGCTATGGGCGCATATAGGTGTCTGGCGAAAGCTATCGGTGTGCACTAAGGACATATATATGCGCTTTCTGTAAGTGCCCGGCATGGACTAAGGACGCATGTATGGGTTTTTCAATTTTTCCGAACACCTACGCAGAAGTAATACTATTACGTTTGTGTGAAATAAATATAAATGCATTCCTTACGGCAGTAAACAAATGCCAATAGTGCCTCGTTATTGTTGAAGTGGTCACCACTTGTAAGAAAACTGTACATCTGGTTTTTTTAGTTTTCTCAAGCACTGAATTTTTCACCCACAACTAAATTATTAACTTGTGTTATATTTACTAAATTTAGTTTTCTAGTTTATTGTTTTCTAGTTTATTACCCAAATTCTAGTTAACTGTAAATTTCAATGTTTATAATAAATAATTAAAAATAACTAAAAAATAACGCTCTTGAATCATTTAATCTCGTGCAAAAGAATTACTATAACTTATTACGATTTGCGCTTTGAATAGTCAATCAACAGAGTTCAGTCTAACGAAAAAGTATTCCGTCCACAGCGATCGTCAGCGCTAGACGCGCGCCGTCCGTACGGACGACATAGGCCGCGAGTAGTCAGCACTCAAAGGGTTTTAACATTACTTTTTAGCATCAGCCCTATAATATGCTAGAAAAGGATAAAGATAGCACAGTTAAGTTACTAAATAGTAAACTTATTTATTATATCATGTTATATTATACTAGAACGTTCATTTATTTAAACAATGTAACAATTATAAGATAACATTGTCAGAGAAAAGGCTCGGAAGAATTTTTTAAAAGAGAATTTACGTGATTAATGCGATTTAAGGAATTACAGTAACCACGCATATGTTACGTACACGTTGTTGAATATGAAACAACATGCGAATTCTTGAGGTTCTTGATGGTACAACGATACCTTTAGCTATTTTAACAACGAAGATTACAGAACATATTATGCTCCTTCTGTGTAGTATCGGAAGATTTACAATGTCAAGGGTATTGTGAGAATCAAAAACCATAATTGTGAGAATGAAACGACATCAGGTGCTCGCTATATGTTACATTTACATGTTACGCAATATGCACACAAATATTAGGTTGTCTGAAAAGTTTCTTTCGTTTCATAAGATGATAATAGATGAACAACAATTTCTGTTTTATATTATTTTATTGAATTAGCTATGATTCATTTCGTTCTATTTCTGTTGTTACGTTCGTACATAATTCAATAAATTAATATAAAACAAAAACGTTGTGCGTGTATTATTTCCTTATAAAACGAAAGAAACAATTCGGACAACCTAATGCGTAAATAAGTATAAGAAGATATTACGCTATGATTGTTTAAGCGTTAAACATCGTAAACGCGGAATGTTTAAAGTTGCGAAGGGATAGAGAAAAGAGATCAACTGGATCAGATATGGCATTAGTATGCGCGCAAGTATCCTGATAAATCGGCTCGCTGTTTCTAACGTCGTTCGCGAGGAATTCAACCCGGAAAATCATACGATAATTACGCAGGAAACGCGAACGTGCGTTCAAATTTATAACACGAAGAAGTGGAAAGCGATCAAGCAGATTATTTATAAAAAATAAAAAAAGAATATCAGCCATCCTTCTCCTGTTCTTTAGCGTGAAACCATTCCCATTTATGAAATACCATTCCCATGCGATCGTAATCGTGTTCACGACAATATTTTGGACAAGCGAGCGAGCGTCGAAACGCAAAAATTTATGCCGTGTACTATTCCACGACTCTGTTGTATCGGGTTGGCAACTAAGTGATTGCGGATTTTATCATTACTACCTAATGACAAAATCCGCAATCACTTAGTTGCCAACCCAACATTTGAGGATCAACAGGCGGATCGTACGACGCTGAACATTAGCATATTCCGCATGAGATGAATAAAACTAAAAGGTTGGAAGGGGTTGTAAGAGTAACAGGATATTTAAAATTCCCAGGAAATCTAAAAATAAATCCAAGCGACCTGTTCGCTTTGTTAACTGCCATTGGTAGTGTGGGATCAGCGTAAGATACGTTATATTCGGAATAAGAGAAAAATGTCACGTAAACGTAGGCGCAAAAATGCTTCGTTACGAAATTACGAGAAAAATACGAAATAACAACGTTACACAGAGCAGGAGATTCGATTATTTATCCACGTTTGTTGCATTTCAAAATGTCCCTGTGTAAGACGCATCCTGGCCGAATAATCGTCGCTTGCGACGATTACATAAATGAGGAACGCCGATGAGCACATTCCGCGCATACTCGTTACGAAACGAATTGCAGGCGACGTTAAGAGACGATTTTAGTCGCGACACAGTTCTTTTTTTAAATCGCCAATCTTATCGATAAATTGTTACGGGACATTTACGCTGCAGCTGGCTATTCCCATAAGTTTGGGCATAAATCAAATAATACATATGAAAAACTAAAAAATGTTTTTTTTTAATTGTACAAATTTCAGTTTCTTTTCATTTTCTTAAAATTTCAGTAAAATTTTGTACAGTATCGCTTTTCAAACGATGATCAAACTTCACACTCCTGGCGAAGCTACAGCGACGAAAACGCGGAAGATTCATTATGGAAAAACGTTATGCGAAAGCTTCTCTTACGTTTTTCTCGAAAATATATTTTTCTAACCCGCGAAATATTCCGAGCCACGTATCGCCGATCCGGTGCTCTTGAAATTTTGAAAACATATTCCGCATACTACATTTTGCAACGTGACGTAGGATTTGTCAATAATTTCAAAAATTGTAGTTTCAAAGCCAAAACCGCGTAGCAACGTTCGTACCGATCAACAAATCTGAATATTTTATTATCGCAATTACTTGTAGGAAGAAAAATTGTCAAATTCTATTGGGTTGGCAAGTAAGTGATTTTGGATTTTATCATTACCACCTAATAATAAAATAAAATCCGCAATCACTCGTTGCCAAGCCAATACATATTCCGAAACGTATCGGGTTTACTACAGCGTCTTAAAGGATAAAGGAAATCCGTTACGGTTTCTTTTCGCGAACAACTGTTGGCATTAAGAAAATAAGTTCATACGAACGTTGAAGGGATTAACGTGCAAATACTCTTGGGCGTTCACGTTCGAGGTACGCACGTAACCATTCGTGGAATTATCGGTTGGCAGTTAGGAGGAGCACTCGCGATAAATATCGAGTACTCTCAGCCGTGCCTAGCATCAACGAGAAGAGATTGAAAGTTTCTGAACGACGATTACACGAACAGTGGAACGCCTCACTTCTTCAACGTTCCCATTAGAAAAACCTTCAACAGGCTGTTCTATCGTGAAACTCGAAAAATGTCAATTTTGACTGTTTGGATATTTTTCAAAAATATAATTACCGAAATACACAGTGGGAAAATATTTCAAAGCTTGTGAAAATCTTTTATAAATGTTTTACATTTGCTACGAAGTTGTTGCGCGCGAAGATCCAGGAGAAAGACACGTGTAAGTATCATACGTGAAAAGACTCGTTTTAAAGAGAGAGCACCAAGGGCGAGTCATCGGTGATCGTAGCGATAAACGCGCGTCCTCTTCATCGGTAGACGCACGGATTTCCATGCAAATTTATATTTCTGAGAATGTCTAGTCAAGAACGTTAAAAGCTTGATTTACTTGTTACGTATTATAGAAAGAGCTATTATTTTCCAAATTTTATACGTTTTTTCATATTACGTGCATCCTATGCTATTCTATAGTTTTAAGTCTCCTACAAACGCAGAGATATCGTTGATTGAACGCTAGGCTGGCTATCGGCGATCGCGACCTCGTCGCTTGCTACTTTATTCGTCCTTCGACAACTTTTTGCACGAACGTATCATTTGAAAAGTCCGATTATTATTTCTATGAATCTGCGACCTTATAATTATAGAAACAGACTGGGTTCGTTAATTGTAAAAAGCTGTCGTGAAACGAAGATCATTGAAGCGCCATCTATCGACTTGCAAAGCCATTCTACGATCCGCGGCACTGTATAAATCTGTCAAAGGTTAATTACCAAACTTTCAGCCTTCCTGAAACCTGTGGCGCTTATCTCTTTCACAGCATCGACTCCGACCGCTGTATGGTATTTCCACTGCTACGCGTATAATCGCAGTCCTCAATGCCACGATTCGAACAAATCTTCGCCAACGAGAAAGATCACACTCACTGCTGGAACACGGTGCGACTGACAGATCACCGAATCCACCTTACGCAGGATCGTTCGACTTATTACAATTCGATGGGAAGATAACCCGTGACGGGAAACGCGACGATCCAACGAACAGGATGGAAAAAAGGCGTAAGATGCGGCGAATGTGGATGGAAAGCGAGCGAGTACCGTCAGATGCACGGCGCATCGCTAGGAAGAAGGAGAACAGAAACGGAGAGAGGGAAGAATTAATCGAGAGAAGAGAGCGAAAAGGAAGGGAAAGAACGTAAAAGGAGGAAGAGAAAAAGGAGAGAAAGAGATGAATAGATAGAGAGAGGGAGAGAGAGAGAGAAGGGACACGGCGTCAACGATGCCTCTGTGCCGACACTGGCGACCGACTGCGACTCTCGTTCGCGTAATGCACGTAGAGCAAGTGAAACAGAAAAGGTGGGGGGTGGAAGGCGAGAGAAAGAGCAAGAAACGGCTCGTCGAGAATGACGAACAGAAGAGAATGGATTGGAAGTAACCGCGAACGCGAGGAGAACTCTCGCGACGACCGACACGCTTCGTTTCGTGGTCCGACCAACTGATCGCCAACCGACGCCACTTCTATTCGACACAGGGGACCACAGTTAACACCGATAACGAGTTACAGGTAGGCGCGTATTTACTTATGACGCATCGCCGTATCAGCGATCAGCTACTCAGTGACTCTCAACATGACCAACTCGGACAGTTTTCAGGCTTTCACTACACGCCTGGATTGCCTGCATAGTTGTTCGCGTTATTTCACTTACTACGGATACAGTTTAAGGTTATTTCGCTTGAATATTGCCAACTGCGATCTTAGCGAAACGTTGGGATTTTTTTCCTTCTGGACACGACTTTATGCCGCAAACCTCGAGCGGCGTTAAACGAGCCACGTGTTACATGTATCAGCGCTAAGCGGTAGCATTCACGCGTGAATCGTTTCAAACGTTTTTTACAGCGTTCTGTTCTCCGAGGTTATACTCGGTATATATTTGTTTGTTTATGTATTTAGTTACTCGACCAACGATACGAATCGCGCAGATTCTGATATCGTCTATAGAGTCACGCCACAAGTTCATCGAGATAGTTTGAAAAGTGCTGGCGATACTTGTTTGGGTATTATTTTCGCGGGAATCTTCGTGATTTTATCTATTGAAATGTCTCGCAACGAATTCAAAGAGCTTCGCCTCGTCGAGAAATATGTTCGGTCATAATGTGTCGACGTGCAGCCGTACAAGATAATCTTTTGTCAATGGCATTTGTTGAAACGTTCCTACGAGTTTTTGCACGATTTTTACAAGATTCCGTCATTAATTAAATAACGTTCGTACGAAAGTACGACAGGTGTTATGAAAATCGTTCGAAAAACGTCTCGTTTAGAGATAAGGCTACGCGCTAATACATTTCGCAGCCACTGTACAGTACGAAGGATACGAAGAAATCTCTTGGCTGTCACAAACGTATCGTACACTTTGTACACGTGTCGGTGAAGATTTTCGTGTTGCACCGCGAGGATCGAAGATCTCAAAGAAATCAGGTCGCAACTCGACCGTTCTCTTAGAAAAAAATGTTACACTTTCGTTAATTTTATATGTTGCATATATACAGGGTGTCCCGAACTTAAACGGCCAAACCGCGAGAGTTTATTTTACAGGTAAAAAGAAAAAAATAACGTTATACGAAGTTCGTCAATAGACGCTTTGTTACAGAGTTAGAAACAACAAATGTGGCGTGCACGTTGTAATATCGTGACGTGAATAATCATGAAATGTAACAATATAAGAAAAGATGATTACTTTTAATTCTTCGTTTCAGAATATCGTCCTTGCGGGCGGACACATGCTTCGCATTAACGAACAATGGAATTAATTACACTATGACGATCCTGAGAATTTTCCTGAATTTCAATAACTTCGCATAGCATTTTTTCTTCTTTCTGCCTGTACATTAATTTCCCCCTTGCTGATTTTCACGAGCTTCAAATATGTTGCCTAGGTCAACACTCTGGCCACCTTTCTCTTATACATATTACCGCCTTAGTTTTCCAGATATTACCAACATCCTTTTCTTCTTTTCCTTCTTTCTGCTTGTGGATCAAAGTCTCGCAGTGTGACCATTTAAGTTCGGAACATCTTGCATGCATAATCCTGACCATAAATACCCGGACACTATCGAGACATATTTGTGGATTTCGGGCAAACGTTTCTTTACACCTTGTACACGTGTTACGTATTAACATTAGAACTACCACACCAGACAAATTGGCTGGTTTTATAATTTTATTTTAGAATTTCTATTTCATGTTATATTTTTTTCCGCAATGATGTAATGACTTTCGCAACGATAACTAAAAGAATAATATAATGAATTTTATTTTGTTTTCTATGTACTCAAACTGAAAATAATTTTGTATTAAGGCTACCTATACCAATACTAGTCAAAATGATTAGTACTTGTCAAAGTGTAAAAGGATCCTGCAATCTGTTTATCGAACCCCAATTAACCAGTTTCCTCGTTTTCTACAACTTGCCACACGTTTTAAAAATGTTTATTGCATATCATACGATATGATGATATCCGTTATCAGGAAAATTCCGGCTGGATCGCTAGATGTTAACACTAGAAATACCACATCAATCAAAATGACTGGTTCTACAATTTTATAAATGTGTCAACCCCCGTTTAGAGATCATGGCCCCAGATGGATTAATAATAGCAAAAATGTACTACATAACATGGAATTCCTTCTGTAAGAAAGTAATAAATCAATAAATATTCTATTAGGTATTTTTTAAAGACTAGTCATTTTCACTGGTTTTAGTAGAAATAGCTTCGTTAACTATCGGTAGTTTTAGTGTTAATAAGAATGCGAAATTGCATAAACCGATATAATTGCACAGGTATAATTGCAGTCTATTTAAGACCATTCTCACATCATCTCACGACTCTCCAGTCTCCACGGATCTGTCAACTATTCTGAACACTACTGATACGTACTACGAACTACGATAAGCAACACCCTTGATAATAAGCGAGCAAAGAATAACGAGGCCCTGGTTGCTTTCCCCGAACGTTCTCCTTCTCCGTTACGATCGTCTCGAATTCTTTCTCGACTTAATCAGCTTTCGCGAATAAAAGGAATCGTCTGTGCCGACCTCGACACCGATATACGGTCGTTTGCAGTTGTGTCGATCGCGCTGAATCCCTACGATCCCGACGATGTTCTGTCCAAAGCGGTCTACCTCGTTCCGAGCCGATTCCATTCGCCGACTTTTGTCTCGTCGAAGCGCTCGGCCTGGCCGAACACAATTTGCCGAGAGCGAGCAAGCCGGGGAAACCGTGTCGCGATTTAGCCGCAAGGTAAACGACTGCTTGTGCAACATGTGCGAAACATTATCGGCACCGACGGCAAGCGTTTTCGAAGAAAGAAACAAAAAAATTCGAAGCTTGCAGCTCTTGGTATTTCGATTTGCAATTATTAGACAGTGGATTTTTAAGCGTTTAAGAGCAGAAATTGAAAGGTGCAAGTATGATTGAATATGTCGTGTAATATGCAAAAATAAAAAAAGCTATAGTACCTGCTGGAATATTTGCTCGGTGGAATAAATCGCTGTCTGGGTACTACTTTCTTAGTTGTGTTCGCCAGATATGAATTTGCATAAGTATCCGCAGTCTAGCAACGACAGAGAATAGATCACGTCTCAATGATTTCGATAGTTTAGGATTTAGAGATAGAAAAAATAGTTGAACATTCGGTACAACTCAATCGAAATATTCACGTTTCTATTGGGTTGGCGACTAAGTGATTGCGGATTTTGTCATTTGGTGGTATTGATAAAATCCGCAACCACTTAGTTACCAGGCCAATATTATATTTTCAACATTATAATAATAGGAGGTCTGGTTACTCTTAACTTTTTACTTGTTGCCGTAAATCGTTAAATATTATGGTAAATTGAGACTGAAATAAGAAGAATATCTGGATCGATTGAAAAATAATTGCAAAACCTCAACATCGAACGGATGCAATTAAATTCACTTCACTTAGCTTCGGTTTCCTTAGCTTTTTCTTATTTTTTTATTTACACTAATTAATATCGACTATCGAGTTTATCGATATCAACCAACTGTATATAGCTGGCCGAGATAAGATCAGGCGCAAGAATTAGATTAAGGAATTTCATAAGAAGTATATTTGATATATTTGCTATAATTGAAAGTATCCAAATACTCATGCACGGTATCCTACACGTACGGCAAGGTTATTTACAATAAGTCGCATAAGCTTCAACGTGTTCAAATTTTTGACACGGACTAAACAGATTTGTCGTGTATTACGAGACGCCGACAGTTTGCCATACCTACGATAACGAAAGAATGAGAAACTGCCTCAAACCGTAGGTGCATTAAGAGGAAATATCGAAAACGAGAAACTGATTCGACTAATGCCATCGTAGAGCGAGCGTGTACGTATAATAAGAAATAATGCAATAAACAGGAGAATAAAAAGGGCAAAGCGATAGACCGAGAATAGCGTAGAAAGCGATCAGGAACGTTGCCGCGCCGCTGGTTATTATCGATAAGAAACGGCCAAGTTTTCTTATCTACGTTGAGTTCTTCGAAAAGTAATACGCTTTGTGCAAGGCACACTTCTATTCTTTGTTGGTAGTACTACTTATGTACATATGCACACATCCAACGTGCGTGAGTGTGAGCATTTTTCTGGAAGGAATGGAAGCTTCTTATAGAAGCGAGCGAGAAAGCGGCAAACGTTCTCGCTATGTCTCGGTTAACGGTTCGAGGCTTGGTCGTCTAGACGAGCATCGTTTCTTCCACTCTTCGTTAATATTTATAGAGTTGAAACGTGCAATTACGCGAGGAAACGTCGTTGGCTGGATAATACGCGTAGACACGCGCTCTCGTGCACCACGAGGCACGCGTATCTCGCCCATTCCGCCTATAATTTCCTTACTCTTCCCGATATCTTCGAATTTCTTTCGAATATCGTTACTCGCGGTAATATTCGGACACGTGCACCGTCTGTTACAATTAATGCTAATAAGCGCGCAATCTCGCGATACCTTGTAGTTTGTCATAAAGAAAATGGTGCAAGTTAGTCTTAGGTCTCAGCCTGAAGCCGACAACTCACGAGTCTGGTTCAGCCACGACCAGTCAAGTGGCAAGTAACGAGCAAGCAACTTGTTATCAAACGTTTAAGGCCCGACCACAACTTTTTAGGTTCTTACTGATTGTTGATATCTGACAGAAAGACAAATCTTAACGACCACATTTACGTGTTACGGGTCTTTCGGAAATTCTTTCCTTTTTCAAAAAATATGCGACATCAACCGAGCAATAGTTCGTGCTTACAGAATCAGCAAACGTCCTGGTTTTATAAACGCGAATGTAAATATCAACTTCTAAATTTCGGTGTTCGCGCATGGCAAGTTACTATTGGGTTGGCAACTAACTGATTGCGGATTTTGTCATTTGGTGGTAATGACAAAATCCGCAATCAATTAGTTTCCAACACAATAGATTCCTTGCTACTTGCTTGTCGTAGGTACCGAGCCAGTGCCTCAGCCAGTAAGAGTTTACGTAACTCTTGTCGATTATGTGCACTGCTTAGCTCTTCGTACGAAATTTCACTGCAACGAAACTTTCTTTCTCGACAATGGGCATTTCTGGGCGCGAAAATAATACAGCAAGGTTAGTCGTTCGACACGGGATAAAACAGCGGTCGGAGAAAAGAGCTCGCCTCGACCGAAATAATTTTCTCCCCTAACGAAAGTCGAAGGGCGCGCGTCTGCACCAAAATAGGCGGATGCGTGAGCCTCTGCTTTACGTTCTCGAATTCATTCATAGAAGCGAGACGGCTGTACCACGTACAGGAAGAGCGCTGTAAGAAGAACGAGACAGAGAAATAGAGGGAGGGAGCTGTGATTCAAGTGTCGGAGGCTTAAATCCGCCGTAGTCGTTGTGATCGTTCTCGTTTCGTACCGGGGGAATACCGTGTCTTCGACCGTTGTGTTTATACCTACTCGTAGCTTCTGCTTTCTCTGTTGTGCCAGAGGAACGTCTCGGTTCTTTGAAATCAAGAAGATAGGAATGGCTGGCTGCAGGGAGCTGCGAAGGAAAGCAAAGTATGCGGAGGAGCAGATGGTCGTTGAAGATGTGGTATTAGGACGAATCACATGAGACCAAACCGCCATCCCCTCGTACGTTTTCAACCATTCTTATTTACAGGTATTCGGCGAAAACTTTTCGAGTTGCCTGTCTGTCTTTCCACATTTTTTGTTCGAAGATTTACGGTTGGTTTCATAGAACTCGAACGTAGCATTCAAATTCAAAAAGTTAGTTGAAAAAGAAAATCTTAGAGTGCGAAATGTAGTTAGTCGCGGAAGTATTGTCGGACGCTTGTAGAGACTTTTCGCGAATATGTTATGCGTATTCTGTAAAAGATTTTGGAATTTCTTTAGCACTGTGATTATTTCTGTAAATCTAGTTTTTCCTTTGGAAATCTGGAAATCTACACGGAAACTGCGTGCTGTGAACATCAACGCGATAATATGCACAATAGTCTGCAATCTAATCTAACAAATAAGACGCGAGAGAAAAACTGATGCAGCAACCGCTTCGACGAAAGTTGCAATGGAGGTTGCCGTGGGTCAGCGAGATTGCTGCACTCGTGCGGTGTGCATCGAGAAACGAAAAATCATTGTATATATATACCGCGCATATCTATGTAGCTATATACACACGTAGGTAGGTATATCGCGCGTACGTGAAACTGGACGCTGACAGCTGGAAACTGGTTTCTAGAGAACGGCCGTACTCGAGTTGCTTGCGAGAATGAGACGAAACAGGAGGAGTAGGAGGCAAGGAGAGAAACAGAAATAGATGGAAGAGAGAAAGAGCGGAGAAATGGACGTAGTACAGCGTCCATCGTGTTCCGAGTACAGAGGTATCGGACCAGGAAACAAAGGAACGACCCAAAGAGCAACGCTGAACAACAGATACAGGGGCACACGAGTTAAGCATTCACGAAGTTCAACGAAACGCGTTCGACGAACACGTCCGATACACGTACATACGTGTTATAGCTGTAGAGGAGAACTCGAATTTCTTAGGTCGCAAGATTTCGATCTTTCCGATCGAATCGAGTTAAGCGTGAATTATTTTCAAAGATAGAGGAGAGAGAAGAGGAAGAGACGATTTAAGATAAAGCGTGCATGCGTGATCATACCTAACTCTACGCAGCCATTGTGCTCCCTTCTTTCGAGGGAGCAACGAGATTCGTCGTGAATACGAACAACCTGCCGTATACCTCCGACACATTCTTTCACCTTTCACCTGCGCGAGTATACTTAGTGAATCAGAAAAGTAAGCTTTTTCAGATAGACCTCCTATCAACGAAGATATCCAAGCTATCGATAACAATCGCTCGTGTCGTTTGAATATTCCAAGTTACGCGCCAACGTGGATCGAATTAAAGTAAAAGCAATATATACAAAATCGAATGTAAAAGAAATAATCTACAAAAAAGAAAATAAATAAGAAATACAAAAATAAAAAAAGGAATAATAATAAATCTACATATATATATGTACAGTAGGAGATTTTCCTCTGTTCTATCAACGTAGATCGTTTACTCACCATGATGAAGGAAAATGATACACTGGTGCGAGAGCAGCAAACTTCGACGAACATCCAAGGATACACGAGATGAAAAAAAACACGCGACACTGACAAGTAGCTGATTGAAAAAGGTTCTGATGAATAACTGGCACCGTTGTCGAGAGAAAAATACGGCGATTCGGCGTGAGCTATGATAGGGAAAAGAAAAGAACGTGGGAGATAAAAAATCACGAGAGTGCACCGGTAAAGGCACGCCGGGCCCGGAGCGGACGAACGTCAGGCCGACGGCGATGCAACAAGTGACAGACAAGAGGCTCGACTCTTTTAGTTCGCGTTGCGGCTACTTTACCGGATGGCGCTACTGCTCGGCCCAAGCCGAATACGAAATTCAATGGCACTCGCCTTTTGCCGCCATTTCCTTCGTCCTTCCGAAATTCTTTTCGACCAGACTGGAAACGTCGCTTCACGAAAGTATCCCAACACTTGTATACACATCTTTACGAATACATTATAAGCGTTGTACGAAACACTTCGAAATTTCATTGATACGGTTACGCACGAAACTCGATTACAAAGTAGAAGCTGGAAAGAAATCTGAGAATACAAGGATCGCCTATTTTGAAAATGATGTGTGCAAATGCATTGCAAAATTTTTTGCAAAAATATATCGTTGATATTTACATACAATTTATAAGTTCAATCTCGAAATATTCGTTTGTTTTGATCGATCGAAATCTCGTTGATCATCAATGGAGTTGATGTACGATCGTTCATTTAGAAAGTGGTGTAATTGCGAACAGGTGGTTGCCAGTAATCCGCAGAAGTGCTCCATGTACAATTTTGTTGTAAAACGGAGAAGAGCAAATTTAGAACTGCAGATTTGTCATCGATCGATCCGGGGAAATTGCAAAAATTTGAAAACATCGCGTTAACAACTTCACATGGTAATAACGTTAGACTGATTACACGCGGGAAATATAAGTATACGATGCATTTATTGCCTTACATAACACCGAAATAAAAAATAGAATGTACTTAACATTAACCTTACAAGCATTCTGTTACGGTAAATAAGTAAATGTTGAAATGAAGCAACAGCATTTTGTTCTTTCTGCTCTTATTTATAAGCGAAAGTGGATTAAAGCATAAAACGTAAATTTCAATCAATCAAAATTTCACGAATTGTACGATACAGTCATTTTGAAGATGGCGTAAATTCATTCATAACCATGAAAGAAGATATAGTTAATTCTCAATAAACCGTTTCGAAGCTATGATGAATTTATTTGGATTTGACAATCGACGGAGATGCAAATATCTCGATATCTCGAATCAAAGGAAAATGGATTTACATCGTTTTCAAAATAAACGTAGAGATTACAAAATATTTATTCGGTGGGTAATACTTATTACATGTAAATAATACATAAACTGGTTGCTCATACTGTGTAATATGTATAGAACGATATAATATTTGGCAAGAATGAAACGTCATGGTACAAAATATTTCAATATATCCTTGTTCTCGAGGCAAAATGAATAAAATTCGCGTGGCAGTGATCGTACAGAAAACAACAAAATGAAGTAAGCGAGCGCACAATCGATTCGGTTCGATCGTTTGATCGATCCTGAAAAGATGGTAAATCCTTGGATCACAAAATCCTTTCGAATGCTGCTAAACATCGCCGAGAGGTGACAGCACGAGTTTTACCAACGATACGAGTCGGTCGGCTCGACACACAGCCGACCGATTTCTAGGAGAGGACGTGGAACGCTTTTTCGTATCTCTTCGATTTTGTTTACGAAACGTTGAACGAATAGAATTCGGGTGTACCAAAATATTGAAAAAATATTAAACTAAAGAAAGACGCGACAGAATTCTGCGAAACGATGAGAAGCCTTTACACAAAAAATCGCGTAATCGCGAAAGCGAAAAAATATAGCGACACGTAATAGCGCGATAGTCGCCCCGCCGCGACATGTCGTGAAAGTGTTAAAAAATTCTGAATCTGTCCTGGTAAATAACGTGGATCGTTTCACCTTGGTATGCTAATTGTAAGGATTAAGAGAATTACGGTAGCTCGATGTACATACTCGCATACATAATATCGAATGCCAGCTGAAATGTGGAACGCGCAATTGTACTTGCCGCAATACACCTCTTGACATTTACACACGGAAGATCCTGAATATCTTTCCAACCGCGACGACGCCGAGAGGAGTTCGAACAGCGACCTGTCTGGAATTGATTTTATCGGTAAACAAAGCGATTCACGAGCCGAATCGAAGGAAGGCCGACACGGTGCTACCTTTCGTAGATGTCGATTGTTCCTTCTAGAATTATTAGGTTATAGATACAGTGATTCGCGAAAATAATCGAAATTTTTATGAGCATATTATTTATTTGCGTTATAGGAAACATTTTGAAATTTCGTTGACATTGTACCAGGATAGAACTATAGCGACTATAATATGTAGAACTAACTATAATATGCGTAATACTAACGTATATTGTATGAACAGGACGGTTAAGAGGTTAGTAAATTTCCAGAGTCCACGTGCAAAATCGAAAGAAACTAAAAGTCAAACGAAAAAATCGTGTTCTTTATATGTTTTGCAATAACCAAGCGAACTAAACAGCGTCGAGCTTCCTGCCGTTAATAATTTCTCTGTCAGGTAACTTTATCCTCTGCGGACGACACGGTGGAATTTCAAGGATAATCGTCGTGTCTAGTCAACAAGACCATGGAGGCTTTCTTTAGCCTCTTGGAAATTTACGACCTCTCACCATATTCTCGAATGAATTTCCGTCGATTCCACACAAAGGATTATGTGGAATCAAGTTAAAAATAGCACGCTGTCTTTCCAATCCTTCGCCTTTGTTACCCAACGTTTCTCTCAATTTCGTTCAGAACGATATGTACTTGAAACGCGTTACGACAATGAATGAACGTATCCGATGGAGGCAAGCGCCATGACAAACCATTCCAAGTAATAATAAATAATAGAAGTTTTTTCGACGAGCAATAATAAGCTGATACTCGTAAAAGGGAAACAAAGTCAGGACTCAGGGGACGATAGCAGGATATCTGGCATTCTTGCCTACGGACAGGTACGAGGTCCGTGTCGTTCACTTTCACTGCTTACGCTCGATCTAACTATAAAACACGTCCTAAGCGGACCGATTCGTTCGTTTCGGGGAACGATCGATTCGATCGCCGCTCAATCGTTCGCTCAGTCGGCTTCGTGTTACCAAACTGTGATTCACTAGCCCTGGAAAAGCAATTTTCCAGCGAGACGTTACTCGATCAACGTTCCAAGTTCACGCTTTGAAAGCGTGAAAGTTCGATTCTTCTACGAGACTCTGCTCGCGTAAAGTATCGAATTTTTGAAAAATGTTGAATTTATCGGCGAGAAAGGGTCTAAGGAGAAGCTCGTGTAACTCGAAGGAATACTCTAACCGAAATTGGACGGGCGCGTGGGCAATGGCGTGGATATCGCGTGGATATCGCGTGTTTCGCTGGCTCAGGATATACCAAAGTCGCATGCACGATAGGTGGATGTGGATGGGTTCGGCCACGGGTGGTTGGTGCCAGAGTGAGAGTGAGAGAGTCATATATATATAGAGAGAAGGGGAAACTAGACTCGGCACTCCAAAGTATACAGCCTCCGCGATTGCAGTGGTGTGCTTTCGGTTCCCTCTACACGATATTCATTCTTCGCGGCTTCGCGCCCGTGGTAACAGTCCGATCCACGTTTCCACGTTGCACGCGTTGCAGCAGGACAGCTTCCGGAACCAGCTTTTCGTTCATCCATCATCATTTCGTCGACCTACCAACCACTACCATGAAGCTCGCGATTTTCGCGTAAGTATTCCATCCGCGATCCAATATAACGCGAATAGCTCACTCTTGCCTTTTACTTTGCTCGCGCGAATCTTTGCACTTTCCCCGTGACCAGTGCTACGATTCCACTCCACGCATAATAATACGAGTATTTTTTCAAATTTCCTGTTCTCTCGAGCAGTGATCTTTCAAAAATTGTACATTTTCCTTCGATCGCCGTGTCACGTCACTTTTTCCGAGTAGTAGCCTGGCTTGAAATTTGCGCAAGACGTTGCAAATGTTTGGATACAGCGCGACATTTACGGATTACGGGTATTTACGATAGACAGTGATTGAATCGGTGATCCTTTCGACTTCCACTTTGAATCAAGGCCTTCGAAAGGTGTAGTTAAACGAGCTACACGTTTCAAGCCCTCTGGTATTCGGTATCTGTCGCAAGTGATCATTGAAATCAGGCTCGAGCGAATTTCCATCGCCACGCGAGTGCAAGCAGAGCGAGCGAGTAATAAATAAAAGAATAGAGAAATGCGTTATGCAAACGCTGATAGACCGTTCGATCCTGTTCTCAACCAGGAAATCAAATAGAAAACACAGCCATCTAAAACGTAGTAATAATAATAATAATCGATCAACGAATCAGGATCGCAAACATCGCGCAACGTGTCTCGCGCAGTTATTCTCGATTCTCAAGTTACCGTTGCTTTCCCTTGACATTATCTACGTGCATCGTCTATCGCTACATTAGCGAGACCAGTTAAAAGACGAGTCACCTTACGCAACGGTTTTTGAAAGCCATCGAAATTTTGTTTGCGTGTAATTTCTCGCCGTACGTGACGAAAGAACGTGCACTAACACCGTTCTTTCATATTTTTCTCCAAGTAACCACGAAAACGAACAACCGTAACGTTATGTCACAACCGCGATCACGGTTGCTGGAGCGAGCAATAGAATTGCGTCAGGATAAGGCCGGACACGAGAAAGCACGAAACACCTAATCCTTTGACCGTGGAATCACGTTTTACTCGGTTGATCCGAGAAAAGTTGAAATTTCTCGGCTACTTTGAAATCGTGTTACGAAAAGCCATTGTTTTATATTCTTCAGCCAACTTGGCCTAAGTTTTCCAAGAAGGTTTACGGAGGCGTATTTTCTTCTGTTTCATAAGGAATCACCTCGTGCCCGATTCCTACGTGCTGTTCGTTATTCGGCCGGACCCTGTATACATATGTATGTAGAGGCGATCGAGTTTCACCGATTTTTCGGTGAATGTTATTTTAGAGGTAGAGGCGGGCCACGGGTTTCGGCTAGTTCCCGTGACATTTGTCAGCCGTCTCACGTACTCGCGTGATTCGTACTCGAAACGGGGCGACAAATGCTGGGAGTAGCGCGAGTTGCACGAGCCAAGCCAGAGAAAGTGAGTTTCGTACGTGAATGTCACAGGTCACGATCCAGCTGGTGTATACGCGGATCTACAACGACAAGCATGCGAGTATCGTGCTCTCCGGCGCACGCCGGTTTTGTCCACCGATCGTACGTTACGATCCCCGTGCACACACCAGATTCCCCTCCTTCGGGAGGACGAGCAACGTCCTCGGATTCTATTTTCGATCCTTGGCGAAAGTTGTACGACCGTCGAGTCCGATATCCTGCGAGGGACGCGTTAACGCGTCGCGGAACCAACCTGATTCCTTTCGGGGATAGAACTTTTATTAAAACACGCTCGGCACGCTTCTCTTTCTTGTTCGATCGAACCATCCTATTAGATCGGTTTCGTACGAAACGTTAGAACGTTTATATATACATACGAATTTCTACAAATGTCAGCAGTGTTCCAATAAGAATTTGTTGAAATATTCGAATAATAGAAGGTTGCATAAATATCCATAGTTTGGTAAGAAGAAATTTGCACGTTCACGTGCAACTGTTCGAGTCTCGATGGTCGAAAAGATAGAGATCGTCACCAACTAGGAAGCGGACGAGAGCAGCTGCGATCGATTATTCAGTTCGTTGGCGTTCGCCAAGAACGAAAGCGTTTCCTAGCCCTGAGCTATCCTCCGTGTGCACGATCATCGCGCTTCCTTTCACTATCGTTCAACATCTTCGCTTTTCAACTTGGCGAGATTCTGCACTTGCAGTGCACGGTTATCGTGGTAACTAGGCCTAGCTGGCGTTAAAATATAATCGTTTACTCGGCAAGCAACAAATTCTTAACTCTACCTAATCAATTCGCCTTTAAAATATCTGTGAACACGTATCGACGTTGAACCGGCCATTCTATATAATGGACCAATGCCGACTCGACGATCGTATCCGTACAACACGCGACAACACTGAACAAACGAATATCCACTGATACGGGAGAATAAAAAACATTGGCAACACTGGAAAATCGTTTAGATCGACGTTAACACTTTACCGACCGATAGCGGCTCAACAGCATACGCACGTCCGACCGGCTTTGTTTCAGTTTAGACTCTTCGATACTATTCTTTTCGTTCATCGCGAACGGTAAGTTTTTCAAATTGGTATAAAACTGTGGGAGCTTACAAAGCAACGCAACTGACATAACTGAGCAAGATACCTTAGTATTAAATAATAAATTACTGCTCAAATAATGAGGAGAATTATTAGCGACAAAACGCCGATTAGTAGGCTATCGGTCGGTAAGCGTCGGCGACAAAAAACCAATTAATCGGCTATCGGTCGGTAAAGTGTTAATAACGACCATTATCTGTAAAATCTATCATTATCGTTTCAGTTATGCTGTTCGCTGTAAAGTAACAGAATTTTCATCATTGACGAGTTTTCTGCACTGGCAAGTACGTTCCAGTAACAACTGTTGTATTTACAACGCGTTTGCTTTGTAGATTGGTGGTGGTCAGCTGTCTGATAGTCGTGGTAAGATCGGCGGAAGAGGAATACGATTACGAGGAAGAGCCGGCAGCTCCAGTGACCCCTGCACCGGCTAGATCGAATTCTGGTCGACTGGGCGGACTATTATCTTCGCGAGGACGAGTAAACGTTGGAAGGAAATCGTCAGCGCCGGTGAGTTGCGACTCGTTTGGAACGAACCATCGAACCGAACCGATAAACGTGCTTTGTCTCTCTCGTTCCAGGCGCAATCGACCACCGCCAAAGCGGTCGAGCAGCCGGTGGAAGTGGAGGAAGAGGGCGAAGAGGAATTCGACGATAATCAAGATCAGCAGGAAGAAATTCCCACCACGACCACCGAATCCTCGAAGAAAGTTCGCGGCGGTGTCAGACCTTTCAGGTAATCGCAACTTCCATTGTCTAGAATTCCGAGCGTGTTATGGTGGAACAGCGCGGAATCTCGATTGCTGGAACATCGATCAGTAGATTAGAATTCGCGGATGGTTTCCGGCGAGATAGAAATTTTCCATCAATTCGAATATACTGTTCGAATAAGATAACGAAAAATATCGGTTGGTTTCAAGGTCGAACCAGGATCTCTTAGCCGCGTTAAAGAGGAGAAGAGCTCAAGTAGGACCCTCGCACCGAGAAACGTCTGGTACGCAAGCCGCCTTGGAATCGACAACACCAAAATCCAAGTAACTATGACACAGAATTTTTAATAGTCTTTCTATTGTAGCACACGATTTTACATTAACCTCTAGCGTGTACATTAATGGCACTTTATTCCACATACGAGTAAATAACGGGAAAAAAGGCAGTGATATTTAAGACAGCAGTCACATCATCTTTAACGTTATTGCGGTTCGTCCAGGACAGCTTTTTCGAAATAAAAAAATTAACAACGTTATA
This sequence comes from Bombus affinis, assembly GCF_024516045.1. Classification (NCBI taxonomy): domain Eukaryota; kingdom Metazoa; phylum Arthropoda; class Insecta; order Hymenoptera; family Apidae; genus Bombus; species Bombus affinis. The sequence goes on from NC_066359.1 coordinate 1,549,722, forward strand.
GAAATATAAAATACCAAACGTTTGTTTATGGCTATTTGGTATAAGACAAGGAGCAGGAAGATGATTGTTCAGTGGGTTACGAACAATGAAATGTTCTGATTTCCAGAGCGACCACACACAGCCGCAGCAAAAGCACCGCCAGCGGTGCGAACGAAGCGAAATCATCGGGACGCGGCAGGTTCGGAGGATCCAGGGGAAGCAAACCTTTGCAAGAAGAGGTGGAGGAAACCCAACGAGAGGAGGTGCAAGTGAAACCGAAACCTTATCGCAGAGGATAAATCGATAGTAGAAAGGGATGCGAGTTTCCAGCTTTGTTTGACTTGAACGCGGAACGAAACAATTAAAAGGATTGCAGCGACCAACGTCGATCTGTTCGGAGCGGCGTGAACTTTTTCCCTTCTTTCGGACGAACACACGAAACTTGCAACGAAAGTCTCTCTTTTATAATCCGCGTTTGAAAAATTAGAACGCGACAAATGAACGCGCGGCAAAAGAAAAGCGCCAGATACTCGTGTAACATTTGCGTACTAAAAGTACATTTCGAAAACTATGACATGTATATAGAAGAAGGCTGCCATTCACCGAATACTCAAGGTACTTACTGTATAAATGTAAATTAATAACAATAAAATTTCTAGAAACAAACACTTGGAAAATACGTACATAATTTATTAATTAACGGGTGTAACGTGATGGATTTCGAATTGGAATTTTCGAGATCTGGTGAGCGTTACAATGTGACTAACCTTGACGAGTCTAGGAATCGGCAACTAACGCCACGATCTTTATCTCGTAAGTTACTTTCCTTCGGGCGTATTTACATAGCCGCGAGAATGATGTGGGATGTAAGCAGGAGAAATTCCAACCACCGACTTTGGAATGTCGAGGGCGTGCTCCATCTGCACTCTCGCATTCTCATCTTTTATACATCTCGCGCGTGCACCACTCCCAAACTTTGAAATCTCGCCGCTAGCAACCGACAGCCTTACAACCATCATGTTTGTAGAACACACTTGGCATCGACGATTCGTCTTCGTCGCGTCATTTTGCCGCCTCTACTTCTATCGGTCTTCCCCTTTAATATGTTTGTTAATTTAGCCATGTTCACGCAGGCGCTATGACCTGAAAGAATGATGACCTTTTGGAGCGTAAAGTACGCATAAGGTAAGAATTTTGAAAGCAAACGGGATATACCGTCGAAAAATACAAAGGAGCTAGAAAATCAAACGTATTGATAGAAAGACGATTAGAACATGAGAGATGGAAAGGAAGTGGATGGAATGGGAGAAGAAGAAGACGAAAAGGAGGAAGAGAGGAGAGGGCGAAAGGCGAACTCGACCAGGCTCTGTTGTGTATACGCGAGAGGTAGGAAAGTGAGAGGCAGTATCTCGTCGGCCTTGAAGCCTTTGCGAGAAGCATTTCACTCGCAAAGACCATCCGAGTCGCGTCACCGGTCTGATAACACGGGAGGACGTTGAGAAGCGAACTCGAGAAATCGAGAAATCGAGAAATGTCGTCGGCAGAAGCCGGGAGAAGTTGTTTTCCTTAAAACGTACTTCATACATTTACCAATTATTTGAATAAGATATCTGAAAAATCATTGCTTCAATGACACATCGCTTTATCAGTGACTTTCTTACGATGTCTTATGTATACGATTAAACTTGAACGCGTATTATTATTCGAGGATAATCGATAATGTTGTTTCGTTGTCTTCTAATTTACGATTTAATATGCCGTAAAAAATATCTTCCAAACGCGAAAAAATAAGAAATGTTTTCGACCTCTGGAATATCCTAGCGAAATATTTAGAAAGTTTGCTTATATTCGGTAATGTGTAGTGTTTATATTCGAGTAGCTACGAGTATTCAAATTTTGGCGGCTACTGTTGCTTAATGAACGCTATTTCAAGAAATAAAAAAACTAGACGTATCTTCGAGTCGATGGCATTTAATTAAGAATCACGAATGATAGATGTCCTATTCACCGGTAATCCTTGACTGGGACTACATTCCATTAAGAATTTCCCGTTTCACTCGACCTCTACCACGGTACACGACCGATATAGACAAACCACGACCGTTTCCATTGTTACATTAACCTCTGGAAACGTATCACTATAATACAATAAAGTCTTCGACGTGTGAAAACTGTTGTTCGGTTAATTGAATTTCTCGTATAATAAAACAACCAGTTTTCTAATTACAAAGTGTCGAATTTATTCAGAGCGTCAAAAATATTCAACCGGGGGTAGAGAAAATTGCCAGGTTATTTTAATATTTAAAAGCTTTTTACCCTGGCAAAACTACGCTAGGAGGAGAGTATCGTGTTTGGCCTCGATGTATGTTCGTCGTTTGGCCCTGCAACTTCAAAACGGCTTAACCGACTTCAACTTTGTAGGTCTCGATCGATTCCTGTCACGGCAGTGTTGTAGGTTATGTAACGTGTGCGCCTAAATCGGCGAATTCAGCAACGGAATCTGTCTATTTTCTTCTTCGTTTACACAGCGCGTTTATTTATAGGTTTCACAATGATTATAAAAATCGTCACAATGACGATCAATTTTTTTTAGTTTCACGTATCATTCGTTTTAACGTTTACTTTTTCAATTGCTAGTTTTAACTATCACGTACTGTGAAAGATATTTGGCAGGCGCATTTTTCCTTCCATCGATTACCAATTACCGAGATAAACAGCTATTATAAGATCGAATATATTACACGTCTACGTGACCCGAGAGCCTACTTGGCGCATCACGTGCAAGTGACTTTTAAAAGTGCACCTCGCCATGCATATATTCGTGACTCGTGTCCAGAGACGACCAGTGCTACGTTGACCTTTCGATAATGTCGTCGAAGTCGGCGGCTGCAGCTGCGGCAGATGCAACGCTAATAACGATCGTGCTTCTCATCTGTGTACGTGGCGCCTTCTCCTAAGCCAGTGGTTCTTAACCTTTTGTCTACCGCGGACCCCCTTTAGATAATTTTTCTGTCGACACGAGCCACCAATATCTAACTCGAACTTGAAATCCTCGAAAATTAAACGTTGTAACGTTGGTACCCGTGCAGTGTCCAACCTTTTGGACAAAACTATGCGAGCAAGGACCTCGTAGCAGGTTAAGAATCGCTGTTCCGAGTCATTTTAACGCCACTGCACTTTCTAACGCGATCGAGAAGATGCATGCAAAAGTGTAGAACGTCGATAAGTTATCAGTCCCGAACCTTTCTGTTCGATCGAGTACGACATAGTCGAGGACGATCGAAAGTAAGGCTATTGCCGGAAGGAAATTGCGTAAACGTTTCTCGAGCTTGCCCGAACGTTAGAAAGTTTCAAATATCTCGTGTCGCCAGTCGTTCCGAAAAGTTATTCACTGCAACTTCTCTAGCTAGGGATTTTCACGTATCGATTATATCAATCCTTGATAGCATGATCGACATACTTTATTCGTCGCGGCAAGTATTAATACTGTGAGGAATTCTTTTCAGAACAAATGTATTTTTCGAAGAAATTAGTAATAATTAGCGATGCTGTTGGCTGTCGTCTATCACGGTCTTTGTAACATAAACGCGTGGATTATTGAAAAAGAAAGGAAGTAACCTACAGAAACGTAATACCAACGAAGTCACGCAGAACGTGTTCTCGGTGGTTTTTAGTTACTTTGCTAAGATTATAAATCTTCCTTCGTTCCTAGTCCTTTCCTATTGCGTTCTATTGCGTATGAAATGGTCGATTTCGTTCGATAGAATCTATTAACTACGAGTGTTGTTAAATAAGACTTGTCAGACGTTGGCTGAACGCTTCACATTTAACCAAACACAGCGTGATCGTTGTTTCGTCGATCGTTTTATCGAATTGCAAATCGATATGGAAATTTTCGCGAAACTTGAAATTTGAATGCTTTGAATTGAAATTGAATGAATGAAATGAAATTGAATGGAGATCGACTGAAATTTGAATGAAACTTAAAGAAATCGTAAAATCGATACGGATTTTTAAAAAGCCATAGACTAAGAGAAGAGAGAAGCTGCTGTGGACGTGAAAAACGAAGAATGGAAACGTGGAAGTAAGAAATTGGAAGGAAGCCACCTTAAAACACCACACCTTAGTGCGCTAAGAACTAAAAGAGGACATAAATTGTATTCTCAGGAGAACAACGGGAGAAGACGGTGAACAACAGTTCGTGTCGCAAAACGGAAAGTTGTTGCGAAACGAGGAAACGATTATAGAAATGCAACGGTATTATTTCTCATTATATTGCACAAAACTGTAACGCGGCGCGCTCGGTTGTTCGTTATGAGCTGTATGGTGCATTTCCCCCAGGCAAATATACGTCTGCGCGACGAGAATAACTCGTAATTGTACTTCATTTAGCGGAGCTCGTCAGCTCTTGTGCTCACCTGCTTGAAAGGCACGTATAATCGGATTTATCGTTCTTTTCGATGCTCTTGAAAACGTTTCAAACGCGACGCCTCTTACAACACGGAGCGGAAAAGGCATCGAGTCGTTGAAGGAAGATCGACGATGGTAAGTAGAGAAAAGAGTGGAAAGAGCGCGTAAAAAGATATACCGTCAGCTTTATTTTTGTAGGTTAAGCGAAGAAGCGAGATTCTACGACATAGAATAAGACGAAAGTGAAGAATAATAGAATTAAGTTGCAGACTCGCTTACTTATCTCAGGCTGATGGTCAAGTAATTGAACTTGGCTTTACTTGCTATACACAGAAACAAAGTTAGAACTGATTAAAACTGAACATAATACGGTTATACGACAGTTGTATCGATTCTTTGGTTATTCTCCCTCTTTGTCTTGAAATATCTTCCTATACAAATTTTACTCGTTACGCTTTATTCATTCCGCTTATCCTTTGTCTATCTGTTATTTTTACCATGCGTCAGTTGCTGATCGTTGAGGTTGATTCATAGAATAAAGAGCGAAGGAATTTGTAATAGATAAATATATTGAAATAAATAAAGGTATAAATATAAGTATAATGATTCAGATCCTCACTCTTACAGTCTTACGATACAATAGAAGAAGCTATGATAGAGAGCACGTATTTATAACAAAGAACATTACCAAAAAATTAACCTTGTAGCTCTAGCTGAAACAGCAATTGAAATTTACTTATGTTTCTTTTGTTTCTAGACCTTGTATTTGAAAACATAATTTATATATTCAAGGTCCACAAATCTTCACCCTCGTCTTCCGCTCTTGAGCTTCTCTGTTGGTGATTTTCCTTCTTTTCCTCCTTTTCTTCTCTATTTTTAACCAGCTTGTACATCTTCATTTCTTCGACACTGAAATTCATTCCATCTATCATTTCACGTTCCTCCTCGCAGTATCTCGACGAGCTTTCCCCTTTTCCGGGCAACGTATATTTTTCCTTTTCCTCTTTCAGCCAGAACTTTTTTGCCCCTTCGACATCCCACCGCATCTTTTATCTCCTGAAGATGATTCGCCAGATCCGCCGTGCTTCATTTTTATGAATCTTCTCAAAATCGTTCGTTGCACGAATTCACGGGTCACGCTGCGTAATGGCGTGCAAATACGTTGTTTACGACCTGTGAACACGAGCATGATGCGCGATGACTATGATTTAGAATAAGACGAAAGCGAAGAATGAGAAACTTGCGTCGGAGACTTCCTCATTTCCAGATATGTTACGGAATCCTCTCCACTTGGTTCGTGGCGTGAATTTAGGGCCCACGGCATACAAACGCCTTGTTTACGACCTCTGAACACGAGCATTACGTCTGGCGCGATAATACGGCCGACGGCCCAGAATAAAACGAAGCATTGCTCGATGGAGAGGAAGAGGAAAGGACTTTCTCCGAGCGGAGATCCTTGTTCGCTTTCCCTGATATCGTATCCGTGCGCGTTTCTGCGTCCCAAAGGTTCGACGTAAGGGCGTTGTGATGCAAAGTTGCAAACGTACGATCCACGTCCTAATTTTCAGCGTATCGATCCATTGAAAGGCAACTTACATTTTACAATGTTTCGTAACGCGATTACTCTACGACGCGCGTGTGTGCACAACTTTAATTACTTTCGAGTTGGTTTCGGCCGGTTTGCCAAATTACCGAAAAGCAAAGTCGCCTTCTTCTTGCAGCATCCTGTTCAATTTCTATCTACAACGTGACTCATTAAGAACCATGGAGAATCATCGAAGAGTTAAGAAATCTTAGGAGGTTTTCCAAGATCGATATCGTTCGATGCACGGGCTACAACGCCTACCTGCCACCGTGTAGCAATATACACACCAATGTTAAGGTCGTGCCATCTGCGGTGGCCGCGTAACGAAACGTAATGGAAATTGGCGATCGTCAACGCGAAATCTAGGTCAAGTTGATGTCCGGTTCTGCGAAACCGGAATATGTATCAGTAAAATCTTCCCTGGCGCTAGTTCCTTACAACGAACCAACGCATTCACACTCGCAAGAGCAAAGTGGCGCGTTGAAAGTTTTCTTAGTTCGTGAAATTCGCCTTATTTCAATCATGCTGAAAAATTGGAAAAAAAGAAACGCGACTCGCCGATCACCGACTAAAAACGCATCGAAGAATGGGAAATGTACCTACCGAGGCGCATTCCTTATCGTAAATAGTCAAGAGTAGACGAAAGAAGAGTAAGAGTGTTTGGTTGGCGTAGAAAGATCTACGAGTAATCTAGGCGACATCATCTTACGTAATAAAGTAACGACTATTCAACGTATCGTAGAAAAATATACGCACGTGACCACTTTCACGGATTCTTCGCCATGGTGAATGGTGTGGCGAACGGTTGGCTTTACCACGCTGTTTTACGATAGTCGGGAATAGAGGAAACCGTATGACGCAAATATGGCCCTGGCGTTACTGTTCTCACCTCTGCTATGCAAATGCCACGACTCGTCGATCATTTGGCCGTACTCGTTTGCCAAAAGATGAAAGAGGATGAAAAGAGAAAAAGAAAGAAATGAAAAACGAAGGCATCCGGACCGGTCGACCGGTGGGAGGTAGAATCGATGACGATGGAAGGCACTTTCCATGAAATTCCTGAAGGCGCCTCTCGGCAGGTTTCATCATCGCGCTTACCCAAAGAAATCGAAAACTATCAACGACGCCGAACGCATTGTTGCGGCCGAATATTCGTAAGCCTCGTGGAAGATGCAAAATGGCGCCTATTGTGTTGGAGAGCGAAAGTCATCCACGATATTCACACGTGTCTTAGATTCCGGTTCTTGGCTGTCCTTAACATTGAACGGGCTGGTCGTGTTCGACCTTACGTCGAGAGGATGTTTTGCAACTTGCAGATTTCACTTCGATACCCTGCATTCTCACCGATGCAATGGCCAATCGCGTCCACCGCGTCCATCTGCTATTACCATCGAGACAGAGCATAGTACTCGGCTATGGAATTAGAATCGCAGGTAGAAATTTCATTTCTCTAGGATACAGCTGCTGATGGCGAACACGCGTCACATTTTGAGAGAAGGCACGAGCTGTGTCGAAGCTCTGATCAGCAACCGTAGATAATACGAAACGGTATCGTAGACATCGACCAAGAATCGCCAATATCCTCGATCTCGACCACATCCTGGCGATACTCGAAGCGTCGGACACACCCGTGACCAGAGAAAGTGAATTTTGTAAAAGCAAATCCCAAGTAGAAACGAAATGTATCGGCGCCTTCTTCTCGCATCGGACACGCTCTTTTGCAACGTACGTGCCGTTTCTTCGCGTTGCAGGATATCGCGATGTAATAAAATTGGAGGAGCGTTGATTTATTTCTAAAATAATTTACATCGGTGTTGGGACACGGCGTTGTCTCCGCGCCGAGAAATTGAATTTGTCTTCAGGTAGGTTGCTACAACGTCATACCGTGCAAGGAACGCAAGCATCGTAGTCTGTTTGCTATCCCAACATCGCGAACCTATGGCGAAAACTGGAGAAAAGATCGGTCGTCCGCGTCATACCTAAACGAGTAGAATTTCGAAATAGTTGCTCACCGCTATAACGAGCCAGTGGCAAACTTGAACCAACGTAAATTCGATTTCTGCAATCGCGTTCTTCCAACGTACCGTGTACACGGTGCGCTTTCGATCTTGGCTTGTCATCCAACTTAATTTCGATTAGGATGACGCACGAGGCGCGGCGTTCGATGAGCCACGCTCGTGTTCACGAACTTTGTAGTTACATATGCTACCTAGAACGCGAACACGGAGAAAGTGAATCCGGCATCGCCACGTTGTAAATCGCCGATCGAAAAGGCGTGGGCTTTTAGCGTTAAAGCATCATCCGTGTTAAGAATTTCCTTGGAAACGCGTATTTCAATGTCGGTTCACGTGCACAAGACGAGCGGTTACTGTGCAACAACCTCGACGTCCTCTGGAACTTTGCAACGTTACTGCGGAAATTTCCCTATAGATAACTTTTGAAAAAATTCCACGAACAAACGTCTCTCGAAAGTGTATCGAGAAATCGCGCGAATCGCGAAGGTCCATTGAAATGCAGGCCGAGTTCCGCGAAAGTGCAGTCAAGGTTCTCGAGTTGTTCACGAGTATCCCGTACACGCGTGCATCGATATGTTATGCCGCGTATGTATCTCGTACGAACCGTCGTGATTTCATCGATAGATTTCACGGTCAACTTGGATATTCCGTCGATACCGTTGTTCGAGTTTCTAACAAAAAATTTAAAAAATATCCACCCTGGTATTTGTGGTGGCACTCGACGACTTCGACGGCTTCGCGACACAAAGCGCTTACCATCAAACCGTAAGGCTGACATGCCCAATGTACCATCGATATCCTTATGGTCCTTTCGCCGAATATTCGAAAGAATGCATACGCGGCAACCGTCGCGGACGTCTAACGAACGTGTGCGTAGTGGGGATATCGAGCGGCAACAAAGAAAAAAATCCGTTGGATTTTGAACAAAAGATTTATTCCGTTTCGAATGGCGAAATGCAAAGGGTCTAGCGTAACAGCAAAGCAAACACATTCGAAAAGCGTAATTGTTGATTGTCGATCGTTGATCGTTGACTGTTGACTGTGGTCTGTTGACTGTTGATTGTTGACTGTTGACTGTTGACTGTTGATTGTTGACTGTTGACTGTTGACTGTTGTCTGTTGACTGTTGACTGTTGACTGTTGACTGTTGACTGTTGACTGTTGTCTGTTGTCTGTTGACTGTTGATTGTTGACTGTTGACTGTTGACTGTTGTCTGTTGACTGTTGACTGTTGACTGTTGACTGTTGACTGTTGACTGTTGACTGTTGACTGTTGACTGTTGACTGTTGACTGTTGACTGTTGACTGTTGACTGTTGACTGTTGACTGTTGACTGTTGACTGTTGACTGTTGACTGTTGACTGTTGACTGTTGACTGTTGACTGTTGACTGTTGACTGTTGACTGTTGACTGTTGACTGTTAATTGTTGACTGTCGATTGTCGACTGTTGACTGTTTAATAAACTTTTTTGTTGAACATCGAGAGTATTCTTTGGGTACTTACATCTAACACCACCTCGTATTAATTTTTTCAGCTTCTCTTACTGGATATGTTCCACAAGACGAAACCTGTACGATGATGTGGCTTCTTTCTTGCAGATTCGACTATTCGATCGTTCGCTTTGAACACCACGCGAACCATAGAGAAATAGTGTCATACAACAGGATCACGGTTACTATCTGCCTACGCCAACATTCTTTCGTGCAAAAAGCGTGCCTACGTAAAGCTGTTTGCTCGATGCGTCATACACAGTTGCATCCGCTGCTGCTTGATTCATTTTGCAAAAGTTTTGCGTAGCAGAGATTCGAGTAAAATACGAATATCCTTGCGAAACGCTGCTGGCGATGATCGCGAGTTAGGGAAAAAAAACGAAGGCAAGAACGAAGGTAATAGCTCGGTTGAAACGAGAGAGCGTCCTTCTGGCCGGAGAATGCCGGTCGTAATTTCTGGTATACGACGCACCTGTGTTCACGGGCGCGTACAGTCAATGGCCGACCGTATTTAGCCTTCGATTTGTACGCAGAAGGTCCGAGGTGCAGCGGATATAGTAAGCGCCAGGTTGAATGGTAATCGAGCGTGGCTAATTCATCCATCATCCATATACGACCAGGCGAATTCGTAACCGCCGTTTGACTTTACTTGCACAAGTCGTATTCGCTAGCCTCGATCGAGGAACAAGCCTAACTTGACTCGGGTTGGGTCGCATTGTAGTGTAATAACGCACGAGAGAAGACATTGTTCTCTGTCGCTTCGCGTGCTTGCTCGGTAAAGGGGCGCGCACGAGTGCTCTCCTTGTCGAGAGAAAGTCTCGTAGCTATACATATTCGTAGCAGTTTCTGTCGCTTCGTGTATCAACCACGGCCTTTATTTACTTCTTTACTTGTTTATATATAACTAGATTCCCCGTGTATCTACGTTACAACACGTAATCACGCTACACATAATAAACGCATCGTTTAACTTTTAATTACATCAGATGGAAGAGAAGCGAGTGATCAAACACATTCAAATATCCAAATATCCGACATTCAGTCTAATCTTATCCTATCCTCCTCCAATAGACACCAAACCTCCACTTTCGATTCCAATCTCTTTCGCAATACACCGCTAAACGATCCAACGTGTACATTCCAACCTTGATCCAGGTGTCTAAAATGGTCTCAAGCGGCAAGGTTGTCCATGTTCTTCGTCTACTACGGATTTATCGATTATTGAAATTTCTAATACCTTCAAATAGTCTACAACAGCGTTGCAAAGTTTCGTGCAGGATTCGAGTGACGAGTTTACATAGAAGAATGATTAGAAACGTAAATGAAGAGGGATGGGGGATAGAAAGATGATAAAGAAACGATGTCAATGCGAATGTTGGGTATAGTTGATCGCGGATTATCGTGGCATGGCCTGGCCTGGCCTGGTCCTAATGGATCGACATTCTTCTTGCGCAACGAGACGTAAAGACCTTTAACGCGGCACCTACCTTCTGGTTCTCGTCGCTGTGCCTCGATACTTTGTATGTGTAGGATTACGGAACTCGCAGGCTCTACCGGGCCTTGACACCTACGATACCGATCGCGAAGCTCTGGAAACGCGATCGACTAATCGTTGTCGACCTTTCGTTCGATGGAAAAGGCGGAAAATTTCGCGCAACAAACCACTCAGATACTATAGATACAGGTAGCGGTACACGATGAAAGTAAGAGCGATGTTAGTTGAATCCTTGAAACGTGGAATCCTCGAAGCGAGGCGAAAGAAAAGCAGCCGGTTGCTGGGAGGAAGACCGAGCATTTTCACTTTGTCAACGTTCTAGCTGCGTCTGTGTTCGATAATCTTCGCTCGTCTGCCGCGAGCAGTGCCTTTCAACACCGCCATATGATTCACGCGATTCGTGAAAGCGGTTACGCCGAACAAAAACCGAGTCGACACCTCCTTGGAATTCCCGCGATTCCTCCAACACCCGAGAAAACGAATCTCCGTTGCGAACGAAAGGGAAAACGGACAAGTCCGATGATCTTTGCAAAGGTCGTCGGGAGAAGCAAAAAAAAACAAAAAAAAAAACAAAGAAGAGATGGACCGATCTTTACGATGGTTAAGATCGATATAAACAAAGAGGTGAAAAAGCAAGGAGAAAGAACAGCGAAACACAAAGATTCACATAAACGTGGAAACGGTAGATGTAAGAAGACGGTGGACGAATGATACGATACAAAGCAAACTGGATCTGTCTGAGAATAAAACTGAGAGTTCTGCGGCGGAATAGACGGTTAACTAGGTAAACCAGCAGCTAACTCGCTCGCCGCGATTCCAGTGAGTAACCAACCAAATAGTCAGGATCTGTTGAGTCTCGTTCTCGAGTGGCGTACATCGAGTCGAGTTCGACTACGTGGTGTCCAGTTTTCATGGGCTGGTGGGGTGTACTCCAGGTGGCCGTGGTGGGTGGCGTATAAGTAGAGGCCTGCATTCGCCGCCGTTCTCATACCCTCACCACGTCCTTCGACTACCTCTTACTTTTATATATACACACACCGGTGGTCTTTTTCCGCTTCTCTTTCTCTCCTTTTCCATATCCGTGTCTCTCTTCTCGTAGTTTCGTACAACATAGTCGGAGAGTCCTCTGCGTGTCACGTCGGGTTAAAAAGAGGGAGAGAGAGATAGAGAGAGAGAGTGAGAGTGAGAGAGAGAGAGAGAGAACGCGTGAAACGTATCGAAGGTACAGGTCGTGGCGTTCGTCGGAGAGACACGGCTCGTTTCTCGGATCGTCGCAGCTGGAAGCCGAGTGTCGTCGAGAAGAAAGGGCAACGATGACCGCGAGTGTCCGGTGACAAAACGTGTTGCCAGTATTCTACGGTCGTTTCTTCCGTTACGATAGTATTCGCTGGTGCGAAGTTTCGAAGGTTGCTCGACCAACGTGCACCACCACATCTTCTACTTTACATCGTCGAGGAACTAGCGAGAGCAAGAAGAAGTGCAGAATAAGTCAACATGTGGATCAAATTCGCTCTTTTGTAAGTACAATTGTATATCGTGTTTCTTCGGCTTTGAACATCCTTGAACTTTAACGTTCGAAGGAATACGTTTTTATGGAGAAGTCGACGGCGATGGTAAATCACGGATCGTCACGGTGCAGCATTGGAAATTATTTCGCAAGCCGTCGCGCTCGAAAGCGCGGCTAATGGGGCGCAGTGACATTATCGCGCTGCTGTTTTCATTTTCGGCAAGTATTCGTCCGCGCTGCTAACGACGTCTGCTGAGAATGGTGATTAACCGGTAACGTAGTCTGGAAAAAACAGTCCGCGTGGCTTTGTTCTCTCGGCTGTTTCAGCTGGTCGTGTTTCCCTTTTCCGGCATATCTCGGCAATTTTCCTGAAGAACGAGTATATCTCGCGTATGTGGAGAAATTTTCATGGCAAGAGGAAGATAGAATTTCGTGCCAACAGCCGATTCCACTGTCGTTGCAGCGTCTGTATTCGTGGGAAAGGTATCGACGAATGTAACAATTCAATGCGACGAGAATTTCTGAATTCTACGAAATCGACGAGAATGAAATTTTTCTTGCAACCTGGTCGACGAATCTCAATGGAAGAAAAATTAGTTGTCGAAAAAATCGTACTAAATATATAGGGAAATGTGGTTCTTTTTTTCTTCTCGTTGCTCCAACATCTCCATGCGATTTGCGCAACAGTGGAAAACAGGTTAAATAGAAAGTTCTCTCGATTACATCCTCGAACGTTTGCAAAGCTGTTTAACGCGCGATTCATAAAATTACGTTGCACCAGTGGGACAAAAAATATTTGCCGATTTTCAAATAGGCTTTCGCGGTAATGTTGTGAGTTACGTAACGCGAGTGTCTCGTGCCACTGCAGATACCGCGTATACACGTTGTATGCTTACGTAGATAGTGGCTTGTGAGCGAGACAGCTTTCTCCATATGGAAACACGCTAAATTCTATCGCTGTGCTTGCGTCTCCAGCTCAACCTTCCCATCTCTCTCTCGTAAAACTTCGTCTTAACATCTTCTCTGTTTCTTCATAGCCCGCATACCGTCTTCTTCTAAATCTGATTTAATTAGATCTCGATAAATCCGTTAAGAAGATGATGCAAGCAGATAGGAGATTTTTTCCGCCAGGCTCTCGCTTGGTAAAATGAAAGTGTTTAAATCGATAGGTCGGTAACCAGGCGAAAATGGAAATCTGATTTTTCCGACAACAATTTGTCCAATTACGATAATATTTATATATCTACAGGTAGGATCAGCGTTTGATCGATCGATCGATCGATCGTACACGCAAGAGACAGGATATACATATATCGTTGCTTTCGATCGTGTTCGCAAATGTCGCGGTACAACTGTTCGAAGCCATCGACTTTCTATCGAACGGAAACACGCCGAAGCGCATACAATGGAAAAGGATCTCGAATATTTCGCACGACTATTATTCTTTTTGTTTAACGAGAACAGTAAACCGCGTATTCTTCGCATTATTAATCTGTTAAAACAATTACTTTGCCAGTGAGCGATACTCTTTCGGATGCCGAGTAAAAGTTCATTGTAAAAGCGGATATTACAATTGCACGCGTAAAACAAGCTTGCAAACGTATTTCACATCCGGCGAAATATTTCTGGCGTTTCGTTCGTCCTAATATTGGGTTGGCAACTAAGTGATTGAGGATTTTGTCATTAGGTCGTATTGACAAATATATTGACAAATGCCACCTAATGGCAAAATCCGCAATCACTTATAACGCCAATTCAATAAATACACTTTTTATCCGAGCAAATCTTCTACGATCAAGCGATTCGATAAAATTTTCATCGAGATAAATTATCGCGCGAATAATCTGGAAATGAGAGGAAGATGTGGATTTTTCTGGCTGACTGTACGTAAAAATCCGTTGCTTTATTACAATGTCAGAGGGTTAATTTTACAGTAGCGGCTCTCCTTCATCGACAGAGGTAATCGATCGTAACCGATCGACCTTGCGGATAACTCGTTTCCTTGTAGCTGCTCCATCTTTTCTTTTTTTCTTTTCTCCCTCTTCTCGTGGGATTCTCGTCTCGTCTCGCCAAATCGGCCGACGTATGTACATCATCAAATTACCCTTTCGCATCGACGCTTTTACAAATTTGCTTCTCGTTCGATCAGCGACAAGATCGTCTAACGATAAGCGGATCGATGGATGCCGATCGTATGAAATTTTCGGACCTTTGCGTGAATCCGTGCAAACAACCTTGAGCCAAAGGAGGACGAGGTCGCGCTCGTATTCTCAGCCACGCTACTAGACGACCTTGACTTTTTCTTTCATTTAAATTATTCGCGCGCCAGAAAAATCCATCATTTCGCAAACCAAAATCAACTACCAAAATGGTTTCTCCCATCATTTCACATTCGTTGGCAATATTATCTCACGAATCATTAATTCACCCGTATAATTGCTTTTTGCCCAACTTTCAAAGGTCATCATAGGTGAAAGTTTAGAGTAGCTCGTCCTTTTTAAATTAAAAGATTAGATAATCGCGAATATCGAATTTCTCTGCCCAACGTCGTTTAGTATTTTATTTAGTAATTCCACTTGTTCATTGGGAAATATAATAAAAGAATAATTGCAATTTATTGGATGATGGATAAAGTGCAATTCTACCGAGAAATAATCTCGGAATATGTAGTTTCTAATTGTTTAAATAAAAAAAAGAACTGGATTAAGAAGAGTAGAAAAATGATCGCAACGATGTTACAAACGCTATACATTTACTATTTGTTTAAATTAAACTCGGCATTTGCTATCATTTATCGCGTCAGCCATTTGCAATGAATGAAACTATGGACACAAATGAACCGTCAATCGTGTATTTTCCCGCAATTAAATAGATAAAACTGATAAGTTTGCGGTTGAACTTTAAGTCTAAGGGAGCTTATCGCCAGTTTTAGAGATCGAGTACGAGTTGAAAAAGGACAAGCCAAGTTGGTTGCAGCTTCCAGCTCACCGGCCAGGCACGAACTTTCACCATACCGAGCGTTGTCTCGTGGTAGAATCTGTACGGGTTTCTCGGAGATAATGCGTTTGATTTCGCTACGATCTTAACCCATTGCACGCTACCAAATTAATTTGCTAGCTACCTGCTTTAGAATTATTTTTTTTTTTTTTTATTAATTAGCACTTAAGCATTCGAACACTTTCGTAAGCCAACTTTCACGATAGTCTTCAAGGGTTAAGCAAAGGAATTCAGAATGGTAATAAAAGTGGAATTCTTGTTGATTCAGGATATCCTGTACCATCGCAAATACGCTGGCAGACAATGGGCCTCGAAGTAAAGCAGTGTCCATCGAAGGTAATATGTCTTTTCTTATTTTCCGCTGCGTTCAATTATTCGAGCAACGTCTTTCACGTTGCTTTCTTTTCCTAACGTTCGTAGAATTCGTAACCTCGCACAAAGTGCCGGAGAACATCGCACGGCCGTGGGATTACGACGAGGACGACGACGACGTGGTCGACGTGGAAAGAAAAACGATCTCGAAGCACGGGAAACACGCGAAGAAGGTTATACCAAAGTTCGAGAGTTTCGATAAGAAGCCGGGCGATCTGGATCCAGTCAGACGTTTCGATTTCGTCGACGAAGACAAAGCGACTAACGGTAACAACGCGAAACGGCAGGTTCGCGTCGAATTGGAAAACTTCGGCGACACCGGAGTCCTTCAAGAAGATGGTATCCGAAGATCGGATACGCACAGATCGCGGCTGCAGGGTAACAAAGACTCGGTCATTCCTGGAGTGCACATCAGGTAAAGACATTTGCTGTTTCAACGTTAGATTCGCCACCGATTCGCCAATATGCTTGAACGATTATCGTAAAAAACTTCGATGAATATATGAAAGTCGTAGCAGTCGTTTGAAATGTTAAAGTTGAGTCTGCATAAATTTGATCATCGAATTTCGTTGATTTTCAGCGACGAGTATCCGACTACCATGATGCCGGTTCTCACGACGCCACGCGAGGCGCGCGCTTTCGATTTCGTCCCGGTGAACATCATCCGTGACGATGGTAAAGAAACGTCGTTCCACGAACGCAACTTTGGCGACTTCAGCGACGTCAGTTTAGTGCCCGCTGGAACGAATTCGCGCATCCAGGTGACAATTCCTCTCCATTTTAACGCGTTCTTACGTCCAATAGCCGATCATTTCTCGCGCTAGTCAACCGATAAAAGTCATAGATCAAAGAAACTCCTCTATCCTTTTCTCGTTTAGGTTGTCCGAAAAGTTTCTTTCGTTTTATAAGGAAATAATAGACGCACAATGTTTTTTGTTTTATATTTGAGGTGATATTGGGTGTAGTGCGTTAAATAATCACTCGATGTTTAGGTCAACAATATATTTATTAACAAGTGCCTTCTTTTGATCGCGTCGCGTATCGCTCTCGACTTCGTTAGTCAATCTCGCTGCCCGGTAACGACTCGACTTTATCGCTTCCTGGTTCGAACCTAACTGTCGATCGGATTCGATTCTTTTCTTTTTGTCGCCCCTCAATATCCCCACTATCCACGCGTTTGTTAGGCGCTCGCCACCGTTGCCACGCACGCCTTCTCCTCGAACATTCGGTGGAAAGACCGTTGGGATATTGATGACTCATTAGGCACTTCGCTTCGGCAATTTACATTGTTGCCGAGTGCCCCCAAATATTAGTTTATTGAATCATGCGCGAACATAATAATAGAAATAGAACGAAATGAATCATACCTAATTCAATAAAGTAACATAAAACAGAAATTGTTGTTCATCTATTATCACCTTGTTAAACGAATGAAACTTTTCGGACAACCTAATATCTATCCAGAATTAATGTAGAATTGTGGCTACAACAGGTAAAGAAAGGACCGAACGGGAAGGACTACGAATACGAGTACGTATACTATTACTATGACGAGGAGGACGAGAACAAGGCGGGTACAGCGGACTCTGCTGTCACCAATTCTTACGACGTTCCTTCTAGAACTACGTCCGCGCCTAGGCGTGGAGGATCCTCCGCCAACAGAAGCAAGTACAGTAACGTGGAAAGGTCCAGCACGGTGGAACCTGCCAGCAACGAAGTGATACCAAATCGCACTAACAACAGAGGCAGGCAATTGGTCGACGCGGAAGACGTCTCCGAAGAAAGGTTACCTACGAACACTAGATTTCCACCTAGGTGCGTGTTTCATGTGAAACCTTAACCAACGTCTCTTTCCTTTCCATTTTTCCTTCGCGCTGCTATTCGAGTAATAAATATAGCTACAAACTCGTACGACAACAGATCACGATCGAATCACAACACGGCGACCACGGAACCTTCTAGAACCCGCGGGAATCGTCCTAGACCTGGTCTAGACCTCGTTGACTCAAGCAGTTTTCGAACGCATCAAGAGGGTCCGGAGTTTCCTCAGGTTCTACCTAAGGGGCCCGTCAGATTTCTCGGTGTTACTCCGAACGAGGACAATGGAGAAGAGAAAGCGACAGCTAGAGGACGCGGCAGACCACAAAGGGTCCAAGAACCTGCTCCTGTAGAAGAGCTGGTCGAGGACGTGCCCGCTCCCACGACTAGGAGGAGACCGATCACCACACTGTCGCCTCAAGTAATTATTACACCGCTTTTTTAAATGTATCTTTCTTTAATATTAATGCTACAACTCGTATAACTAAAGATAGAATTCATAACAATTATCCGTTGAGCGTATCCGGAACAGCTATGTATTTATATTTCCTTGCAGACCGAAGGTGAAGCAGTCAGAGGATCCTCGCGCGGTAGCGAAGAGAAAGAAGAGCAAACAGAAGAACCGTCTTCGTCAACAGAGAAGAGCAGAGACAAACAACCATCCTTGGAGAAGCAAGAATACGAAGACTCGGATTCCTCTTCAACGACTTCGGCAAGCACCGCTTCAACTGCCACGGAAGATCCAACCACAGAGTATCCGTCTTCGATGGACAAAGTGGCGCTCGACTTGTACGCTTTCGTGCAACAGGGTCAAAGTAATTTGGTGGACGCGTCTAGCAGCGGAGCTACCGATTCTTCGTCAGACGAATCTACGATCTCTAACGAGGAAGCTACTACCGATCTGGCAGCTGTGACGGAAATGTCCGCCACCACGGTGACCCTGGAACCCACGACGATCGCCACTGCGGCGCCACCCACCGAACCAATGACTACTACGGTTGCTACAACTACTACTGTTAGTACCACCACGACTACTACGACTACGACGACCGAACCTCCTACTACTACAACTACTCAGGCACCTGCTGGCAGGGGAAAGTTCAGGAGGCCAGGAATAGGGGGAACTACAGGTTCCAGAAATAGGTAGGAAAAGATTTGAAACAAAGGATTTTTGTACGACGATCTGATTCCTTAACGTTGCGATTAACATTGGGAAAAATCGTCGAATATGAATATAATCGTCTTTGAATATTAATAGAAATTAAGATGTGAAATTTATGGTATCATGCGCGAGTCACTCGCAAGCGGAAGACAATTTTCTTTGCTAGATTCAGATTCAACAGCGTCTTATTTCCTTCTCCAGATTCAAATCCAACGGAAGCGGAAGTACGACAACCACCGAAGCTCCGGCGGAACCAACGCCGCGTACACGAAACCGCTTCGGAGGAAACGGTTCGAACGGCGGTGGTTTCAAGAGAAACCGTCCTGGACAAAAACAAACGTCCGTGGAAGAGGACGCAGTGCAGAAAGAGAGTTCCAGCTCAGTGCACGCGGAACGTCCTTCCTCCGGTACTCGTAGCAGATTTCGTGGCACTGGATCCACGAGATCCGTCTCGTCAACGACACCAGCCACGTCGAATGGTGGGTCGACCGCCGCCTCCAATGGACCGTCAGGAATATCAAGACCGTCTTTCAATAAATTAAACATCAATCGGCGACGTGGAAGACCAACTACGAATGCTCCAAACGCTAGCGAAGAGAGCCAAGAGTCGACTCGCTCGGAAACAGTGAAGGAAACCGCGCAGGAATCTGTTACGACCGCGCCAAAGTCTACTGTTCGTGGGCGACTTCCGGCCACAGGAGTCAGACCAGTCATTAAACCTGGGGCGAGGATAAATCTGAGAACCAAACCGGGACATTCGACGACCACTACGACTACCACGCCGCTGCCTGCAGATAAAGAGGAAGAATCGTCTATCGATGAGCCAGCGGGAGAGGGGACCGAAGAGGAGACTCATGAGGTGAGTTTTAAGGGACATACACACGATCGATGATACACAGCGCAGCAGCAGAAATATCCGACGATTTTTAAGTCTTCCTCCGTCTGCAACCTTCTCTTTGCTGGCGTCGACTGCATACGACGGTAATTCAAATCCTTAGCTAGTTTATTTTAGGTCTTCGTGTTTCGAAGGATCACCCAAAATTCTTAAACACTCTTCCAATAGTCTGAAGTTTCATAATAAAACACAGAAATAAAACAGTAGTTTTTATCGCTACGTTATTATAGTACAGAAAAATGTAAGAAAAATACGGAAAAAAACGGTGTATGCAGGCGGAGAGTTAAAATGAAAAGGCATTGTACTCAGAAGGAAGCGTGAAGATTTATCGTTTCATAGCGGTACACAATGCCGATTCTGTGAAAAATTAACGAAAATACTCGGTGATGTTATATTTGGGAAATATTCATACAGTGTCTTGAACAGTTTGGTAGACAGAAGATACTATACATTTTCTATAGTATTCTGTAACGTTGGATTATGCTGCTGTTGGCGAGAAAATCGTAAGATACCTTGTAAACACTGTTCGTAAACACGTTTGCCTGAATGTCCCTCGGTCAAACTTCTCTCTGCATTTCGCTTTCACTAAATGCCCTTTCGCAAAATGTCACATGCCGTGCATGCTTTGACACTAATTCGCGTCTGTTTCTCATCTTTCGAATACCAGTTACGTACGACGAATGCCTTGCATCGTTCTTGTCGTCAATTTCAGTCAGTCAATTTCATGTTCAATTATTCTTGCACGTTGGAAAAGCTACGAGCATCGGTCTGTAATTCAATAGTCGATACACGATACACCACGAAAATGTTGGTTATGGCTATGAAAATACAGCGGTTCGTGAAAATGCTCCAACGCTTGTGCGTTGTACTATTAACAATTTCTCCATTCACTCAAAATATTTTTTTTTCCAGGCACCGGCAGAGACCAGCCCGCCGCCAACGCGTTCCACCACTGTGAACCCTCTAAACAAACTGCGAAATCGAAACAGACTACAAGTACATCCAAAAACAACCACCAGGGCGCCAGTGTCGCTTGCTTCGAGAAGATCGCCATTGTTACCACGTCGTAAGGTAACCGAGGCACCAGTTGCCCAATCTAGCCAGGAGGAAGCGTCCGAGGAAGCAGACAGTTCCAGCGAAACAGAGGCGACCGAAGCCACATCGGCTGAAACGAGCACAGCAGCGAGCACAAAACACGAGGAAACCAGAGGACTCGGTGGACTTTTAGCGCCCAGGCGCAGGATAACGCCGCGACGACCTGGACAAATCATCTCGCGGGAGTAACAGTGAATAATTAAACGAACGATCCTATCTATCCATCGAGCCGTTTCTATTCCTCGTCGTAGTCGGAATCGAGAAGGATCAAAGTCACTTGAAAACGTGATCAATTACGAATCTGAGGGGAGGCCGACAGAGAAGCTTTTATCGCGAAAATTAACGCGAGAATTCGAGAAGAAAAGGCTTAAGATAGTAAAGATCGCATCGTTCCTGAATCTTCAGTATTCGTGTCATTTTTCAGCTCGAATTTCGTGGGAGAAAAGGGAAATTCTATCGCGTTAGTTTATCTCGATCGAACGACAATCTCGAAAATTGCTGACGAGGCGAGGGACTATCCCCCGGATGTAAATCGTAGATTTTGAAGAAAATTAAGTATAATGACGTAGTTGTTGAAAAAAATATTTGACATGTTTTTTTTTGTCATGCGTATAGAACGAACGTATGAATTAGACGATGGATGTAAGTACGTACATGATGAAAACCGTTTCCGGTTTTCACTCAGAGAATTTTCACTGAATGTGCGCGCACGAATATCACGCGACCGCTATTGAAGATAATAACGCGATTTCTCATCTTTATTTAATAAATAAACGCGATTCTCGTAGAAAGATATCGTCAGATGCACTTTGCTAAAGCGATACGTGGTCGCATTCGACTCCACACTTTTAGAACGATATACAACTCGCGTCGTATCGTAAGACAATGTTTCTGTAATTACAATGTTCCATGATACGCTGTAAATATGATATTGCAATTAAAAATATGTAAACCCAGATATATCGTCACTCTGTTCCCTTTTTACTTTTCACTTTGCATCGTAAGTTCTCTGAAAGAAGTTTTAAGGACAACCAAACCTGAAAATACAATTTACATTAATTCTTAATGTATTTTCGGGCTATCGCGGGGAGACGCGGTCGCTAGAAAACGCCTCAACGGGAGTCGTAAATTCCCGTTACGATTATAATAATCGACACCACGAATAGTTCGATCTCCTTATTTCGGTTAGGATAATAGGGGTGGTTGTTGTAGTATAACACTGCGATTAACAGGGTTATAAAAATGTATATTTCCAACACTTATTACACCAATGAGTTACACCGTTACGTACGATATAAAGGGCATAGACGAGAGTTATAGATGAAGGCCCTCGTGTTGTAATAGAAGTGGCGACTGAACAGACCAGACTTTGTTCAACCGAATGACTAGACTTTGACTTTGACTGTTCGTTAGTTATGAGAACCAGTAGAGTTGACCCAGTAGAGTTGAGATGGCGTAGAAGCAGTAGAAGAAGTAGGAGCAGTAGGAACAGTCCGAGCCGTAGGATCTGTGAGTCGTAGGAACTCAGTAGTTCGTTCTGATGTGATTACGGAGGAAAGGGTGTGCCCTTTGAATGAAGAATGCGGATTCGTTGCTCACATTTTTAGTTAGGAAAGCGAGGACAATGATCCGCGATGCCGACTGGTTATGACCAATGTTGGGAATGAAGATAGGAGGAAGAAGCCTCCTAACAACATGGTTTATGCGCGACATTGTTTATGGAAAAAACCAGCTTTTCCGTTAGGTACATCTCCGCTTTTTGCGTTAGGCCACTACCCGCTTTCTCCGTAATTCTTAAAAGCGCGTAATAAATCCAAGGACCTTTCTAAAAACCAGCCGAAAACACTTCTAAAATTAGGAAGTCTTTCCGGGCAAACAGCTTGACTTGAACCATATGACCGAACAATGACTTTAGAAGTTCAAGTTTATGGTGGGTCCTTGGGCTTATTAACGGTTCGAAGGACGGCATGTAGACCGTTGGCTGCCAAGCAGCGCCGGATGTATTGCGCGACATAACACTTGAACTATCAGCTCGGTGCATATGAAACGACGTTTAGTCGAGATTTGTCGCTGTTCACATTCCAAGTTTCAAATTTTCAACGTGTTACGTAACGTAATATACATTTTTACATGTACGTATAATAATAGAAAATGACAAATAAACAATCCCAGCGGCTTTTAGAATGTGTCGCTTATGTGTGATGCGTGGATTAATACGGTAGGGTTAATATGTAAGTATTAAAATATAAGTACACATCTGGTTTGTGCACATTCTATGTATACATTCTATGGCAGAATCGGTAAGTGTTAATATAGAAATCGTTTTTATCAACTGTTCAATTGGAAATAGCGGAAGTAATGCTTTCTAGAATCAACGTGTGGTTCGTGACTAACAGAACAAGGTGGACTACAAATAGAAGGAAAATTCAGTAAAGATGGTGATAGACGGGGAAGTGGTCGAATGTTTCGAACAATTAGATATCTAAATTAGCAGTAAATAATCGTTCGTGTTCCAGTCAACATGTGAGTGGGGATTCATGAGTTTGCAGACGATAGTAATAAACACGTGTCAATTTGGAAAGCGGGACAAAAATCGGCAAAAACGAAGGTACGACAGCATGCTTTGTTTATGGAGATCAGCTGTGTTACCAAACATTCCTATCGCTTTCGCTGCAGCGTCTACGACGCTTCTATTTTCGTCGAATAAAGGTCAGCCAAAAGCATAGATAAAAGCGATGCTTGATGCACAAACAATACATCGTAATTTAACCACATTATTGATAATCTCGAAAAATTGGATCTTGAACTTCATTTTAAAAAAATATTGAAAAAATCAAATGCATTCTCTTATCGGAAAACGAATCGAGTTTTTTATTGCGCGTTCACCGATCATTCAATTTTTCATTTTTCTTAGTCCAAAGAACTAAACTGTTATTGTTACATATGTATGTATGCGTCACGTTTTTAATTTCTCAATATCATCAACCACGCGAATAATATTTTAATAATTTAACACAATGTTAACTTCGACCGTATGCTTGCAAAGAACTTAAACCGAAATGTAATGGTCAAGGATACATCTTGGAAAATATTCACTTTGTGCTTATACTTGCAAAGAAATTGCATGAGAGCATAGTGGTTAAAAAATATCTTTTTATATGTTAATACATTCTGTGACACAAAGGATGACCAATTTGATTGAGAAACATTGATACAATCTTCAGATAAGAGTATAATTGTTAAAATGTAAACAAAGAAACAGTATGCTAGCTTTGTTCCTTTTGATATTTATATATATATATGTAATAATAAAAATGAAATACAATAAGGAAACTAATAGGCCGATATAAATGCATTTTTTGTCGCATTAACAAGTTCATTTGGTGGGTGGCTTGCATTTTAGATGCTTGTGGACCAACCGTTGACCGGTAGTTAATTATTCTTAATGACATGTGAGAATGAAACGAGAAACTATCATTACCTGTGTAGAGCCAAACCGACGAGCGAAAACGGTAAGGCTGTGACTTTTAGGTACTTAGTAATCCATTATCCATTACCTTTATTTCTATCCTCTCAAAACCATAAGAGAATACATTACACTCAATGTATTTTCTGTACCAAATATAAATTTTTGATTAATTCTATGTGTTCTAGTCTTCTTATAAAATTGAATTAATTAATTGAAAAATAAATCAGTATGTACTATGTTTCAAGATGACGACGGTATTGGATGGCAGCTACCAACGTATGGAGCCATACGATGGGGAAGAAGAGGATGGAGAAGACGATGATGAACGCGAGGAAACACCTCAGGAATCTGGTGTTATGATACACGTAGTACCAGAAGGAAATAAAGCTAGATGGAACCATATTGAAGATCTAGATTCTTTTTTTACAAGAATGTACCACTACCATCAAAAACATGGATTCGCTTGTATGATACTCCAAGAAGCACTTGAACTAGGACAATTCATTTTCGTAGTTACTTTTTCAACTTTTCTCTTTCATTGCATCGATTACTCCGTATTATTCAAGTGAGATTTGCTTGACAATATCAGTACGATAAATAGCAACATAAGTGAGAAACTCGACTAATAGGTTTGATATATTTCCAGGAACAAGCCCCAAACATCGCACAAAACGTCGATAAGCGACGTGATTTTACCAACGAGCGAATGTGTAGCATCTATGGGTCTGATTACTTGGATCTGTATTTTAGTAGCCGCGATTTTTTGGATTTTACGATTAGTAAAAGTTTTGTATCATTGCACGCAGTTTTGGGACATAAAGTTATTCTTTAATACCGCGTTGAAAATTGAAGACTGCGATTTGGACAATCTCACCTGGCACGAGGTACAAAAGCGAGTCAGAGAAGTGCAAAAAGAGCAGGAAATGTGCATCCACAAAAGAGAGCTTACGGAATTAGATATATACCATAGAATATTAAGATTTAAAAATTATATGGTGGCTATGATCAATAAATCCTTGTTACCCGTTCGACTTAAAATTCCTGTTATAGGAGAAATTATTTTCATGACAAGAGGATTAAAATACAATATGGAGCTACTATTGTTTTGTAAGATTCTATATACTTAGATATTTATTAATTAAAAATAATATATGTATAAAAATAAAAATATAAATTGTTTCCACACAGGGGGACCATGGTCTCCGTTTGAAAACAATTGGCATCTCAAAGAAGACTATAAAAAGTTAAACAAAAGACAAGAACTTGCAAGAGTACTATCTAAACATATTTTATGGGTTGGAGTAGTGAATTTTCTACTTTGCCCGTTAATTTTACTCTGGCAGATACTCTATTCGTTTTTTAACTATGGCGAGGTGAGTACACGGTTTGATTCAAAATAAACCTCTTGCTCGATATATATATTTCGTCTCGTAGAAATAATCTTATTGGAAAATATTTCTGTCTCGAACAGATCATCAAGCGAGAGCCAGGAACTTTAGGTACAAGAATGTGGTCTTTATACGGCCGGTTATACCTCCGTCATTTCAACGAACTTGATCACGAATTGAATGCCCGTCTAAATCGCGCATACCGTCCAGCTTCGAAATACATGAGCATATTTACATCCCCCATTATGACTGTTATCGCGAAAAACGTTACTTTCGTAGCTGGAAGTATATTAGCAGTTTTATTAATATTAACCGTATACGATGAAGACGTACTTACGGTGGAACACGTGTTGACTACCATGACCATATTGGGTGCTATGGTCGCAGGAGCAAGGGCGTTTATACCGGATGAGAATTTAGTTTGGTGTCCGGAGACTCTCTTAACGGCTGTCTTAGCGCATACACATTACAGACCGGATAGTTGGCGAGGTCACGCTCATACTCAAACCACGAGAGCAGAAGTAGCACAACTATTTCAATATCGTGCAGTTCATCTCTTAGAAGAATTAATTTCCCCTCTGCTTACACCATATATTTTGTGCTTTCGGATGAGACAACGAGCTTTAGATATTGTGGACTTCTATCGTAATTTCACGATCGAAGTTACAGGCGTCGGGGACGTTTGCAGTTTTGCACAAATGGACGTGCGTAAACATGGAAATCCAACGTGGCAAACGGTGACTCGAAGTCCTGTCATAGATCAGACTGGTAGATACGATGCTAACCAGTACGCCATGGATCCGGAGAAACTTCAAATTCCTGTATCGGATCAATATACGCAAGCAGAAGATGGGAAAACCGAATTATCCCTTATTCATTTCACCTTAACGAACCCCGAGTGGAAACCACCGAGTCACGCTGAGAATTTCGTTACAGCTTTAAGAGAAAGAGTGAAAAAAGAAGTGCAAGGTGGTATACACGGTGAAATTAATCCCCTTTTGACAAGTTTGAACAGTTTATCTAGCGTGGAACCGGGTGTAAGTGTTTAATGCATCTCTATTCGAAATCAAAACGATATAGAATTTAATTTGTCCAATCGTTTCAGTACAATGACATAGTATCGAACATAATTCGGAGCACAATGGTAAATCAGCCAGGAGGGCTAAGCGCGAGTAATATGTTCGTGAACCAACCTGGTACCTCGACAGTTTCTGCCGCTGGAGATGAATTGTTGAATGTGAAATCAGACATTTTGCCATATGCCGTGCAACGTGGTTTAAGCAAAGCCGAAGGGCCCGTACACAATGAAAAAGGATTTCTGTATGGTTTACAACAAGAAATTTCGAATCAGTCCCTAGGCGCCTCTGTTTTTGTATCGAGCGACGAGTTATCTACCGATTTATCTGTACCGGTGGAGTTAATTGCTGCCGATATGTCTCTGTCTACATTGTACCTGCATGAACTTCATCACAGACAAGTATGTTTTCCAGCTGTATTTTTGAATGGCGCCAGTGACCGATTGAAATAAAAATTGCTGAGTCACTGGTGTCATTCGTTATTAGAATAAAATGCTTTGCAAGAAACATCAAATATCAATATTGATATATGTACATTCATATATGAATTATATTTATATAGAAAAATTAAGTGTCGGATTAAATAATCTATCAACTACAGGTTCGGAGGAGGGGCTATCAAGAAATGGCTGCTAGAAGCGTATGGCAACGAAGCCCTGTTCAAGAGCTTGCTACGCTTCCTGAAGTTAGACAAGAGAGAGCACCCTTGCTCTTACATCAAGATTCTTCTATAAGAAACAATAGAGAATTTAAATATAACATGAACACTCATTTAGGTAGTATCTGAATTATTCGTGCAGTGATATCGCCACTTTTAACAGAATAAAATATTTTCATTCGCTTAACGATGCGATATCCTCGTGATTTATTTTATAGCAAGAGAATAGCTAGAACGTTTAAGAATCTGTGTTATCGATGTAAATACAATATCGAAATATTCCTTGACTAGACTCTCATTTAGGAAGTGAAACGATCTCGAATGCCTATTTTAATCTATTCGAAGGCCTACGCGTGTGTACATTTTGCGCATCAAATTACGAATAAAACGCTTCTCAAAATTGTGCTAGGTTGTTGTGTTGTACAACATGAAGAACCAATCGGGTTTCCTACGTCGAAATTTTTGTGAGAAAAATTCATTACTTGTATACATATTGCAACAGACAAAAAAAGCTATAAATCTTTTTTTCTTTTTTTTTTTTTTGAGTAAATGCAATTATAAAGATACGAATCTTTTGTATGTATGCGTGTGCGCGCGCGCGCATGTGTGTGTCTGTGTGTGGTAAGATCAGCTCTAGTTTTCAATGCCACGATTCTCTAGTCATATGAAATGAATCACACGCCATAGCATAAAGAATTATTTATTTCTTAAAATGTAGTTACTCGATAAACACAATGGCTGAACGTTAACGGCTACAGCATGCGAGAAATCGCTTATACACTGTATATATACTCGTATCCGAGCATTTCCTTAATACTGTCACAGAACGCAGCTAAAATACGAACATTTACGTTTCACAAACTGGCAGGTTATCACGAGGTATACATTTAGAAGCGGCTTTAACTCGTGTTTATTCTTCGTTATGTGTAATGTATAGGAACTTATACAATACAGATTCTTATTGTAATTAAGACAACTATGATTTATGTACTTTAAGGATTTTTTAATTAAGTGACGCGTAACGAAAATAAATAGGATTCTTATTGTAATTAAGACAACTATGATTTATGTACTTTAAGGATTTTTTAATTAAGTGACGCGTAACGAAAATAAATAGGAATCTTATCACTTAAAGATAAAGATCATAATACAGATACGGTTCTACGAATAAATTTTATAAAAAGCAAGGAGGATAATAATAATATTAATATAGAGATAATATTAATTTAAGGGTTCTTTGTAATTTATAATTATATTATACGACATTATAATATACGACAAATAAATACATTACGTAATAAATTAGTTTTCGTAAAAACCTGCGAAACTTTTTGTTCATATGTGTCATATACAAATCTATATATAAATGCGAATGTGGTTTAACAAACGAATATTGAAAAACATGAACATCGAAAGTATTGTAATAATTATGAAATATGAACGCCTACCATAGCTGCAGGATTTCATCAACGGATTAGGGGAAGCCATGAAGTACAATTTACGGTGTAACCGAAATATCAGTGAAAAGATGACGAAAAAAGACTTCGTATACGACATTCGTCCACCAATTCAAAGTTCCAGAAAGGTAGGTTATTATAACTCGTATAACCAAATATCCTTCTCTCTTTTTTGATGCACACCAGCCTCACATGAATTATTGGTTTTCGTTTAATTCATAAATACGAGATTTAGATTCATGAATCCGAGAATTAGAAAAATTAGTATTTTATTAATGTGAATAATAAAACTTGAACGAGACACCAAGATTTTAAATCAAAGGTGACGCTACCGATACAATAAACCAACATGACGTATCATTTGCCCGCGCGAGAATATTCAAGGAATATTGAAACGATTGTCATGAAATATTAAATTATACTTCATACTGGTGTATTTGTAATAAGTTTAACGATAGATAATTTACATTTTAAAACGTTATCTGTATCTTATATGATTGTTAAGAAAATGGAATATCAAGAACTTTTAATATTTTAAACTATGTTATTATATATATTGGAATGAACGAACGTGGCGTCGTGTTTGACTGCGTACAACTTTTTACGAATATTTTTATTTTTATTTCATCGAAACTTTATTGAAATTCATGATATTTTGAACTTGTAATCACTGAATACAGTTCTCTTTATATTAGCAAACTACATATAATACGGAATAAATAATAAACTATAAAAATTGACGGCAGTATTCGAAAGGGTCAGTACGGTTAAAGCCATATTTGTACTGACGTAATCATGCGCATTGCGCAGTTTCTGTGTCATTTGAATACACATGTTCAACATTCGTAAGAATTTATGTTTATAAAAGCAATACTTGTGATAAAATTTCATGAAACGTAACTACCATTTTCGATTTTACGACTCTGCAATGATTTCGTTATCGGAAATATTTCCAAATGCTATAAAAGAATCTTTATTATAACAACTAGTAATGAAATAAATATAACTACGAAAACGACTACGTTGTTTACATTAGATACTTTAAAGTATATCAGACTGATGTGATTTTGATTTTAAATGCAAATAATGTAAACGATAATTGGTATTTAACGTTGCAATATTTAATCTCGTAAATTTGAACGTTTCTAGATTTTCGTATACGCTTATATGATATTCTATACGTTACCTTGACATCGGTAGTATCCTTTTGTAACTTTTGGGCACTATTAGATATTTGTCATAGGTGCTCTTATAAAAAAAGAAATGTGTTTACAGTTGGAAGAAGGAAAATATCCAATCGTATTACCACTACAACTGCGAAAGAAACATAGTACCGATTCGAAAATGCCCCAATACTCCGTTATTTCGGAAAAGAACGATTACAATTCAAATGACGACGAAATGAATGTAAGTATGCAATTCTATCATTCAGTATGCAATTTGTACTATTAATTGCACTATTATATACAAGGTTTCATCGTTTATTATATAATTTGTATAATTAATGTATCATTGTACATGTATTAATTATTATTATATCCAATGTGTATTTCAGGAATATCTGCATATAGTATAAATATTATGTATATTTGTTTCGATTATTAATCGATCGATATTATCAATTTCCGGAATCTAGTTCAATATCGTATCGAACAACAATCGTATCGATATTTATCATTCAGAAAATTTCAAATTCATTTTACTCATAGCTTTCAGAGCAACGAGCCTTGAAATTCGAGTGCAATTTCTGCCATGAACAAATTGCTACACTTTTGTCTTTGTCCACTCACATTAAATTTCATCGACGCAGATATTGCAAGTATTGCTACTGGATACTACCAGAGAACGAAACGATGAAAGAGCATATCGAAAGTACTCATCGAATCGATCCAGGTATGAACATATGTACATTGAATTTTTCTATATGAATAAATCGTCAATCACTGTTAAATGTCAATATTGTAAAAGCGAAATTTGACAACAAAACAAAAATGTTCCGTACATTGTGTAAATGCGATGGACCTATATGGATTTCTATCATTGAGATGCTGTGTCTCATTGCTATTACTTGGCATTTTGTTTGTTTCTGAATACGTAGCTTATAAAGTTTGTCCACGATAGAAGATCACACAATCATAAACAGCGGTATGTTTTTAACAATGCTTTTATTATATTTTAATCATTCATAATTAAAATACATCAGTTTTTTAACAAATTATACAGTATGTACAAGAAATATAAATATCATAGGTTCGTCTATGCATTTAAATTTTAACATGTTTATTCAGTGATCTGGAATAACAGTCTTCAATATACTTTCAACATCATCTTGACAGTTTTCATAAATGATATTCTTTCCTTGCAGTCCTAAGTCGTTTGCCAATAGCTTAAGGTTCTATAAAACGGAAATTGTTTGAATTAACGGATCAAAATATTATTTAATTATTATACATATTGGTAATTTTCTTCGCAAGCGATGGCCCTTTACAAGAAGAAGATTTTAATACATCATTTACCTTTGCAACCGTTACATCAGTCCTCTTCAAATTTCTACAATCAAGTACAACGTCGTATGAATTTTCGTTTGAAAGCTTCATTATGTAAGCTCGAAAATGTTCCGCTGCTGGAAACGTGATACTCTCATCAGGAATAATGCGAATCACGGTTCTATCTTCTACCTACAGTTCAGGAATCATTTTACCACACACGACAATAAATTTGTCTATATGCAACGGTGCTAAGCTAACTAAAACTACTAAAGTACCCTAGTTAGCTTGGTACTATTACATTTGGCTGGAAACTTATTAATAGTTAATGCACAGTGAGTTAAGAATGTTAGAATAACATTAAATATTTAAATAGTTAAAATATATATATATATATAATATAAAAGTAATCCATTTAATTTACCTGTTCAATTTCGGTTTGAACCGAAGGTCGAGCCGAGAAATACAATAATATTGCAAGATTTAACGATATACCGATAATGATTCCCCATTCCAGTTTAAGAAAAACGCAGAATAGTAAGGTAATCAACATGAGGAAAAAGTCGATTTCTGAAATGAGGCGCAACTGTCAGGAATATGAAATTGAGAATCGCGTTTGTCACGATCCAATTTACTTACTTTTTGCGCGCCATAATAGAGCATACGTTTTGAAGTCGAGCATGTAGTACATAGAGCATATTATAACGCCAGCTAAAGTCGCTTTAGGAATAAAACGAAAAGTGGATGTGAGCAAGCCAGCCGCGAGTAATACGATAGCGCCTGCAAGCAAGCAATTGTCACGATTAAGAAAAAAATTCGGGGGATTCATTTGCATGTTCTCCAACTATCTAATTGTAGTATCGTGGGCAAAAGGCCTAAGATATCGGCCGGACCGTATACAAAGTGGCGAGAGCCGTGGCGCCGTCGAGTACATCAATGTATCGTCGGTCCTTTCGAGTGGATAGTTTCGTGGAAAGAGCCTGCGTGACCCTGGCCACGGGGTTTCGGGACACGTGTTCGATGGGACGAGAAAAGACAAAGAGACGCTAAGGGTAGTGTTAGTTGAGACGCCGGCGAGAACGAATGCAAAAGGCATGCAGTATGAGTTGAGAAGCGAGAGCGTGCGAGTGCAGATGCCGAAGACTAGAGTTGTAGAGTTGTAGAGTTGCTAGCGTTGTAGAGAGATCGAGTTGTTAGAGTTATAGAGTTGCGAGAGTGATTTGAGCGGAATAAGACTTTTGTGTTTTAGTTCAAGTTGAACATTTATCGTTCTCTGTCCAATTAATCTCTGTTATTTTTATTTATCTTAAATAAATAGTATTAGGAGAATTTTACAAATCTAAATTATCCTAATCCTATCCTTTTTCCCTCGATACTACATAATTGTATTTCATCTTTCTTTTCTCCCTTAGTGATACATATTATCGGTGAGACATTTATAACGCTTGTTTGAGAAGTCATATGCACACACACACACACACACTTCACTTACCTGTGAATAAACCTCCAAAAGTAGTTTTCACCCCAGATGAGTTATTGACAGCAGTTCGTGTAAAAGAACCTGTAACTGGCATTGATCGAACAAGCGAACCGCCTATGTTACACAATCCTAACGCGAGCATTTCTTGCGTGCCGTCCAAAGATTTGCCTTTTGCTAAAAGTTCATAGTTCGTTCGAAATTATCCAAGTAATTTTAATTATTAAAATAATGTTCAAAATTGTATTACTATCTAACGAATATACGTATACGTTCATAATTGTTCGAACGACAATTGTTGATAGCGGATGAACATTTGCTGAATAGTTTGATATGTTAACCTGTAATTATTTTTTACATTACAGGTTGACGAAAACAAATTAGATCAGCTTCAGTTCAGAGCTTCGACTGTATAATACGTGAATCGTTCGAACGATTATGAATGATATTGTACGTAATATAGCGTACCAAACGCTTTTGCTATCGCCATATGTTCAATGGTAGATACAACTGGGACGGTGACAAGCGACATTCCCATAGCACCAGCAGTCGTAAAGAAATCATTGGTTATTGCATTGAATTTCGGCAGACCAAACGGTGGCAATCCATGACCCATCGATCCTAGAAATCATTTATTTTTGCTCCCAGTTTGTTCCTTCTTGCGTTACGCGGTTTAACGAATGATCAAAGAACGGGTTCCTCGCGAGACGGATTTTCCAATTATCGTGTTGTTCTCACCGGTTAGATTGAAAGGATATAGACCGTAGATGGAAAAGATATACGCCATCAAAGTTCCTACGATGACCACCAATGCGTTACGCGCGAGAATTGTGGCCCAAGCGATTTTCTGTGACCAAGTACCGGTTCGACGTCCAGGTAAATTCTTCGATAAAAAGCAATATGAAAATTAAGTTATGTTCGATGGGAAAGCTCCTGCCAGAGTTTTATATGCTATTGGAATAAAATTTTGTCCAACACTGAATCGAAGTATCGCAAACTAAAGAATAGAATGAATTATAGAATTGTTTAATTTTGACCTGTTATCTTTGATCGAATTTCGCTTTATATGACTGTACCTTTAGTAGAACCAACGCCGCTATCGTTCCAATACCTAGCAACGTGTCCTGGTACCGGATCATCCTCAGATTCGAGAACACCGAGATCAAAGAATCTACCAAGTCTTCGCTTCTACCGGGTATTCCTAACAACGGTTTGAACTGCGAAGTGGCTATGTTAATCGATGCAGCCGCGGTAAAGCCCGTAATTACGGGTAAGGAAATGAAGTCTAACAAGAAACCTGAAATTCGTGCGCAACTCTTTTAACCCTTTGAGTGCTGAATACGGCCTATGTCGTCCGTACGGACGGCGCGCGTCTAGCGCTGACGATCGCTGTGGACGGAATACTTCTTCGTTAGACTGAACTCTGTTGATTGACTATTCAAAGCGCAAATCGTAATAAGTTATAGTAATTCTTTTGCACGAGATTAAATGATTCAAGAGCGTTATTTTTTAGTTATTTTTAATTATTTATTATAAACATTGAAATTTACAGTTAACTAGAATTTGGGTAATAAACTAGAAAACAATAAACTAGAAAACTAAATTTAGTAAATATAACACAAGTTAATAATTTAGTTGTGGGTGAAAAATTCAGTGCTTGAGAAAACTAAAAAAACCAGATGTACAGTTTTCTTACAAGTGGTGACCACTTCAACAATACCGAGGCACTATTGGCATTTGTTTACTGCCGTAAGGAATGCATTTATATTTATTTCACACAAACGTAATAGTATTACTTCTGCGTAGGTGTTCGGAAAAATTGAAAAACCCATACATGCGTCCTTAGCCCATGCCGGGCACTTACAGAAAACGCATATATATGTTCTTAGTCCACACCGATAGCTTTCGCCAGACACGTATATGCGCCCACAGCACTCAAAGGGTTAATTGTTACGAAAGACAAAGAAACATAAGAAGGTTAAAGATGAAGGTCAGAATCTGGAACGTGTAATAAAACATTTATAATTAAGGTTCTGTTAACAAATTCCATTTGCAATTCTTCTCGTGTAAGCAAATGTTTGTGATCACAATTGAGGAAATGTCACCTAAGTTGGAATTTGTTTTACCTGACAAATATTGTAACGAATACGTACTATGAATAATTTGTATACTTCTGCATATTGTCTGCATTCTGTGCATTTTTGCATCTTCAAATTTGCATCTTCAAAAAAGACATGCATGAGAATCTGTAGTCAAATCACTCACCTAAATGAAAGAAGCCGAGTAACGCGATAATGCAGCCTTTCAGAAACGTAAGCAGAACCGCGACATCAGCATTGTATTTTGTTACCAAAGGTTGCACCATCGTTGCCATAATAGCAGTTGGACCGATAGTAATACTTGTACAGGAACCAAAAATAATGTACAGGAAGGATGCCATGAAAGACGCATATAACCCATACTAAAGGAGAAAAGAGACAAAATGGTGTAACATTTGAATTAAAAGACGTAGAAATTAATACGCTTCTATCGATGTCAATTGAGGAGTTCACAGCAAAAACAACGCCGCAAGTGTAAAACTTTGTCACATACACGTACACATATGTATATAGAGTCTTTTGAAACAATTTTTGATCATGTTATTCAGGATCCTATTGCAATTTCTACGATTGTATCACCAATTTTGAAATCTTAGAAAATTTCAGAAGAAGTCAGAAATTTCTGATATCTTTCCTTTGCAAAGAAGATGCTTCTAATTGAAAAATCTTCAGGGTCTGGCTTTGACATACTTCATCTATTAAATCAATCGAATCACAATTCGATTGATATTATTTCCAAGAGATCTATGAACGTTGAAAGTTTTACAATAGAAATTTGACTGTCGCTACTAATCTTGACGCATGTTCTGAAAATCGATCCTTTTTATGGAAAATGTATTCTGCTTTCTGGAAAAATCCGAATATGAGAAAGAGAGACAGAGAGAAAAGTGTTAATTTACCTCGGGACTTAAATCAGCGACGATAGCGTAAGCGATGCCTTGAGGAATAGCTGTGAGGCCAACCGTGAAGCCGGCCAGTGCATCTTGAGGCAGCCATGTGAGTTTGTAATTCCTAGCCCACGACAGAATCGGCAGCCTCCTCTTCATGTACTTGTAGCAACAGTCTCTGCTGCATCGTGACACTTGAAACGATACAATGGTATATTTGAATTTCATTTGAACTTCTAAGGTATCCGTCAACATTTTCACGAAAGATCTACAAAAAGATCCAGCAAATCGAATAGCTTTGCCACTTTTAAATATGGAAATAGAAACTTAACTCTCTTGATATCTCCCCGGTGACCTAAATTAGGTGAACTTACTTTTCTTGTAAACTATATCCCTCGTTTTCTCCAACATGCTTAAAATTGTTCCAACACTTGAAACACTACACTGTGAAACACTATATAAATAACTTGCTCTTACGTTTAATTTCTATACGCACAACTGTATTTCTATATTCGCAATTTTACAATGTTCAATTTTTATTTTCATAATTATATCTCCAAATAGGAGTTTCGTATCTCCAAACGAGTTTCACTCAAAGATTCTACGGCGAATATCATCGATAGAAGATTATCGTAGAGAAGGTACTTCGTAAGGAATTCATAGGGAATGGTAAAAAATTGTCGTCAGAACAATTACGAGACAAGAAAATATCGACATAAGAGACGCGTGAGCCTGTTGCAAGGCACAACGATACGCTCGATAGTGTCGTTGATTATAGCAGCAAACTGATTATAAGTATAGTTGCCTTGTACTCTCGAGAAGTCACACCAGTTATCACGACTTATATTTATCACGATACTCCCACTTCTTTCAGACTTGACCATTCACCGATTGTCACTGCGAACGCGCTCTTAATTATCTGATACTCAAGACGTGTTCTTCTCTTTTTAAATTTTTTTAATCGCTTTTTAATCGCTTCCTAACTCTCTCTCTCTCTCTCTCTCTCTCTTTCTTTCTTTCTCTCTCTGGGAAAGCTGAATCGTTCACGCCAATCTTTAGATTATTGTATGCTTCCAAATATTCGGATAGAATTTCATTGAAGTTCTCTACTATGTTATAGAATCACTTTTTTGGGAGGAAGAAAAACTCACTTTGAAGAAACGTAGCAGCGAAACTTCACTGGATGCACAAATAGCCCAAATTGTCTAAGGAGTTTGCACAAGAGGATTCCACCTTTAAGAATTATTGCCTGGTTAGATTATTTCGTTGAGAATTATTAACCGTTGTTTTCGACTCGTTTATCTTCCCGATTTCCTTACATTTTTTCGCCGGATAACGAAAGTAATAGAAGGAGGGCGCAACGCCTGCGCGAAATCCAGGATTCTCGGTCAACTTACAGGCTAGTGGGTATGAATGAAAGCTCCGAGCTTGCAGTATCGCGCGAAATAGAGGCCTCGTCGTTCCTACGTTAGTTTTCATCTCGTGCAATTTCGTAATCAGTGCTATCGTTCACGAGAAAGCAATTCGGTCACTTGACCCGTTTAATCCATCGATTACATGCCGAAAGATGCGAATGATAAATTCTTAACGCGCCACTAACAACGAGCCTCCAATAATCTTTCGGTGATAGACATCGAGGAAATTAAAAGAGTCTGTAAGAGTTTCTTTTGTAAAAATTCTGCTGGAATATGCAATGTCTCTGTATTTGTTGCTTTGTTTAAAAAGGGATGATTTAGATATGAAGGAAAAAATTGTTTACGTACGTAACTGTAAATAAGAATTGCATTAGGCAAAGTGTTGCGTTCATTTAGCGTTCGTTTGGTGATTTATAATAAATGTAATTGAAAAATTAGCGAAGGATCGATGGTGAAACTGACTGGTTTTTGTAGCGTCGATCGAGCGCGCGATGAAACGCCAACTGATTCGATTAATCTATCGCGATACGTGAATGGAAAAA
Source organism: Bombus affinis (assembly GCF_024516045.1). Lineage (NCBI taxonomy): Eukaryota > Metazoa > Arthropoda > Insecta > Hymenoptera > Apidae > Bombus > Bombus affinis. The sequence goes on from NC_066359.1 coordinate 1,587,497, forward strand.
GCTTCTTATTCGGTTTAAATGTTTTGGGAATTCCACAATATCTTTTCGCATCTTATCAGATCGAATGAAATATTGTAATACATCGTGGAAGCTTCAAAGATTGTGTAATGAAGTTGATGTTCTTCATTTGGTAACACATAATAGGTAAGATTTCGCATATGTATCTATTCCAAGAGTTACAGTTCTAGACCCACTATAAGTTGTTTTAGTTCTCAAGTATATCGAATTAGAAAACTTGATTTTCGAAAATTAACGAGGATAGATTTATCAAGCGTTTTCTCTGCGGTATGCAATGATTAAAAGCTTAAAGAATTAAATATATCTCGTTTGAGAATTGTACGACGATAAAATTGAGATTATAGTATCGTAAGATAAATCAAGAATAATAAAAATCTCATTTTTACATATAATAAGATTTAATAATTCTCGTTCATATCGTATTAATTTTTCTGTGCTATTTGAATTTGAATGCCACATGTGGAGAAACATATTTGTAAAATTCGATTCGTCGTCAAACGATTAGACATTAAGACACGTTATATCGCATTATTTATGCCGATTTATTTATTTATACGATTTTATGAAATCTATCAAATATGAGTTGACGATCGAACATTCATAACGTTGCAGATATACCGATCAATTTCAGTTTTTCCAAATTTCTCGATTAAGACGTCTAATTGGCAATCCAATTAATATCCAATTCCCAAGGCATACAAATGTTTCAATTGCTCAAATTCGCTTATCGCGAGCGAAGAACGCGAATAACAAAAAGCCCGAAGATAAATTTAAGAGAATAATATTTGCGTCTTCTTTAAATTTCAATTTATCGTGCGGATCATTGAAGCTTCTCAATGTACAATTGGCAAGATCCAATAGGTTTTTCCCGTCTCAAGATATTTCATACATTCAAATATTCCTTTTTGGTCGTACGACGTGAAAATAAAGGCGTCGATCAAAATGTACTCGTCGTATTTTCTTTGCGATCTTCGTAACTGATCAAACACTTTTTAAAACAAAATAACTCGATCCAAACGACTTGAGTCCTCTCTTGAGAAGTTAGGATGATTAGTTTATCATACGTCCCGTGAAAAAGTTCTCAAAGAAATTCAGTTGCTCGGAGTCGCGAAGGAAAAGATAAAGATCGTTCTTTTTAACAACTTCTTTACCTCTAACGGAAACTTAAAGATTGTTTGTTCAATTATGCAACCAACTGTATGATTGTCTTAAGACAATTATCTTAACTATATCTAAATTCTAAGATAAACGTTACATACTCGTAATTAATGATCGAAATCGAGGTTGCTCACGTGTTAAAATATCAACAGTAAAATGACGAATTAAAGAAACCTGCGTTCTGTAAATTAGCAGCATCTCGGTTTACGAGAATATTAAACGCGTGTAATTAAAACGTTCACACGTCCGTTTAAACGTGTACTCGAATTAATACTCGAATATTATTAGAATCGACCGAACGATATCGTGCAAGGATATTTCCATAGCTGCTCCAGGCTGCTATCGTTGATAAAGTTAAACACGTAACGGATTAACATGTAAGTGGAAGGAAAGATCGACCCTTGAACGATATACTTACGAATTAGGCACGAGCTTAGGTGTACTCGTACAGGCAAGACAACAATCTTATTGTTGGACAAAATATACCGATATACATATGTATTATCTACGCAGGTGGCATTTTGTAGATACGTTTGCCAAAGAATGTGCTGGATTAATTAAGCTTACGTATATACAGTGGCTCGCGGAGATATTCGAAAATTCTTAATAACTTTTTATTTATATTTTAAGACGATACTTTAGGTAAAAATAAGAGGAAAATATAGAGTAACGATTTTTTCAGCCGGGGATTAATTTTCCAGAAAGTCGAATTTGAATTGTTGAAGTAATACTATATATTGTTTTATTAGATACAAAATTTATATAGAACAAAATAACTATTTTATATGTAACATGATAATTTGAAGTATTAACGAACAACGCTCTGTTCCCTTGTACATCTCAAACAGAAATAATTTTCTTTTATTGCACATTCATTCATTGAACGCATACTCTTTCACACAGATGTACATACATCTATTTTCTAACATGAATATCTATCGATTATAATAAATAACCGGTGAGAGGTTGTTCTATGGGTGGAGGAGGTTCATCAATTGAAAAATTGTCATACATGTGTATTAGGCTAATCCTCCATTGAACACGTACAAACTCTGTTTTCTTGAAAGTGGAGTCTTAAAGGGAATAAATTTGTTCCACATTTTTTACTTCATCGATGGTAGCCCCTTGGAGGTAGACATCTACATATTGTTATTTAGCAATAAAGATAGAAAAATTTACCAAATGTTCAGCTGGACAAATTGTAAAGTACAAATTAAATAAAAAAAAGAAACATTTTTTATTTATTTTGGCAAGTGGAATTAATGTTTCCCAATTGTTGCTCATACCTAAGTGGTAATTACCTATGTTCACGTGTAATTGACAAATCTTTTCACTCGGTTTTCTTGGAAACTAAATCATCCAATGAACAAATTTCATTCTGTATGCTCTATTCTGTATTCTCTTCTTATTTTCTCATGATTAACTTATGCCCGTTTGTACATGTTATTCGACCACACCCTGCGTATTATACGAAACATTTTGACATCTCATTAACATTGCGAGTCTTGTCTACACTGACAGATAATCGTCCGCAGACAATCCAAATCTGTCTTTCGTGGAAAATTCGCAAACAAAATTCAAGTCCAGAGACAGACAGCGGATAAAAGTGCCTAGTACAGGCTGTCGGACAAATGTTGGAAGAACGTGCAAACGCATGCAACACACAGCTTAGTTTAATCGTCTTTTCGTTAACAAGCTTCTTTTACTCGATTCTTTTACTTTACTGAGACAAGTTTCTCTTTCTTCTTCCGCAAATTAAGAAATACACCATATACCCCATGAACAACGATAGCAACATTGTTCAAAGACATGACTGAAGACACTAATTACATTTCTCTTTCTTTTTAATTAATTTGTACTTTACAATTTGTCCAGCTGGACATTTGGTAAATTTTTCTAACGTTATCGCTAAATACCATTCTCGAATTTGTCTATTTTATTTCTTTAGTGAGATGCCTGAGATGTTTTTTCTCTTTAGTCTTCTTTTTATATGGGTTTCCTTTGGATGTATTGCCATTCTTTTCTTGTATTTTTCTGCGTACCTGTCGATTTCTCCTTTGTCCATTGTATTATATTATATACTACATAATAATTATATTAACCCTTTGAGTGTTGAATACTCGCGGCCTATGTCGTCCGTACGGACGGCGCGCGTCTAGCGCTGACGATCGCTGTGGACGGAATACTTTTTCGTTAGACTGAACTCTATTGATTGACTATTCAAAGCGCAAATCGTAATAAGTTATAGTAATTCTTTTGCACGAGATTAAATGATTCAAGAGCGTTATTTTTTAGTTATTTTTAATTATTTATTGTAAACATTGAAATTTACAGTTAACTAGAATTTGGGTAATAAACTAGAAAACAATAAACTAGAAAACTAAATTTAGTAAATATAACACAAGTTAATAATTTAGTTGTGTGTGAAAAATTCAGTGCTTGAGAAAACTAAAAAAACCAGATGTACAGTTTTCTTACAAGTGGTGACCACTTCATCAATAACGAGGCACTATTGGCATTTGTTTACTGCCGTGAGGAATGCATTTATATTTATTTCACACAAACGTAATAGTATTACTTCTGCGTAGGTGTTCGGAAAAATTGAAAAACCCATACATGCGTCCTTAGCCCATGCCGGGCACTTACAGAAAGCGCATATATATGTCCTTAGTCCACACCGATAGCTTTCGCCAGACACCTATATGCGCCCACAGCACTCAAAGGGTTAATTACATGTGGACATTAGAGACTCGGGCATAGGAGAAGTCGATCAGTGTTGGCCCGATCCAAGATCGCGAGTATACTGCTATGCCAGAAACTAGTCGATAAACGACATTGTTTACAGACAATCTACGTATATTGCCCACCGATAGCCACCAAGATATGTGCAGACAATGCCGTTTGTACACTAATCGGGTATCTTGGTATTGAGGATCTGTTGGAGAGGGAACGGTTCCTCCCACTCAAGCACGAAGGAGATTTTAAGCTTTTGAAATGCTGACTTTTGAACGATAAGCACATACGCCCACTTGTGGAGTGGAATATCATCTAAATATAAATAATTAGCGTTATAACGACGATGAGATTTTCTCCTTGTTGATATTTGCAGAAACCCAGAATCTAATGATTTTCTTCGTATTTAACGATCTTTCGAATTTTTCCAAAAATTTCTATACCGATACTTTACCGACATAAATATCAACGTAAATAATACGCTAATAACATTTTGCAGGAAATGTGACGATAGATCGTATTAACACTTTACCGACCGCTAACAATTCAACAGCAGACGCACGTCCGACCGGCAGTCCAGGCGCAGGTTCTCCCCGGCGCCGGCTTTGTTTCGGTTTAGACTCTCCAATACCATTCTTTTCCTTCATCGCGAGCGATAAGTTTTTCAAATTAGTATAAAACTGCGGGAGCTTACAAAGCAACGAAACTGACGCAGCTGAGCAAGGTACCTTAGTACTACATAACAAATTACTGCTCAAATAATGAGAAAGATTGTCAGCGACAAAATGCCGATTGATAGGTTATCAGTCGGTAAGCGTCGGCGACAAAAACCGATTAATAGGCTATCAGTCGGTAAAGTGTTCAAAAATGTATAATCCCATTGAAAAACAAGCGAACCTTTGTTCGATTTCGCAACGATTCTTTACGATGCATCCATGAAGAGGCCCGTGCGTCACTTCGCCACTGTCTTCAACTTTACTTACTTTCAAATTCAAATTTTCCACTTTCGCCTTTGATTTCCATCTAAACAGCAAATACGTAACGCGTCATAAATCTCACCATCCCATAGCGAGATCGTTTCTTCGCAGACCTACCAGGGGTAAAAAAGATTCTCTCTGCATCTGCCCATGGACACTGCTCTTCTTCTCCATTGCAATGAAAACGAGATACTTGCTCGTGCGCGTGCATTTTACGGAACTATTCCCCGACAATCGTCTGTCAGTGTGAACTAGGCTTTAACGAGACACAATCAGCGTGATTATGTGGGTAGAATTTAATATTCGTAAAAGATTCCCATAATATTTTGTAGATGACCGTGTACAATTGATATTGGACTGATCATAGTTTTATTGTTCCAATAAGCAGGCGAATGCTACGTTGCTAACAATGAAGAAGAAGAACACGTTCATGCAACAGCACGTTCTTCTGCTTGCACGGCCGTGACTGAGAAATTTCGAAGCCAAATAAACCAGTTTGAAATGATATGCAAAATAATGGAAATCAATTCAAATTTTCAAGCTGCATAGTTTAACGCTTAAGAACCAATTGACTTGTTACAATGCAAATGGAAAACTTTCGCTTTCCTGCTTTCATAAAACTTGGAATTACCTGAATTATCGATCGATTTTGAAATAAAAAGCAAGATTAAAATAAAAGCTTTAAACTAAAAGCGAGAAAATATACTTTTGTGTTGCGAGTGAAGTACATTTCGAAATTTGCTCCGACCAATGAGTGAAATTAAATTTATCCACCTTCGTTCACAAACTCCTGCTAATTTTATGTGAAAGCTGATAATTGGTTGTTAGAATTACCGTGCGTGTTAATTTAGCTTTACAGTTTGTATTCGTCTAAAATAATGGAAATCACTGTGCAGATGGAAATTATTTGACAGCAAATCAATGAATTCTCAAGCTGTTTACTAGTTGTTTGTAAATTACGTTTGATGAATTAAAAAGTCTATTTGTCAAACGATTTCATAATGAACAGAAGATCAGAAAATGGAATGAAACAGTTGGAGCACTCAACTTGTATTCAATTTGGTAATAAAACGAAATTTCTCAATCGCGGGGAGACGCGATCGCGAGGAAGCGCGTCAACGGGAGTCGTAAATTCCCGTTACGATTATAATAATCGATACTACGAACAGATCGATCCCCTTATTTCTTGTGGGATAATAGGGATGATTGATGTGGTATAACACTACGATTAACAGGTTACAAATTTTATATTTCCAACAACTTATTACACTAAAGAGATACACCGTTACGTATGATACAAATGTCGTAGACGATACTTTGACGTATGAAGATCCGATAGATAAACACTGAATGTTCTTTCGTAGTAGAGCAAGGCCCTTACAGTTGAATATAAGATAAGAAGAAGTTGACTTTCTTGATGTAGAAGTAGAAGTCTCCTGGTGTAGAGTTGACCCTCCTGATGTCGTAGACGAAGTATAGAGATGAAGCGACGGCTCTCTGTAGTCCAGACCACAAGTCTAGAGGGATGAAGTGACTGCTCTGTCGTTATGAAAACAAGTCAAGTTCATTCTTGTGTGATTACGGAGGAAAGCTCGGTGCGGGTGTACCTTCTGAACTAAGAACGTGGATTCGTTGTTCACACTTTCGTTTGGTTAGAGCCAACGTTAATAAATGGAGATTGGAGGAGGAAGCCTCCTACCGACGTGGCTTGGGGGTGACCTTGTTCATGGGAAAAGCTGGCTTTTCCATTAGACAAATATCCATTTTTCCCGTTAGATAACTACCCGCTTTCTTCGTAATTTGTAAGAAATTTATTTGCAATAAACCTAAGGACTGTTTTAACACGTTCGTCGCCCAGCGTGATTCGGCTAAGTTTCCTGGGGGGTCCAAATCCGACCGCCGGTACGCAGAACGTAAATAGAGCGACAGGTGGAAATTCATTGTTTATCGCCTTCGATTCATTGTAAAGAGAAGATTATTTAGTTCTGAAATGGAGAAAGCGATGAGCTTTCAAGCTAGAGTATTCCGAGGGATCTCATGGCAGATATCTCAGATCTTCCATTTAGTCGAGGAGCATACTTGTGAAACGTACATCAGTGATTTGTTTCGTCCTGAAAATGTTCAGTGAACAGTGTGGAAATATATTTGAAAGTGAGAAGAGTAGTGATGACGGTATCACGTAACTTGAGGGTTGGATAAAATAAGATAGCTGAGTCCTAACACAACTATTAATCTTAGTTGAACTTTATTGCGAATTCAGCAATCACAACGGAATACACACTGAGTTACAATGATATGTTAAGTACGCGACTGTTATAAGAGACCGGTAAGGATAAGTTGACTATTCCAAGAGTACAGAATAAGTGTCTCTTATTGACGATACTGTGTCTGAGGAAACCCAGGGGTGGGTGTGTCTAAGGACACGGGACTGTCGGATTTGTTGATGGTAATTTTGGTTAAGGAAATGAGGGCAGTAGACACCGTCTTCGATTGGATAATAAGGCAGTTGGTGGACCAGGAAGGGTTTTAGCTGCCCTCGGAAGAAAGTTGCTAACGGAATATACTAGATGTGAGGAAGGCCAACTTTGTTGTGTTACCCGTAGTAAACAATAATCGTAAAAGTAATTTAAAAGATACTCGCTTGGTGTAAAGGACCTTAACCATAAAAATTCCAAGATCCATGGTGATTAAGATTATTGAGGGTACGCGCCAAGGATTTGCAGAAATCCAGGTGCCATCCTGCCCGCGGTATGTGACCTGGTCTCTGATGTAAATTGACGTTACAACGGAGTCTACAACTATTGTTCGAGGTTCCCAAAATCACCCCAAATGTGTTTGGAATGTTTTAACAAATACCATGCGATATAGAATAATACAATATATTATCCAGAATATAAATTAATAAAAAGTATGGTATAATGTGTTTTTAATATTTTTATGTTGTATATCCTATATATAATATGCTATATTTAATTAACTCGAACGAGAAGAGCGTCACCCATATGTGGGTTACGGGCGCCCCACGGAAGCAGACCCGTCACATAGATATGGGTGACGCGGCGACGAACGTGTTAGGTAGCAGCTATAAGCCGAAAATACTTGCAGGATTAAAGGTCCCTGCAAACTAATAAGATTCAATGAAGGACGTAACGCACGGACCATCCCACGCGACGTAACAGTCCGATTTTTCCGATAAAACTGTATACACGCGATATTGTCCCTGATCTAAGCTAACAATAATAAAATTGGAAATCGTCACGTTCTTCGAATCCGGTCGGCGCAGCTTTCATGTTCCCATTCACTACATGTTATACGTTGTAGCCAATATTTGTTTAAGCGATTCGTCATACTTTTTGCCACAATACACGCAACAGTCATTTTCATTATTATTTCTTTCAGGTTTGCTCGAGCTTTTCTTTGTTCGTCGGGTTTTCTCTCTTTTTTAGAGTTTCTCGATATTTCCCCCGCGAAAATATCGCGTCTCGTGTATCTTTCGAAAAATATTTCGTATTAATAGACGTTGCACGTTTACGAATATTTCCTTGTGCGAATTCATTATTTCCTTCGATTTCGACCTGATACACGATTCGTACTAATTTCCATTATACATGTAACAATAAAGTACGTGCGCGTGTGTGTTTATCGATTTTCTGTCCGACATTTTCTGTTCGCCACATAGAAATCGCGTGTAACGCTTAACACGAATCCCTCGATTCCGAACGATTAAGTTTACACGATCCGATAGGATACAGAGTATTTAACACGCGCTACTAATCAAACTTCGTTTCAATTACAAACATTTTAATAATATACATTGACCACGATACCAGCCGCGTTTCCGTTCAAAGTATCTCATTTAGAGGAAATGAAATTACGGACAAATAGTCCAAACGAATAGTTCAAACAAATAGTTCAAACGAATAGTCCAAATGTTTCAGTGGGACTTGAAGTTTATTTAAGAAAAAAGATACTGCAAGTTATTCGATCAAAGTATCACCCGTTGCTTTCTACAATTAAGCCAAGTGATACATTTTTTTTTTTTTTTTATTTAATTTGTACTTTGCAATTTGTCCAGCTGGATATTCGGTAAATTCGATAAATGATAAATTCCATCAAGGTAAAATATCGTGTCTTAGACAAGAACCCATCGTCGGAAGATCGATAAAGAAGAACATTCTGTGAAATTGCCGCGTGACAACGTTAGGTGCTTCTCCTAGAGAAAAGACACGAGAGTCTTCACTAGGACGTCCCGTAGCAACCAGCTAGACGTTGCTGCGTCGGAATGCTATTCGTCTCGATCGATGCAACGCGCCTTGTCCGATACCCACTTCCAGCTGATCGATCAGGTACTAAAGTAATTCAACGACTGCATCTTGTCTAAAGAAGCAGCATTTCTTCGTGATAGAATTCATCAGTTGCCTGATAAATGGCTTAAAGTCGTAGAAAGTGTCACGTAACTTGAGGGTTGGATAAAATAAGATAGCTGAGTCGTAACACAATTTTAGTAAATCGTATTAATATTAGTTAAACTTTATTGCGAATTCAGCAATCACAACGGAACACACACTGAGTTATGATATGTTAAGTACGCCACTGTTATAAGAGACCGGTAAGAATAAGTTGACTATTCCAAGAACACAGAATAAGTGTCTCTTACTGACGATACTGTGTCTGAGGAAACCTAGGGGTGGGTGTGTCTAAGGACACGCGGGACTATCGGATTTGTTGATAGTAATTTTGGTTAAAGAAGTGAGGGTAGTAGACACCGTCTCCGATTAGATAATAAGACGGTTGGTAGACCAGGAAGGGTTTTAGCCGCCCTCGTGAGACAGTTGCTAACAGAATATACCAGATATATAACGGAATACTTTGACCGAACATCTCGCTGTACTTTTACCTTAAATAAATCTTTTGTTGCGAAACTGAGTTGAAAAATTTGGATTACTCATTCAGTAACAAGTAACTTGACTTAACCTCTCGTGAGCCATCTACGAATTGTGAATTAGAAGATTAATAAAGATAAACTTTATGTTGTATTATTTTTACTTGTATCTTCAACAAGTTACGCTTTCGATATTGCAGAGTAATAATTTTGTATTCCTTGTAGTCTCGTTTCAGAATGATCGACAACCGTGACGCCGTCTTTCGTAAAATTCGTGATAAAAAAAGCTTGATGGACAACGAAACTTCGTTACACGATATATCTCTAAACGAGGAGTACATTCTTGACAGGACCGATGTCAGAGTAATTTTTATTACGCTCTATTCCATCGTCTTCGTTTTCTGCTTTATCGGTAAGTGATCGTCTCGATCTAGATCGATCAAATTACCAGTTGAGTGTCAAAACGAATTTGATCCGTATCCGCATCGCATGCTTTGAAACTTTCCATCGGCCTATCACAAGAAGAGAAGCAGGAATATCGTGTAAAGCAATGAAAGTTTTGATAAAATTTGAAGCTTCCTTACTTATTTGTATTATAGATATTTATACAACGACTCAAAAATATATGCAGGATACTCGCTTTTATCTTTGAAAAAGCCTGATATAAAAGAATTAGCAAATTTTTCCAAAATTTATATTCGCGCCTCTGAAACGTATCTAGTTTGCAAAATTATTAAGTACGAACTTTTAGAACTTAAAGATATATTTTTTTATTTCGAAGATATTCTCTCTTGAGATCGATTTATGTAAATTTTGTTGGTACGTTTAAAAAGGAATCAAACGTTAAATTATGTGAAAATGAAGATAAGGAGCCAAAAAAAAACGTTAATTGTTTCGTGACTTTTTTCGTGGAACATTTTTATCTAAGAATGATAATTATCAATTTTAATGAGTTTGCAGTAGGATTCAAAGAACAAATTCCTTTTCATAATTATTCTTTCAAGTCAGGCAATTGTTCCAAAAAAATACCTTCAAACACTATAATCTATACTCTCACGAGATACTAATCACGAGATACGTGATAACTTCGAACGTAAGCTTTCGATAAAATAGGTCTGTAACAAATTCTTCAAAGCGCAGTACCTATAATTTAATTTTCCTTCTAATACACGCGTCTTACAGACGTGTTCAATTTACAAGATTAATATTAGACGTGAATTCTATATCGAAGAACATTTATGCAGAAAATATTTGATACTGAAAAATATTTCTTCCGGAATATACCGACCGATTGTACGTGAGTTTATTAAGCATTGTATTAAGCGACAAATGATAAACGTAGAAAAGGTTCGCGAAACGTTCGATTTCGATAGGATTAAGAGAAACATTCGTATGGAAGAAACGACGCAATGTATAAATTCAAGGTCGTATCCCTTTGAATTCTGCTTTCAGGTAACTCGATGGTGATCTTTGTGGTAACATTTTCACGGCGATTACGAAGTATTACCAACTTCTTTTTGGCGAACCTGGCAGTAGCCGATTTCTGCGTCGGTATCTTTTGCGTGTATCAAACGTTGACAAATTACCTAATGAACAGTTGGCGACTCGGCGATTTTCTCTGCAAAGTATACATGTTCGTCCACGCGCTTTCCTACACAGCCAGCGTATTAATCCTAATGGTGGTTTGCATTGAACGATACTTGGCTATCGTTTACCCGATTAAGTGTAGGTCGGTGCTGACAAGAAGCCGACTACAGCTGGTAATAGGAATAGTTTGGATGGTTGCCGCGATTTATGCTTTGCCGAGATTCTTCTATGTTGAAACCATACAGAATCGTTTAATCACCGGCGACGTGGACATCATTTGCATAGCCAATATCCAGAAGCACAACAAAACTTTGTTAGACGCCGTAAATCTCGTCTTTCTTTACTTACTTCCGCTACTTCTGATGTGCTGCCTTTACACGAGAATCGCTGTCGGGTTATGGAGAAGCGGCACTACCCTCGGAGGACCGGATTTGGCGACTAAAAGCAAAAATGATAGCCTCCATCGTGTTCACAGTTCCGGTAGGAATGTGCTTCGCGCCAGACGCGGTGTAATAAGGTACGAGCTGTGTTTTATTAGTAGACTGCGGATATTTATGCACATTTGTATCTTTATGGATATAGCGTTTGAAATGTATCCCTCGTCCATAAAGGCAAAAGAGAAGGTAAAGAATTGTTTTAACTAATCGATATTAAAGATATACCGATTCTTTGAATATTTCTATTTTGCATGTTATGCTATGCGCGTTTCACGTGCATTTCTGTGCTCTCAAATTTCCCATAAACGTATAAAAACCCGCAGTCTAGAGATCAGCGATAAAATGAAATTAAATTGAAAATCCGAGGTAATTCTGGTCCTTGCAATATCCCGATATTATCGGTCGAGGGTTGACTCTCTATCGCCGAGGTAGAGTCTCGGAGACTTGGCTGATTCTATCTGTCTGGTTCTCTTCCATTCTATTTAGAAATAAGATAAGTCTGATTTCGTCTGCTTTCGTCAGTACTACTACATGCATACGCGTTCGCGCAAATACACTGAAATCTGTAAGAACGGTAAGTCGGTAAGAAAGATTGCCAGAAATCTGTCCTATATTCGTGTATAAGTTACCCGCAAGTTGAGCATCATGTTTAGAAGACGAATATGCCACGGTACTTAGCGGAGAGAGGTACGTATTAAGAGGAATGTGCAAGATACGTGAAAGGAATATAGGGAAGATGTACAGGCGTGGAAAGAATAAATGTAAGTACTGAAAAATATTGCGATAGTGGTGGAATGATTTAGAAACGTAGATAGAGTAAAAAGGGAAAAAGATAAATAGAGAAGAGGAAAAATGGATATCAAAGAACAGATATATGTAATAAAAGGATTAGTAGACAGAGTCGAACAACGATAAGACGGATAGGATAGGAAGAAACGCATAGCGTTGATTATCTGATTGTTATAGAGTAGAGTGGACAGAATTGAAAAATGTGGGAAAAGGATGTGGAAGTATGAGAATGTGCGACAGAGACATGTGTGTATGATAATTCAGGAGAAATAGTAAATCAAGTCTTATTTCTTGACTGCGAGGTCGAAATTAAATAAATAAATATATGCAGGATGTCCTGAATAACGCAACTCACTATTTTTCTGCCGTTTGCGACCATGTAACAAAAAATCTGTTGAACTGAACTTTAACGGCGTCGTGTGTAGTACGAACGACTTTGTTTTCATAACGACAACGATAAACCCAGTATCAAGTTAATAAAAATATGATCCCATTTATCTTACCCAAGTTACCTTGCTTTCGCTATGAAAGTAAAGTATTTTCGAGATTTTTTTTATCGTTGTTCGTAGTACATTCGATACCGGTAAACAACGGTTCAAAACATTGTCTGTTACACGGCCGCAGATAGCGATAAGAAATAGTGAGCGGGCACCCTGTATATTCGTATACGTATATCTGCAAGTTCAGGAATCAGGAGTCACGCAGACTTCACCTCGAGCTTTACGCCGCAAGCATAGTGCCTCGGGTTAATTTGAAACTGACGAAATTTTCTAGAATGCTAATCGCAGTGGTGGTGATGTTCGCCGTATGCAATCTGCCGCAACAAGCACGGATCGCCTGGCGCCACTGGAGCTCGAGTTATGATCGATCATCGAACTTCAGCACCCTCCTAACCTTATCCACTTTTTTAATTTCCTACACAAACTCTTGTCTGAATCCTTTTCTATATGCTTTCCTCTCGCGAAACTTTCAAAAAGGAATAAGAGAACTTCTGAACTGCGGAAAGACAAGAAATCGGAGCAGCGTTTTGGTCATGGGACGTACCGCAAGAGAAACAGCAACGCGACAAGAAAACGACGAAGGGAATGTAAATGATTTTCGGCGAAGTTTACTGGTCTGTCTTAGTTCTGATCGAGACAGCTCTGTTGCAGTTCCACCGAGTACAGAGCAAACCATTTACGAAAAATCCAGTTACTAATTAGTTTTATTGGTAGAACTTTCAGCTGCGCTCCATTCACCAAACCTTTCGAGATTAGGTTATTAAGAGTATCTTTTTTTAAGCAGAGTCCGACGCAACTGAAACGAAGATCTTCCTGTCGAATGACTTTGTTCTTTCGCTAGTTCGAAACGAAATCGATCCTATTCGGGTACGTTCGTGCTCTTTCTCGTTGTATATATATACTGGGTGTTCGGCTACTGATTTTACATAATTTAAAGGGTGATTCTTGACGTCGAAATAAGACAAAAATCAAGAATAAAAATATTGCGCTCTCAGTTTTGATTTTTAGTTATTGACAATTACAATGTTTGTATTAACAACTTCCTTCGTTCTCTTTTTACTGTTAATACGAGGTACGATAACGTCGTGATTTCACATGAGACAGGAATACAAACATGCGGAAAAATACATCATAGTTTTTATATTATTTTTCAGAAAATCGATAAAAGATCAGAAGGCAACGAATCATAAAGAAAAACTTATAGTTTACAGCTTGTAAATTAGTAAACTACCGCGTAAGAGAATTCAGACGTAATGTAATATCTTTGCAGAGTTGATCGACAATTTTCAGAATACTGAACCAATACTGCAGATTCATGGTTGCCGAGTTTTCCGATTACACGGAATTTGCATTAATCTAACTCGTATTTGACATTTGGCATCGGCACATGTGGTTTTAGCAGACAGACATATGGATCTTTACGAGATCATACATATTCGACGAGAATAGGGGAAAAAAGAGATGAAAATTTCATTGAAATACAAGACTCGTTAATAGAACCTCGGTTTGTTACATCGACTGTTGGTAATAGAAATGAAACAAAATAAAAAATAAAATCAACGAATGAATATCAGAAGCAAAATATGATAAGTATATTTTTATTAATACTCCGATTTTAATATTATTTCATGAATGTCGAGGATTATTAACGTAATAAATAATTAATTGTCTAAATACTTTTACAATCTCTGTGTAATACTTGCACTAAATGTCTTGTAATTTCTACATATATTTTCAGATTTGTTTCAAACTTTACTATCATTTATTGTGATAGTCGGCCTCATAACAGTACTAATGACGTTTCAAAATGTTCCGCGCAACACGTATAATATATTAATAAAGTAAATCTGTAAGTGAATACTTTCATAAATAACTGTAGTCACATTTTGTTATTGTGCGAACACTTTTGGAAGTAATTAAATATATGTATCATATAGAGTTTCATTAAACGATTTCTTTCTCATTTAAATTATCATCGTTCTTTCGCTCTCGTCTCTTTCCCTGTTTCTGTCGAATCATGTGAGTGTTATCTGCATTTTTTCTTTCCTACGCTGTTTTGTTTTCCGCGTTATCTCGTCGGGGTCTCGGGTTCGCAGCCACGTAACCGGTTAACTCCAGTCTATCGACTTCTCCGTACAGCTTTGACGTTTTATCGGATAATGGGCGATCCTCTTTCAATAAAGATATCTTTCAGCTTTATCCTTATCCATTGATGATTGTGAGATTAAGAAATAATTTTAAGAAAAATTGTTTATTAGATAGCATATCTGTATGCAAATTCATATTTTCGGGCATATAATTAAAAGTGTAGAACCTCGGTAAAAATTTGTTTTACCTGCCAAGTATTATAGAAAGCTATGTATATATATATTTTGAATATTTTATATATTCTTTCATATTACGTGTATTCTGCACGATTTTCCGCCTGCAAATGTCCTATAAATGCAGAAAAGTTTAAATGCAGTTTCTTGATTACAAGTTGTCACTTTAGTCTCCTGGCGAATAAACTTTTTCTATATTGGCAAAGGTTGGTTGCGCTCGTGTAACCTGCGAGTGTTCGAACATCTTCATGAACCAACGTGTGTCTGTTCACAATAGGTGTCTTTCGTGATCAAAGTTCGGCAAAGTTGTAAACAGGACGTTGCACCGCGTGGATGCTCCGGGGTTACAATATGCTCGATTTATCTGTCGAAGGAGACGAACATATCAAGAAGAAATAAACGAGAGTTCGAACGGATCCAGAGTTGGCGATAG
Source organism: Bombus affinis (assembly GCF_024516045.1). Taxonomy (NCBI): domain Eukaryota; kingdom Metazoa; phylum Arthropoda; class Insecta; order Hymenoptera; family Apidae; genus Bombus; species Bombus affinis. Next base: position 1,603,332 of record NC_066359.1, read on the forward strand.
CGACGTAATAATTATTGCAAAATCAGACCCCCAGCAGGCGTTGCATCACGTAGCATTAGATGACCCCGAAATGAAAAATATATTTTGCAGTCTGTAACCGTCGTGTATCATGCGCCTGTACGCAAAAATATTCTTCTTTCATTCTCAGAACGATATTAAAAGAGATAAACAATAAAATTTTCTTTCCCCATCGTATTTTCTGATCACTAGATTGCGAGTATTTATGTATTTTTGGATAACTTTAAGTAGATTTGTGATTTGTACCCTAAATATTGTAGTTTAAGTAATTTGTACGTTTATAGAAAACCGTAAACAGAGATTTGCTTTACTATTGTATATTACAACTATATTACTACTTTCGCTTCATATTTATCTATATTTTTCTATATCATATGCATTTTGTATATTTTCACATATTAAAGTTCTATTTTTTAGGTTATGTTCACAAAAATGCGAAATATTTCCTGCTATTTCTATTACTTTTTATGTAAGTACTTTTGTGATTCTATTTCCTAGGTTATGTTTATAAAAATACAAAAATAATGTAATTGCTAAAAAATCTCAATAAATTTGTATAATACCTTTTACGAACGTACACAATAATCTTCAAAATAAGTTATTCATTCCTTTGGTGAGCCAAACATAATCCAAAATTCACTCGTGAATCACCAGAATCATGCGTTAACTAAATGAATAATTCAACAACAAATAGGTAAAACACGAAATAGTATCGCGATTTGTCCGACACAATATTCGCTTTTTGATGCAGAGCAATAATCCGGTAAATAACAAGAGTAAGAGCGACGGTAGACGCTCGAGTTTCGAGCGAATGAGGAGTGGGGAGACCCCTATAAGAAGATAAATCTCCAAGGAACAGGCAGTTTACAGTTGAATCGTCAGACGGACAATTTACTTTTTCAACGAATCTTCACACACATTCGAACACACTGAAAGGCGTTCTACAAGGTATGTATCTGTTAATCAAACGGACGTTGCATGCATTGTTTACATGTAACGTCGATCATGCATGAAATGTATATATTTTTTTGTCAGATTCTATATTTCATGTTCCTAGTACCAAATTTTTGTAATCATATAAAAGTGTAATACTACTAAATAATACGAAGATATTCGCACATAAACTTATTTTCCAATAGCACGATTTTTTATCGTTTTCATAGTATACAACTTTTATATTCATACGAAAATAGTATTAAATGACATGATATGTAATATACTTCAATTTAGTTAATTAGTATGTAAATGCTACAATAAATAAAACTATGTGTAAATATATTTTATAGCTACTGTTATATCATCTGTTGAAAAACGATACGCTTATGGAACCAATCGATTCAGACGAACATTTTTCTGGGTTATCAAATACGGATGTTTATATTGTACAGTGTAGCAACTAGTGTAAACACGTTACTTACAGAACATGTCGGCATGATAAGATATTCAAACATATCTTTTAATTGTTTTAAACAGGACCTCGTTTATACTATTATTGAATGCCACCGACCTATAAGTCATGTTGGCGTCACGTGACAGTCCGTGCCGTATAATATGAAATGACCTTTAATATTTACCTCTGGTGATACGTTCTATACTGATAGTTTCCGCGAATGCACAATTTTCTACCTACATTTTCAACGCGGACGTTTACATGTAGTCACTCTCATAACTTTTTAAAACAAGACAACTTTCTTTAAATTGGACCAAAGTCTTGAGTCTTTTTGAAGCGTCAGAAAAATTAATTTACTAGATAACGTGCAAATAACAACTGTCACTGTTCGCAACTTTTCTCTTTGAACCTGTAATGAGGATTTAAATAATATGTCTTGTAGATTTATGTAATTATATTTGTATACGTGTTTAAAATGTTATCGAAAAACGTTAACGTTGGTATGATTTACATATAGTTGAAACTGATGAAAAATCACAGTTTTTCGCGACTTTCGGCTTATAATAAATTATAATGAGACTTGATACAGTTTTTGATACCTGTCGCTTGTTTCTGCATCAATAGATTTCTATATAAAACTGTATATGACCGAGATAAGTCTACAAAACGTATTATTTGAATTTTCATTACAGGCTCAGATAAAAAAAGTTCTAAACAGTGACTTTTACTATTTTTATACGTCATGGAATAAACTAATTCTTCTAACTTGTCAACAAATCTCAAGTTGTTCCGTCCAAATTTAAAAAAGTTTTTCTGTTTTAAAAAGTATGTAAGTAATAACTGTTGGTTAATTCTCACTTCACAGGAATCAAATCCATCGCATTCCGTAACAAGTGGAATTTTACGGGTCTTTCGTAGTTCATGAACAATTTGAATCTAAAAGCGTATCTATCTATATCTAGGTCATTGAAAATTTTCTAGTCCATGAAGTGTATATTATTTTAATCGCACCTAAAAAATTTAGTAAAGAAGAAACATAGGTTATCGACGACTACCGTGACAGTGAACACGTTGACGAACTAAATGAGCACTATTGTACCATTATTTTCCAATTACTCTGTATATCGAACACAAGCTATTGAAATCGTGGAGAACACGAACGTGGGTTAGTTATATCTAATGAAAATCTACATGCCAGAAATACACTCAGAGGTTCTGTCTGTTCAAGGATAACATGTTCAGCACACTCGGAAGCGTTCTCATAAGCGATCCTGTGGACGCGTGTTGCAGCGAACTGCTTGTTCGCCACGGTATTCCGGTCACCACTAAATACAAGCTATCAAAGGAGGAACTAATAAAAGAGCTTCAGGTATACACAATCTTTCATTAATCGAAACTTTCTTCCTTTCTCTTGTTTCCTGTACATAAACGCGATGAAATTGTCACGGTCGTGAGCCCCGTTTTGTGAATGTATTACATGCGTTATATGAGACGTTAAAAATTTTCTTAGCACTGTCATGAGGCAACTGTTCGCAGAATCAATTTTCATTCACCTTCGATTATATTATTGCTTTTTCGTAAATGCAATGTACATTTCTATCTTGCTTCGAATGGAGAAACCGGTTTACGCCATTTCGATTTAGTCTTAACGACGATTAGGCTTAACTGCACTTTCTCCCTATGCTGCGTACACAGTCGACTGCGCACGTTGTAATATGGCGACGCATGCATAAAGATTTCTCGTGACTCAGGTTGTAACAAGATGCGTGAACTAGTATTGATTCTGCTTTTCCTAATTAAGATGTTCTGTCTAGTATGTCCTCATTTTTCAACGTACACAAAATGGAAGAAATATGGTAAATATCAATATCTCAGCCACCTCACCGATTTCGATGATTATTGAATACAACTTTTTTCTACACATGAAACGACTGGATAAAATGACGCTTAATCCAAACCTGATCCGTGCGTTTGTTTGTAGCTTATATAAAGGGAAATTGAGCGAGGCGGCAAACGTGTCGGCTATGCTTGTGACTGTGTCACAGATAGACACATTATTAGCATATTTTTGTTAGATTTGAGTTAGATGCTGTTTTATCCGCCTACCGCGTCGTGTTGTAACGGGAGTACAATTAATTATAGGCAAAATATACTATATCGAACCGGGCAGTTTTTCGCAAATATCTCGGGAACTAAGGCCAAAGGTCAGTTTCATGTGAAGAATAGAGTTGTTCAAAATGTTCATTTCTACAACATATTGAAAAATTCTTGAAATCGGAAAGGTGGGTTAGATAATTACCAAAAATATTTGTACACTATTACTGTGTCGAACTTTTGATGAAATCTTCTCACATAACTACATTTTGAAAGGCAGTAGAATGGAACCAGAAATTAATCAGATCATAGTTCACGTACAATTAATCTGGTGGAAGTAGTACCGTGTAAAATTCACGTCACAATCAGATGCAGCTTATGAATTCCTTATTCGTCGATAAATTTACACAGGGTGTTACGTTGGGCGACACTTTGCCTAGACCAGGCCACACACAATGGGCAAGATGGCAACCAGATATCGGCAGATCCTTCCTGCGTACCTTCAATAGTCTCAAGTACTCTCCATAAATCCCAGGGATTTTCTAGTTAAGGTCCTTCAGACCGAACAAACATTATTTCATTGCATTGTTTTCTAAAGTTTATTATCCACCATGGGTTAACACGGGAAAGTTGCCTTTTCTCACGTATGAGTCCTCCCACTAGCAACTTTATCTCGAGGGCGGTTGGCATCCTTCCTCACCCACCACCATAGCAAATAACCAATTAAAAACGAAGCATATTTCCCTCACTCTTCTAGCCAAAATTGGCATCAACAAATCCGATGATCCCGTGCGCTGGACACACTCATCCTTAGCTTTCCTCCTCCATGACATTATCGCCGAGCTTCACTGACTTTCCATCTTTCAAACAGTCAACATCCTTTTGACCGAGTTTACACCCTTAGATCAGTCACTTACTTGACTCATACATACGCACCAGCGTAACTGGAATAAATTGTGATTTGTAGCTTGTTATATCAGTGTCATATTCTATTTAACTACCCTTATTATCCCAAAAGAAATAAGGGATCGATCATTTCGTAGCGTCGGTTATCTAATCGTAACGGAAACTTACAACTCCTGTTGACGTGCTTCCTCGCCATCGCGTCTCTCCGCGAGTGGTCGAAAGTTCACAGGGTAATTCTCTTCCTAGTTAACTCAGAGAAGGTATCAACGACTACACTCTGACGATAACCGATGTTACAAACACGATTGTGTATACGTGTAATTTGTCATCAAAGAGAGATATGATTGCCATATCCCGGTTGTATCTAAACAAGGGTGTGATTTGCAACACGACTAACGAAATTGAATCATCTAGCAATAGCAAGAGAATCTTCCATCTTAATCGGCGAGCAGAGTCCCATACTGATGTAAAGAATTTTCAAATAGACGTAAAACATGACATTAATGCCGAATTTTCAGTCTTGAGGATTGAGCATCATAATATGTTTATTGGTAGATTACGAATGTTCATACATTTATGCGAAATTTAATATAGCTCAACAGAGTTTAATAATAGCTTGCATTATTGATAATAGCAATAGTATTGGAATAGGTATCAGATTACAAACTACGATGGAACTTCATTTATTCGAACTCGCCGGGGAACAAACATTCATATTCACAGCTAGAGTACGTAAAATCCGAGTTCACATTCAAATAACTGAATTTAATCGCCGAGAGTTGATATAACCCAGATATATCCATCGCTCCTCCAGAAGAACCATTTTCCCAAGTAATTGGTTTTTTCGTACAGGAAGCTTATGACTATTTTTTCAAAAACTTCATAGCAGTATATGTAATGGAAAAAAATTGTGTTAATCGCTAATTATGATGCAGCGAATTTAATCCCCAAATAAAAGAAACGTAAAGTTATTTTATCTAAGTTAAACAAGCCATAAGTAGCGTTTGTAAGGTTTCGTTTCAATAGACTGATTGTGAGTTCCACTTTACGTGATTTCATGAAACTCGAACGTCGATGTTCTATCGAACTATCGCAGACGTATTTGAGCGTGTGTAAACCGCTTTATTCCCGTTCTCGCGTCCCTCTTTCTTTTCTTTGATCTCGATCAATTGCCGCGTACATCGAAGTCGGTGCAACCGGCTAGATCCAGTTCGGTCGACAAACGCGAATACCGGTTTAGCTACACGGGTCGTTGTACTTATCTGTCTCGGCCGAATCCTCTCTCCTATTGTGCGCCCGTAGACGCGCAATTTCCGTGATAGCTCCCCACAGGCCATTATCAATGGCGAATTCCCAAGAGCAACAAAATATTAAAATGTTACATTCTCGACGACTTGCTAATTAATTTAATTACATAATGCGAATTTGATTATTTAAGTTATGGTATCAAAGATATTAAAATATAAATTACAAACAAATTTAGATCTCGTAGAGGAAGGTTGAAAAACATACTTGTGTACTTTTACGCATCCCGAGAAAGGCACCTGAATCCGCCACCGCTTATCACTATTAGGACGAGCGTGAAGAGCGCATTTACAGTGGTTCGCGAAAATATTCGAACGCTTGTCAGAGAATTTTTTTTTCATCGATATATCATGTGCATTATGGGAAATTTTTTGAAATCTCGTTAGCGCACTATAACAGCATAGTTGAGTACGCATAACACCAATTTTTGGGAAAATTAGGGAAGTTTGAAAATGCCAATTTTCTTATCGAAATTATTAAATGATTTATTTACGTTTTTACAGTAGAAGACAGGTACAGTCTGTCGCGTTTATTAATTTTATCAGATTTTTCAAAATAGTAGCTTTTAGCTCTCCACGCACGTAACAGTGACCTGTGTACATATATTCATATAATTAATATAACGTGCATATCGTACCAGTATTATATACAATTCTAAATAATTCTATTTTTATTAAATGAGATAATATACTTTTTGTTAATCTTTATCGCTGTCTGATTTTATAATGGATGCCATGTATCTAACGTGCGATAAACAATAGGTTATCGCAACGATATATGAGCAAGAAAAATGCCCTTTTATTCCCGAGCAGCCAATTGAGTTTGATATGTACTCTGTGTATAGAAGTTGTAGATTTTGCTGTGAATATGTCGGGATCTCGCTTGAAATTGTACTATATTGTTACTTTTCTTGAAATAACGATTTATTCTTACCGGGTCCTACCAAATATTTCAGGCAGTGATATATTTGACAGAAATAATGGATTCAGAAAGCAATATAAACTCGCGTTACTTGAAAAAACAAGATAATAATACATGGCTGCACGAGAATAAAGAAACACTTTGATGCGAATGTGCAAACGGTAGTCGCGCTACCTATTGGGTGTCGCTGGCATATCGCTACGATAATTCGTTATTCGTCGCATGCTACGTACACGCTACGCACACGTTATGAGGCCTGCTGAGATACTCAGCAAAATCTTCACCCTTGAGCTAATAGTTGAGTAAATACTGCGATCGACAGCGGTGACAACGATTAGTAAAAGGTAGGACAGTTTAAAATTCATTCGTTTAGTAAAAATGAAGCTACTTGGAATTGCATGCGATGATAATACTCGGACGATGTGCACGTTATATCAGTTATATAAATCTGTACATAGGTCACTGTTACATGCCCGGGAAAGTAAAAAACGATAATTTTTTTTTTATGTATAAAGCAACATTTCGAAAAATCTGAAAAAATTATCAGTTAATAGACATGATAAGCAGATAGGCATAAGTGTCGTAATTTAATAACTTGAATAAAAATTTTCAGACGCAAGGTCTTGAAAAATTGCCAGATATTTACAGATAAGTAGCGCCATACAGTAAAAGAAATCATGTTTAGGTCAATAACTATCCCAATAATAGGACTAAAATTTTGTCGAAATGGTTTCCCTAGAAAGCTCCTCCCATCGACGTATCGTAAGTTCCATTTGATTTGCCGATACTTTTATCGTGCTTATTGGAAATTACAAAACGTTTATTGCAAACATACACTTAGCGAACAATTGACAATCTTAAACGTACAATTAGCGCTAAAGACGGTCTCGCTATATGTTGTGGCTTGTTGATATAGTGACAACAATTAACCATCCAAGTATTTTGACGGTATTTGCGAAATGTATGCTTCCAATACATTTCTTATAACTTCTATTGTATACATTTTCAAATCCGTTCTAGATTTGACCAACAGTTAAGGTAGCCGTGTCTCATTACAATGCTAATGAAATTTCAAAATGTTTTATATAATAATATAATACGTAAAAAATGTCTAAATGCATACGAATATTTTCTCTAGTCGCTGTAAGTAACGTACTATTCACATAATTATACGTATGAAACAGAATCACGAAGGATTGATCGTGCGATCGGAGACAAAGGTGGTCAACGATGTGTTTGCTAGTTGTCCAAAGCTTCGCGTGGTCGGCCGGGCTGGCACTGGCGTCGATAACATCGATCTTCAAGCTGCCACGAGAAAGGGAGTCATCGTGTTAAAGTATGTCCGCTTTCTCTTTGTTACTGTTCTGTTACTATAACTTCGTTAACTCTCACGATAATTGAACGACAAAAACAATTATTTCAACCATGGATGTTAGTTTTTACATAATAACCCAGGCAAATTAGCCACAAGGAGGATCACTTTGTGTTAAAGATGGTACATACCTGAAATTGCTCGAATTTGTTAAAATCATGTTGAGGAACAAAAACAGAAAACTTCGAACAAGGCTTGCAGATATTGGAAATATCTATCGGATGAAACGTCGCACGTTAAGGTTGGGGCATTTTTTTGCGAATACCTCGAAACCTAAGGCCGAACGACGTGATGGGGAGTAGTAAATATCATAACATGTATAAGGAATAGTAAATACTACTTAACACTGTAAATAACACTTTGCAAAAACTAATAAATATTTAACGACGAAATTTGGCACATTTTTTAAGAATGACATAAGCTAGATTTCCACCAACTCTCAACTTCGTAGATTTAATTTTACAAGAATAATTAACGATTGAAAAACGTTTCATTTCATAGATATTCTTTACATCTACGATATTATCTCTTTCATTCGAAACTTTTTGTCATCTGATTATTACGTTCGTTGAAATATGAAAAAAACTATTCTCAGCAACTTTGGAGATGCAGATAACCAAACCTGTACAAATGCAAAGTGGTAAACATATATAGGATTTATTGTTGAACATAATTTTGTCAAATTCGTGCAATAAAATTTCAGGTGGCACATTATGTTGCGTCCAAGGCTAATTTGACTGGAAATATTAAATATTACAAATAAATATTATAAATTGCTCGGTCAACGATATATTAAATAAAATGCCAAGCAATTATGCATTTTTTTCAGTACACCCGGTGGAAACAGCATCAGCGCTTGCGAGTTGACGTGTGCGTTAATCTCTAGTTTGGCGCGCAACGTTCCTCAGGCGGTTCAGTCGTTGAAAGAAGGACGATGGGACAGAAAATTGTATTCCGGTTTCGAGTTATCCGGAAAAACACTTGCGGTGCTCGGAATGGGTCGAATCGGTCGCGAAGTGACTCGAAGGATGCAAACGTTTGGCATGCGTGTGATCGCCTTTGATCCTCTACTCACGTGCGAAATCGCAAACCAGATTGGTGTGGAGAAGCTCACTTTAGATGAGATATGGCCCATAGCTGATTACATCACCGTACATACGCCGCTTATTCCTCAAACAAGAAGTACTTTGAAATTTTTCTCAGTTATTTTCATTACAGTATCGGAACGAAATATTTGGAAGAAATAATCTATTCGCGTTCTATTAACTAATTTACAAATAGATACACCTTGTTTCAGATCTGATCAACGCTACAACCTTGACAAAGTGTAAAAAGGGAGTACGTATTGTAAACGTGGCTCGCGGTGGTATCGTGGACGAAGAAGCATTGCTGAATGCATTGAAGTCGGGTCACTGCGCTGGAGCAGCTTTGGACGTCTTTATTGAAGAACCACCGAAAAACCCTATCACTCTTGAATTAATCGCACATCCCAAGGTCATCGCTACTCCTCATTTAGGTAACAACCTTTTTCAATGATATTTTTCAAATAACTGTTATCTTTTATCTTTACCCGTAACTTCGTTGTAACTCAATTTTGACTTACAGGAGCAAGTACCGAGGAAGCTCAGCAGCGAGTGGCCGAAGAGATAGCCCAGCAGTTTATAGCATTATCTGGTAAATCGACAGAATATGCAGTTACCGGAATTGTAAATGCACCAATGTTGCACGCTGCCATGTCAGACGAGAATGCATCGTGGATCGAACTGTCGAAAAAGTTGGGTCAACTGATCGGTCGGTTCTTGAAGGGGAAACTGAATACAATTGTACATAGTCAAACAGTTGGTAATGTTAGCATGCGAGAAAAAGTATTCGTCCACACAGCCGTTCTCGTTGGAATTTTATCAGGGCAAACAAAGAACGGTTTGAATTTGATAAGTGCACCTATATTAGCCGAGGACATAGGCATTGATGTTAAAAGAAGCCACAAAGAGTCGACTGATGGGGAAGCAATCGTCGTTGAAGCTGAAGGTCATCAGATCAAAGGTAAGATGAGAATAAAACACTTTTTATCAATGTATTATCATTCTTGACGTTCTCAGTATATTTATTTCTACCGTTTTGGTCCATTTCTCTCTCAATTTTATCCAGGAACGGTCCGTAACAATGAACCACTGTTGCTCTCGCTGAATGATGCACAATTCGGCAATGGAATCGCTCTAGGGAACTACGTCTCCTTATATCAAACCAACAACGTCCAAGATCTGGCAAAAATTGTGAACGCTTTCTCTACAAAAGGCATCAACGTTTGCAACTTGAACGCTAGCGGAAGCTGGATGGTGATTCAAACCGATCAAGAAGTTTCCGTACGTGTTGACAGCATCGAATCCTTCTGAAGCCCAAGTTGTTCAATTAAGAGAAAAGCGCAGTATTTTGAAACTCGGTATGACTCAGTTTCACGCAAATCGAGTTACATTTTTGTTACATCAATATGTAGATTAATTATATCTATGCAGATATAAGGGTAATACAATGTTCGACTGTGTTCGATGTATTATTTATTGCTCCAATTGAAAATGTAGGAAAAAGAAACACAAATGAGTTGTGTTTCTGGTGAATACACCTGTACTATGATCACATGTAATTAAACATCTTTATAAATCTTACATACGTACACATGTATTGAAAACTAAAAATATACAAAAATATATATATATATATATGTATGCGTGCGTACGTGCATTTGTGTATGTGTATACGTTATATGTATACATACAAGTATTTATATTTTTATATTGCTAGTATTCATTAATAAAATATTACATGTATCACAAAATTACCAGCATTTACAACAATCTTCGCGCGCATTATTTCTCATGCGATAAACACAATACATCCACACACATATGTGCCAAGATGACATGAGAAATGTATATACCTTAGAAAATACAATCATTGACAATTCTACACCAGTGAACTAAAAAATTATTTACCTGTCCGTTTACTAACTAAGCCAATTAAATACTTTCTCCAATAATCTATTGAATTTTCATTGCATTTGAAACATACTAAAATATAATCTTAGAAAATGTAAATTTATATTCTTTCGTAGCTATCTAGACGACAACAGTTAAAAGTGAAGGTGATTCCATCCTGTAAATATAATATCAAATTGTTTGCAAGGGTAAACAAATGAAGAAAAACCTGAATCATGTCTTAATTAACTTACTTTAACGAGTGAAGGAAGACTTTGCCAGAAGCTATGATTAGGCATCATTTCCCAACCTGTTGCGCCCCTCAAGAACTTCAAAGTTAGTGCTCCACCAATAAAGTATATTCCAGAAATCACAAAGAGATAAATGAGTAATGTAGAACCAATGGAAAGGCCCTTAGAGTGCATCAATGTTTTACAAGCATAAGTAGACGTTAAGAGTAGATGCTGAAACAAAAACGCAAGAGTTTAAGAGAATCAAGAGAAACACCTGTTTATTCCTTTTAAAATATTTGAAACTTACATATTCTTTAAGAGTGTTATTGATAGATTCCACGTACAAGTGTGTTTCACATGAACTACAACATGACAGGGCTATTGTTGTTGTGTAGTTCTTATGATGAAACATGAAAATAGGTGGTTTCGAATCGTCACTCTCTATAATTATCTTTGTTTCCTCTGCTTTACCCAGCACAAAAGTATTGTTGTTGCATGTGGCACACAACTGGAATCATGATAGTAGTGTGTCATTACATATTACAATATCAATGAATTTTCACAATGTTTTGTACAATATGTTCATAAAAGCTTTCTAAAAATATTCAAATACTATCGTGAATCGTTGTACGTTGAATGACATCGATAATAGAATTAGAGCAAACGAGAAAATTCCATAGCATATTAATTAAACATTTCCTTACAGAAGCACCATCTCCTTTGTGACATTCGCTTGTTTGATTGTTCGACAGTGGCTTATTTGTACAAGGATGGAAGAAGAAAGCGCAATCCTGTTCGGTACTATTTATAGACCTAAAAGGAAAGATTTCTTTTCGGATAAAAATTAACGAGCAAAATATGAAGAGGTTAGGATATTTGATCCACCGACCTTGAATTAACCAGCGGCATCAAACTGTACCCTTGCCAGTTTGGAAACATGCACGAACAACCCGTTAATTGTCTACATTCTGAAGAAGTTTGCTCGCAAAAAATTATTAAAAGTGATGCAAACACAAACAAAATCTCATTTTTCTTGATCATTTTTGACAAGGCTGATCTACGCGTAACTGCACCGCTATTAGTCAAAACATTGCTACACTCGGTGTCACTAACACTAACCTCTTCGTATTAGCCAATAATACAAAACATATTTTAAACAAAATAAATGATTCCATGTATCATCCGATCGACTAATCTAAGAACAATTTGAATAAAGGCGCGATGGGGACACTATTAATTTTCATAAGCAATTCTAAAATTATCTTTCCTCTTGGTGGCATGTTCATAATTAGCGATTATTTCTGCACTATACAACGATCATGATCATTTCGTTACAAGATTTCAAGGTCATCAACATTTTTTTAAATTGTACCCTATATTTATTTTCCAATATATTTATATATTGTGAAGATAAATTCAACGACTTTAATAACCTTAATAATGATTAATCAACAGATGGTAAAATTAAAAAAGCAATGTAGCAAGAAATTAACTGAAATTAGTCTTATTTCTGTGATTCTGAAGGAGAGATTAGTAGGGATATTGTCAGGCAAAATCCTGTCAAAAAATGTACACTGAGAATAAGGACCTCTCGTGGTCAACGGCTGCATTATCAACACACCTCGTCTCCAGCGCTCTTGGTGGGAGAAACGAGCATAGGTTAGATAAGAGGGGAAATGTGTGATCATGCAATCCTGACAAGATTAGGGTATACTGTGCGACGAAGAAAGATATATAAATTAGTTCCATTTTTTCACTGTTTCTTTTGCAATCGTATATCATCTTAATTAGATCCTGAACTTTGTTCCTATATTCCATTTAAACATCAAAAGAGATAAATAAACGTTTGCAAATTCTGTTCAGTAAATAAAACCACTAACGTGATATTTGTTAAATAATTTCAGTAATTTCTGTGGAATCAAATAAATTTATCTTTTATTAATATTATTCAGAAAAGGTTATAATATTCTTAGATTTAATTTATTATATTATAAGACAGGTTAAACTAATATTATCTTCTATGTGTTACAGGATTGCTTTTGGTGCAACATCAGGAATCCTCAACCTTTCTGAGAATTTCGAAGAGATTCAGTTACGTCTTATTGTTACGTTCTATTTAGTTGACGACGAGAAGGTAGCGTTAACTGACATTTAATGCAACTGGCAATAAGTTCCACTTTCGACTAACCTGCTATGTGCGGGAACACTAGCACGGGAGAGGATTAAAGTTGTTCCAAAGTAAATTAACAATATGTAATGATTTATTCAAACCTTTCTCGATTTCGATATTGACAATTGACTAACAGACTGACGGATATAAAATTTTTCGGTTGACAAAATGGTAATTCTTTGCTTGACATAATGATGATTCTTCGATTGACAAAATGATAACTAACTCTTCAACTCTTATTCGGTTGATGAAGGGTAATTAATTATTGATTTCTCTGAGTCGCTACATTTATTTATATCTGTCGGAGATGAAGAAACGTCGGGGTCTTTCTTTTGAAAATGTTTGGGAAGATCCCCAACGTTTGTTCAAACTGCCGACTTTGTTTACAATTTAAATTGTCTTACTATCGTTATAAAAACATAGTTAGATAAGTTTTCGCAAGATATAGCTTTTAACAGCTTTACACCTTTCATTTCAAATACTGTAAACATGGTTTCAAATAAACGTTTTAAATTACCTTGATTTGAAAGAAATTATCAATTTTACTTTCGCGCTACGGATAGTGCGGAGCGCGGGACGTGACACTTATACTATTTTATTCTTTTAATACTTACCAAACCCTTTCTCAAACTCTTTCCTCATTTTTGATAACTTATTCCTTAAACTAATGAGAGTTGGAAAGTATTTAAGGATATGGATAATGGGAGGATTTTAAATTAACTAGTGATTAAACACTTTGTCCATTTGCAAAATAAGGTCGTTTTATTCAATCGAATGTGCAAGTTTACAATAATCGTACAACTTTACATACAATTCATAATTTTCTGTATAATAATTTGTGTAACTGAGTGATTTTATTCATAACGTTTCATCGTCATGGTATCCTCGAAGAAAAGTGTTAATTCTTTGTCTTTCAGGCGTTTCTTTTCGATGTGTAAGAATTCAAATTAAAGCTTAATTAAATTTCAAATTATATCGTAGGTAATTATAGATATCTCCAGACAGGGTTATGAATAAATAACTGGTATGTTCACATGTAGGACAACCTTTATTATTTAATACAGTACTAATTATAACATAATACTACGCATTATTACAATATTAGTATTATTATATTGGTTGTAATCTGAGATTTTCTTCTTAATGGTGTTTTTTGCGGCGTGGGTGCGTGCGTGCCGTTGCGTGCATGCGTGTACGCGCGCGCACTTGTGTGTACGTATCTATATATGATAGTTTTCATACAAATAAACAAATAAATACATACGTATGTATGAACTATATACATATACATATACATATACATATTTATTCGTTTATTCGTAATACCCCTACACTTAGTGCATTACATGTACACGTATGTATGTGTTTATATGTATACATATATGATATTTATTATACCCTTGTATTATTACGCGGTACATGAATTCATATCTTATCTCTTATAATCTTATAAATCTAATTCGAATACATATAGTGTATATAGATATATATATAGATATATATTTATATATCATCAGGATGGTATAAATAATATTGTATTTCATAAAAGCACTTTTTGTTGCTTATAATATTATTGTTTTTTTTTCTTCTTTAATTATCGCATCGCTTTTTCCCCCACATATTTCCCCTAACGCTCTTTCTTTCTTTCACTTCGTTTCTTTTTTCTTCTACTATACGCGACATCCGTAAAGGAATTTTCTTGCTTTTTTTTTTTTACATTCTTAAAAGAGGTTTACGTCTTTCTTTCTTTCGGCTTTCTTACTAGCTTCGGAAGGAAAACTTAAGACACATTACGAACTACAGATATCGAGAATCTTCTTTTTTTTTCATCTTACATCTTCTTCCTCGTCTTCTCCTTTTTCTTTAAATACTAGACAATCGTTTTCGCGTTGTATGATCGCTCCTTTCTCATCAATCTCTTTCGAATATCGGCCGATATCACGCAAACCCCCGTTCCCGCCCCTGTCCCCACCCTCGCCCGAGATGTCGGTGAGAAATTCCTTTCGTGCAGTTCGCTAGTTCTAGCCGTTGATTTGTTTTTTTGCTTTTTAATTTTTTTGTTATTTTATTCTTCGTTCATTCGCTCGCACGCACACACACACAGACACACACACGTTACAGGCAGACGTGTGTGCGCGCGAGTCCAGCGCTATGCAAGTGTGGTACTTTGGAAGACTATCATATAACTCACAATGTTCTCCTAATCCATGACCATTTATTCTATTGCATTTTTAGAAACGACCGCATGCGTCATAAGGAAAGTTTGTTGCAATCGGACTGCGAATATTTATAGAAATTTGTATTTCTATAAGTAGAACGAACAAAATCTTGATGAAAGAAACTGTAAGCGAAGAATTGTTTCTATTGGGATATTGTTACACCGTAGTGTAATTTGTATCGTAACGATAACGTATCCGGCAGAGACAAGCAAGTTAAGTGACTATAAATAAGCGTGTCTGTTCGATGTTGGGTTGTTGGGACGTTTGAAATATGCGTTTCTCAGACACATTTTAAAAGATTTTCTGAATTTTATGAACTGTCAACTAACTAACTTGCCATACGGACGTATGAAAATTCGCAGTCTAATTGCAACGTTGAATACGATAGAGGCGATAAAAGGAGGAAATGTTGTGAAGAGTAAACTTAAACGCTACGGCGGAAAAAAGGAGAAGTGGTAGAGATAAAGAAGCGATAAGAAGATACAAAATTGACGAAATAGATTTGCACAATAGAAGAAGTGATCAAAGAGGTTAGAAGAAAATTGTTTGCTACGTATGACATCCTTCCAGGACACTACACCGGCATAGTAACGAGTACAGAGTGTCCTACAAGGTATGGCATATGCGGCAAATGAAAGATAGGAAATACGGTTTAATCGAAACAAGAAATACGAGCTTATCGATGCCCTTACCTAATCTCTACTATTATTAGTTTACTTTATTTGCTTGCTCTTCCTTTTATCGAATCAGTTTTTAATTTGCAAAAGATTTGCTCCATGTTCGAATGGCCCGGGAGAATTACACGCGTTTTCCAATAAGTTACGCAGTTCGTTCGTTTTCGTTTTATTTTACTTTTTTTTCATTATCTTTTTTCTAGCAATTAATTGTACCGCCATTAAAAAATATCTGATATTTGTCTCTTAATGATTTATAAACTTTAAACCAGAGAATGCTCGTGTCACTTTAGAGTTAGTTTATAGAAATTACGTTCGCATTTTTTTATATCCTTTGGATAGATATTAAACACTTTTTTTTTGTTCTCTCAGATACATCATACCTTATGAAACACATTTATGCTTTCGCCCTTACCCGCTTCAATAAATATCTCCGTATGTGTTACTCCCTCGCAATCGTCCTCCTCAATTGTTATTTTTTTTTATTTATTTATTTTTCTTTTTTGTTTGGCTGGTCCACTAACATTCCTAGAAAAAATACTCTCTGCAGTCCTCTATGTTTATAAGCTAAGATTTTTTTTTTGTTCCTCTATTTTCTGTTTTTGGTTTCCCGTCGTTCTTCTATTTCGTTTTCCTTCGTTCCTTCGTCAAAACTGTCCATTCACTTATCCCACGTTTTAACTTTATCTTTCCCCGATTTTTAATACTTTTAAGAACACCTTCTCCCCGTTCTCCGTCTTACGTACATATGAAACCTCGCAATAGGTTCGTGCAAGCTACTTGCAACCACTTCAAACAAAGAACGTAACGCGATTACGGTACCTGAATTTTAATCGCTACCGTGCGATCGAATCACATTGATCGTTCGTATTTCCGCGATTTACACACGCGATACTGTGTATGTATATTGACGGTCATTATACATCGTAATCGAGATACACGCGGTGAAACGTTAACTAACCTCGTACACGATTTGTCGTTCGACTAGTTTGCAAGAAAGCGAAGGGAGAAAAGCTTACAACTGATGGTTAGTTTGATTATAATAAGATTACAAATTATCTAGTATCACAAACATCGTTATAGATCGCAAAAATGCCCGTGGATAAACGAATCGAGCCGATTGGAAGGAAATAATCCAATTCGTCAAATGAACTCCTGCTTATACAGGCCGTCCCAGAACCTGCGAGCATAGCTTCACTGGTGGAACACCCTGTATGTATGTTTATACGATATAAACGCGTAGCTTTCTCGTATCGCGAGAGAGGAAGAAGGGAAGGAGGAAACATGAAATACAATATTTCTTCTATCGAGACGTATCTTGGAATCACACTCGCAGCTTACCCTTCGCGATGATTAATTACAGTTCCATTACTTGAACGTTTAGATCGATCATTATACGGTAGAACTTCATTTATCTCAAAGAGATTTCAATTAATGTGACTCATTAACTGGACTTTAGCTGCTTGAATTTACTTAGTCGAACGTGAGCTCCTGTTATGTGAACGGAAAATAACAAGTAGTTGGTGAGCTCTTGATATTACGTCAACTCCAATTATACATATAAACTGCTGTTTGTTCTCTAAGTGCGAATAAATGGAGTTCCACTGTATATTGATTTGATGAGTGGAGGATCAGTGTTATAAATATAATATGGAATAATCATAAATGGTTCGATCAACCAAGAAAAGCCAGAGCAGTTGAATCCTATAATACTCGTAAATCGTGGATAAAATAATATTTACTTATTACTTGTTACTTCAATGAAACTTTCCTTTTCTTAATGAAATGTACATTGCCGTTAAAATGTCAAAATCGTATTTGAACATTTGGTTATCTTTCACAAGATGTATTTTAATGATATTGAATTACCATATACATATGTATTTAAAGTTTATACTAGTAAAATTTACGTTTTACAAATTTATATGGAATTCTACAGCATAAAATCTGATCTTTGCTGTCAATATTTTCGTTCATCGGTGTACACGGAAACAGCATATGTTACAGGAATATAATAATTTTCAAAGAGAATCGTATGAATTAACACGTTGACTGCCACGACACCTGTATTCGGATGTCAGCAAAGTTTCTGGTCGGGCCGCGTAACCCATATTCGAGTGTCGCTTATTTGACTACTTGCGAAGAATCGTCGTAGGTATTTGAAAAGATATCCCATAATAATAAAACTGTTGAATTGTTATGAAAGTAATTCGAAAATGGTTTATTAAAAAAATTATTTAGAATGTAAAACTTTAAAACATTCTATACATAACTGAGGTTGGTCGGGACAATTTTGGCAATAAGTTGTTGTTTTCTTCAAATTCTTTTGTGCCTTTGTTCGGTCCATTCGACGTCCTTTATTTGCATAACATAGTTTGCATGCGCGTCTAATGCTTCTTCCGGAATCATTTTTCCGAACGGCGATATTATGCCGACTTCGTCGAAGACAAGGATTTTTTGTATTTTCAGACAACCCTAATAATCTTGCAACTAATAATTGTCGAAATATTCTAATATTTATATTCTTGCTTGCTGCAATTTTGTAAACCGTCAAAGCGTTTACAACAGAAATTCCCAGATGGAGTTGGAACGCCAAGTTTACCGTACCGTTTGATTCCTTTTCTAATTGTGGTGGCATAAAACTCCATTTGGTTGGAATAATGTATACCACACTTTCCTTCATTATTTTCAACAACAGCTAGTGATTTTAATGTTGCGAACAAACGAAACGAAAGATCATTCTTGAGATCACCACATGAGCGACTCGCATTATTAAAATATCGATAGGAACATCTAGCAGAGAACGCTTGGTACTGCTGCACGCGTGCACTGCTATCTGACGGAGATTTCTTTGAAAACACGCGTGGCAGTCAACGCGTTAAGGGAAACTTGAAACAATTAGCGAGTAAATTCCAATTAAATTGTGATAATTAAATAATTTAAGCGGGAATCATGTTTATTTGTATTCCTGTGATCATTCACGAACCTTGAACCCCTCAACCATCTATTAATACACGAACAATACGAAAAAGAGAATTTTAGAAAAAAATACTTATCTTAATTAAAATTCGAATAAGCGTTTAAAATATGTTAGAAAAAACTATAGAACGTAGATCAATATTCTTCAGTGATAATCAAGATAAAGAGATCATTTTTCGTGTCTTTAATATTTTCAAATAATTTCTGACTTCAGAATAATATTTGAAAGAAAAGAGCGAATAAAGAAATAAAGATAACCTGTCGTCGTAATAGTCTTTTGAAGTATCATATCTTCTTTTTCCTTTTCAAACACATTGGGATTCGTTGAAATATAAAAGTCGGGCAGTTAAACGAATGATTATTTTTATTCTATTTACCTCTAATCGCGATCAGTATAATCGATATTAAAGCGATGATTGGAATCCTTAGACTTTAGAGTTCCGAACAAGCGAACAAAATGAAATTTTAAACAAGTATCAAGTACCCTGTACAATCGTTAGTCGTTAGTTACGTATAGATATTTAACGTTATCTCCAATGATACTGAAAGTCTTCTTTGATTCGTTAGTTTTCGAAAACGAATATATTCGGTAAAATCACGAAACAAACATCAAGGATCTTCGAATTCGAAAAAACAACTCGTAGAATACACAGAATGAAACTGTAACTGTAATAGTTATCAGGGAAAAAGATTGCCCTCCTTGTCGAGAGCTATGAAATTGAACAAGGGACACGATTCTACTAATCGAACTGTGGTTTTCACCTCTTCATCAGAGAAATGCTGTCAAGCAGGAAAGTCTAAAAAAATATTTATATTCGCAGTTTATTATTAATCTGCTCTCACTCAGTCTCAAATTTTGGAGATGAATTATTACCTCCACGACTATGGAAAAATATAATTGTAAATTCAATGATAAGTTCTTATTGTAAGAGATGTTTTTTCATAGATAGACTGCGGATTTTTTTGTGTTTATAGGAAATTTGTAAGTGCAAAATTGCACAAAATAAACGTGATATGAAAAAATATGTAAAATATCCAAAGTATAATACTTTCTATGATACTTGGTAGGTAAAATAATCTTTTACCGAGATTCTAATTTTTTAGTTATATCCCCAAAATTGTGAATTTACGTAAAAATCCGCTATCTACTTATAGTCTTTTAATTGTTACGTAGTTTGATAATGACACATGGGTAAAAAAATTAAAAATGTCAAATTTTTCATCGACACCTTCGATACGTCAACTGTATGCTTCATAGAAAGAGCGTCTTTTTAGTTAAAAAAATAATGCATTCAGTCGATATTACGGCACTTCTGATGATTTTTCTATTATGTTCTAGTTTGATCTCGCGTGTGATTGTATTTAAAAATCGATAGTTCAACTGAGATACAGTTTTCGTTGAAACAAATTTCACACTCTTCCAAGAAGACGAGAATTTATTCGTTGGAAATAAGCATCATTATCATAGCAAACGTATAATATTACTATATTAAAATTGAGTACATACACAGCTGTTCATAAATGTTAAGACATTTACAGAATATCAGATAAATATAGAAAGTTATTATTAAGAAATTATTGATTTTTCATGTTCAATTAATTAATTATGTAACTAATACTATTATATTATTAATCAATGAAACAATAAATATATTTCTTTCAAGTAAAACTGATCTTGAATTTTAGAGAATTACATGTTTCCTGTCATTATTATTGCTTGTGCATTTCGAGATACCTAACCTCCTAAAATGAACTATTTACGCTAGTTTGATGTCTTTTCGAAATTCCAAGATATCACACGATTTACGTCGATCGTAAATAAAAGTCACGACAAGTAGAAAAGACGTTCGCCGTTTTCTTCTTTTGATTATTATTGTTCCCTGCTATATTGGCACTTGATATATAGTCACAATAAAGAGTGTAAAATCACAGAAGGAAACAAATCGCGGGACAATGCGTTGTGATGAAGATCGTAAGGACGGTTCAACAGTTTGGGAAGAATTGAAATTTATGATGGATTAAGTCGAATCGTGTCCCTTGCCATTCTTTTAATACCTTACTTTGTATTGAAACACACAGAGCAAATATACGTTTCTTTGATATTTTTCCCTCGATGTTGGCAAAGCAAAATCTTCCTTGTTATTTTACGTTCTGATTGTTGCTCAAATGACGCCAAGTTACAATGAATGCTACCCACTTGGAAAAAATATTTAAATAGTATCGATTCTTTATGATTTTTCTAAAGTAAGGCCTAACGGTGTAGGTACAGTGGTCACAGACGCGCACACACTTTCAAATACCGTTTCACAATCGGTATTTCTCCTCGTTTTCTCCTTTCTTTTTTAAATCGTTAACCGATTATCCTCGAGTATTTCTGCATCGAATAATATTTTAAGTTACCTTCAAGTCACCGACGATCATTTCACAATATTTTCGATAATTTCGACGATGCTTTCATCGATTTTTCGACACTCTATCTAGTCACGCGTTTAAATCATCGATGATATTTTCCATCAATACATTCATTTCTTTATGTAAGAAATGATGAAAATGATAAAATATTATTACATCACACTTATACTGTCATGTCTCATTTAAGTTATACTAAGTTACTAACCTTATATTGTGACTTTATATTGTTAGTACAATATATATATTGAATTCTTAGAGAATTGTTATTATATATACTAAAGAATTATTATTAGAGATATATACTATAATAAAGCTACTTGAATTGAAGCAACTTGAGACCACTTTATCAGTGTACTTATCATTTACTTAACTTGAAATATTTCTTTCAAATTTATGTGCTTACACTCATTAGTCAAACAATGGTTAAATGTTATTTTTGTAACTTTCCATTCTTAGAACTTCAGATCCTTCTTTAATGATTTTGATGTTCTCCTGACATAGGACTGAATTATTCTGAGGACATTTTGAAATATATGTGGTATATTTGAAAATAATGCTACACTAGAAAAATGAATTAGACAAAATTAATATAAATTAAGAAAAATCGAAATACAACAATGATGATGATGACAAACCTATATTCATAAATATGAATTAAATGTCGATGATTTTAACGTGTGGGTATATACGCAAGGTTAACTCGCTTAAGCTGTCGATGAAATGATTGTCTGTAATCTAAAGGTAACCTAAATAATATACGCACATAATTGATCGCGTTGTATCGGTGAAAACGCGTCTTTTTAGGCTTCGATTTCTAATTCGTCATTCATGGAGTTGCTTGAAACGTAGCAAGGCTACAACAAAGCTTCGTACCATTTCATCTCTCTCTCTCTCTCGATTCCATTTTAGAATTGTCTCTAATCGATAAATCACATCTCTCGTCTCTTCGATTCGACAGTTTCTCTTAAGAGTATTTCTCTAAATAGAAATCTCTTGTGATCTCTTAAAACTAATCTGCCTGTTTAAATCTTATTCACCTTATTTTAAATTTACCGCGGTTTTATACATATTTTTTGTCAATTTTTCATTTTTTTTTCAACGTAAGTAAATACTCTTGATTTACCATTTACGACATCCCACGATTACAATCTACGGTTCGTTATACTATAACCTATGTTTCATAACTTCCAAGCGCGGTAAATTTCGATTTACGAACGTAATATTTTTTTTCTCAAGAACATCTTTTTGGTGTCCCACTGAATAAAAGTCTCCTTTTACTTTGTTTTCAAGAGCGAGCAAGACTAGAATCTCTTATTAATATCACTGTTTATGTCTAACTAAAAAAAGAAAAGAAAATTTAAAATTAATCGAAGAAAAGGAGGAATAATTATTAAATCTCATATCAAGTTTCTTGATTATATGTACCTTGCTTATTTCTTTTTTATCCATTATCGAAAAGCTTTTAAGAAACACTTCTCAGGGATTTTCCATCAAACGGTGACAATGACGTTACGTCCTACTTTGGAAACATTTTTGTTTTAATAAAAAGGATGTAAATAATGAAAATAGTTCATAATTGTACCCGTTTTTGTCGTTCCTAGGCCGTTTTTATACCGGTAATTGGAACATAAGCTGATTTGCATTAATAGAATAAATTTTTGAACCCTAGAAAATAATACTATAAAAAAAATTTTTAATACTCCAATGATTAAACAGAAACGATGTTGATTCGCGAAATTCATTGGATCGTAAATAAATGAGAGAAATGAAATGTAAAGATTATTATACATGTACATATGTGATGATAAACTTTGAAAAAATTTACACACTAGTAACGAAGCAGCTTTTAATAGTCGCTAGTATCGATTGATATATCGTTTATCGCTAAATCTAGGGATATTCATTTCTTTTATGTTGCACCATTATATGAATGTACAGTATTACTACACTTTCCATTCGTACCTGTGTATTTCATCTTTGCGATTAAGTACACTGACTAAAATACTTTGTTGAAATACTTTTAACGGGAATATAGTTCGACGAAAAGAGAAATATATGCGTAGAGGACACAAGTATAGTTGTTTTTGTCTGCTATACTTCACGTGGCCTGTTTTTCTCCATTTCCTATTGCGCTTTTTTTGAGCAAATAATATCATGTTATAAATTATTCTTGATATTTCCTTTCTTCTCTAAACTATCAAGGAAACGATGAATATTTTCAAGGAACAAAATAAAAGAAGAACGAAAAAGAATATTCGGAGAGACGATGATATGGAACACTCTTAAATACATGTAATACCTCGGAAATCTCGGAAATAAGGTAATTATCGTAAGCGTCCAATTCGATTTTGAACGTCATGGCGACGATAAGTCTTCTCTTATCTTTCCCGATCTTTCCAAACAAATAGATACGAGACTCGCTTTTATAAATACGGAGTCGTTAGATTATCACCAAATAGTTGCACATTATTATACACCGGTTTAGTCTTACACGCGTTCATCTCGACTTTTTCTAATGAAAAAGGACAACTAATGTTTTCTCTGCATTTATATCTGCATCAATGCAGATATGTATGTCGATAAAAATGCGCATTCGTAACGTAACCAACAAATGTACAGAAAGTCATTCACATTCTTCTTCATAATAAATATTTGTTTGATTTAATAAAACTTTTGTTCGATTACGTTTGAAATTTGCCGACTTATTTTCATTGTGCTATTTCTCTGTCATCACAGGACAAGAAACAATATAGACAGCATGCTGAAAACAAGGTTATATAAGGTACCTTTATAAAATTGATTGTCATACAAATATCGCAAGCGATATTACCAAACTTGTGTCATGTTACTCATTATAAGTTTGTCGGTAAAACACAAGTAAACATTTAGAGTCTAGCACGAAATAGAAAAATAGGACATGATTAACATTACATTTGGTGAGTAATAGATATTAATAAAATTATGTATCATCTGCTTCAGTAATGAAATTATTTACCATTTTCAAAGAAAATTAAGAGGCTTTAACGAAAGATGCGTATATCGGAAATATGTAGTAGAAATCTCGATAGCCAAATAAAAATTTTGCGGGACGGTTCACAGTTACATACTGTCTTGTTTCGACATCACATGTTAGCGTTTCGAAATGTTACGCTGATCACGTTATGTTCTTGCTAATTTGCAAAAGGCGAAATTCTTGCTACTTTCCTATTCGGTTCGTTACGAAAAATGGCATGATCTCGGAATAAATTACGTATATGCACGTTCGTAGGGGGGGTACCTTTTTATGAATAAATTTTAACAAATTGTTAGAACACTAAGTTCAAAGTACATCGTTGAAATAATGTTCTCTACACGATAGCACCACCTGTTCACCCGCTCATCGTAATTTATGTACATACATACAGTGGCTACAAGAAGTATTCATACGTACTTATTTTTAGCCAAAAATTATTTGATTGAATGCGAAACGAAGTATCCTGTTTATTAGATTCTACATTTTAGTTCCATATTTTTATAATTATATGAAATTATTATTAAATAGTACGAAATTTGTTATAGTTGAATATAATTAATTGGTGTATAAACGCAATGTAATAAATTATAAATTATAAATAATTAACCGTATTATTGCTTTATAACAGTATGTACGTAATACATAAACGCACGTTAATTCTACATATAAAGTATGGAGAAAAAACGGATATGTTAGAATTTTGTATGATTCGCTATAAATATCGATATTAACTTTGCACAAATATAAATAAATTATCACCAAAAATATATCATTAACAGAAAATTCTTTCGAGCCGCTTCAAAAATTAGAATTACATTCGTACCAATTTTAGTACAATTATGTATAAAAAATTGTTCTATATATTTTAGAGTAAAATTTTAACGACAAACTGTCATCAATATTTTAATGAATATTTCCTGTTCCATTTATAGTAAAAAATACCATGAATTCTGAGATTTCAATAAATGCTATAAAACTCTTCTTTGCAAGTAAACATGTTAGCAAATTGATACAATAAAAGAAGCTCAATCGTTGAACAATTTTTACTTTTTTCTCGCTTACTGAATTGTAATCGTTCTGTTGTAAATTGGATCGGTTTAACGAAAATAAAAGGAGAACAAAGGATACAAAACGTAACAAGTAACATAATTTTGTTCGAACAAAAATAAACTTGCACGCCGTTTCAATAGTGTATTAACAAAAAGAATAGATTAAACAATAAATTCAACGCGCAAAGTAATGCGATAGAAATAAGGAAACCTGGGCCATTTACTTACGTTTTCTTAATAGACAAGTAAATGATAGCGAGAGTTCCGTATAATGCTGTTTAGACGAATTGTTTAAAATAATTCGCGGTTACCTAGTAAAAGAAATGATTAAACTTTCAGACTGAAAAATGGTCCGGTTCTGCAACTGAAAAAGAATTGCGGAAACGAAGAATGCTGCAAAGAAAATGATAAATTATTGAAAGCCGGTTGAATTTGTATTAGGGAAATTGAAAAAAAAAGGGAAAATGTTCAATTTGATTTTAAATAACTTTATTTCTATTTATCATTATAGCTATCAGAAAAAGACGAGAGAACACCCATGATCGTTTTAATCACTCGTTATTTGAATTCTCACTCAACGATTACATAATTAAGTAATTACGAAAGCAACCAAGAGATTTTTTTTTTTCGAAATAAAGAAGAAAAAAGTAAACATCTTAATATAAACATATATTAAATTCATACAATTAATTAATATACATATGCATTTCATATATATATATATATATATATATACTTTATATATATAACATATATATTAATTAATACAATTAAATTCTACAGTTTCAGATTAAAAATAAATAATAAATGAAAAAGAAAGAAACATGTTAATTTACCTCCAGACTTTTCATATACGCGTGATATTTTTTTAATACCTGCAGAATGAATTAACTAATCCATCAATTAATTAAATAATTAATTAATTAATTAATTAATTCGCTTATCGGTGCGATTCTAAAATTAATCAATTAATACCTTCGCAGTGATTATCTAAAAATCCTGAAAAAAGCGTACGCAATTGGATTACACATCTTTTTCATTCGGTTAAAAAGAGTCTGCACTTTTAAAGGGAAAAATATATAGTATTCGATAATGCAGGGTGATCGAAAAATAATGGTGCAAGAGACAATTTTAAGAAATCTTTTGAGTAGAAAATAAGACGATTTTCGGAACTGTTCCCGACGCTCGATGAACGTACGTATAGGATAGGTACTGAACAATACTATAAAAAAGCCGTCGTTAACCCTTAAAAAACGAAGTTCGATTTTAGGCGTAATTGGTCGCACATTCCACCGTCATTATAATCTAAATTCAAGCCGATTATCCTCACAGTATATGGCGTCAGTTTCAAATTTCATTCGGTAATAAGTTAGCTTAACCTCAAAAATCATCAAATACGCGAAACGACAGAATAAATAAAAAATGATAACGTCACAATAATAATAATAATAATTATAATAATAATAATTATAATAATAATAATAATAATAATAATAATAATAATAATAATAATAATAACAACATAAGATAATGCCTAATGTATAGTTACTCGGAATAAAATTTAAAAGAAGCGACATAAAAAG
Organism: Bombus affinis; assembly: GCF_024516045.1. Lineage (NCBI taxonomy): Eukaryota > Metazoa > Arthropoda > Insecta > Hymenoptera > Apidae > Bombus > Bombus affinis. Next base: position 1,630,642 of record NC_066359.1, read on the forward strand.
CTAAAAAGAAATATTCGGTTCGGTGTACTGTGAGTAGCAACGATAAGAGTTATTTTTTATCATAATATCTGTAATAATAAAATAGTTTGCGTTACATTTCGTTAATATTTGGTACAAGTACTTTCACACTGTTATACCTCTATAATATAACGGTTATTCAATTATTCGAAAGTTCTTCATAAAGCATTTCTTATAAATATATATATATACATACAATTCTTACTACTTATCATAGTACGGTATATGCGGTCACTAGCAGTGCCTAAAGTTTTACTTGTCGAAGAGCAAAAAATGTATGAAAAGATATGAAAAGAGACCGGGAAACTGAAAAGAGAGAATCATGTTATTTTCAACTCAAAAATGTTTCTCAGGTTTTTGCAGCCACAGTACGTTTACAATCTCCAGTTGTAATTAGCCGCGCGAAACGTCATAGTCCGTCAGCGGTAAAGAAAATGACGATTAAGAATAATATTCCATTATATCTAGGAAGGCCGCAGTTTTCTCTTGTACTACAATCTTTAAAACACCCTGTACGTAGGAAAGTTTATTCTAAGTAATATTATATGTATACATGTGTACGTGTCACGTACGCGTATGAACACATAAGTACGTATGCATACATGCATACTCACGTGGCTGTGCACGTATTTACACATGTACACACCTGGACGAACGTATACATATATGTACGCATACATATATAGGTATATAATACGTGTACGTATACATATTCACATACGATCGCACGCGTACACATATGTGCACATTATTCGTATATACGTGTAGACGTATATAGGGTGTGCAATAAAGCTGAAAGTGCGATATGTAAGATTCCCGGATTCAAATTACGCAAATTTCGTTCGAGCTAAAAATTCTGTTATTTTTTCCAAATAAATCGTATCATTAGTGAATCGCTGAACTGCGGATGTGTGTGCACGTTCTTGCACTTCAACTTTGATTGCTGTATTATTCAATTCAGTTCAAGATCGATTTTACTTGGAAACAATTTGTCCGCAAATATCATCCGTATGTTTTTTTGTAACTAAAAATGGAATTCGTTAGTTAGTACAATAGTACAACGGCCTGTTGTTGTACCTTCCCAAACACCCTGTATAAGAACACGCGTAGTATAAAGAATTTGAAGAATACACTTAAGACGATAAGGAGGGCAACAAAGAAACAAAATATATTTTCACTTCAACCATTTCGATGACCAGACTAATCTATGTTCTAAGGCTTTAAGGACCACGTATTACATAAGGGTGCTTAATATAGGAGGCGCTATAGTGTACAGAACTGTTTTGTCCGATATAAAACAGGCAATTATTTACGTTTACTCATTTCATGTGCCTATTTATTACTTTCTCCCCCAGACTCGACCGACTATCATATTTTTTCTTTTTATCACTTATCCCTATTATTTTTAACTTTTTTTTGTCATTTTTCTTTTTTCAGAAAATCGATGTTAACTAAGTGCAGAGATAACGTTTCTCTTCCTCTCCGCCTGTTCTTTTTTACTTTTTACGATTCACTTTGAAACCGGGACGATCTTAGAAGCAAAGTGGGATCAATTTCACAAAATCATCTTATTTTTAGCAGAGGAATTGTAACTGCGCTCTTGTACTATCATTTATGTGACACCCTGTACATGTTGAATTGTTATCTTTTTTTTTTTGTTTTGTTTTGTTTTTTCTTCGTTTAACAAGCATATTTAAATACGTACACACGATACGAGAGTGTATCTTCCACAAGAAAAATTATCGTCCTTCATCACAATCAACACACATACAGAGACGCAGGTAGAAAATGAGATTAGGTTCGTTCAGCGTGCATGAGCGTGAGCGCGAACCTTTTCTCGAGTAGAAAAAGTCGAGGCTTTTGAAAATTCACTTCTCCACACTAACCCGGCGCATTTATTTAAATTCTAATCTTTTATAGTAATGATTCATACCCTAAAACAGCTATATATTCAATATTTATTATCACAACAAATATCTTTCCGTTAGTTTGAGAAAGCTTTTCGCCCTTTGATTCAATTTGTGTGTCGTGTTCATGTGTGTATATGTTTATATGTATATGTGTTCCTATGTGTGTGGGCGTATATGTGCGTGCTATATGGATGTAATGAGTGTACTTAAAACACGCGACATTCAATTATCCTATACATTTTCCACTTTGAATTCTTTCTGGCCTTTTTTCTCTTTCTGGCAAGAAACGAAGGACACACCATTTTCTAGATTATGTGGAACTATTAACTCGTATTGTGAATTTTCACGCGCCCAAAGCACTTTTGTGACATTGTTCGATTAAAATCGAGTAGAAAACCAATCTTCTTTTTCGATGTTCATCAGACTCTGATATGTGTAACACGACGCTTCTTTGAAAAAATGATGTCCAAAAAAATTAATTCGAAAATTTTAAAAAATATCTCTAGCGAAGTTTCGTAACAAATGATGACTACTCGTCGACTGTCAACGCTCAACAATCGTTGTAAGAAAAAAAAAGTCAAATATAAAAAGACTAAGAATAGAAGTATACATGTCACGTATTCTTCATCGTGAAGTTGATCAAAATGTATTCTTAAATTAGAATAAAACGAACGAACAAACAAACAAACAATTCGAGGAACATCACCGATCTTGAAACGCTGTTCACAGACTTCAACGCCCTATCGTAGTATTTCGCTATGAATAATTTCTAGTGGAAAACTGAAGGAAAGAAACAGAGAATAGAAGGAAATATAGTATTTTTAAAAAGCTTGCGCCCGCATAAACGTATTACGTTCGCATTGTAATGTCATTGACGCTAATAACTTGGACGTAAAGAAAAGTTACTAGACGAAGAAAAAGGTACCAGAGAAAATTCATTGGTGAAAAATTCTTGAACAACATTTAAGTAGAAGGTAAACACAAAACTCCGCAGAACCATGTTCAACGTCATTGTCATCGTAAACGTCATTCGTCACTGTAATCGTTATTATACTCCATAACCTCCTACCCCCTACCACGCATACAATATTCATCATTTGGAAATCTTACACTAAGCTTCACCATCAGAGTCGTTAGAATACTACGCTACTTGTGAATATATCTCTCAATACCGTTAGACAATGAAAATCGCAAAATTGTAATAACTAACATTTTATATCTATTATTTCGTACCGTTTCTTCTTCTCATCTCTATTTTTATATTATTGTTATTAGCATTATATCGCATCTTAATGAACATTACGATCATTATTACTGTTAATACCTAATATTTATTTCATTAATTATTAATTCATTATTGTTAGTTTATTATTAATCTATCTAAAATTAATTAATTTTTCATTATTGTTAGGAATAGAGGTTACTCGCGAATTAGTCCACTTTGTTGCATTAATCAGTAGTCATTTTTTTACAATAATGAATCACCTTATTAATTAGTACTCTCTTCAAAATGCTTTCTTATAATATATATTTATATATATATATATTATCGTAATATAATATATAACTGTATGTGTGTGTGTGTGGTGTGTGTGTGGTTGTATGTGTGTGGGTGGTTGGGTGGGTGGGTTGTCGGGTGTCTGTGTGTACGTGTACGTTTCTGTGGACGCGTAGGGTTATATTATCCACGAATATGCATACACATATACGTGTACGCAGCATGTAGTGTGTATACGTGTAGACAAACAATGTATACATAAATGTCTGTTCACTTTTTCTTTATCATTGATAAATCCTAAATTATTAATAAATATGTATGTGTGTATGTGCGTGTGTCTTATGTGTGTATTGCGCGCGCGCTCGTACGTGCGTGCCTGCGTGTGTCCCCGTATTTACTATATTTACTATCCTTCTTCCCTATGTTGTTCACATGTTAATAGTTAAAAATGACAAGTTCAAACTTTACTCCTCGGACCTCGATTTTCACTTCGTTTTCTTTTCTTTTCATTTAGAACCCCTTTCGGGATGCTGTTCTCTTTCGAAGCGTGTGCACAAGGGGTACTTCTCCTAAATCTAACAAATAACATGACACTAACTTTCTGTAATATCTTTAGAACCTTCCATGTTTGTTAATTACGAAATCAGTGCATGGCACTTCCATCTTCATTAAATGGTCCTAGGTTGCAAAACGCGCATTGCAGCCAATTTTTTAATTTTTCTCGCTCATTCATTTTTTACAACAGAGAAATTACTTCATCTTTGACTTTTTCCTAATATCTTATGAAATCAGCATTTTTCGTATAGTTCTTCAATGTATATTTATATTATACGTATATAATTAATTTAAAAAAACAGCATCTTACAAACACGTATTAAATTAACTTCATAACTAGATTAGACAATAAATGTGCGTAAAAGCTTCATTTAAAATTTCACATGCTTACATTCATAATAAGATCATCTATAGATTGTACATTAAATCTGAATTATTTGGCCCTGATCACTTCGTATGTACAAACATTTCAGTTTCCGTATGTTCAAAATTTAATTGGTCACGATTAACTAATAAATAATATTCACGGAAAAAGAATGGGAATCATACTTATTTATAATTCTTGGATATGTTAATCGCCGAATAACAACCAGATACATATCGTTAATTACTATTAGGCATCTAGACTTAGTTATATTTCTTTTTCTATTTTATAAGTTATTTGCCACATGTTCTAATTTCGATAATGTCTTTCCAAGAAACCCTTATTAAAGGTTCCGAAATTTGTCAAGTTCATTTCGATTCGGAAAACACTCGAAAAATACTTTCGTTCTTTTAATTACTTTTCTGACTCAATTAGTTTAGGTTAAATTCTGGTTCGAAAATTGTTCGAAATATTTCGAGGAATTTTGCTCACTCTTCCCAAATTTATTTACATTCACCGTCAATAATTTCGTATTTAGGCAACAAAACAGAAAAAAATATGTCGTTTATCTCGAAACGATTTTGAAATTTTCAAATTTATTCAAATACTTTTCTATTTTTCGAAACCTATTACAACAGAATCATATAATTTAATACTCCGGTCTTCCGTATATTTTAAGTCATATATTTCCCTGATATTGCAAGTGAAGCGATTCTCCTTATCTTTTTAAATTTCTTTTTCTTTCTTTGTTATTTGTATTATTTTGAATTTTCGAATAAAATTTCGAAGAACCGTTTTAATCAAACTTATTAGTACGAACGTTTCAAATCACTACATATATATACAACTCTAAGTAATAATCACGACAACCAACGAAATCTTTGGGGAAGATTTATAAAAGGTTAGTTCTCAAAGTTCTCGCGTTTTCAATATATCGAGAAAAAGCTATATTTCGATCATACTCAGCGAGCTGCGTAAGACGTAAAAGAAAAGAGAAAGATATTCACGTTTACCTTAACATTTAATATTCCAGATAAAAATAATAGTTGGCTTACATTTTCAGACATATATTAAAATTGATTTTCTAAGCACATTTCGTTCATATTTCTTGCAGAAATACAAAGAACTGTAGAGTTCTCTTGGACGAAGGGGAAAAAAGATGAAGAAGAGTAATTAAAATTTGAACACACGCATTCGCGACCTTTAAATAATACTGTATCACAATTAAAACAAATCAGACTATAGGAATATAATTATTACTAATAGATTGCAACGCAATGAGCATAGGTATGCGAAAGTTTAATAATTTAAAAGATTAATTAAAAGGAAAGGTTTTATAACGATGTTTAATAATATCATTTATCTCTGTTAATATTGCATTACACCTAATATTCTTTATATATTATAACAAAATTGTCGAACATAAAACTATTTATGTATGTATAACTGTTTATTTCAATTTCACCGGCATCGTTGGCTATTCGCCATATTGCGCAACCTTCCTGTATGACTATATAAAATATTTCTAAAACTTCGTTTACCATTAAATTTAGTGACTTGAGAAATCAAATTTACAATTACAAGAATAATATTCATAGTAATACATTATTAAAACGTTATGCGTTAAAAATACAAAGAAGCATATAAGTTAACTATTTCAAATGTATTTCAATCGTTCTTTTCCTAAAATAAATTCAAGCATTTGTATCAATCTTTCCTCCGTAAAGACACATTCGTTAACAAGTTTCGAGTTATCAAAAGCCTTTCGTTTTGACTAAATTTGTTCCGTTTGCAACAGTTATTGTGATTAGAATTTTTCCTTATCCACGTCGCATATTTATTTTTCTTTCCCGTCCTCTTGTTATTATCAAATTAATAAATGGCACATGCCCCAAATGCACACGCGTGTGTATTCAAGAAAAAGAGGGGAAAACGATTCATCCCGAAAGAGAAGAGTATGCGCATATGTGTACGTTTTCCTACTGGCGCGTGTGTACGCATGCGCTCGAAATACGTAAACTGACCACCGAGAAACCTCAACTAATACACGCACCAATTAATTGTAACACGTATATACACTTGCATACACGGACGTAAAATATACTAGATACCCCTGTAACACCTGTGTGCACATCGATAGTATAGCACGCATGCGTACCGATACGTCGAATGCACGAAATAAAAACGCGGTATAACACGCATGCGCGTAAGCGTATTAGAAATTCGTATCATCGTAAACCACCAAGAGTGGTGCATATGCGCACAAGTATGCATACGCCTGTTATTGGCTGTATTCCTTTAAAACTTTTCCTCCCGGTTTCTTTTTTCTCTTTTTCTCCTTTTTTTTTTTCCTAAACGTTCATTCGATTTGTCTCGGACTAAATATAAATGCCTAACCTTTTAGACTTAACATTCAATATACCGCATGCTTCGCTAGACACAGCCAAGAATTTGAAATGTTTAAATAGACGTAAAATTGATAATAATGTCGTCGCTAATAACTCCCTAAAGAAAGTTACATAGGTCAGAAACAATTACAATTTGGCGTTAATCAAACCGATTTGTTGCCATTATTTTATGTTAGTCAAAAATATAATTTCATGAATTACATGGTTCTAAAGACGACTAATTTATCTTACGCAGAAGACGAATAAGTTCTCACGAAAATTATGAAAATTTTTTCATATTTTAAATTTCGAACTTTTTTCTTTTTCTCTTTAAATTTAATCTAAATTATTAGTGTCAAATCGAATGGTATTTAATATCAATATCACATTAGAGTTTTAACAAGAAAAATAAATATAGACGAGATGGCGTCGCGATCTCGTGCGGTTTCAAAAGAACACAGACAATAAGTGCAATAAAGTACATACGCGTTTGTGTAATAACAGAAAATTAAGCGGGAAAGGTGTAGGAGGTTAACGAGAGAAATAAAAGGAGAACAACAAATTAAATACAATTAGATCTACAGACGAAAAATAGTGAAAACAAGGAGATAAGAAGGGAAAAAGAATACGTAGTTTCAGCGCATGCGCACAAGAGATTGTGGTGTTACATAGCTGATTGGTCTTAAATATAGCATGCTAACTCTAGTATTTTGAAATATGCCTTTTTATAAAATAATAATTAACGACACTGAGGTAAGTGGCTATTAGATTAAGCTTACTTGTTACTTATTTTCATTCACCTATTCACACATTTTTCCGGTGATATGTATCAGAAATCAATTCGTTTTTTTAAAATATAACAAAACTAATCTTTTCTTCCTTCATTGTTTGAAACGTTTATAAGTAAATCACAAGATTTTTAGTTTTACATATACATTTTGCATCATTGAAACGTATCTTACTTGTTCGAAAAGTACTTAAAAGGCAAAGCATATTAGAATATTTACAAGCCTCGAAGGAAATAATACTAGCATTTTTATTCGATCGAATCATCAAATTTTATGAAAATAGACCATCATCTGTAATCGAATAATTGAAATGTTTTTTTCCTCAGATATCAAATGTAAAGTATTATAATATAACTATGTGTATATATACAAAGCAAAAGAGAATAGAACGAGGAATTATTAAGGCAATAGAAGATCCTAAATTAACATTCTAAATTTTTAAATCTTTTAAATTAATATTCTAAATTTTTTAATCTTTTAAATTAACGATACGACGAATAAAACATTACAGAGCCGACAAATTAATAATACTAATTTATAATGCTTTGCTTCTAGGACAATTAGTTAGCAACAGAATTGAAAAAAACTATACAAAGTCCAGCTATAACTTTCAAGTAAACTTATTCGAGGAGATTGCAATAAAAAGACGACCGTTTAGGAAAGTGTCCAGGTGTTTACAGTATAAAACTATAGAGATGTGTGTGTGTGTTTGTTTGTGTCGTATGTATATTATACGTATATAATTAACCCCCAGTGTCGTAAAAATCCCACGCGTGTACCAGTATTATTTTATTTTAATTTAGTTTATCAAACGATTGCAAGCGTTTGTCGATCATGCTTGAAGTGCTGCCGCCTATCTTCAAGATAAAGGACTTGTTTCTTATGTTTTATCTCAAATGAAAAAGAGAAACCATTATCGTTGGAAGTACCAGCGCTCGTTCAAATTTAGTTCCCGTCTCGTAATCTAAATTTACGTTCCATTCTGGAACAGCAAAAAAGGTACACTCATAATGTTCGAACGCCCTCAGACCTCTATTATTCGTAATATTATCAATAATGTTATCTATTATTCGTTACCATTAATATTATCACTAGCAATTCTTATATGACTGCTGCTTTCCTAAAAACATTACACTACTGCTGCCGTCATGATAATCCTTGTTAATTAGCAAGTATTACCACTGCCGCTTGTTAATATCACTACGACTAATATAAATTGCAATTACTTTAATACTCTAATATTTCATTACTATCGTTATTATCGTCTTCTTGATCATCACTCTATTATTATTGTTTTTACGGATTATTGATTAATGAATATCATAATCAGCAACAATTATGTTTTTGTTTATATTACATAAATCGCGTTATCATTAACCCCTTATTATTATATCGTGATTAACTTTTTATTCCATTCACGGTATCCTGACTACTGCGACAGGCGTTTCTCTATTATTAATATCGTGTACCACCACCACCACTAGTTATGATTTATCGTTACTGCTACTATTAACTGTGCAACGACAGTAACAGCGTCATGATAATAAGTAATGATAATGTTTAATAACTGTAACAAAAAGATTGGTGACAATACAATGGCAATGTTAATAATAATAATAATAGCAGAAATTAACAGCACCAACAATTATCCTAGTACTCTTTAATATTAATCATCAGTAATAGTAGTTGTGTGTAACACTAACAATAGTTACGACCATAATAATAGTAACAATAATGGTAATGATGCGTTACTATACTATACTGAACAGTAGAAATAAGAATTGTATTACTGCGATAGAAAGCAGTAGAGAGTGGCAATAGTAGAAGCTGAAACAGCGATAGTAACCAGCGTTAGTAGTAGCAAAACGTAAGAGGCAGCTAAATATAACGAGAAATAAGATTAGAATCGATAGTAGTAGCCACAGCTGCAATAGAAATCAAACGAAATTAATGGCAGCAATAGCAGCAACAATAATCGCAAAAATGTTGATAATCCACACAGCGATAATATGATTACAAAGATGTCAATTGTAGTAGTAGCAAAGGCAGTAATAATAATAGTGGTAACATTATCATTACTCTATTATCACATTATACAATATTGCCGCTATTACTATAATTGTCGCGCCACTACTATCGTTGTAATTGCTATAACTACAATTATCATTCCTTTCATTTGCAACCTCGTTGAAATTACAACTTACTTCTTTTAATACTGCTGTTAGAACTATTGTTGCCGCTGATACTATTACCACTTCGATTGCTATATTTGTTACACGATTGCTAGCGTTATCTTTATTTTTTTTTTTTTTTCATTTTTTTAACCATCATTATTTATTATCATCATAGCTATTGTTGTTGCTGTTATTAAGTGTTATAAATATTATTTATCATTTAGCATTACTATTATTATTACTGTTACTACTATTAATTCCACTACTATTGCTGCTACTTGCTACTACTACCACTAACTGTACCTATTTAGTTCTACGACTAATTCCACTATTATTATTATTTATTATTATTGTTGTTACAATTCAGCGATTCCACCGTGGAACCTGAGTAATCTGGATAGAAGCTTAGTGTCAACTAATTTCGATGAATCGTAGAGGCAGCTTTTTCCAAGCATTAAGATATAAAATTTGTGAATTATACGTGTATTATTGAATCACCTGAAATCACACACACGGTATTCAGTTAAGCATATAGGTGAAATCTGAGTCGCGAAACTGAACGTAAGTCTTCGGATTGAATTGCCATAAATAGAAAGAGTCGACTAACGAAAATGCACTCTCACCCTTCTAGTACGTCAAAATAAGAAAGAAACCCTTTAGATTCATTGTTAACTACCTTCGTTGGAATAAGATAATAACAATTTCGTCTTTTTACTTTCCTCTCCTTTTTTTTAAAGACGATTACGCGATGTTATATGTTTCAAGTTGTAGGGTCAACTATTCATCAACTTGCTTAAAAAATTGTCTAATAATTTATTTAATACGCGAATATTCTTATATTAACAGTGAATGTTAGTGTAATAGAGAAATATCGATAAGCGTATTCGAAAATATTACAAAATGAACATAGAAGATATAATTTCAATAAATTTCCACTCATTTTAGTTGCGTCAAAGTTAAATATATATGTAGTACATAGATGTTGGCGATGATTTTCTTAAAAAAATGAAGACATTTTCTACTAATTGTAAGCCAAATACTGTCCATCTCACTTAATAAAGCTATATTCAACAAAAAGTTCGATTAAAAGAAAAAAAAAAAAAAAAAGGAAAACGAACTAAGATTTCATCGTTCGTGATCGAATATTATGAATGTTAATCTACCATAATACCTAACCTTGGCTCGTAAAACGTTCGCTTTTTATTCCTAACGTCAGTAGTTAATTACAAACATTTCCTAACATCGATCCTCTTTGGTTTACCAAACATACTATTCGGCATTTATCTGCATGTATTTTAAGTAGCTCTCTACCTACTTACACACTTTATCGATAAACAGTGTGCAAATAAATTCATTAAGTCTTATAATTTTTTGAATAATCATAGAATTCTAACGTATCCATTCCTCGAATTTTTGATTTTTTCTTCTTTTTTTTTCCTTTTTTAATGAATTAAATCCTTAAACATTTCAGGTAGTCCCAAAACTAAATTTATTAGGACCCTTTTGATCCCTTCATTTGTTTCATTATTATACGAGAAACCTAACTTTCTGATTTAGGAAATCGATCTACGGATAGTTTGATTACTTATCATAGTTTTTAATGACTCAAATTCATTAACCTTTGAGGAATACTCGTTATGCATATATATGTTTATATATATATATATATATATATATATATATATATGTATATATATATATATATATATCAATAAAACTTAGAACACACAGAATGACTTAAATATCTGTAACACGCAAAATGCTAAAAAGTCATGAAAAATAATCAAATCCCAGAAGATCAAGAAAATCTCACGTTAATTATTTGAAATGCATCGGCACTTGAGAGAGATTGACATTTAAACCTTTATGTAGGTACACACGTTATGCGTATGTTCACGGCAAGATCTATGGATCTGCTCTTAACAGCAGACTCGAGAGAAAAAAAGAGAAAAGAACTTTTTCTTTAGTCTCGCAGTTGAACAAGACCGAGAAGATCTGAGGGCGTTGGATATATATTTCAGAGATATATCAGAATGTTGGAAAGAAAATATTGTGCAATGAATACTAAACACTCTTTTTCCCATCGGTATGGTTATCAGTCCATTCAGGTACCTTTGACGTTGAAAACATACACATACACACATGCGCGCTCGCTCGCTCGCTTATTCGCGCGCGCGCGCGCGCGCAATCACATTCCCTTGCACACGTAGGCATGCACGCATAAATTTCTCATGACACGCGCGTGCGCGCGCACGCAACGGAGGGGCACAGGGAATGAACTCATTTTTACCCCTTCCTTTAACCGAACCTCCTCCCAATGGTCCAATCAGAACTTCAAAACATTATATCCATCAACGTCTGTTTTTGTTCTATCGAATTTTCGAGATTCACTTCTTGTTTAGGTGTGAGATATATAGTGACGAAGTAAAGTATCGGTCGTGCTCGATCACGAACAACGAAAAATATTCAAACGGGCAAAACAAATGCCCGGTCAAGTCATTTCCAAATTTAAATGCAATCTTTGTATCATATATGTACATACTGAGAAATTAAACTACATTTATATCTTTCTGTATCTTGTATATATAATTATTTGTAACGTTGAAGAACAGAAAAGAATATGTAATAAAGAGGAAAGTTAAAAGTGTAACAAACAAATAAATAAACAGAAAATTGTTACGACGCTCGTTCTATCCTTCCTTTTTTCAGAATCAACATCTTTCTGCTGTTTGTTCGAGCAGATATCAAGCAAGACTCATTAATTGCACAGAGTTATTGACACAGTCCAGCAAATTAAGCTTTAGCGAGAATGACGGAAACGTCACACAAATACGAACTTAGAATCAGTGTCTGCATGAAAGTTCCAGTTCCCTCACTTTTTGGGCACTTTTATCAAATCAGTAAAATTTAAATCATTCACATCCATTTCATTCAGTCATTCGTAATTTATTTACAAATCATTCGTGAATCCTTCTTTAACATAGTCGCGAAGCCAATATTGTCAAACTACTTACACAATCATCTGGCTTACGATAAATTTCCTTTCGAAACTTGTATGATTTCGATTTATATTTTAATTAATTCCAATCAACAAAACCAATAGAGAATTGAATCTATAAAAACGAAATCTTACCACTTATCAAATGCGAAAAAAGAATATAAATAAGAATTGAAGTTTTCATAGTTTCCATTCTATCATAATAAAAGAAACGTTTAATAGATATCTAACATTTTTGTCATAAAAATAAATCATGTCCAGGAACTGTACTAACATTGTACTATAATACTCAAACGATATTTGACTCCGGTTATTTTCTAGATGATAATACCATTTTACTACTACGATATTGTCTACAAACTTTTAGCTTTGGGAGGGAATCTGAAAGGTCTAACAATGAATTTAATTACGAAATATGGAGCGATATAAAAATAAAGACGTATATAAATATAATATACGTATTATGTGGTGTTGGAAAGCTGGCATGCTCTAATTCTTCCAAAGCTTTTAGATTCTTGGCGACATTAATAGTATTTTAGATCGTTTGGTGGTCTATTCTACACCCACGTTTTGAAGTTTGTCACGTTGTATACGTATTAAAGATATGCCACTTGAATAAATGTTAAATAAAACACTAGTCAATAACAAAAATTCGTGTAGTCTGCCTTTGTGACTGCGCGTCATGACTAATTCAATCACATTGCATCGCGCATTTCTTCTGCGCATCGACGTTCTAGCAGTACGCGATATAAGCACACGATAATCTCGAATCCATAAATAACGACTTTTCTGAGAATGTCCACACTAATCACATTCTAAATTAAATTATTTTATTTTTGTGTTTGCAAATATCATTAGCATGATAGAGAGCATTATTATTTAACTCAAAATGATTTGATCAAGGCCGATAAGAATAACACGAATTTTAAAAGTTTCATCTATTTTGCAACGAAAACGATATCTAATTGTCCATTCATTCAAAGTGTAAAAGAACTTAAAATATTTTTAGTATAAGTAATTGAAGAATATATATAGTAGATTTAACCCATGTATAGAGCAATTAATGAGTCTCTATTATACAATATAAAGTACTGGATATGCTATTAATAATAGAATAATATTGTTACAATTTTTCTATGCCTTTTAATCGATGTCACTAAATATTATTTAGCACTTAAAATATCTTCTATTTTATATATATAATAACTGGAAAGAGAATTAATATTACACAATATGTTACTAGACTAAAAACCACGCATAAATACTACCGTATCGTTTACTAAATTTAAACTGAAATAGATAGAAGAATAATATCCTCTGTCTGAAAAAAGTATTGAGACAGTGTAGTAAGTAATTTATCACTGGAAAACTGTCTCAGATTGTCAAGCTACCAACTATAGGTTCCATAGATAAAACTATAGATAGATAGTAAAAGAAAAACTCACAATTTTTTAAATAAAAATTTTGCGTCACTGTATAATTGGAAATACCATTCACTCGAAAATTCGAAGTTATTCTGAAAACTTTAATTAGGATTTCAGCTTTCTTAAATGCTTTCCTTTTTTGTCTGTTAATAATAAACCAATGGGAAGTGGCATATTCTTCTCCTCAGTATCGTTCATTTTGCAAAGGGGAGTGAAAAAGAGAAGAGAGAAAGACAAAGACACACACAGATAGGCAGACAACAGACAAAGATAGCTAGAGAAAAACATCGAATTACCATATTCGTTATAACTCTATAATTAGTAAATGGTAAAGAGACACGCTGGACATTGGCACGACGGGTGGCATTTAGATTTAATATATGTAGAATAAAATTTACGTTATTGCGATAACATTTGGTATCGTTTTTGTTGTCGTCGCAAGAACTCGGACCCCGATTTATCATCCCATTAAAAGTTTGTGGGCATTTTACGATAGAGAATCGATTTTTAGCTTAAATAACGATCTCTGAATATCCCATAGAAGATCACGATATCTGTCAATACAATTCTTAGCTAGTGAAGCTATTGATTCAAACTTTTTACAATCATAGTTTTATTACAATATTATTCATATAATCTCGACTTGCTCGTTGGAATAACAATATACAAATAAAAGCAAATTACTAATCGTATTACTATCGTTAATTTTGTGGCAACAATAACCAAATTTTCTGTATTGATAACTGTTGCCATATGAAAGAAAAATTCACTAAAAATTCGATTCTGTATCACCGTTGCTAATGGAAGAGGTATGTATAGCCCAAAGCATCGACGTGGATCCTCGCTTATTAATTTCTTTAAGAGGTAACGTTCCTCCTCCCTTTTTTTTTTTTCTTTTTTTTTTTATATTTTTTCTTTTCATTCATATCTTATTCATTCTTTCTGGTTGTTTTTGTTTTGATTAGATTGGTACAGTCTACGTTTGATACGCATGGCAGTCTCGATTAGAGGAAACTGTTCAGAGCAAAAAAGTGGAACACTCGTGAGACCATTGATCATAATTTACTTTCTTACACGCGCATCCTTAAGAAAGTGTTGGCGACGCCATTATCTAGATTAGCCAATGTATCATTTTTTCAAAGCTAATGGCTGCGGTGTATGCGCGCACTCTTTTAACTTTCCTACTGTTTTCTGTGCTCCGATCCTCAAAATATGTAACAGGAGCTAGAATTTATACTATTTTTCAAAATAGTTAAAAATTACCTACACAACGATGTTTTAATATACGATATATTGGTGCGCACCGTTTATAGTTATAAATTATTTTGATCAAAATGAATTTCTAACACGCGTCGATATTGAAAAAAATGAAATATAAATTATTGCTATATTCAAATGTGATAAAATATGAAAGTAGCATAAATTATATTCATAAAAATTTTCTTCTGTATATAATTTATGTATTCATAATGTAATGAATGCATAAAGTGTGTACGCAACATTGAAAATATTAAAACATCGAAAAATGTAGCATAACAAAGATCAACTTAAATACCTTCAACATACTAATATATATTGTTCTGAATAAACAGGATATTCGATTGAAACGTTAATGAGAACACGACCTGAATGGGAAGAATACTAATTCAGTAATTGAAAGATCATGAAAAACGTGCCTATTAGAGATGGGTGCGCACTATGTATACACATACGCGCATATTATATCAGATGAAATTAATATTATTTTAAGATATCAAAATACCAAAATACCAAAATGAACTGCGACAGAAGCAATATCGTAACGTCAATACTAATTTAGTATTACGTCGTACGTACGTACTTAATGTGTAGTACGCGCGATATAACAACAGCATTCTCTCGTGCCTATTATTAAATGTAGTCGGCATTACACCAAACAATTAATAAAGCACGGCGCACGCCAAAAGCCTTGAAATTCATGATATACCCTCCCTTGCCCCCATTATCCCCGAATCCCAAATTGAAAAATCTTCTGTTGAAAAAATCAAATCAGATCCTTGTTGCTGCCGAAATTATACGCGGCACTGATTTAAGTAACTTCATCGCGAGAACCGGCCCATCTGACAATGCGGAATATAATTGACGTATCGTGAAGTAGAAGGCTTGGTCGTCGCACGAGTGATACCGCTCCTCCGTGCGGCACTCTACATCGACTCACCTCCCAGAAGGTCTCCGGGTAAGTACGAGTTCAGAGAACTGGGCGTAGCACGTTGCTGATCATTGCTGTCGATGCCAGCGCTGCTCCAAAGAGAATTGCTACTCGGTGGAGCGCCCCATAATTGGCTGGAACTACCGCCCCATGTGTCTGGTGGTGGACCAGTTTTGTTCGATGGTCGCAAACCCCAACCTGCTCCTGTAGTAGCTCCAGCTTGTTGTTGACCTCCATGACTAAGTTGTTGCAACAAGCTGTGCACCTCGGTATCGGCTGGAGATTCTGCGAAAATTGTTGTGTTGCCCAGGACGCAATTGTTCAGAGCACCTTGTGCCTGTAAACATCATTAAACATTTCTCTTATTACTTTTAATAATTTCATAATAGTAGATTTGTGATTTTTTAATCATTGTTTTGTATAATATCTAAATGATAAAAATTGTACATTACACTCGTGTATGTAATATATATGTATATATGTAAACAAACAAGATTTATACAATAGGATTTATTAAGTAAATCTACTAATTACTTGGGAAGAGTGCATATTCATTTACTAAAAACTGGAAATGAAAATGAACATGAAAAATTGTGCACAAAAATTTGTAGATATATTCAGAATTTCAAAATCGCGTAAAAATTTACACAAGGACACATTTATACGATCTTCAATATACAAACTTCCTGGAGCACCTAACATTAATACAGTTCCAGTGCATAAAAACTTTAAATTTTTAATCTATAGATATATACGATGAATCATATATACAAATAAAAATATAGTAGATAATACTCAACTCAACTAATTATTGGGTGGTTAACCTAAGTTTAATTTTTTGCGGTCTAAATTATACTACGCTGTATTTTTTAGATCTGAATCAACAGAATCAACTATACTTTAAGATTATTCATATATAAAAAGTAAATTTTACAATAAATGAGAATCTAATATATTTAAATACTTTTAGTTAAAGTCACGGATGTTGAACTGTAAAAGAATATAAGACCGCTAAAGGTTAATGCAATTAATGCAATAACAAAAATATGTAAAAGACACTAAACCTTAATAGCCTCATCTCTTGATGAATATTTGGTTAAAGCAATTCCATGATTAAGGTATAATCGGAAATCTTGAACAGGACCGTGTTGCATGCAGAGGGTTTTCAAAGTAGAACCATCGATTTGAGGCGTCAGATTCTTAAGTAGTAACCAGGTAGAAACCCAGGCAGCATTTGTGCTCGATTGAAAGCCCCATGAACTGGATCTGCTGACGGTGCCAAAACCTGCCCAGCCATTGCTCGTATTTCCCGTAGTTTTGCTGCTCAAGCCTGGTGGAGGGCCACGAACCTTACTCATCGGTGCTCCCCAGAGCTCTGAAGTAACCGCAGTCGGCGGTGGAGCAGATTCACCCCAAGTGTTTTTCGAGCTATAAATTATATTTTGTATAATGACAGTTGAATAAAAACATTAAGTAGTTAGTTAACGAATCATATTAAATTAAAATTTAAAATATTAAATTATAATAAAGAAAGTAATAAAAATAAAGAATATATACGGTAAGTAAAGTATTAAAATTTTAAAGCAATATTTACCTAGTAAATGCGTTTGGAGTAGTAGCAGGTGGATTGAACGTCCAAGTAGAATTACTTAAACTTGGTATTGATGTATCAGGATTGGTAGGTTGTTGTGGTGGCGGCGAAGTCTTACTACTTGAAGAAAAAATGGCATCTGGATCTTTGATCGTTGCTAAAGAAAGCGGTGAACGAACGATAGAGCCTGGAGTAATGCTTGGATCATCCTCGATGCTCTTCATCTGGGTACCCTAAAATGAAATTAAATATAGGTGGACCCGAATAAACGTCATACGTAAGAATTTTTCGTTTTTCTGTTACTCATACAAAATCTGAATCACTAAATATAATTAACAAAAAAGAGAAATTCAAATATCCTAAATTAATTTTTATTACAATAATGAATACAATTTAAAATAAAATGAAAAATGATTTTATTAAATTTTATTAGAATATTAATACATATTACCTAATCTATATATAGATAATACATATCTAATCTGTATTCTTTACGACAAATTAAAAAAAACCCTTCATTCTTTCACTATTTTTAAGAGGTCATTTCTTATTTTGGAATTTGATTACCAGCGCATACTCTGTTTAACCCCTTTCGACGTCAGGCACTGCGAGACAAAAATTTCGTCATACAACCAAATTTCATGACAGCAATTCTATGATTAACAAATAAATAACAACTTTATTTTCTATTAACGTAAATGAAACAATACCTTAATAATGTTTCATTATTTCAACTTTTACAACATAAAATCTGAAGAAGATCTGAATAATTTTTATCATTTTGTGCAAACGGCATTCTATTCTTTTCATTTTATCTGCATAAATATATTTTAAATACAATTATTTCAAAGAAATCAAATATTTCAATAATATCTTAAACTTGCGTCATAAACAATCGATTCAAAATATTGAATAAGCTTTTTTTTATACTGAAAAAGGTTTTCTTCACATAGGAAGTACGATATTGGAAATGGATTACCTTCCATGGCTTGCCAGGTTCAAATTCAGGTACAAGATCGGTGAAAGCAGCAGCACCAGCAGCTGCACCAGTTGGCTGCCAATCCTTTCCATCAGTGGAATCCGAGTTACCTGGGTCTGGCCATCCACTCTCTCCAAGTCTGGTGGACCATGTACCATCTCCTTGACCCAACAAAGGATTCATGTTAGGACTACTGTGTGATCGTGTTAAACCAGCCGGTGTAGCTGCTGGCTTACTGGTTGTTCCTGGTGCTCTCGAGAACTC
The DNA here is from genome assembly GCF_024516045.1 of Bombus affinis. Taxonomy (NCBI): domain Eukaryota; kingdom Metazoa; phylum Arthropoda; class Insecta; order Hymenoptera; family Apidae; genus Bombus; species Bombus affinis. The sequence continues at coordinate 1,649,780 of NC_066359.1, forward strand.
GTTCGAAACTAACTCTCCATCCTTGTCCAAAGAAGGTAACTTCCACTGATTCAGTCTTGACTGTTGCTGACTCTATAATAAAAAATTAATTTTCACATCACAAATCTAATTATTACTCCCATTGTTTCTTTCTAATACAACAAAAATTAATTATTTCGTTCATTTTTCACGAGAAGAAATTAAAAACATTGTATATACATTTTTCTATGAAGTATATATAACTTCTTACAAAATAAAAAATGTACTTACAACAGGAGGTTCCTTATTCATTGTCAAATCTGTGAAACTATTTTGCAAAGCTGACATAGGATCATGTACTGAGCTCTTATAGTATTCTGAGCTTTGAGATGGTGGCACAGGGTGTTGCTGCTGCTGTTGTTGCTGCTGCTGCTGCTGCTGTTGTTGCTTCATGTAAGTAGCTTGTTGCACAGCAATTTGGTTTTGAAGGTTTGCTATTTGCTGTTTTGTTTTTGTAATTTGTACACTGATCTGAAGAACAGATTGGCTATTGCTCTTCATTGTACTTTGCACAGAATGTTGTTGATGAAGCTGTTGTAAGACTTTGATTTGTTGTAATAGTTGATTCAAAAGTATTAGAGTTTGAGGTGCAAGTGGTTGATTTAAAATTTGATGGTTTAAGTAACCTTCCTGGACGGCTAGCTGAATCTGTTGTACTAACATACGCAGTTGTTGAGTACTGGGTTGATTCTGAGGAGCTCTGGAAACCTAGAATTAAAAAAAAAAAGAAAGAATAACTATTTGCTACAAGTATAACAAATCTTAATAGACAAATTTTAAATAATTATCTGAATATCTATCAATTAGCAATACTAACAACATTTACCTGATTGAAAGGTGGTTGAGGTGCATTACTACTAGGTTGTTGTTGCTGTAATGGAACAGCAGTTTGTTGCTGTTGTTGTTGTAATTTCAATAAACTTGCACTAGCAACCGATCCTCCCACACTACCAGTTGCATTTCCACTTGGCACTCCAGCACCCTATAATTAACAATTAGTATACACAAACTGTCACTTCATATACAATATTACAGCTAATTCTAAATTTCAGTATATAAATGTCACTTAAGATATAAACATACTGGTAAGTAATGTCTATAAACACACATATTTATATACACATTGTTTAACATTTGATACATTAAAAATAACATCAAGAGGTGAAAATTTATTAAGATTTGCAAAATGAGTTATACGACCATAGCATAAAATAGATCAATATATAAGAATGTGCCAATCAAAAGTGTTTTATAATTGCGAGAAAATTTACAATTAATGCAAATTTAAATGTGCAAAGCATTATGTTTATCGTGGCATATAAAAACACGTTAATATTTAAGGGATAATATAAATACACTTGATCGTGCTTTATTATAATCAAAGTAAAAAGAAGGAGTAAACTAGCATTTAAATAATAATATGAACTGCTTTGGTTCAGGAAATTATCAAATAACTCTAATAGTTTTTACCGGAGGAAAAGACATTTGCTGTGCGACGTGATTAAATCTAGGATATGCTGGCGCAGTTGTAGCTTGATTTGTCGGATCATAAGTGGAGTGTGCGTCATGTCTTCTCCATTGGTCTAAAGGCCGCACTTGACTTAGAAGTTCCAAAGCTTCCTCTCTATTCATTTCACGAGTTCTCAGTGCCAATTCAACATCCTCTTTCTGTAAACAAAAATAATCATTAAATGCATTTGCTTAATCAAAACATAAATATAAGAAATAAATCCGTTAAATACATTGAATTAAACCAACAACAATGACTATATTGACAAGTACCGTATCACAATAAACATATTCAAAATTGTTAGATTTTTATACAATAATAAAATTATTATATCAATAATTATTATTGACAATATTAGAATGGATTATTATATTTCTAGTGTTTTAGTATCCTCAATTATATTTTGAAACATATTTTATTTAATCAATTTAAATAATTTATACGTACTTTGTATCCCATGTCACAAAGATATCTAAATTCCCTGCTATTCCATATAACTTCCTTTGTAAGGGTTGGTTTCGTAGGATGACCCCAACTAGGAGTAGGATCCATATCAGTATCAGCCCAGCTTCCAGTGGGCCCCATTGGTTTAGGTTTGTGCGCACTGGGTCCACCCCAAGTGCCAGGATTTAATTGAGCTTCGTTCCAGGTACTTGGTGTTTTTGGATCATCCCATGAACCTGTATCATGTGGTCCTTCAGCCCAACTACCATTTCGTCCACCAGCAGCACCAGGATGTCCCCACATTGGTCCACTAACATCTGGTTTCATTCCAGGTTGAGCTGGCATTCTATTCTGTGGCATGCCCGGAGGACATTGCATTCCTGTAAGTTGCAAAAATGTAGTTTTATTAAATTTTTACAGTTCGCAAAGAAGTTCTCAACTACGAATAAAATTCAAAGAGCATGAACAATATATATATATATATATAAAGAAAGAAAACAAACAAACCTCCTCTCCCTATATTTGGCGTTGGAAGATCCTTCCAATGAGAAACTTTACTACCAGGTATGGTCCTCTGATTAACTGCAGGATTTCCCCATAAACTTGTGCCATCGTCATAGTTTGGGACATTTCTTCTTTGTGTTGGTGGAGAAGGTTCTTCCCAACCTGATGGTTTCCCTGGCATAATATCCTTTGGTGGTGGTGCAGCCCACTGATTTATATTGGAAGGATTTAACATCTTTGTTGGAGGGCCTGAAGGATGTTGATGTCCCATTTGGTGATGTGGAGGACCTGGTGGTTGACCCCACATTGCATCCGCATTGGCACCGTTTAACCTTCCAGAAATCCCGCGGGGATCCCCACGCATGTCTGCCATCCTAGGATCACGAGCCATTGGATCCATCACACGTATGTGTTCTCGAGGGTCCAAAGACATTCTGTGGTCACGGGGATCTCGCATCTCTCTAGGATCAACAGAACGGAGATCTCTAGGATCTCGATGATCGATCCTTGGATCACCCCAGTTGGATCCTATAAAATACGTCATTCGTAATTTATTTTATAATGAGATCTTCAATAACATGAAAAGTTTTAGTTAGAAGGTTTTTATTTTCGATTAACTTTCTGAATATTGGAAAAATCTTAATATAATATATTCTTAAAAAATTGACCATATAATAAAACACACAAACAACCAGAATTTAAAGTATAATGCTTTTTTTAATATTGTACAAATTGCAATTAAATAATAATCTTTTTTGTAATCATATTTCGGTTTGCAAATTTTAATGTCCAAAACAAGAAATGGAGGAAAAAAGAAAGTATCTCAATATGATAATAATTACCTCCCCACATACCAGTTTGGTTACTGGTACCAGTCGTCCATTGGCCAGCTGCAGAATTTGGTTGGGAAGATGTGGGGGCACCAGTCCACATATTAGATGTATCTGCAGCTTCATCATCTTCACCCCAAGTTCCACCAATGTTTGTTGCTGGTGTATGACCCCAAGGTGTTTTAGCTTGCTGCTGAGGTGGAGGTTGACCACCATTCCTGAGATTAGCTTCCCATAAATCTGTGCCATTGTTTACTGGTGTCTTCCAGATTGGAACTCCATCTTTTGACATACTAGGTTCTGGAGATGTTGGGACATCCCAGTTTGTGTCCTGATTCACATTCTGCTATAACAAAAATGCAAAATTCGATGTTAGTATGTTACAGTACTCAAATATAAAATATAAGTGTGCAAAATGATCAAAGACAGATTTATGTCTACACTAATACCTTATATGATAGCAGAGATACTCACACAACCCCAACCATCTTGACTAAAAAGTGCTTCCCTCACTGTATTTAACTGTTCTAATTGTTGCTTTGTTGAAGGATTATTGTTTGCAGGTGTATTACTACTGTTAACAGATCCCTGAGCCTGATTGTTTGACTGATTATTGTTGTTACTGGAATTCGACTGTTGCTGCTGTTGTTGCTGTTGTTGGGCTGAAGTATTATTATTTTGAACAGAAGAGTTCTGACTTGATCCTCCAGGATTATTAGATTTTCCCTGTGACCATTGGTTGCTGTTTTGACCACCCTGACTTGTGCCACTTGATTGAGAAGTGGGTGGACCTGATTGTTGATTTGATTGTTGATTTGGATTGCTCACTTTATTCACGTTACCTAAGAAGTAATTATTCGTCCAAGCATATTCTACTATGAAAGTCATTTCATATATTCAATTTAATACTCCTTAAACACAAATTTAAAATTACTTAAGAAAAGAACTTAACAAAACAAATACAAAATACTTACCTGGGACATTTTGTCCACCTGGAGGTCCCTGATTTTGATTTGAATTTGGATTTCCAGCAACAGACCTGTTTACACTGTTTCCAGTCCAATTACCAGGTGCTCCGCTACTTCCGGAAGGATTCCCAGAGTTTCCTCCCCAACCCGATTGATTGTTGTTGTTGTTATTTGTAGTACTAGTTTGTGTAGAGCCCCAATTTGTAGTTCCACCGCTATTCAATGAATTTTCACCCCCGCCAGCCAATCTCAAAATGCCAGGAATTCCCCACCTTTTCTTATACCCCAAATTGAATTCATCAAGATCGCAAATCTGTCCAAAAAGGAGCGTTAACACGTGCTTAAGATCAGTTCTGTGAGCTTGTAAGATGTCTTTGGAAACTCCAACGGACGCTGCTATGAGATTCCTTGCACAATGAATAAGATAAGATCGACTCACGCCATTTGCGTTGTCGACTTCCTTCCTCCTTGAGAAACTAGAAATTGGATAATTTCTAGAGGATATTTCTTCCACTGGAGTAGAAACAGTTAAATTTCCATTTGTGGTTCGTTTATCTTCTGAACCAGAAGCAGCAGCTTTATATTTTTTTAACTGATTGCAATTATGTAAGTTTACTGCAATGGCATCGATCTTCATTGCTTCATTAGAATTCTCACTGTCAATGAACTGGGCAGTTTGATACGTCGAACTGGTCAGACTGAATTGCTTAAAATTTACCAGACTTTCTGTGAAAATGTTCTCAACATTAAATCCAATAGCTTGGAGTACTTTGAATAACGTCTCTTTAGATTGGTACAAATCACAGAGATTTTCTGAAGAATATTTTCCATTGATCACGCCAGTGAAAGCTTGATACTTCAGCTTCGTTCGTTTAAGTAAACTAGAGCACGATAAACTAATAGAAACATCTCTTTCTATCAACTCGTGCGAATTTTGGCAATTGTAGTTTTTCTCAAAACCGCAAAAACAAAATACTCCTGTCTGAGTATAATGCTCGTCATTGAAATAGATAGCAGTTTGAGGTCTGATCCTTTTTATTTCGTTATCGTTAATCGTATTTTCATCAATGTTTCGGCATTGTATTTGTTCGTTAAAATTACCGAAACATTTAGAAGAATTATTTTCTTTTTCTTCTCCTTCTGGAAGAGAATCATTGTGATATTCCGTTAAACAGTTTGATAAACTGCCATAAAATTTGTGAGGAGTGTGCATTTGGTCGGGCCATAATATCTCGAAGTAGTTCGGCCGAGATCCAGGTACACCGATTATTCGGGATGCAGATTGGCGTGTAAGCGTCATCGTAGGCTTGCAGGTAGTCATAGTAGGAATGTAGAGAGCGAACTCGTCTTGGTTCTCCCCCTTAACCCTAAACCTATCCCCTATAGTAGACTTAGAAAGAGACTTAACAAACTCAGGGCCAAGACGCGTATACGACCCCGAGTACCTATAGCTCGCGAAATAAGTGCCCGAAGGCTCGTTAGACTTAACATTATCCTGAAATGAAAGAGCACCAACAGTAATTGTTGCCACGTCACTAATACCATTAATTACCCAGGACAACATCTCCACCGTCTTTTCTTTTAAGTTCAAAATTAATATTTTCGAGGTTCTTAGTCTCATTGCAATCGCACCACCGTCCATTTCAACGCGGAGGAAATAATGGTTACTGGTTGAGCTGAGCAATATCACAGACTTGTAGTTATCGTTATTATTACTTAGGAGGCTAGAATTAGACTTAACATTATTGTATTTGCCCGGATGAAGGCAGGATCCTAGTAAGGAGTAATTGTCAAGAGAGTCGAGAGAAAAGTGGCCTGACGAGGGGCGATCAGACTTGGGTATCCTAACTAGGCTAGGTACCCCTTCATCGATTGCGCACTTATCTCCTGTTAATCTTAGATTTACGCTTATACTTAGTACCCTAATGTTTAGTACGCTAAAGCTAGTTAGAAGATGATTTTTTGTTGGGTGTTTTGTGGTTGACGACGCCACTGACTGGCAGGTCGAGCTTCGACTGGACAAGATAAACTTGCCTAAAACACAAAATAATATTACCTTAACAACCAGCTCTTTGATATAATTAAAATGTTATATCAAAAAAATTTCTTAAATATTACAGTAACTACCAAAATATTCCATAATCAAATAGTTATTCATAGTATTACAAATATCGAGTAGCATATATGTAAACATTAAGTAGCTCAGTAGCTAGATACTAATTTAAAGCTTTTAATGAAATGTATATTAAATATATATAGTTTTGTTTACGTGGAAAAGTAAAATATCTCGCGAATATTAAAATTACCACAAAAATGTTTTAATAAAAGTTGTTTGATTCGAAGGAGAATATCATATGATGCAAATTATTTTTTTTGCGGATAGAGTTAGTGAGGGAGGTTTTAAGGTCGATTTCATTTTTTAAAATGGGGCCATATATTTTTTCCATCTAGCATTCATCTTGGGATTTGCTATAAAAAATTATTAACCTATTTATGTCGGAAAACTGTTAGTTTAGCTGGTGTTTTAGCTCTAATTTGTCAAATTTAATGTATGAAAGACAAAGACAACGTAAATACAGGAGTATCGCTTCGCATCTTCCCTTATTTTTCATATGTTAAATTTGATACATTAGAGCTAAAACATCTGTTAAACTAATAGTATAGTTTCGACATAAATAAGTTAATACTTCTTTATACGAAATACCGAGATGGATCGATTAATGTATTAAAACATATATGACTCTATTTTAAAAAATGAAGTTGATTTTGAAATCTCCTCTACTACTCTAACTACAAAAAAATAATTTGTGATGCCGTTTCCAATTAAACGAAATAGCCTATATTAAACATATTATCATTTGTTGCCACGGCGTAATAAATATTCCCTTTTAATATTGAAATATATTTATTTTAATAATGTTAAATGAAAACAGTTATTTTCTTCGAAGAAACAGATGATTTAATGTTAAATCTTGAGAAAAAAGATTAAACTATAAAAAGACAAACTGTTGGTCCTGCTAAAGTTCCGATCTGTACCAAAATGGCTTCTTGTAACACTAGCGCCGCCTACTTCGCGTTAGAAAGGCTTTAAGCAAGAGACATTAAATCGTTAAAGCAAAATGTTGTAGTAGTTATGTAAAAAATTGTATACCATTGATTACTTTTCTCATACTATCAATTCCGTATGGCTTTATTGATAACGTTTTAATAGTATGTAGACATTGAAGTACAATCTACCGTAAAACGATCTCAATTTTTTATCGGCATACTTATGATAATTATCTTACAGACTTTTATACCTATCATTGAATATTTGAATACAAAGAGCATTATGACTTCTATTAATTTTTCAAAATCATTCATTTATAACTTTAATGAAATCTTTCAAATTCTAAATAGTTCTTCTTTTTCATTATTTCTGCTACCTCATATATCTTGTATGTATATGTATGATCGATGGAAATCTTATGGATCGATGGATATCTTGTATGTATATGTATAATCAATATAGTGAGATTGTAAAATAGAGAAATAAAAGATGACACCACTTAATCTAGCCCCACCTAGAGTCTATTTCACAGATAAACGCACCCAAAATTTTTTAAATCAATTTCTATTAATTCAATAATGTGTCGAGGATTTCAGAATACAGGTTAGAATAAATTATAATTCCTTTTAAAATAAGGATAAATATTTTTTAATACAGTAAAAAAGAACAGTGATTCAGAGAACTGAAGCAAGGCTCTAAGTCCCAGGTTCTCAACCTATGGACGCAAAAAGTATCGGATCAGCCAAAATTCAGAGTAAAATTTGAGGAGTCAATAACTTTAATTAATTTGGTTTAAGAATAAAAAATAAATTTGGCTTTCTTGATAGTTTATGCGACCAGTAGTACGAGGCATAATACGAAATAGAAAGTGTTCGTAGACGTTTACATTTATTAAACGAAGAAGACAATGCAGAATACTAATAGATTGATTACATCATCGTACTAAAACTACATCGTAAAAAGAAATACCTATTCATGCTTTACTTATAATTTAAAACAGTTTCTTTAACCATAAATTATTTCAAACCCCGTAATCTGCATTATTTATTGCTGTATATTTAATTATTCACATTTATAACTGCTTAGAATTATTAAAAAATGTTTCCATATGCAAAGTTTTAAAATTCTATTTATTAATACATTTAGATCGAATTGGAAACTTTCGCATTGTAAAGTTACTAAAACAAAGCACGAAGTTCATTGTTTAAATAGAATAAGTGTAATATTGTTCGAAAAATATGGAAAAATTAATTAAAGCTGTATTAAAACTACAACTAATTAATTGCAAATTAATATATAACTGACAAAGAAGTTTAAATTATCGCATTCATTGGATTCGAATCTCAACTTTCGTTGTTGAAACAATTCTGTCCTTCCAAAATTGTTCTAGCTTTTAACCTGGGATCACAGACGTTATTCAAATGCATCTGGTAAAAAGCATGTCTACTTTCTTAAGTTTTTTGCTTAGGAGCGACTTCTCAAGTAATAATTGCTTACCTGATAATTATTCCTTACTTAGAACACATTTAGGAGAATAGAACCGTTTCGACAACGGTAGCGATACGTCTATTCAACGCGATAAATTTAAATCCTTCTTTTAGTTATGTATTAGTTTGTAGTTTTAATGTCGATTTAATCTATTTTGTTTTTTTTTTTTTTGTTTTTCTTTTGTTTTTTTTGTTTTTGTTCTTTCATCTTTTATTTCGTGCCTGTGCATGTGTATATGAACACCATACTGTATAATAGTTATTTTTTAGTAACTTGTGTATATTCTCTGTATAGTAATATCTGTTTTAAATTATGTGGGCAAATTCATAGACTGAAAAAACATTAATCCTTCCCATTTGAAAATTTCATAGCGAGGTGGGCTTTGATATTTTCTTATGGATTCGTGAGTAAGCAAGTTTAATGCTTAATCTGCGATTTTTGTTAGAAAATGCACGATCGCTCACGACATCGAGAATGTCAATCTTCTTCTCTACAATTTGCATGAGGTAAGTCGCTACGCATGTATTGTTATGTTTGTATTACTAGTATAAAATAGAGAATATATTATTGTTTGTATTACTAGTATAAAATAGAGAATATATTATTGTAAGAAAGAAGCTTTTTTTTTATAAAAAATAGGAGATCATACCTTTTAAATGGCATTTGTTTGTTTTCATCCGTATATTTAACCAAGAAATTTGATAACATATACTAATGCATAAAATAGTGATATACGGAAATGTATTTCACAATATACATATATACTACTGAATAAGATTGCCCGATGTAATTGCATATATTTCATTTCCATTTTGTAAGTTTAATTTTATTTTCATTTATGTATTAAAAAGAAATTTTTATATATCATAATATTTAACATATGCGTACATATAAGCTATTATAAAAATATATATTTACCAGTTTGGTTCGACAGGACGGTTAAAAAGTCATTGGCGGCGGTATTTTCGCGATGGCTATTAGGTTTGGCCATCATGTTGTTTATGAACTCGATATCACAGTACCTATCATTCTCTGATTCTCTTCCCTCCCCAACCCTTATCGGACTGCTTTTCCCTAATACTACTACATCCCCCTGAAATCAAAAGTAACATTATCATAAAAATGCTTGCTTCTACTAATTAGTCTAAAAGTTTATGTGCTAAAATTTTTATCAATCATATACTTAAATCAACAAGATTTGTTCATCAGAATACAAATAAAGCTTATTTTACTTTCTAAATATAAAATTAAAAATACTTTTATTCAATTACAAATATTTGACAATTCATTGTGAATTAAACATAAATGTTAAAACATCTTTTTTATTTCTATTTGCAATATAGTATTCTTTTTGTCTTCATTCACTCCATTGACCTCTGATTGTTCTTTTCATATTATGTATTACTTTTTGTTATAAACTAAATTGATTTAATCAGTATATAAAGGTTGAAAAGTGATAAATGAAGAAGACACTAATAAAAGCTTCTTTTATTTATAGCAATTACACAATATATGCTTATGTATGTAAGAAATGTACATTAAAACTACTTGAAAATTTCACACTTCTCAGAAGTAAAATATCCAATGAAAATGTAATATAGCCAATTAATGTAGCAAGATTCTAGAAATTTTTTTGAAATCACTTTAGATAATTTGTGAAATATAAACATAATTCTAACAATGTAAGTATGATAAAAGTAAAAGTATTTAAAATTCTGTAAAACCAATTGCATTTCTTTGTGGATAACGAAATAAATATATACTACTACTACTATGAGTAAAATTCTATTTTTTTTAAAGTGGAAAATATTTTTATGCTTTCATAATCATCCAAGACACGATGAACATGATAATGTGCGGTTATGTGACATTGAAACAACCTTCAACAGTGAAATTTTATCTCTGAAACAGTATTCAGATGTATATAATGTTAATATACCTTAAATAATATCTGAAGAGGATTTATGATTATGATATATCTAGATAACAAATTGTGAATAATTGAATTTCAGTATGACGTAAAAATTTATTGTGTTTGCGATGCAAGTAAACAACAGTCTATACGTAATATTAGCTGTATAATAAGGTTATGTATATATATAATTTCAATTCGTTAGACTCTTTAATATTACAACGAAAATGATGAAACTATTATTAACTTTAGAATGTTCACATAAAATCACAGGAGCTGCTTCCTACAGATATTTCTATGAGTTATTATAAATGTTAACATTACGCGACATGATTATGCGCAAATTCCGCACAATATTTTAATGACGAAAAAGCTTTCAATTGCAGGCGCATTCTCTACATAAAAAAGCTTTGCAAATGAAACATAACAAAAAATAATATTTTAACAAAAATTGTGTATTTCAATATAAGTACTGATTATTCTAAAAAATATATCCAACTTTAAATGCAAATACGATGTAACTTGGAACATATTCAAAAATCGAATTGAAAATTGTCCTATGTATATTGTTCATTGTGAAAAATGATCTTCAAATAATGCACGTTAATTTTTATTAACACAAAATATATTTTTATAACATAAAATTCTGCATATGGGAATTGAATCTAAAATAATAAATATATATTCTTTTTACTGGCAGGCATATTTATGTTTAAGAGGTGAATATTGATTTTTGATTTAAAACAAGAAAGGAATTATTTCATATTTCTTTTATATTACGTACGCATAGCGTTTAAATTTGTGTTTTTATGTTTTAAGTAAATTAGATTATATAATGTAATTTATTAAACTTTGCCATTCATTTATATACTCGTATAAAGATCTAAAAATAGTATATATTTCATATATTACATAGTTTTTAGTATTTTTTTAGAATCTTTTTTGTTACACATACAAGTTACTATGTGATAAAAAGAAAAAACACATCAAAAATTCACTTTACAATATATTTCAAAACTAGTTTCAAAAAATATTAACAAATTAAAACAGAGCTATTAAAAACTACAGGACTTATACTTACCATGGAATTTTGTACGAAGGCATTTGTTTCTGTAGAAATCTCATGTGAACTAGAATTGTGTGGAAACATTGGGCTCAGTTCTTCTTTGGCAGGCAATGCATAGAAACCAAGATCTAAGGAATAATTTTTTATGAATTTATTATTACTTATTATGAATCATAATATTAATGTTTAAATTAAAGAAAATGTTGTTATTAATTTTATTAAACCAATAATCTGTTTATTATTCCACATTGTAATATTAATGAGTCTTGGATTCTACATGAGAAATTCAATTGTCTACAATTTAACATTATTGATGTGCAATAGGTATTACTTTATTATGATATAATGCAAAATAAAAAAATATATTGCGAGTATTGAATAGTAAATAAAAAGATAGTTGTGACAATAACAATGTGAATGTATCAGTCTCTTTTAATTAATTGATTAAATTATGAATACTACAAACTGAAGTACAAACCTTGTAGACTATCACTATCAGTGTGCTCCTAGCTCCATGCCAGTGGAGATCTGTAATAACATAATATTATTTTACTTTAAACAAATATAAATCTTTGAGCGCTAGTAAAAATTGTTTGTTTCTAATATAAGTTTATTTTTTAATTCTCTGCATGAGTAAATATACTTTTCTAAACTATTAAGTACATAACTACATAATAAATGTTTTTAATTGCACCATATACCGCATAATATAATTGCTAATGTTTACTATGAATGAAGCAGATAAAATAGTTAAGATTGCCTTTCCCTATTTCTTGCCAATATAAATTTTTTACTGTCTTATTATACTATGAAACTATTAGTAGCAATTATTAATTTTTTCAATGTTTACTCCAAGTGACAATAATACATATCACATATTTCATGTAATACCTGACTGTAACTCTATAATTGTTAGATATACATTATTGACAGTAAACTAGAAGCTTTGCAAAAATACTAATGTTTCTATTTTATGACTACATTTCTCTCATTATGATAAATCCAAATATTTTCTAAGTACTATAAATTTATCAATGAGCAAGGCAAATGCTGCAAAGTAATTTTACTACTGAAACGTTGTAAATACACGTTAAACATCAAAACGAAAATCGTCGTTTCGATCGATTTCCCCGTTTCACCAATAGACATATAAGCCCTGGATACACTATCAAAACGCACAACTTACCAAATCTGTGCGTAATATAAGGTTAGATAACAAGTAGACGTACAAAATGAAGACGTAATTTGTACATTTCACGAATAATTACTACAGGCATATGTTATACATGTATCCGCAAATATACATTCGAAATACAAAATATTCTACGCATTAAATATGGAAAAAAATGTTTTTAACTTGTCTGAAACTCGTATACATCTATGTAAAATACTAGTACATTTATAGATATTTCTAGCAATATAGGCACCATGTATTGTTCACAAGCACGTATAGATTCACGTAACATGTACGTGTATGTATACATGCATATATATGTATATATATGTATATATATACATGTGCATTGACACGCTGTATGTGCATGTATTTGCGCGCGCGCACACACGCCCCTATGTGTGCAGTATATACAACAATTACATGTTCTTACGTGCATATACGTAAAACTATACATATGGATGCATATGCATATGTATATCAATGTATATAATCATCCGTAAGCATATATATATACGCGTGCCGTATATTTATCATTATACGCACCACTTATACGTAATACCGTAATACCATAAATATATTCACACGTATGTGATTTGTGTATGTGTATTGATAAAAGAACGTAAAATGTAAAATGTGAAGGATGAGGAACACAGGAGAGAAATTAGCTACCCTTTCCTAAAATATCACAGGGAATTAAGTATCGTAACATTAGATAGAACGTTCGAGAATGAACGAAATTCAAGAACTTACTTTTTAGATTCGGTGCCCGAAGAAGATTTCAGTCTAGTGGAAGATATTTCGTTGGCGCACGAAACGGGCAGAGCGAGTACCGCTCCGCTGGTGGGCTATTCCCGCGAGTGGCGCTACTCCCCCGGATTTGGAGAGCTCGGTGTTGCTGATGCGCGCACCGAGACCCGATTCATAGTTGTACATGTGAAAAGACCCTTTCACATTTCAAAATGATCAGTAAACAGATTACTACTTGATATAAATAATATTCGATGCTATATAGTTAATTTCAGTAGGATATAAAATAATTAATTCAACTGCAATTTATAGCTGAACTGATGGCCAAATACGCTATATTTTACAAAAATATATGTATTACAAAACAGAGACTATATCTAAATTTTGAAATATTCTTTTGCTATTCATTGAGACATTTTAATAATGTAAATAATAACATGTGAATTTAATACAAGTAATGAATGGGTTCATAAACAGTTATAATAAAAAATTTGAAATAGTCATATTTCATTAATGTAATTTATATATATATATATATAATTTTATAAGAAAAGGAATAATTTTGAAACTTAGAGAAATTTTTATGACACAATTAAAATGATTCTTTTGAATTTTTCTTTCTCGTTTCTTCGTTCAGATTCTCGTTTGATGGAATAAAAGTTAATGAAAAATAATAAAATATGCAAAACAATGAAAATTAAAAAATGATATACATATAAAAATGTATTACATCAATAATGAATAGAGAAGTTTCGATTAGATAAGGATGACTCATACATATTAACTTCCATATACTTCTTGATAAAAAGAAAAATTATATTGAAACCTATAAAGATAAATATTTTTTCTAACATATGTTTTATTTTCTTAGATAATTATACCTATATAAGCAATGCGAATTTTATTTTTTGTTAAAATACATAAAAAAAGTTAAAAACATCAAATTAATAACATTCGATATTTGCAAAGTATATTTTTAATAAAATACTCAAATAGGAAAGAAGAAAAATACACTTATGCTACCTTATACCTATACTTTTTTCATCGTCTTTTAATAAAATTATTTATAACAAGATTAGGTAATATGTTTTCAATCGTTATTTCGCAGATGATTACAAAATGATGCAGAAATCTGATTAAAGAAGAAATGTACCAAGATAAGATTATAGAATTTTAATTATGTAATTGAGAACATTGACATTAGTAATGTTACATAAAATAAAACGTTGCAGAAATTTCATACTTTATGCATTGAATTTCGATAAAATTTGTTCGCGAATAACTAAATGTGATTTACGCGCGAATATACAATTAAATATAGGTTAAATGTTTTGCAATATTTTAATTTTAGTATATTAAAATAATAATAATTAATAATTTACTTTTAAAAAATATATGTGCTTATTTTTTTATATTTATTATTTTGTGATGATGTAGCTAATATTTATATGCGAATTATTTATATTATACTAGACAAAATAATATTATACTAATAAAATGCTTTCTATAAAATCATAAATTATCGAAGAAGCAAACTGTTTTGTTTATAGAGTAAAAAGCAACATTTTTTCTCAAGGTTGTTCCTTTTAAAATCTCAAATTTATTCTCTTTTAATATTTTTAAATTATATCATTATTACTTGACCTTGAAAAAATGAATATATCCTGTTATAAAAAAGATACATATTTGCACAATTATATCACTTTTATGCCATCTCGTATTCCAAACATCGGTAACCTTGAAATTCAAAGGCGTGACTTTGAGAACAAAATTTTATATATTAGAAAGTTCGATTCTTCCAACCAAAATGATTTTATTTTTGATATTTTATGGTACTATGAGAATGAGCAAATACTTTAACCATTAATGTTAAAGGAAATATCCTGCATGTAATCCAATTGCACAGTTATGCAAAGTTACATGGCGCTATCATCTAAAACTTGTAACAATTTTATGATCTATATAGGATCCTTCACTTTAATTTTATGTAAAACATTACTACAAATTATGAAATAATTATAAGGAATAATAAAAATTCATCGTACTACCACATGCCTATACGTAAGATTTGGAAATTATCGACCCGTTAAAGGTGATACTCTACCTACGTAGATATATGTACACGTACAATCTTTACCTACAGAGTGTACTAATATCTATGCGTGTACAACGCGTGCTATTCTCTTGAGCGCACGTCTGCCCTTTTACTGCGACAACTTTCTCACTACTATAATTTACTATTGCAGTTTTATTTATTTACATTCATACACTTATTGTATTTATACCTCTTGAAAACAAAAGTATAACAACCCTTCTTACTTACGCACACATATACGCATACGTATATGCATATGATGAAATGTTAATTATGCTTATTTCTAACATTTATAGAATAGATATATTTTCCTATTTTTTAAACATAACTTTATAGTCTTTATCATATTCTGAACTACGTAATATGATATTAATTTATTTCCAAAATAACAAAACTAATTTTGAATTAAATATTTATCGATTAAAAAATCATTGCTAATGTCTAGATACACATAAAATAAAATATATAAATGTAAAAATATGATTTTTCCTAATTTATATTCAACTACATTGAAATTTTTAATATACATTTATTACTGCATTGGATATATGCGCAATATACATCTAGATAAAGGTACGAATTAATTTTAAATTTTTGCATTAATTTTTATTATTTATCGATCGTTTTTGAGGCAAAATGTCTTTCCAGTTGAATATCTTTTTATCATAATGCTAGTACATAATATGTACTTAGATTGCATACACGTGAGCAAATTTGTAACGTAACAATTGCTTACTTCCGGTAGTTTGGTTGTCATTTGAAATCAGAGAACGCAAGAGTAGAAAGTGGAGGAAGTGTTCTTTTCGATTCGCTCCTTTTTCATTCTATAGTAAAAAGCGTTGTAAGCATTATGAAATAAGACGAAATTTTATTTTTTAATTAATAGTAATATAATAAAAGTAGAGTAAAATAAAACGAATTTATGACTGTATAGAAAATAAGAAAGAGAAATTTAATAAACTAATCTTAATATAGAATTAAATGAATTAAATTGTCCATTTTTGTGTCACTGCTTTTACAAAATTTTTTAGGGGATTTACTTATATTTTAATACAAACAAACACTAATTTGATGAAAGGTTATGAAACTTACATTGCATGACTATAAGATATTAAATATTCCCATTCTAATCATCTTAACTTCATTATTAACATAACGTAAATATTGTTTGGTTTAAATATAAACATTGTGGATATATTAATTTAACTTGAAGTTTCTAAAACTGTTTTCTAATATTACAAAAAAAAGGCTACTACTCATAAAAAATAGAAATAGAATTTTCTGAAGTAGATTTTTTATCAAACTTCTATTATTTGCCAGTGTTATCTAATGATTTAATGAAATATATACAATGTAAATTAATTTGCGCGGAACAATTCTGGAAATTTTGTATTTAAAAATAATTACTATGGCAAAACTTGTTTTTATGAGAAACTTCTATCTTTCAATGCTTGATGTTAAATAAGTAAGTAATAAATTTTATCAAGATTGGATAAGGAAAATTACTTCAAAATTTATCCAAGTATATTTAACTTCTTCTTCTTTGTATCATTTTTATACAAACTGCAATGTATTTCATAGAATAATCATTTTATTTCACATAAGAAAAGGTTATGTTAACATTTACATACAAATCTTTATATCTTAAATAAGCAATTCTTACAATCATGACATTTATAATATAATTATAATTCTAAGAATAAAAGGAAGAAAAAAGATTGTAAGATTTTTTGTAGTTATGTTTGTATTAACTTACTATATTTTAAAAATATATTCAATACTACATTATCTAAAGATAATAAGTTATAGATATATTTTTTTTATCTTATCTATAATTATAAACAATTGGTAAATGTTCTTTATTATGTGTATTATATACAAGAAGATTTTTTAGCAATCATTAAGTGCACTTGTTTATCAAATAATTTTTGGACTTATTCAATGTATATGGTACAAAAGATAATCAAGAAAGGCAAACGATTAAATTCAAATTGTATATTCTATCATAAAATTAGTATAGTTATATACTATCAATATATTTAATATAGCTATAAATGTGATTTTTTAATAGAAAGAAAGACTAAAGAATTTACAACATTTTTCATTTAAATTTTTAGTTACAAACAAATCAAATATATTAAAAACAAGTAATTATTTGTCTAAAAATTTGTTCCACAATTTTAATTTATTTGTGTATAAAGAATCACTTATGTTTTGGAGTATAATGAAAATATGTGTCAATCTGAGTTAATCAATTTTAAAATGCAAATTTTTTAAATATTATGGACCAATTCAACAAATTTGCCTTTTTATATAAAATCACTCCCTCCTTAGTTGTACTACCATATATATAATACAAAGTATGGAAATAATACAGTATCTAACAGATAAACAAATGTTCAATAATATTTTTGTGCAAAATGTTTTAAGCTTTAATATTTTATATTTAAATAAACAGATCAATGGAGATATAGAATCATATGATAAAAACATAGAAATACATTAATGCTATATTCTAACAATAACATTCTAATAAGCACTGACTATTTACAATTTATATTTTGATAACTTCATATAAGCATATATTGCAACTTCATAAATATGTTATTTTTTTCTAGTAACAAAAGGTTAAAATTCGTTTATTTTTTTAACAATAAGAAAATGTATCTATCAACTGTTTCGTAATATTTATATTTGTAAATAAACTATTAACGACTTTAATTCGGTGAAAAATAAAATGTGTTTCTCTCCTTTCCTCAACTTTATCAAAAATATTACTTCAAAATAAAAAAATTTTACGTCTGAAGTATTATAAGGTTATATTTATATACATATACACAGTATATATACGTATATTATATATAATAATAATAATAAAATGTAACTTACCAGAGCATATATCAATCATAGAAAGTTCTTAAAATTAGATTGATCACAACACTTTCTTCAC
This sequence comes from Bombus affinis, assembly GCF_024516045.1. Taxonomy (NCBI): domain Eukaryota; kingdom Metazoa; phylum Arthropoda; class Insecta; order Hymenoptera; family Apidae; genus Bombus; species Bombus affinis. The sequence continues at coordinate 1,668,538 of NC_066359.1, forward strand.
ACGCTTTCAAAAGCACATTTCGTTGTGAGCACAATAGTTATTTTACCGAAAATACATCTCCATCGCTAGGCACGGAGTCTTGAAAACTGTACTGTTTTGTGAGCCACGTCATACAATACAGATTGAAACTTCCAACGAATATTTTCTCTTAGATAAGAACGACATCTTGCAAAGAAGAAGCAACAATAATATACTTGGCGGATAATTTAAATAAAATTTGCATTAATTGCGCAAAATGTAATATAAATTACTTTTCAATACTTTTTAAATACAATTAAATCCCCATTTTTTTCACATATTAATTTTCCAACTTTACAGTCTTGCTGTGATATCATGCTGTTGAAGAAATCTCTGCAGAATTCTCTACATGTTTCTTTGCTCTCGTATGTTCACCATTTTATTTCGTATTGAATATTAGAACTAAGAAAATGTTTTAAATAGTAAAATCAAAATATATAGTATAATAACTTCCTAAATACGTAGAACGCACTATTTTAGAACTTTAAAACATTCTTTTTGTATTTCAAAACACACCTACTTGTTAAAAGAGAAATGGTTTTATCATTAGCAATTCGTAATAAAATTAACATATAATTAAATATAATTAAAATAAGATGTTTATAAAACATAAACACATTTTCGTTTTTGTTATTCTTTTATTTTTAATATTATTATTCGATTTATATATTCATAACATATTAGTTTTTAAAAGAAGAATTAGTTCGTTTTAATCATTTTAATTACAATAAATATAATAATTATAATAATATATTTATGTCTGTGTAAACATATAATCATAAAAATATACGCATAAAAACAAGTTATATAAAGAATCAAATTCAAATACGAAAAATTCTGAAATGTAACTTAATTTGATTCCTCATTAATTTTGTTCGCTATCTGCAACTTCAGCTGTACTTATAAATACATTTCTAGCATGTAGGAAATTCAAATGCGTTCTTTTCATTTCATTCTGTATAGTGTGTCCTATTCGTTTAGAATGTTATTATACGCGACCTTTTGCAACATTTTGAGCGAAATCGGCAACACAATATAACGTGTTTCCTTTATTAAATGTAAAAAAGAAGGAAATAGTAAAAATATTATTAGAATGTCGATACAATGACTAGATTATAACTTTGATCTACCTATGTATACATTTAGCCATGGATACGATTTACATAGATTTGTACATTGTCTACAATTTTATTTCCGCATTATTTTTTTAAATTGATTTTTTTCTTTACACTACTTTTTATTACTTTGTTTATCTGAATATTCACACTTTTTCTTACTACATTATTATTATTATTTTCTCCGTTACATTTCACTTGCAATTGTTATTGTTTATTACTAGCATTCGCATATCCCTTTCCTTTTGTTTATTAGTAAATTCGTTTTAATTTTTTTAACATCAACATCAAATAATTTTAAACTTCAAAATATATGTTCTTGAAGTTTTTAATAGTATGTTGAATAGTTATTTCTAAAACAATACTACATATTTAAATCTCGTTTCATTTGTAAAAGAATGCTTTCTACTCTAAATAATTAGTAAAATTATTGAATTATTATAATTTATAAATAAAGTTCTATTTAACATAAAATATGTTAAACAATTTTTCTTTATTTAAATCTAATTCCTTCTCTAATGATTTTTGTTTAGAGTTCTCAAGCACAAAAACTTCCTTTGTAAATTTAAGTACTCCTCAAACTATTTTATAATTTTGTTACTTATTTCCTTGTATAACAACTCCAATGATATAGTTAAAAATAACTCATCAGAATGTGAGCAGAATTTATTAGTTAAGGCTCGGATTCTGCCCAATATCCCATTGAACTTCAATTCTGGGCCATTTTGTTTGAAGTACTGTTAACATAGGATTGCTTTCCATAATACCCTTAATAGTGCACTCCAGTAACACGGCTTGACCTTTATGATATTTTACTTTATTTTCTGGATTGCTGTGTTGGAGACTATTATGATGGTACAATGGAAATGTATCTGGACAAGTTCGTGGTTCTTCAGGAAAGAACTCGTCCATAAAGTTAGTACGTAGAATAATTCCCAAATTTTCAGTATCCAATTTTTTCTGCATTACGTTGACACTGTAATAAAAATATATGTGTTATAACACAATTTGATATATGTATAATTTAAAATATATATTACTTACTAATCTGTGTCTGTAACCAGTCCAAGTTCAGCGAGAACATCTTGTAATAAATTGGCTGGGATAAAATCATTTCCTTCAGGATCAAATTTTCTAAAAATTCTTTTCGCTTGGTCTGCAGGTGTTTCAGGGCTCACAAGTCTTTTTTCAGTAGAAAATAGCACAGTCAAATGAGTTTCTGAACCCAATACCCAAATAGGATATGATGGAGATTTTAAGAAAGTTCCAACTTCACAGTAACACAAATATTCAAGAAGTGCAAGGAATCCTATAGGATTTTGTTTATCTATCCCACGCAACTCTGAAATTTGTAAATTATTTCAATATTAATAATATAGACAGTTTATAATGTTAAATAACACATTAGAGGAGTAAGATACTTCATGCTTCTGTCCTTGATTGAAGGGAAAGAAGATTTTACAAACAAAATTTGCACATATCACACTATTTGTTAGCAAATAAGTATTAATTTATTTGTTATATAATCAACTTTGACAACATTTTGCAGTCAATAACAGCAACAAAAGCATTTAATCACAATTAACGTGTATTAACGTTAAGTAATGCTCCTTATTATTATTAATTATTAATTATTTATTAAATATATTACAATGGCATAGAATATAAGAATAGCTTACTCAGTCCTCCAACATCTTGATCATGATCCCATACATGGCTAACTGCTCTTCCTGTGAGCATCAAATTTATAAGACTCTGATTCCCATAACCATATGTTGAATCAATCATTGATTCTAAAGGATCCGACATTTCTGAACGAATTTCAGTGACACCTTTCGTAACAATTACACTATAAAGAAGCAATAAGATACCATATCTATCTTTTAACATCTCTAACCTTTCTAAAAAAAATTCTTCTACATGTTCAGAAGTATTTGTTGTAAATAACCTGAAATAAAATATTCGTTTTTATAATAAAAACTGGATTTTTAATCTAAATATAATAAAAATGAGTTTTAAAATGTTTTTAATTGAAGTACTTTAAATTTAATAATAACATATCATAGCACATTCGTGGTAATGATTTTCTGAAAAATGTACTTTATTCGATTGTACTGTTCTTGTGAGCCAATATGTATGTAAGTATATCTCAATTTATTCTTAAAGTTATTCTTAAAACCAGATAGATCATTTTCATAATTCATGACAAATTTCCTTACCTCAATTGAGAATGGAAGAGGTCAGAATCTATGGCTCTGCATTCTTCATTCATATCCATCAGTAATATCTTTTTATTTGTTTCTCGATTTTCATTATTTGCCACGCTTATTTCTTCTTCACGATTTTCAATTTCTGGTATTTTTTCCACCCATTTAGCCTTTCTTCCATTATCTTCATTCGAAAATTTACAATCCATAAATACAATACAAAACTTTGGAACTTTCTCCCCAGCTGCTTGCTTTAAAATTTCTATAGAAGCTCGTACAAGGAGCTGGTAACATGTATCCAAATTGATATTTTTCCATGTTGAAACATCAGTCTCAGAGAGTAATTCTTTTAAAATAAAAGCTTGGACAGGAGCTATTACTGCACAAGGACCACCTTCTGTTTGTATCAATGCTGTTGGTTCATCAGAGCTGAAGTAAAATCCTGAAGCAATGGGAAGTGTGTATTATACTAAGTAATAGATTATATACAATCAATTAAGGACATTGATTAAACTTATTTATTATTTTATTTTTTGGTGATAATAATTATGATTAATTTAACGTAAATAACCCAACCTCTATTATTAAACCTTTTATTACGAAAAGAAGAACATTTAGAAATATAAAATTACCTTGAGCCCATCGTTTAAAAACATCTTTTTTAACAGTATTGCCCCAGAGTAATGTTTTGATGGAATGTACAAATTCGTCATCGCAGTGAACAACATTTTCAGCCATTATCCACGTTGTTATTTATTTTATTTTTTTAAATTATTAGAACATTAAGCAACGTTACACAAATACAAATTATTTGGACGTAATCATAATATTCTTTTGTATCTCTGCCAAATCGAATTATTTTGTTACAATTTCCAACGATTACAATTGTATCATATAACCTATATCATGAAAGAAACAATCATCCAGTACTTCGCCATTTTAGACATTGCATAGTTAATAAATACACGAGACATATGAAACCTACTTTTCATATTTATTAGTAAAATCTTATTTTCATGATAAATTTTCTTTCCTCAACTGTTAATATCTCATGAATATGTATTTAAATATAACATATATATTGAGCATTTCAATTAATCAACTATATATTAGCAGAAAATTATAAAACATAAACCTTTTGTTAAAGAATACGAAATGAATATATATTATATTTTACATCTGAAAATTTAAAAAATGTATTTTTAGTTTCTTTATTTAATATGGGCAGATATTTTAATTATTTCGAAATTTCATGTATTATTCTATTTACCGAGTGCTACAGTTAAATAGAACCTGGCATTATTTATTGTTGTATAAAAAAATTCTAGAGATTCTCAGGATTCGGTGTAATATTACACCTAACATACGGAAAGAAAAATAAAAGTTAAACTACTTTTCTCAAACTAAATAATATGTATTATATTGAAAGAGTAATAAACAAATTTAAACTTAAACTTATTTATAAGACCATTTTCAAGGTCGCTTTTTTTAATGAAATTTGTCATCACCATAAGAAATATTTAAAAAATTTATGTATACAAGATCATTTTAAAGTTCCTTTCACAAATATGTTTCCAGCGCCATTGTGTACGTAACGTGAATTACAAATTCCGAATTTTTCAGCTCTGCAATGAACAGTTTAAATAGTACAGTTGTATGAAGGTTCGATATATCTAAACAGATATAAGTAGGTTAGCTTCCGCATTAAATTATGTTGTGTTCTACAATTTATTTTGACATTCTTAGAATGAGAGAATGCGAACAGAATAATATAAAGTAAATATAAAGGTTAAAACTGAAAAACATGTATATAAAGAAGTGTCACTAAAGGTTATGCGCATAAAGATTAAACTCTGTTAGTACAATCTCTATTTGAAAGGAAAATAGTACTGTCAACATAAAATTTTTCAATATATTCTACATTTCTCTATATATAATTATTCAAAATTTATTCAATAAGTGTAAAACATGTTTACTAATAAGGTTAGATTTATTATAAGACAAAGCGCTTCATGTAACTATATTAACAAAGCGTATAACCTTTTAATAATTGGTAACATTAATAATTCTGAAAAATGTTCAGTTCGAAACAATTTTACATACTTTTCGCGTGAAAGTGAGAAGATCAAGAAAAGCTATCGATTTTTATACGTCATTCCTTGTTTTGTCACCAGCCTTATTGCCTGGAAGAGGTAAGAACAAATCTTTTAAATCTTCTTTTATAGCAACAATTTCAAAGAATAGAATTTGATAATGCTAATTGGTTCAAAGAAATTGCAAATAACATACCTTAGAAATTTTTTATTAAATTCTATTTCAGGATAAGGCAAAAATATTTGTCCACGGTTAATGCGGCTGAAATGATCACCGATGAAGAATCAAATGACGAAGATAAAAATGAGCAATTGGATGAAATACAAGAAGATAAAAAGAAAAAGAAGAAGAAGGCGAAAATTGGGTTTCGTGATCGAAAGGTTAGTAATTATATAATTATTTACGTCCAACTAAACAGTTTATTATTAAACCGAAATTGTTTAAAAAACGGATAATTAATGCATAGTTAAAATTTCAAAATGTTTGCATATTAAAAATTTTCAAAATTGCTAAGTATACAAAAAGTTTTATATACATATAGTATAGTATGGTATAGTATAAAATATATTGTGGTAGAACGTTATAAATACAATGGATTTCGGTATAATGCGAGGGATATATTCCTCATTATAGAGATACGGGTTGTACGGAGGGCGACTGGACCATCAAATGTATTATATATGTAATTAACACTAGGTTTACGGGCGTTTCGTATATACCTATTTTTACGAGGACCCGTCAAATTGACGGGTAAACGAAAATACGCATTTTTCTTTAAAAAATCAATTTATACAAATTAAGTCTGAAAGGAATAATATTAGGCTTCACGTTTAAATAAATTATTAATAAATAAAGTCTTTTTTTTAAATTATCACTAAAAAAATAACAATAACATTAACACTAAGTTTACGGAACCCGCCAATTTGACGGATTTCGAAACTCGAAATGAAATATCTCAAAAACTATAGCATTAATTTTAACCATTTTGCATCGTAAATTAATCATTTCATCTAAAGAATTTATGCACAAAATTATTTTTTCCTAGACTTTCTAATTTTTGAAATTTGTATGTAGTATATCTATCTCTACGAGACCCGTTAAATTGACGGCTTAGCTGATTTCATAAACAATCCGTTTTTCAAAGACAATGTGCAAAAGTTTCAGTTATTGTAGACATTTCCCATTATTGTCTCCATTTATTGTAAGTATTTACAATAGGATAATTGAATTTGGGCACAGTACTTTCTTATTTTGAACAATCCCCCTTTTTTAGCAATCATGAGTAAATCCAAGAGATATAATAAGATATTGAACAAAATTGTCAACATCAATGAAGATTGTTCTGAGGATACCTCCGAAGAAGATCAGTATGAATTAGGCCAAAGCGAAGCTGACAGTGAAAGCTCTGAATACATTGAAAGTGGAGAGATAGAAGGAGCGTCAGATAGTGAAGAGGAACACTTCTTGAAAGTGTGTCGTAACAAGAAAAGGATGCGTATTCTTTTCAGTTCTGACTCCGAGGATGAAAGGACGAGCATTCCAAGCATATCCCAAAATGTAATAGGTGAAATTGAAATTGCAATTGAGGGGACACAGTGCATAAAACTGAAAGCAGGCGGATCTAGGGGTATAAATATATACCTGAAATATTATGTCGGGTTATGTAACTAGTGCCTTCGAATTGATAATTGACAGACACATAATGGAACACATAAACGATTGCACTGAAACCGAGGCGCATCGAGTTTTGAAAAAAGACTGGACAATTACAGTTGCTGAGTTGCATAGTTTTCTAGGAATTCTATATACCCGGGACGCATATGAAGCGAGATCATTGAAAGCCTCCGAAAAATTACAAACAGATAAATTTGCGCTGATATCCGAAATATGGAACAGATTTATAAGTAATAGCCAGGCTCGTTACAAGCCATATGAAAATATCTCAATAGATGAACAATTATTTCCAATGAAAGCTCGATACAGGTTTACGCAATATATACCGAATAAGCGTCATAAATTTGGCATTAAGTTTGGGTTAACAGTTGACGTCCAAACAAAATATATTTTGAATTGTTTCCCTTATATGGGGAAAGATGAAACTCGATGTTCAAAGGAAAAAAGGACAAGATGACATTGTTTTCCTCAAATTTGTATAAATCAGAAAACTGCACACTTATTGTGTATAAAAGTAAACCTAAAATAAAAGTCCTCCTTCTAAACACCAAACATACAGGTGTACGAATAGAAGGTAATTATAAACGTGTTCCAGAAACCATTACTTTTTACAATAAAACAAAGTATGGTGTGGACGTCGTTGACCAAATGGCACGCAAATATAGTGTGAAAGCAGGGAGTTTCCGATGGCCCCTTCAAGTCTTTTTCAATATTTTGGATTTGGCAGCAATAAACGCATGGATACTATATAAAGGGTGTACCAGATTGAAAATATCCAGAAAGGAATTCATTTTTTGTTTAGCCGAGGAATTAGCTGGAGAAAACAAGGAGAACATTTGCCAAAGATCAGACGCTTCATTTCTGTCACCTTCAACGTCAGAAGTGCGAAAAAGTTGCCAAGTGGGTTATTGCAAAAAAATAGAAATAATAACTATTGTATATATTGCAAAAAAGATCGTATGCGGAAAATGTACAAACAACATTCAGTATATTTGCAAAAAATGTGCTCAATAGATATGATTACCCTGTACCGTTAATGTTATTGTTATTTTTTTTAGTGATAATTTTTAAAAAAGACTTTTTATTTATTAATAATTTATTTAAATGCGAAGCCTAATATTGTTCCTTTCAGACTTAACTTGAATAAATCGATTTTTTAAAGAAAAATGCGTATTTTCGTTTACCCGTCAATTTGTCGGGTCCCGTAGAGATAGGTCTACTACATACAGATTTCAAAAATTAGAAAGTCTAGGAAAAAATAATTTTGTGTACAAATTCTTTAGATGGAATGATTAATTTACGATGCAAAATGGTTAAAATTGGTGCTATGGTTTTTGAGATATTTCATTTCGAAGTTCGAAATCCGTCAAATTGACGGGTCCCGTAAACTTAGTGTTAAATAAGATTATAGTACTTTGAGATTTAATAGAAAATTTAATTATTTCAATCATGACAAAGCTATCGTATATTCAAGGTCTATATTTGCTTTTTTACATCATTTTAACTATTATGATTTAGTTATAAATATTTGTTATGTATTATCATTTCCAAATAACGCATATTTGCAGATTATAGAGTATGAAAATCGTTTGAGAGCGTATTCGACGCCTGACAAAATTTTTCGTTACTTCGCTACCGTAAAAATATCGAGTTTAGAAGGTAGCGAAGTTTATATGACTCCAGATGACTTCATCAGATCAATTACTCCTGGCATGAGACAACCAGATGGTATTATAATTTTATTTGTGGTTTATCTTTCACAATAATTTCTTTTTACATCTTTTTATTACTTTTGTTGTAACTTATCTTATTAAAGCCTGTCATTTATGTTGAATGAATTTGACACTATAATAACACAGACTATAATTTTTGTACTCTTACTAATGTCAAATCAGATTTAATTAACCATTTCTTTATTTACTAACATTTTCATAATATGCTAACAATTTTAATTTTCCAAAACTGGAAATTGCTTTTAAGAAAGCGAATTTGAAGCTAGTCGATACGGATTTTTGTCAATAACAGAAATACAGTGAGTTGCTGCCAAAAGTATATCATAAACGATTGCGAACGTAGCATATTTAAAGTTGGCACGCTATTAGTATCAAAGAGTTAATATTATACAGAGTTTCCAGTAATCATGATAGAATTGACAAGGGGCGATTCTACGTGAAGAAATAAGTTGACAACATAGAATAAAAAGTTTTCATATGTTTTTTCATCATTTGTTTTTAAGAAAATCGGCTTTGAAAATTTGTCAAGTATGTATACTTAAACGTGGATAATTTCGAAGTAGACAGAGAATAATGAAAATGAAGTTCTACGTGTGAAAGTAAGTCGAAAATGTAGAATACAATTTTTTCATCGGATGCTTCATTTCTGAAAAAATTAATTTGGAAAATTTACCAAGTGCATGTATATCAGCTTTTATGCGATAAATAATAAATACCATCGATAATTTTTATTATGTAAAACACACAATATAAATTAAAATAGAGTACCTCAAAATTAAATAATATAATCGAGACTCTTTTTGAATTATCTGTGACCTTCCTAATTAAAGATTAGTAAAATGTTGCTAATGTTATATTGAATTGAATTTTACATGTGTCCTTACTGAAATTTATTATTGATTAAACTATATTTCAAACCGAATGTTATAATCTTCATAATATTATCACATTATATTTTTGTTAAATACATGAAAAATTATTTCTTACACAGATAATAGAGTACGAAAATCGTATAAGACACTATTCTACTCCTGACAAAGTATTTCGTTATTTTGCTACTCTGCAAGTGATGAACAACGACATCCATGAAATCTTCATGACACCTGATGACTTTTTAAGATCAATAACGCCTGGTATCAAACAGCCGGACGGTAATTTTTCAACAAGATCGAATTATTGTATATATATAAATGTCCGTAAAACGCTCCATTCTATTTCTATTCAATAAATAGCCTTTCCGTTTACTCTGTTATGATGCTTTCTGCAAATTGTTCCAAAGTACATACTACTAAATGATGCGAAATTTAATATACTTGGACCTTATTAATTGATATGTAAATGTTACAATAAATACAATAATGTCTTTTGTAGCCACTATATATAGGCATATTTATATATTAAATGCATGCAACAATATATCTTTCTATGTAATTTGTATTGTAATAAATGACCTCTTTTTATCTACAGATCCCATTTTTCAATCTAATGTGTTTTAATGATACATTTATTTTCAGGACTTGGGTTGGACAAATATAAACGTTACGATCCTAAGGTAAGCTCAAATTCAGTTTTTCGGTGAAAAAAAGTGCGTCAAAGAAAAGTAAATGTTAGTTCCTATGTTTCAAATAAGATATAACTTCCACACTTACAACTGCTTATTGTGGTACAATATTTATTATTCTGATAATTCTACGATTTTTTCATTATTAGTTACTTAATATTTTAATATTTTTAACTGTAAATGATAGTTGATACTTAATACATATATAATAAAATAAAATGTATTTAATATTATAATTACGAGTATGTATATATTTTTATAGAATATTCACACAAAGTTAGAACTGGCTTTAGATGAAGATAGCATCTTTTACAAACTTGGAAGTGCTGGTTTAATTAGTTTCTCCGATTATATATTCTTACTCACCGTATTATCCAGTAAGTTATCGCTATTAATTTTATATTTTTACTCGAACATCAATTAATCAAACATTTTATATTAAGAAATGTTTTTGTAGCTTCTAGGAGACATTTCGAAATCGCCTTCAGAATGTTTGATTTTAATGGCGATGGTGACGTTGATTCTGAGGAATTTGGAAAAGTTGCTACTTTAATTCGACAACAAACCAGTATCGGAAATCGACATCGTGATCACGTTACCACTGGTAATATGTTTAAGGTACTAATGTTTATTATTGTCTTGAATATCTGTAATATTAGTGTAAGTTACTGTAATCATTTTCATGTCTTCCCTGAAAATGATTTTAGTAATTATACAAAACGAACAAAGTAATATAAAAACTTACAAGTTACAGATTCCGGTAATACAAACTTATTTATATATGATGTTCCAGTAATCATAGTACAATTGGCAATAGGATGATCCTATGTGAAAAAAAAGTCGGAGACGACAATATTTATTTCAATTATAATTTTCTATCATATAACCAATACATCTACAACTTTCAGGGTGTTAATTCAGCATTGACTACATATTTCTTTGGTCAAAACATGAAAGGGAAGTTGACCATTGAGAAATTTTTAGAGTTTCAACAGCAATTGCAAACAGAAATACTTAGTTTAGAGGTCAGTTTTACAATACCTCATTATACATTATTTTATTTTGAAAAAGCATAAATTGTTATAGTTCGAACGAAGAAATCCTGATGAAAACGGTCGAATAACTGAAGTAGATTTCACAGAATTGTTGCTTGCATATGCTGGATATCCCGACAAAAAAAAAGCGAAGATTAGGAAAACTGTAAAAAAGCGGTATACACACACACATATATATATATATATTTATAATTAATGTAAATATAATTTCTACATAAAAAGTGAAATATTTCAATAACGTATTTTATTTTTTCAGCTTTAAGGATAATCCAAAGGGAATAGACAAAGACGAGTATCTGAAGTTTTTTCATTTTTTAAATAATATCAATGACGTGGATACAGCACTGACATTTTATCATATTGCTGGAGCATCAATTGATCCAGGTCTTCCATAATATTAAAAAATATTTTTGTCATAAATTAAATTCTATTCTTTCTATTTTTTAAATTAAATCTCTTTAACTTTATAACTTATAACTTTATATCTTTTACAGCTACCCTAAAACATGTAGCAAAAACAGTGGCTCATATTGATCTGAGTGACCATGTAATACAAGTGGTTTACATTATTTTTGACGAAAACAGTTAGTTGATTATAATATCTATAACATTACATAATTTAATGTTTGATATTTTACATACTGTTACTAAAATTGTATAAATCGTATAAGTCTTTATATTTTAATACATAACAAATTTAGCTTTATGTTGTTAGACATATTATGTAAAAGTTTCTATTTAGTAAGAAGTAATGTATGTTATGATATCTCTACGTAGATACTAACATTCTCCTTAATATGAGGTACAAAACATTCTGTACATTATAAGATTGATTAATTTTGAAGTAATAATATTTTTTTTTGTTTATTTCTAGTGGACGGCCAATTGAGTAACAAAGAATTTGTTGCTGTAATGAAAAATAGGGTTCTAAGAGGATTAGAGAAGTCAAAAGATACTGGTTTTGTCAAACTAATCGAATCAATGGTAAAATGTTTAAAAATTAGTTATAATATGCATTTTGATAATTAAAGCAAAATTACGAGGTTTCTGGCTTTTTTATTATATACGTTTAAAATGGAGATAATTATTGATTTATCTCATTCAGAATTTATCATTACTGATCGTTATTTATTCAATAAGAAATAAACATAATGTATGAGAAAAACTGTTACATACATATTTCTTTTAATATCTCTCATAATATTTTTTTTTATATATCTAATATGTCAAACAAATATATTATTTTATGATAAACTAAAATGTTTTGTTGAATTAGTTGCATATATTAACTCATTAGGTCAGTCATTAAAAACAATGCTACAGTATTGAGAGTTTTATTTCTTGCACCTTTCACAGCACAGTTTATATTCTCGAACGAGTTAGATCATCCTTCCACCCCTGTTTTCATCTCGTTGATTTATGATTCGTCTGAATCTACGAAAGTTGTTTGGATACTTATTTTCTTCTTTTGGCAGCATTGGTGGTAGGAGAAACGAAATTTAGAAATCTCCTGTTTTCTTAGACTTATCTCGAATTAACTAAGTGAGATATATTCATCCATATACATACAATATACGTATATCCAACGATAAGTATCATTACATAATGTACCGATCTCTGTACTGTCTGCAAAGATATTTACGTTGATATCATTTCATAGAACATGAGTTGCATTTTATGAATAGAGTTAATAGAGGGAGATTTAAATTACATCTATTGTTATGCTATTTTGAATAATTAAAGTTAAAATATCTCCTAAACTAATATGATTTTTTTATATAAATTGGCTCATATTTTTTTTTATACAGAATAGCTAAAAAGAAAACAAACTTGATCTGCATATGTCCTCAATGCATCCCGTTATAAACAAAAACTAATCACACCGAATTATGCCTTTCTTGAAACCATTCAACTTTTACTTGAAACATTTTTCATTAAAATCATTACTTACGCAGTAATCGAAGCGATCCCAGTTATTTGCTCCATACTGTATATATAATGAGGAATTACTTTCATTTAAAAATTAAGTACAATAAAAATTTATTTAGTTACATAAAGCTAAATAGTTTGCAAATTAATTACATATATATCTAATTTTGTTATTATTATAGTAATTTATAACATTAATAAAAGTTTTAGAACAAAGAGTTGCCTTATGGTTCTTAAATCTCAAATTTCCTATAATTTTCCACTATTTAAAAAAGGTCTTTGCACTTAAGATAGGTGAAATATAGGTTGCAAAAATTTCATTGCATAGTCATCTTATGATTTGTACTGGTATATCTTATCTAAAATAATTACTTTTATGTATGATCTTGATATCAAAACCTTTACTTTTCTAAAGGAATAAACAAATATCAAGGTAAAATATAAAAATTGAAGTAATATCAAGTATTTAGAAATGACTGACAACTAGTCTTTGTATGTAATGTGAAATTCCATTTCATTTTCATTTAATAGAATGTATTCATTTTGTTTTAAAATCATGTTCTATGAGTTACGTATATTCACATGAAATTTGTTTGTACATTTCTACAATTCGTCAACCCTTGCAAACAATGTGTCATTAGCTTTGTTAATTCGAGATTAGCCTATACATATACATATATACACGTACATCATACACGCATGTATATATACGTACGTACATTCATTCACAGTACATCTCATTAAATATAAGTGCAACATTCTCTTATCAATAATATCAGAAAGAAATATGCTGGCAATTGCTAAATCATTCAGTTGCATAACTAACATGTTACATTATGTATCGTGACTCGCGATAATGATAATTAAATAAAGGAATGCTATTTTTCCTTAATTAAATAATCTGAAATGTAATGTTTCATCCGAATTTAAAATTCTCGTACATCATTTTTCTCTGAATATTAAATATGTTAATAAAACGATTATATAACTATCTTCTTCACAAAAAATTTGTTTTAATTTAGAATATTAATAAAAAGTTAATAACTTAGAAAGATTTAACAATACAAAAAATTAATTCTTATTTGCAAATTTTTTGTATAGAATAAATATGAATGTTACATAGTAATTAGAATAACAATTGTATCAACGTCAATATATAATTTTTTGTACGATCAATAACAGAATAATTGTACTGCCATATGATATTTAGTGAGACATTCTGCATATAATATATTGCTTCATAAAGGGTGGTATATTCCAAAGATGTAAAATTCTTGCATGAAAAATAAGATGACATTAAAAATATTTTTATGGTCATTATGGAAATTACGTTTCTATCGTAATAATAATTGTAGCTCTGCATTACAAGAGGCAAATAATTTTTATACACACATGTATATAATATGTAGACTAATAATTTAATTTTTCTATTTCAATCATTTCAATGATAAGAGTTAGTAAATAAAAAAAGAAATTAGAATTATCAACATACGCTACCTTACTTGAAATCAATCCTCGTTATAGAACTAAAATACTGTAAGTATACCGCTACCATCATAAAAAAGTAACAGAGTTGGATTAAAAGAACCAAGACTCATCTTATTTTGAGCGTATGAATTTCTTGTTTTGGATACACCATACCTTATGAAATATATGTATATTATATTGCTTTATATTACGTAGATGATAAGTCATAATTCGTAATTTATTGTAAAATTTCTGCCCAAAATATGACGGTATTTACAAAATCATTCCGACCAAAGAGGAAATATTTTACTAACTAATTATTATGAAGAAAATATTACATTTAAAATATATAGGTCGCACAAGACACGATTCATTAAAAAACCAAATTTCACAAAATATATAGGTTTCAATACTAAATCAGAAAGTTCGTAAAATTTGGCATCTCACTGGAGATAGGTAAATGTGTTAATAAACAATAACTAAACAAAGAATTTAGAATCACAAAATTTGAACAATTTGAATTCTCAAAACGATTTTTAAAATATTGTAAAATCAAATAAATAAAAATTCTTAGGACAAAAAGAAAACACTAGAAAAACAAAATTTGTTTAAGTTAATTTAACCGACGAACGCAAAAAGATACTGCAACTAATACGAATAACAATTATCATAATAATAATAAAATAATAATAATAATTACAATTGAATTATATTTAAATGCTTTAACATTTCTTAAAACAAGAATAACATTCATTCCTACAAACATATACGTACATATATGTATACATGTATATAATTACCAATATACATACATATATATGGACATATACACAGAAATATGTGTATATATTATATATATGTATATACACATGTATGTATATACATATATATATATGGTTTTTTATATTTCTAGGTGTTTCATTCTAATTAACCGATCAAACAATCGTTTTTAAGAGGTTCGTATTTTTTGAACACAGTTCGCGATTGCTAAACACTTTCACTGTAATAAACAATGACTTCTGTGTGTTAAGATTTGTTTGTTTCTTCTTCTGTATTCATTTAACTCCAAAATAAATTCCTCTATTATTATTTCACTTGAGTCTTAAGATGTTGCAAGAATTCGTAATAACTCAAAGAATTCTCAAAACGATCTTCAACTAATCGTTCAATAAAAAGTGTCCTGAAGTGACTGTCATCCCTGAAAATAAAAAATTACACATTTTATACATACATTCTATTGAGTTACATATTTTAAGAGTAAAACTAAGAAACTTACCGAATAATTTGCATAGAAGCTGGATAGGGTTTCTCTTCTTGCAAACTAAATATAAAATTTCGTAACCTTTCGCTTTCGGGTGTCTCAATCTCTGGTAACTCATACTGAAAATAAAAATTATTTTCCTTTTATTTCCTATATTAAATATGAACATAATATTGAAAAGGAGATTTAATATATAAAAGCTAAGTTTTGTCTAAACTAAATATTAAATTACTGATCAATTATGTAAGTATGAACTTACAAGTTCTTCCGGTATCGAGGGAAAAGCAGAGACTCCAAGAACATTACAACAAAACGAAGGATGAATATTTTTGCCGATTAAGATAAATATTCGATCACCGATGTCCATTAAGAAAGCACCCCGAGAATCAAGTTTTTCTGCAGAAAGATGCAATCTAGGTGGTTGTGGGCATAATTTCCCATCGATATCTTTCGCATTTCGATCTTCAAGCGCGTGAACAGGATACAGATCTGGATAAATCATTTGAATTAATTGAAACAGTGGTAGAGTTTTCAACTGGCACATTGCGAACACCCGGTCATCAAGTCTCGTGTTTGTTCCTGACCTGAAGGCAACCTAAAAAATTATTACTTTTTAATTATAAAGAAATGGAAAATAAAATATCACATGATTATTATACATTATCAAAATGAATGTTATAAGACATGAATTTCAAATTGTTTTGTAAGATATGTAAAAGATATTAGTGGAAAGTACTTTGCAGTAGCACAATCATTAAGACTATATATATGATGTATATAAAACATATATCTATGTTATCATATAAAAAGTATGAGTTTTTAAATAACACTTACACATTTGAGCAGAGCAATAATATGAAGAGGCAGTAGTTTTAAGCTTGCTGGAGCAAGAAGTCCACCAGAGGCCACTGATTGAGACAATTTGTAGGCTGATAAAACATCTATGGCGACATTTATCAGAGCGTCCCTTGCATCAGATAAAGAGGACTGTTGAGATCTGTCTACAGCTATAAAAGCATAAATAATAAAAATACTATACAAAGAATATGTCAAAAATAATGAGTACATGTGTAATAGTATAAAATATAAACAATAAAAGAGATTGTAACATTCTTGAAAGTATATTCATTTTTTGTATATATTTTTATACTTTCTTGCCATAAAATGTAGTAAAACAAATTTCAATCAACAAACAATCAATTTTTTAATATCTGTGCTATTTAACGAAGTACTATAAATACTATCTAAAAGAATTGTATATTACCAAGAAAGAAATCTTACCCATTTTAGAAAGTAGGCCCACTATGCATTGTTGATCAGCAGAATGCAGAACATCCGATATGGTAGATACTACCGGTAGGCATAATGTGTGTACCCTAATTCTTCTTTCACCTAAAATATATTTTTTAAATTTTGTCACTTCTAGTTCTATCATAAGAGTGCTTTAATATATAAAATTTTAATATATATTCTCAAGAATTAAATAGAATATCGTAAATAACACAGGACCTCACAACATTGTAGTTCTTTTTATATAAGATAGTCGAAATAAACAAAATAGTTTTTGTTGCATGAAAGTAATGATAAATAATATAAATACTATACGTGATATTTCTTAATATTTTCATAATCTTTTATCATAATAAAACTCTTTAAATAATAATACAAAAATATATCTACCTTTACTTGAGGTATAAAGTAAAGCTGCCTGGAAACAGACGTTTTGCACATCTGAAAGATTCTCTTCTATAGAGATTTGCATTCCAAAACCAGCATCCGGATTGACGTTAGGCAAACTAAGGAGGTCAGTTGACCTTACAAAGAAATTTCCATGGAAAGTATGAATGCTCAGTCCTCGTGTACATCGTATTCTCATCACTGCTTCAAAACCGATCTTTCTGGTAATATAACGTCTCAGTATTCTATCGAGAGTCTCCGTGTGTTGTGGTTTCGAGCTCCGGAATAGAGGAAGATGGTATATACAACCTCCAGAGAATTTGCACATACCCGCTATAAAATAAAATTTGTATTTGTTTAACTTTTATTGTCTCTATATTTTAGTATAGTTAACTTTAACCATCTTTTTAGTTATACAGACATTAATAAATTTATTAAATACTTAAAATTTATGATAAGAGAAGAAAAGAATTTCTATGCATAAATGATAAAAAATTCGATATATCTCCAATAGTTTTGCATTAATAACACGTTGAAATATCACTAATTGGTAAACAATACAGAGAATATTATAATATAATATAATATATTATAATATATATAATAATTAATACATACAAAGAGTAGCTAGGTCACAGTATTGACAGTTTAATAGGAATAGATCGACTGCAATTTGCTGTCCGCTGCAATCTAACGCCAACCTTTTATAAAAATCTGTAACTGGATTTAAATGTGGTACATCTTTACCCCCTCTATTATTTGGGTCCTCTCTTGCTTGCAATAATCCTGGACCTATATTTGGCAAGCAAGTTTGGAAGACAGTCACACGTCCACCAGTTGGTGACTAAAATAGGAAAAAATAAGATTTTGGTGATTGAGCTAAAAAATTTCACTTATTTTTTATATATTCTCTGTCTTCTACTTAGTAATATATTTATTGTTATTGGTTTATCTTTAATATTAAATCTTATTGTAAAGATTCTTTAAGATAATCTAACATACCCTTTCACAGAATCTGTTTAAATTAAATAATTCAAACTACTTAATTATTCTTTGAATGGGTAAATATACTTTTCGCGTACCATAAGTTTATATGCAGCTTGTAACGCCGCACCCAAAGCATTATTTGTATCATGAGTTCCTTGAAATTTTGTGGGTAATTGAGCCAATAAATCTCTTACTAATTCTTCTCGTTCATTTAAATTGACAATTAGATTTTCCGGACATGGAAGAAACACATCTGCATAAAGATTTCTTACAATTAGACACATATGTTAAATATATACTTCAAACTCAATATGTAAAATAAGTTTAAAAAGTAAAATGAGTATGATTTTACCATCAATGTCAAGCATGATCATTTCCTGAGGTTGTGATACATTGTCAGGTATGCCAAAGAAGTGTATTGCGGAATCTACTGCTAAAAATCCAATTTGTGTCCTACTATCGCCAGGCAGCTTTGATAATTCTTCTGAAATTACGTTGCACACTATGGTCAAGTAACCGCTCTCAACTGCCAGTCTCGAAACGTCCAAAACAAACAGATATACAGCTGGCTGTGGTGGACGTAGCTTAAACATATGTATTGTTTTAATTATTTACTTTTCCAAATTTCACATTATTTCTAACTTTTAATTTCAACTTTGATTTTAAGAATAATTCAATAATAATTATGCAATTTCTATCATTATGAAATATATATTAAAAGAAAAATTTTTTTTATATAAATCACTTTTATAAAAATATCAACAAACAAATATTTGAATACTTGAATGAAAAATATAATTGAATGAATTATATATTAATTTTTCAAATTTTTTACCATGTATTCACTAGGTGCAATAAACTCAATCGTACTAGTTCTTATTTCTGGTCTTCTTGATGGATCTCCGTATGATTTTGTTAAGGGATCAAACTGAAATTCCTCTGGTACTATAAAAATAATATTCGTATAAATTTCGGAACATGTAAAATTTAATATTTTAACACAATAACAAAGTGAACAAAATATTAAAATATAACAATTGAATAAAAATAACTTAAAATACACAAATTTATGCTTACATTCGTTTACTCTATAACAAAGATTACACTTCCATCTTTTTGAGTCATTGAAGTATACAAATGGATTAATATATGTTCTGCAAGCACGACATCTAACTATTGTACTGCATTGTATCACTGGTAAATGCTGGAGGTACAACAATGCTTCGTTACTAATAAATTTATACATTATATGTTCAAATTAAACAAAAAAAAGTTTTACTTACATTTAAATCTCTAAAAGGATGTATTAAAACTCCTAAAGGCAACCTAGATTTCTGCAGTAAAGTATTTGATTCGGGAATCTTCGTGAGTGTGCAGCGGAAAATGCTGAAAAAGGAATAAAACCGTTAAAAAATAAAATTAGAAAATTAACTAATCCCACTTGGTCATAATAAATTAACTAACTGTTCATTAACTGAGTAATAAATTAAATAAATAACGATGATAGAAATATTATTTATATTTAACAACTCAATCTGCCTAATAAGTTATTGTAGAAAGTACTTACTCAGGATTACAATTAACACTGTCTAAAAACTCTTGGTGAAGTTTAATTTTTGGTGGTTCTACTTTCTCTGTTGGGAGGACATTCCTACATTGCAAAAGATCAACAGTTTCCATTCCCTGAAAAAAGAGACAATAAAATAACAGATAATACTAATAACTATCTGACAAACATTATTACATGATTAGAACGAATAGCCATTATATATAATTATTGATAAAATGTAAAACTATTTAAACATTCTTTCTTGTATTACTTACCCAAAATTTATTGTAGCCATGTTGCGTGACAGTCATCATATTCATTTGACTATTTAAGTGATTCATTTGATCAGGATATGTTTCTGAGTATCGCTTATTCATTGGATCTGGTGGCATACTACTCATTGGATTTAGTGGTTGATTTGGATACTAAAAGAAAAAATAGACACAAACTGTACATTAATTATCGTTGTAAATAGTATACATAAAAATGATTTTGTTTGATGTCAATTATTAAATTATGAAAATGTACAAATCAAATCAGTACTTTCAGTAATTTAATAATTTTTTTGTATAGTTATATTTCAAATCTGTCATTAAATAATAATTTATTATAAATAATGGAGAAACAGAGTCACAGATACTTGGTAACAAGGATGAAAAACAAAGATATAAGACTGCTAGTAAAATATAGATATGGAAACAAAACTAAAACTAAAGATTATTGGAAGGAGAGTGAAGAAAAAAGATACAGAATCTGTAGGAAGTGGAAGAAGACAATGAGATACGTGTTACAAGTATGTGAGGAAGACCAAAATTTGAAGAAGATCTAAAAATGATATTAGGAGAAATGGAACAAGGAATAGAAATACTAAAGAGGATAGAGTGGACAAGGGAGGGAAAAGGCAAAAGGGAGAGAGAAAGAACAAAGGAGGGAATTAAGGAAAACAATATGTAAATGTAGAAATCTTAGAATAGTCCATAGGTAGAATATATAGAATATATATATAAATAAAAATGAAGATGAAAAAGAATGAACAAAAAGTATGGAAATATGAGAGTTAATAGTACAAGATACAAGTAAGATATAAAGTCCTAAGTCGATACTATGTATAATAAATAAGTAAATAATAATAATATTTTATTATAATTATTTAAAAAGTCTATTATTACACGATCCAAAATTAATGAAATGTTGAACAAGAACAGGAAGAATCATTTTTTATCAATTAAAAGATTTTGCATTTTATACTTAATGTCTAATTTTTATAATATACATATAAAATGACAAAATTACTTAAAAGCTCTTGTATTTACTTACCCATACTTTATTGTAGCCATGCTGTGGAAGAGGCATCGCGTTCATTTGATTATTTACGTGATTCATTTGATCAGGATATGGTTCTGAATATCGTTTATTCGTTGAATCAGGTGGCATACTCATTGGATTTGGTGACTGACTTGGATACTGAAAGAAATGATTTTTATTAATTATAATTTCAGATACAAACTTTATACTTTACAGGAAAGGCTACTAACATGCAGAAACTTGTTTCAATAAAAATACAAGATTTAAGAAATTACAATACAAATCTTAAAGATAAAAAGACACTAAAAATAAAACTAGAAATAAAAGAATATATAATCTTAAGATATGGAAAACAAATAAAAATATTAAACATTTCTTATATTTTTTTATTTTACTAAAAATAATATTCAAATAACATCTTTAAAATGTAATAACATTTAATAAAATTTAATTGTAATGTCCCTTAATAATTATATCTTTTACTAAGTTTATATCGTACTTGAATTTGATATCTTAATATCAATTTTCCGAAATTAAATCAATTGATTTTTAAAGATAAAGCGGTCAGGAAAATCAAAAGGTTAAAATGTCATGTCTAAGTGAAGATGCCGTGAAGCCTAAACTTTTCTTCAGTTTCTTTAGCATAGAGAACATTTCTCACCTTTTGGACAACTTTACTACGGCGAATATGAAGAAAAATTTAGACCTCACTGCCACATGAGACGTGCATTGCACTTTTACAGTGTAATTCACCGTTAATTGTCGAACCGACAGTACGTCGTCGACGCGACACACAACATAACATTACGTGGCAGCTTACTTGACAGAAGCGCCATTTTCGCTCTGTGGAATATTCGCTAACCACACACATATAACTCGATTTTAATAAAAACGAAGTAGCGTTTGAAAAATTTTGTTTTATATTTTTGACATTTTTTTACGTAGAAATCCTCCTATCGATTTTACCATGATTATGGGACAGATGTGTGCATATACATATCTGTATTTCTTATGTTCGATTTACGTTTAAAAAGAGCGTACAAATTTGAAAAGGCTACAAAATAATGACAATGTTCGTTCCCACTTTAATATCTCTTAATATAGGTACAAGATGGCAAAAGAAATACATTTAGTATGATTTCTCATTGCGAGTGATAGAGTTTCCAGTATTAAAAATTCTTTAAAGAAGTTAATAATGAGATTAGGGCGTGTGAAAGAGGGTGTTGCCACTCAAAGTTTACGTAGTCGAACGTGTCTTGGAAATGTTTAAATAATTTCTATAATGTATATAATGACAAATAAAAAAAGAAAAAATTTGCCTTAGAATGTATGTATTGAGTGAAAGATGCATGTCTGAATTAACTTTTTAATAGTAATGTACGAGTTTAGTTTTTGTATTATGAAATGTGTTGTACTGCCAAATAGTTCTATTTTGTATTGTATAAAAATCTATACTTTAAAATTATTACCAATATATTTGACGTTGAAATTATCTTATAATTTCAATTTTTCATATTTTCAAAGATAATACAATAAAAATTTCTATAATATTCCTATTCATTTTTTACTTTAAAAACGAGTGATGTATTAACCTAATCTAACCTAACCTAAAATTTACAAATATAATATATATATATATATATATCTGAATGAACCTAATCTCCCCGTGTTATTTAAATTATTTGATTACTTATAGTTATGCATACACCTTAAATCATATAATATAAAATAAATATAGGCTATAGCATAATTACACTATAATATACTTTTGTATATTAAACGTGAATTAGAAATTAATAAATCCATGTTATATTTGTCATTTTAATTATTATTGTCATAATAATACTCATCTTTTAATTACAAAATGTTTAACAAATTTGTACCTCATACATCATTTTTAAACTGTTGATGTTAACGCATTAATAAAAAATCCAAATGCATAAATATATACAAAGTACATATAATATACATGAATGTAAAAAATATTAATAACAAAGAACTTGTTACAATATTAAAAGAACAAAATAAATTTCAATTTAGGTTTAGTTATAGTTATAAAAATTTGAATTTATACAAACATCTGCAATATAATTTTTAATCAAATGTAAAATTATTGAGACATCTTTTTTATTACTTACTAATAATTTGTTATAGCCGTGCTGTGGTGGTGGCATCATATTCATTTGATTATTTAAGTGATTCATTTGATCAGGATACGATTCTGAGTATCGTTTCATTGAATCTGGTGGCATACTCATTGGATTTGGTGACTAACTTTAATACTGAAAAAGAAGATTAAATACTTTCTTTCAATTATAATTTCAGATACAAACTTTACATTATGTACAAAGTGCATGCATAAAAATGTTAAACATTTTTCATATTTATTTGATCAAAAACAGTACTTCAAAAATATCTTTAACATATAATAATTTAATCGAATTTATATGTAGAAATGTAATACAGTTTATTAATTACCACAGAATTTTGTACCATCTAAGAAACAACATTTGCGACATACATTTTTTAATACAAGATATAGATAACTGGTATCTCAACATTAATGTTCAAAGATTAATTTAATTAATTAGTTTTTAAAGATTAAGAGTCCAAGAAGATCAAGAGGTTAAAACGCTACATTGAAGTTGAAATACTATGAAGTTTAAGCTTTTTCAGTTTTTATGGCATAGAGAAAGTTTTTTACCTTTTTGACGAGGTTACCACAATGAATATGGAGAAAAATTTAAATCTCACTGCACTATAAGACGTGCATTGCACTTTTTACAACATAAGTCGCCGTTAATTACCGAAGAGAAGTATCCGATACCTCGTTGACGCGACACACAACATTACGTGGCAGGTCACTTGACAAAAGCGCCATTCTTACCTGCGGAGTGTGTGCGTACTACATACTTTAAATCATTCATATGTAATCTTACATTTTATATTGAACAAAAAGTAATCTATAATATGAAAAATCGAATATTTGAAGCAAAGATAATACTAGTAGATAGATGCTAGTTACTAACATCAGAGTTACTAACATTATAACTTTTGTTTTTCTCTAATTTAATAAACTGTAAATTTTATTACACTGCTATATCTTAAAATATTACATTTAGTTTATAATAAAAATAAAACAATCTTTTTAGTTCTTAATATTGCTTTTCTATTTCTTATTATTCTTTAATCATTTCACAATCATCTTTTAATTATATTTAATGTTTTTTATCTAAAACAATATTGCTACTTAGGGATTTTGTTCACTGTATATAAATTCGGATTAGAAAAGTTAAAAGATCACTTAATTTTCGTCTATACTAAACATGTAATTAAAACTTTCTTATACTTTTGTAATAAAAATTTTATTTTGATATTTATACATAAGATGAAACTCGTAGTTGAAGCGTCGAACTATTGATTTGACGATCTGTCAAACTATACTGTTTATCCGCATATATATACATATTATGCAGAAGTGTCTCAGTCGTTTTATTCAGAATTTATTATTTAATACATTCATAACATAAAAAAGATAGAAAATAATATTACATTTGTTATTAGATCTTGCAATTGTCATTATTAAATAAATGAATCATTTGATGAAGTCTTAATTCCAGTACCATAATATACATAACCTATATAAAGTTTGCTGCTTGCAAGTTGATTTGATCATACTGTGATACATTCCTTTCTATTACAAAAACATGAGTGCTTATAACGTAATAACATCAGATTTTGTAAATGTATCCATTACTAACTCTGGTCACAACTCATATTGCATAGAACGGCGATTTCAAAAAGGAATAACAATTGATGAATTTAAGGTAAGAGTTTATTGTAATAGTTACTGTATATTATTGTTTGATATATGCTATTATATATTCTTATTTTAATTATATTAAAGGGAAAATTGGAACTTCTTACTGGTGGTAATCCAACAACAATGAAAATTGAAGTATATGACAAAAATGAAAAATTAATTTGCGTATTAGACAATGGTCAACGTTTATTAGGATCATATCCTATTGACGATGGAATGCGAATACATGTAAGATACATTTGTAATATAAACGTAGTAATATAGCATAAAAATTCTTTTCAACTGCAATGGTATTATACATATAAAAATTTTAGGTGATAGATAATTTTTCTCGTACTGAGGAAAATTTAAATAATGTAGAGAAATTTGAAATATCTGAAGAAGAATATGCTAAAAGATCAGGTAAAATAATTAATAGTGTACAAATTATAATTATATAAATGTAAATACAGAGAGGATTTAATCTATCCAAAAATATGCATTTCTATTTTAAAAAATAATGTAATTATTGAATGCACGTGCACAATTGCACTTATAAAAAGAATATATTTCTATAAATGTAATACTTTTTGAGCCATTTATCCCTTGACCTTTTTCTCTAATTGCACTGATAACAGAGTTATGATCTGAAAAAGTTGCATAGACTATTTCGTATATTTGTATTAAATATTAAATTTCTAATGTTTTAGATACTGTAAAAGCATTCTTGGAGAAAAATAAACTAGGAAAATATAATGAGGAAGAAATGAAAAGAAGAGCAGAAGAAAAGAAGCAAGAAGAAGAAGCAGAAATAGCAGCTGCACAGTTATGTAAAGTTGGTGATCGTTGTGAAGTTTCTGTACCAAATCAACCAAAACGAAGAGCTACAATAATGTATGTTGGTAAGTATACATACTCCTGTTTAAATTTATTGCTTGATTATATTATCTTTGTTTATGATTTGTCTATAGGTAAAACTGAGTTTAAAGAAGGTTGGTGGATTGGAGTAAAATATGATGAACCACTTGGAAAGAATGATGGAACGTAAAATCATTATTATTTTATGCTTGCTATTTCTTATCATTATGCAGTTTATTTTTAATTTCTTGCATATTTTACTGTTATAGTGTCAACGGAAAAAGCTATTTCGAATGTTTACCGAAATATGGTGGGTTTGTCAAACCAATACATGTGAAAGTAGGAGATTTTCCTGAAGAAGAATTTGACTTGAATGAAGAACTATAAAACACAAACATGTTTTGCCAATCTGGTTTTCACTACAAATTATAACTGAAAGGAAATTTAAAATTAATAATATTTATTACACATATAAAAATGCTTAATATTTTCTTTGCTTTATTATATCCAACTTCCAATTTACAGGATGTATCTCTTTAGTATGAAAATAATAATAAAAAAGAAATTGTGTCTTTTTATATTAATTATTGGCACGATAATATTTAAAAAATAATTTTCTTACAGCAGTATCATTTTTATATACTTTTATTGTTTTGTCTGCCTCTCTTGTAATTATATGAATACCAGATGTATCAAATGTACTACTAAATACTCCAGCTTCACTGTCCATTGAGTCCAGTTGAACTGGTACTTGTAAGCATTAGAAATTATACCTTAAAATATATCTATATAAATATCATAAACAATGCTGGAAATCAATTGAAAAAATACAATTTTTATATGAAGTATCATATTTGCCCTATTCTTCACTTCCAAAGATTTCCATTGCCTGCTCCAGAAAATAGTACGCCATCAGCATTAACAGCTAAACAATTAACTATTGTATCATAGCCAGATAAATTCTGAATGAATTATCCTTCTGAACATTTCCATTGCTTGATGTTATCTGGAGATGCTGATGCAAACATATATCTAATGAACAACATAAATTAGATGAAGGAATTTATATATTTGAACAATCTAAAGAAATAAAGTACACATACAGTGATGGATGAAAAGTCAACTCTTTTATTTTTCTTGTAACTTCTTAAAGTAGCTCTAAATCTTCCAATATCTAAATCCTATAATCATACAGTACAATTGTGACTTTCAATGATGAGCTAGTAAAAAAAATAAGTAAAAATATATATAGTTAAATATTTTTTTTAGGATATATAACATTGGTACCTGTGGTTCAGTTATTTGATGAATTACACCAGTAACTGTGTAGTGTAACCAACAAGTGTATGTACATTTATTTTGGTTCACATGTTTCATACCCTTGCAGTAGAATCTCTACCTACAGTTATTAATACATCAGTATTAAGATCTAATGCCATGGAATATACAACTGATAAATGACCATAATTCTTCTAACTTTACTTGCTGATCTTCTCCACAAGAAAATAGATATAAATGTCTTCGAGAAAATACAAATTCACGAACACTAATTATGTCACCATTTAAAGAAATTTTTAATTTTCCACTTGTAAGATCCAATATCTGAAATTTTTAATAAGATAAGGGTTACTATGATCTACAAAATTTATAGGTAACATTAGTCCATGAAATTGTATAAAATGAAATTGCTATATATTATGTAATTTAACAAAAATATTAAATAAAACAATAATCTTACTTTAATTATTCTGTCTGCAAATTCTGTTATAAACCATACATTTCCTGATTCAATAACCAAAATAATAAAAGATGATCACTAATAATATATAATTTTCATGGTGCATGCCACTTGGGTTCTGTTATAGAAGGTGTCTTTTTTTATAGTATGAATGATGACATATTAATTGAAATTCCTCCTGAATTTGCTTGCATTTTTACTACCATATCATTGTTTTATATAAAATTGTAATAAGCAACTGCAGCATTATTATTTCCTTTAAAAGATTCATCTACAAATTATATCATTATTAATAAAGGAATAACATAAATATAATTGATATAATAAATATATATTTATAAATACTACCTAGTAGAAGTGAATATATATTTTCACTTTTGTTTTCATTTTGTGCTTTCATTATATTGTTAGTTTTGATAAGCTGTAATACAGAATTATAACAATCTTTTGCTTTTACGGATTTTTTCACTTTTCATCTGCAAAACATTATTTTATCACTTTCTTAATTTTCATTTAAATTGCAAATGCAAAATATACTTACAAGTTAAGATTCAGGTAGTAAAGTATCTTGATTTAATAAAAATATATTGTGTGTTATCTTTAAGGATCGAAATACAAGAGTATGTATAAGAAAAAATTATAATGTAAGAGAATGCCTTTGAACATCCTATGGAGAAAAAAAATAATTTGGCCATTTCTTATTTAAGAATTATTATGTAGTGTAATTTATTTTCTGTTTATTCACAAAATTACTTAATAATGTAATAATTACCTAATCTAAAAATGTGATCGATAATTATTTTAAAACAAAGTGCAGTGTTCATCATTTTTGTGATGTACTATATGAATATTGTCTCAATTAATATAAATTTAAAAGTACTTTATAACTACTCTAATTATATAAAGGTTAATATTTTATAATAACAAAGGTTATTATTTTATATCTCTAACTATAGAGATTTTCATTTTAAAGTAATATAAATGGCAGCACTAAACCAAGATGGTCGCCAGTTTTATAAACTATTATGTATTCTATAAGAAGGAGAATTTCTCTCTAGAATAGCTATAAGTTTAATGATTTATACATATTGTACACTCTTTTATAACCACAAAAAAGTGTTTTAAAACTAAAAGAATATAAAAATTATATTTAGAAGATTTTAAAATAAAACAAAGATTGTATTTGAAGAATAAAATAATGGTAGCAATGAAAAAATTGAATAAACTGAAAAGAAATAAATTTAATGTTGATTTATGGAAAGACGAAACCACAAGAGACATTGATACCAATTGGATGTCTTCGGATACAATCAGACATACATTAAAACATTTTGGAGTAAAAAAAAGGAGAATACCTATTTCTTTGCGCAAAAAACCATCTAATATACCGGCAGTTGAGCCACCACATCCAGGAATGTCTTATAATCCTTCGTTTGAAGATCATCAAAATTTATTACATGAGGTGGTTCAAAAGGAAATAGAGCTTATAAAAGAAGAAGAACATCTTAATAGAGTTACCACAAAGATGTTCAGAAAGGTATACCTATCTATATTCATACATTGAAAGTAGATTATCATATTAGAATTTTATTTCAGGTTTCACCTGAAGAAAAAGAGAATGACTTGATAAAAGAAATGTCAGAGGGTCTAAAATCAGAAAATGATAGAAATCCTAATGAAGATGAGGATGATGACCCAGCAGTAAAGTTTGTAAATCCAGTTGTTAGAAATCAGAAGAAAACACGTGTGCAAAGGCGCAAACAAAAAGAACAGAAAGACTTGGCACATAGAAAAAAACAGGAAAAGGTAGAAAGAAAAAAAAGCTCAGATATATATAAATTGAAATTATTAAACAATCAGTTGGCTGCTAAAGAAAGGAAACAAAAAATATTAAGAGAAAAGAGGTTAAAAAAGAAAGCACTTAAAGAAGCAGGTACTAAAACTCTTAGTAAAGTTAAATTTGAACCCTTAGAACCTGATTTTAAATTATCTAATGAATTAACTGGAAATTTACGAAATACTGAGCCAGCTAATAGTCTGTTGAAAGACAGATTTAAGTCTCTTCAAAAGAGAAATATTGTTGCTCCTGCTAATATTAAATTGTAAGTATACAATACTATTTTATATAAATATAAAAAAAATAGTACATTTTTGTTAGGTGAATGTGCTAAAAGATTAATTTTTACTAAATTTCTCTAGGGTAATTTAAATATTTATAATAGTTACATAAATTCTTTTTTCTTAAATATTAATTACATTTTCTTTTATATTTTATATTTTTGATACTTCCTTTTAATAAATTCATGGATTTTATTGATATCTACCTTTTATTATTACAGGAAACGAGACAAAGCTAGAGTGAAACGCTTTATAAAACCAGATCACAAAATTGATATGACAAAAATTAACATGAAATAGTTTAAACATGAAGTTATAATTTTTGTAAAATTATGTATATAAATAAAAGTTAAGTAATAATTGCTATGTTTATGTACAATATTAATAAATAGGAAACATTTTTTTACATAATTTATTGTCTATATAGAAAAATTAAATTACTATTTGAATTACATGTTTTGAAAACATTATATTATGACATGACTTATTATTTTTGTTAAGCACAAAAAGTTCTATCAAATAATTTAGGATACTAAAATCTTTGAGTGTTATGCTAATAACAAGTAGATTTTGTATAAAAAATAAAAAATTATGTTTTTCCAAAGAAATAATAATGCTGATAAATTAAAAAATACCTTTGCAAACAATTTTAAATAGTAGATTTTATTCTTCTATGATGTCAGATAATGAATCCTTTGCAAACTCATAGTTTGCATTTAATTTATATTAATTTTCTACATGAAAATCAGTAGTATCTTTGAGAATATCTTCAATGAATGATTCTTGAGATTCCCTATCTTCAACAGATATTTCTTTTTGTTCCTCTACATCGTCAATATATTTCATCTAATAAAATTGAATAATAAAAATTTCAAATATAATTAAATAATTCCACATATATTAATTTGATAATATTTATTTACTTCATCTAAAGTTTCTTTACTTGATTCTTCTTCTATAAAGTTTACTGTTATGTCAAAATCAATATCTTCAGAGATGTCCTCTATATGTGACACAGATTCTAATTCTTGTGGTATAGTTTCAGACCTCAATTTATTTACATATGTTAATTTTTTAAAATTTTCTTATACAAAAATATTGCATTTTCGCAATACTTTGCAAAACTAAAAGTATATATATCTAATATATAATTAATGAAATTACTTACGATTTAATAATGTGGCTTCGAAGTTTTAATTGTCTTTTAATAAGTAAATCTCTCAAGAATAAGAATGACTCAATACAGCTTAATGTTATTAGATCCTTGCGACTAGAGGGATACTACAAAATATTCAGATATGCATCCAATTAATGTAATACAAAATTAGTTTTTTAAATAATTAAAATAGATATCGAAACTTTAACGTTATTTATGCAGTTAAAAACTGAAATTAATATAGAAAGATATTTTAGCATACTTTTAGTAAACACATTGCATTATACTTCAAATCATAAATTGTTTCCAAAAGTGCTCTTATTTTGCATTCTAATCTTTTCAAAATATATCTCGCAACGCTAATTTTCGTTCTTTCTTTATGAAGTAAAGCTTTCAGTGATGAGAAACGAAAATTAATGTCGTTCTCTTCTCGACGGGCATTTTCTATTAACATTAAATATTTCTGTTCTGCATCAGGATCAAGAATATTAATAGATGAAAGATATCCTTTTGTATTGTAAAACTTCTTCCTTAATCGTTTCAGTAATTCATTCTGTACTTTCGCGATTACTATATTTTCTCTTATAAAGGCAGTTCGTACACCCATTCTCTTTTTGTAATCAATTGCTGCATTTCTATACGCAAAAAGAACATAATGTTACTAAACTTACATAAATATATATTACTACAAAATAATATACATAAAGTTAAATAATTATATATATTAATTTATTATTAATATATAGTGCGTTATTTGTTATACATTTTTATGAAAAATTACTAATAAGAAATATTCAATGTAAATATATTTAAAAGGAAGAAAAGTATATTTTAAATTTTTGGATAAAAAGATAAAGAAAAATGAAATCTAAAGTATTACTTAAGAATGATATTGGTGTCAAAATTCGATGAAACTCTTGTAGAAATTTGTAACAATTCATTTTTTAACATAATATTTTCTCTCATTAATCTTTGATTTGGCAAATTTATATGTTTGTTAACTTCTTTCTGAAACTGTATCGCTAGATCATGAAGACAATCGTACATTTCATTTTTGACCCTGCATTGAAAAAGTCCTGTAAATCATTTTTTAACGAAAAACTTTCTCCTCATTTTTTGTTCATGATAAGATAAATTTTTTCAGTGAAACGTATAACGAATAGAATATTAATACATTTCCTTATCGAATTCAATTTTTCGATTAATAATTTCCATCGTTTCTTTTATCCTTTCTTCATTCTCCACCATTTGCACCTCGTTTGCTTGGAACTTTTCTTTCAGTACATCTTGCATTTTTTTAAAATCTTCCAAAACATTAATTCTTACATCTAGAAAAATGGTCGAACTTTTTTTAGAAACATAATTTCTTATGAACAAATATCAAAGAACGGCAGAGTGTAAAAAGAATAAGGAAAAGAAATCTTTATAAGTTACTTAAGACTTTGATCTGAGAAATTAATTCAACCTTCGTTTTTTTGTACTTTCGAGCAAACAGTTCTATTTTCTCTTCGTGTAATTTTTCACTTTCTATTCGATCATTTTCTATGATGTCGATCTTTCCTTTTAAATTTTCTACTAAATTATTTTGGGTTGAAAGTAATTTGTTTAAATTTGCAATTTCTTCAGTCGTTTCTGCATCTACTATAGCTGTTTGTTCATTTGTAGTTTCGATTGCATTTAGTAATTCGTCGTTTCTTTCGTCAAACCTAGATATTAATTTCGATACTGATCTCTAATACTTTCAAAGATGTCCTAACTTTTATCTTTTATTATACTACATAGTACTAAGATGTAGGGTAGCATAACGAAATTAAGAAATGTATTTATGAAGTTTAAATTCGTTTTTAACCTATTTATTCTATTTTCAATATCTGCAATTTTAATACTATAAAAGGTTTTTTGCAAATTAATAATCGTTGGCAGTCTTTTTTGGTCTTCATCTTCATAAGATTGTAATTGTGTTGACAATGAAATATTTCCCTTATCTTTGCCGAATAAATCCACCATTTTTCGTAAAATAAAAATTGAATACTCTTTCATGTACCATATACTAGTGTGTATGAAAGAAAATAATATAAAAGAAGATTGTCAGTGAATGTTAATATTGTATATATTATTTATGTTATATTGTATATGTTATTCTATTGTTATAAATAAAAAAGATATTATGTCAGATTTTTACAATTTGTTATTAAATATTGCATTATCCTTTTTTATTTGGTATTAGTAAGTTTTTTTACATATGTATTATCTTCTTTTCCTTATACACATATAGATTTATTACTACAGCAATAAATTATTTTGTATTTATATAGTAATTGAAAAGAGAAAATAAAGATCATATATATATATATATATATATATAAAATAAAGGTGTTATATATATATATATATATAATGGTCGTTTATTAACTTACAACAGTGACTATTAATAATAATTGACTTCAGTTTCAGTTCAATGAACTGTATGTTTTTGATTTATAAATATACTTTGTTAATTTGTATATTTTCCTCTGTGAGCAAAATTTCAATGTCAAGAACAAATTGTGTTGTTCATTTGTAGGTTATGTTACCAAGCATCACTGTAAATTTATACGTATAAATACACAATTAGTTGTATATCATCGTCAACAATGTAACTTTTTTTAGTTCCGAGTTTTTATTTTTCTAGTTTTAGAAGCATATAGCCGATATTTGTACAATTTGGAGCTAACTTCAGTGATTCAATACAACAGAACAATATAACACGTAAAATTTTATGAAGCAGTGATGAAACAGCTGATCCATCGATTTTTAAGTGAATAACATATTTCGAAAGCCTAGTGATAATAAAACAATTGTAAAGCACTATCTTTTTCGTATGAAAAGATTATATTTTTGAAAGTGATCATAAATACTCATTTACGTGATAACCGAAAAGATGTGCGTTGACGTGTCTCAATGACGTAACTTTGTCTTTCTGCCACGAAAAGTCGAATCCACCGAAAGGATATTTTAAAATGAATTCAAGAATGTCTTTATCAAGCTGTTCAAACTAAAAGTAAGAGTCTAAGTATAATTACTACAATGTAATTTCTTTCATATTTTACGTTATATTCGTTGAAGTTTAGGTTATAGAACACAACAAAATAACATTTTTGTAAATATTGTATACAAAAAATGTTGATATGTCAAACGTGGTTTAAAAGTTGAAGTTTTCCTATTATGATGGCTCAGTAACAAAATAAAAATTTTAATTTATAATACATTTATATCATAAAAGATATGTGTAGATTATCAGTGGAAACATTTTTATAATACATGTTCTTCCTAATAAAAGTTATTGATTGATAACTGACATTTATCTTATTGATATTGAAGTGACAACTGAATTGATTTTATATTCACATCAAGGTCAGCTGATTAACAAATTACAATCAAAATATAATTTGGAAAAATGAAGCTAAGAAAAGAGTTGATTTTACTCTTGCTGGTGATGTCTGCTGCCTCAGAGTCAGATGTTTCCAAGAAACGATCAGATAATTCTGAGGAAGAAGCAGAAGAAGATGTTAGTTTAGAAGAAAATGCGTTTGAACGTGTGCAACAACTAAGGGCTTTGCATGACAGTATTTTGAAAATGATACCAGCCAATGAACCATATCTTAATGATAAAATTATAAAGAGGAAAGAGGAAACGGAAAATGAACCAAAAACAAAGGATGAAAGTCCTGTAATGAAAAATGTCTGGATGAAAACAATGATAGCTCAAACTAAAAATATAGATTTACTAAATAGTAATTTAAGAATTGAAGAAGAGGATAATGAAACATGGGGTGAAGAAGAGCAACTTGAACCTCTTAGTGATGAACCTCAAGAACCTCTTACTCCGGAGCAACAGGAAGGTATTTCAATCAAAGTTTATTGCAATTTTTATAATATAATTAATTTATATTTTTTGAATAAATAATTAGTTTACTATTTAATTAAAATAAATGTTTTAACATTTTCAGCGGAATTAATATTTAAGAAGGCACAGAGTCTCTTAAATGCAACACGCTCAAATAAAGAAGAAGCCTATAAGTTATTAACTTCTGCAGCAATTCTGGGACATCGAGAAGCTTGGTCTATGTTAGCATGGGCTCAGTTGTTGGGTACACAATTTGGTTCAGCTTCTTCTGGTCAAGATATTTCAGCAGCTTATGAAATTTTTAAGGAACTTGCTGAAACTGGTTTACCATCTGCTCATATGGTTTGTACATTTTTTTTATATGTATTTATATGTTTTTTTATTTATTATATTGCAGGATCTTACTACAATTAGTTTATTTAAAATGGATTAAACAGGTATTGGTTAAAC
This sequence comes from Bombus affinis, assembly GCF_024516045.1. Classification (NCBI taxonomy): domain Eukaryota; kingdom Metazoa; phylum Arthropoda; class Insecta; order Hymenoptera; family Apidae; genus Bombus; species Bombus affinis. The sequence goes on from NC_066359.1 coordinate 1,704,178, forward strand.
AGGAAACAATGGTTGTTTAATACGAACTAAATACAATAACGTACTATAATTAAGACAACTAAATAGTTAATTTGCAACTCTTATCACCACGGTTCGAACGGTCTCTCTCACGCGGACCACACTCTCTCGACAACGCAGTTCGCACTCTCTGACTTCTCGACTAACACTGACTATTAATTCCCTTAGCATTCCTTTGTCTTTTCTCTTAGCCCCACCACGCTCGTGTTCCGCAACCGCTCGTGGCCAGGGTCACGTAGGCCTCTTCCGCGTAACTATTCGATTGAAGGAACGACGATACATTTTTGTGCCTGTCGGCACTTAGGCTTTCTCGCGACATTGTTTATGCTTCGCCCGGTATCTCTTAGGCCTTTCGTCCACAATAATACAATATGTTACGTTATTATTATATGTATAAATGAATTCTTAATAAATAGGAGTTGTAAGTTAATTAATATCTATGGGCAAATTATTTTCAGGGTATGGGTTTTCTATATGCAACTGGATTAGGTGGAGTACAAGCATCACAAGCAAAGGCACTGCTACATTACACAGTAGCAGCACTTGGTGGAGATACTCGTGCACAAATGGCCTTAGGCTATCGTCACTGGGCTGGAATTACAACTCCAGCTTCTTGCGAGAGAGCTCTAGATTTTTATCGTAAAGTAGCCAACAAGGTTGCAGAAGAAGTTTCCCTTAGCGGAGGACCAGTTGTTCAGAGAATTAGACTTTTAGATGAACAGGAGAATCCAGCATACAGCTCAGGAATTTTTGATCAAGATCTAATAGAATATTACCAATTGTTAGCAAAAAAAGGAGATATACAAGCTCAGGTGGGATTAGGGCAATTACATTATCAAGGAGGAAGAGGTGTACCACTGGATCATGAAAGAGCATTACAATATTTTCAACATGCTGCTGATGCTGGAAATCCCCTTGCTATGGCTTTTCTAGGAAAGGTAATAAATATTAAATTTTAAACTAAATAGTAACTTATTACTTTCTGTTATGCTACAGATATTTTTAGAAATTATTTAATGTTGATATTCATTAAATTATATTTAATAGTATATTGTATTTTTATAGATTTATTTAGAAGGCAGTGATATAGTTAAACAGGATAATGAAACAGCATACAAATACTTCAAAAAAGCTGCTGAACTTGGAAATCCTGTTGGTCAGAGTGGGTTAGGACTTATGTATCTTTATGGAAGGGGAGTTGAAAGAGATACTGCAAAAGCTCTTCAGTACTTTAGCCAAGCTGCAGAGCAAGGATGGGTTGATGGACAACTTCAACTTGGCAATATGTATTTCAGTAAGATTAAAAAAATTCATTATTTTACATAATAAATTTTATACAATTTATTGTAGTTATCCTAATAAAACAATTGTCTAATAGGTGGTACAGGAGTAAGACGCGATTACAAATTAGCCAACAAGTATTTTAGTTTGGCTAGTCAGTCTGGTCATGTTTTGGCATTCTATAATTTGGCACAAATGCATGCTACTGGAACAGGCATGATGCGTAGTTGTCCAGCTGCTGTCGAACTTCTAAAAAATGTTGCAGAAAGGGGCAAATGGAGCGACCAGCTAATGGTTGCTCACACAGATTACAGAGAAGGTAGAATAAACGAGGCTTTCGTCAATTATGCTCTCCTTGCAGAAATGGGTTATGAAGTAGCACAGAGTAATGCTGCATTTATATTGGATAAAGAAGAAACTACAATATTATCAGAAGAAGAGGGATTAGTTAGGGCTCTTGCTTTATGGGCAAGAGCAGCTGCTCAAGGATATTCTACTGCTCAGGTATGTTATCTTCTGCGCAAATTAAGTAAGGAAAATAATTTATCCGAAAACTATCGAATTATTATTAAAAATTTTATCTACTATTGTTTGCAAAAAATTTATTATAACAGATCAAATTAGGAGATGCTCATTACTATGGTCGTGGAACAAAAGTTGACTATGAGGCTGCAGCTACTCATTATCGATCAGCATCTGAACAACAACATAATGCGCAAGCAATGTTTAACTTGGGATACATGCATGAACGTGGCTTGGGTCTTGCAAAAGATCGACATCTAGCCAAACGATGTTATGATCTAGCGGCTGAAGCTAGTCCAGATGCAAGAATTCCTGTAGCACTGGCTCTCATTAAACTTTCATTTTTCTTTGGACTGGAATATCTGCAAGAATTTAGCCTTGCTGATCATTTAAATAAGTGGGACCAGCTTTTGGGTCAGAACTGGGACTTATATCTTATCGGATTGCTCACTGGCATGCTCAGTTTAATTATTTATTTTCGCAGGCCACAACCACCACCTCCACCTAGAATTAACTAGTTCTTAATTATCTTTTTTCGAATCTATTTCTCTTTTTCTTTTAGATGAAGTAAAGTTTGTTACTGATGGTTCATAAATACATGCACATGTGTGCATATCGATATGTTGTTTTTATTGAGCCACCTTGTTTATGTTGAGATTGTTTGAAATTCTAGTGAAATTGTGAACAGTTTGTATTTCAGAAATTTGATAGTGTGTGAGTATGTCCAGATTTATGTATGTATTATTGATCTGTATTTATTATGTCAAATTCTGAAGTTGATAGATTTGATAATGGTTAAGTAATATTTTAGAATTCTTTAACTTCACTTATACATTGATTTTTTCTTTCTGTATATATACAAAACGAAATCAGATTTTAAAGATATCTTCAAATTTTAAGCATTTGCCATTTGTTTAGTTTGTATGGATTTCTTTAAATTTTTGAATCACAAATTATTCATAAATTGATTTGGAATAGATTTTTATACTTAATATTTCCATATATATATGTATGTATATTTCGAAAAAATATAGAAATGATAATAGAATCACAAAAAAGAGTGTAAATACTTACAAATAGAGTGAGTATAATGTTTAAGATAGAAAAAATATAAAATAGGAAACATCTTTTCATTATTATACATTTATATACAACAGGTAAGTTTCTAGGAAATATATTTTTATGATAATGTATAAAATGTATGTATAAATTAATAACATTAAAATTATGTTTTTTGATAAAGGTAAGATTTATGTAGAATACTTTATTTTACTTAAAATGATTTGTAAATTATGTCTTCATATATTGATATGGATATGTTCTGTTCTAAAAGATGTCTTTTGATTAAAATTATAAATATCTATGAATGAAAATACATCTTTCATGTATTAATGTATAAACATTCCTTCACTGATTATGATATTTACAAATGTATTATTTATTATTATACACTAATAAAATTTTATTATAATTCTTTGAAAGGATTAAGAATATTATTTATTAGGTTTTTTCTGAACTATATATAATTTTAATGCAAAGATTGAAAAAAGTTTTGAATGATAATAATGAAAAAAGAGCTTAAGCATAATTATAAAAGTTATTTGTACAGAAAAAAAGCAAATTTAATTTTTTGCGCAAAGTAATTTAGAGATGTTATAATTAAATTACGTATATATATTAAAATCTCTGAAAAAGATTCGAGAAGGCTTTGAAGATTAAACAGAAGAAATTATTTCATTATGAAATGATTTGTCAAATTCTTTCGTTACCGTGAAACTATAGAATTATCGATCTAACAAGAAATACCTTCGTATATTGTTCCTTAATGTGACGTACAAAGGTTTAAATCGTTTATAACCGGCATCCGATTGATAGAAATGCAACGGGCTAGAAGGAAAAAAAGCAAAAGTAAAAAAAAGAAAGTGAAAAAGAAATGTATCGACGAAAGGGAGACCCTGTCTTACGAACAAGAGATCTTAGATAACAACAGACAGTTGGCACGGTAAGTAAATTTACTTACAAATGTAGTAGATTTCAGGTTATTTAGTCAAATCGTGATAAATATTTCGATTAATCGAAAATTGAGTTTGATTTCATTTTATTTATTATTAAATGTGTTATTACAAAATATCGTGTTTGATTTTAAAAAATTTATTTCAACATTTATGAATACATATGTACAAACTATATAAATTATATATTATATACTATATTAAGAAAGAAATCGTTAAAAGGCTAATAAGATGTTATGACGCTGTATTTTATGCATACAACAAAAATTAAACAATCAGCGATTTAATGATCGATAAGACTCGATAATTTTTAAAAAATAAATATACATTTTATGAACTTGAACATCGTTTAATCCATTTTAGCGTTAAAATTATTTAATAATTAATAATTAATATGTGATGTACAATTGAAATTATTTTCTTTTTTATTTACGATCGACATCCAAATATTTTCGGAAATAGTTGTCGATACAATGTTTTCATTATAAAATAAATGAACAATTTTTTTGTTTAAGATATTTTTTTTATCAACGAAAATGTGAAAATGGTAATAAGAATAAAAAATACACCAACAGGATATAAAACGGTACCTACAAAAACAGTTTCTTTTAAAAATAGTTTTTGTGCTACTAGAACTAACGAAAATATTTAAAGAATATAAAAATAAGAAAATAAAAAGGGTGAATTAAAAAATGAAACAGTTGAAATGTAAATACAATGCAAATTCGAAAGAATGTTTGGATTAATGGAAATAAATTAGATTGAGAAGTCGAAATGAAGAACTGGAGGAACAAGCAGAACTTGCAAAAGAGAAGTTCCGGCAGTTGGAAGAAGATCGCTCGGATGTAATCGCACATTTAAAAAGAAGTTTAGAAGAAAAAATCGAAGAGTCAAAGGAGCTTTCTGAAAGACTCACCGCTTTAGAAGAGTTGCGAAAAGATGAACTGGCTGCTTATAAGAAGAAGGAAGAAGCGATGGATAACGAATATCGCACGATGGAGAATAATTTGAGCGCAGAAGTTAAATTAGCTGGTGAAATATAACAGTTAAATTAAGTTTAATTATTTACGATTGGTTTAATTAGCAACAATGTCAATATATCGATGATATGATATCATTTTCTTCGAAAATCTTTCTTTATGCGTAGTATTAGTAACTGTTTTAAGTGTATTGTAAGACAACAAAATTTTATTATGTAATATAATTCTTTTCTTTTGATTAGCTGGTAAATTAAATGCACTGGAAGATTGGCGATTAGCCCGACTTGATCTGTTACAAAAATTCGAGAAACAAGAACAGGAAATGGCTGAACAGGAAAAGCGACATAAGGAAGAACTTTACGAAGCTGAGAAGTCTGTGGTAGTCGGGAAATCAGTGTACGTTTTGTTAAAAGACTTGATTATGTTTAAAAAAGAAATTTCACCTTTATTTACATTTAATATCCCATATTTTTATATACAATTACTTTTATATATTTCCATATATTTCTACAATGAACTAATAGGTGATGAATTTTAATAATTCCAGAATATTTTATAAAAATGATTCATTCATTTCGTCTGAATAAATATGCCTAAGTTTCTAAATATTTCGTAAGATATTTTGTGAAAAGACAAAATTCTATTTATGAACGTAGTTTTAATCTTGTAGAGGTTTTCAAATTATGTAGGATTGACTGCATCTTCCAACTTAATTAAAGTATTTTGGATATTTACTATCCATGAAAGATGTCTGCAGATACTTTCTGAAATACTGTGAATCTATGTATCTCGCTTGCGATCGTTAAATCTAGGAATATAGAAAAATTTACGAGCCGATGATTGCGGTAACTGTATGCAATCGCGATGAATGTGTACAGGATGCAGAAAGAGATGAAAGAACATTTGCAAATTTTATCGGAGAGACTTCTGAAGGCGGTCACATTGCGGATAACGGAAGTCATGAATCGTGCAATTCATGAAAACGTGGCGTTGAATCGAGATCTTGATAAATTGCTAAAAACCAACAGAGAGCTCGATGCCATCAACATCGAACGCAAGAAAACGGAACAAACGTTAAGGCTGAAATGCGAATTGTTCGAAACCGAGACGCAGATAATATTGAATAAAACTCTGAAACAAAGGCATGCGATTCATCAAGTCGTCGAGGTGATATTATTATTATTATTATCGTTAAGATCAAAATGAAATTTAGCTACCTCTATCGTCTTCGTATCAACAAACTAATACAGTTTAACTAATAACGCATTTCACATAAAAATAGACATAAAGTACAAGTAACAAGTGTATATAAATAATTCCACAGGAATATGAATCGTTGATTATGTATTATGGACAAGTACAGAGAAGTAATGTTCGTCTGAAGCAATTGCAAAGTATCTTAGAAAATATAATTAAACGAAAAGATGCCCTCCTAGATAAGGAAATGAAACAGTACGAAAAAAATATCTTGATGGCTAGGAATGAAAATAAACGATTAGTGAAATTAATTCAGAACAAAGAAAAAGAATTGGATGCACTTAAAACTATTTTGAATACTGCTACCATATTTCTTAACGAAGCTTTGCAGGTGGTTATGATTATTTAATTTCCCTTTCTTTTTCTAGACATTTAAATCTATTTTTCTATCAGTTGTTTTATATAAATAAATTTATACAGGTCGCAGAAAAAGCTTACAATAACCAACAATGCCTTGGAAAAATGGCACCAAAGCTATTGCAGTCTCTCATGGAAATATTGCAAACTGAGACCATTACTAGTGCCGTAGATTATTCAGCATCCGAGGTGCATATTTTAATATTGAACCTAACTAATAAAGAACCATAAGTCGAAAAGTTAAATCGTACATAAAAAGTTTAATTATAATTTAAAAACGATGTACACGTATTTTATAGATTGATAATATTGATTGTAAATACACATTGGGATGTTTGGGACTTATTGAACCCATTAAAGAAGGAAAGGTTGCTAAAAAAGGGAAGAAAGATATTCAAGAAGAAATAGAAGAAGAAGAATCATTGAAAGACTTGGAATGTATACCATCTTGCTTATTGAGTGATATTAGTTCTAGTGTTTCCTCTCCTAAAGAATAACCAATTTTGTATTGTATATTTTAGTTGTGGTAATTGTTACATTGCCATATATATTAAATAATACAAAAATTATATTTGTAGAATAATATTTTCATTCTCAATATTTATAATTTTAAAACAATATTAACATTTTATTTATATTGGTAATTTAAAAAAGATGCGCAATAATATTTCCGTTTTTTAAATACAGAATTAAAAGCAATGCAATTTAATTGGTTATACAATAGAGCATATTTCATTTACGAGGCATTTAATGTTAAAAGTTTATACAATGTACATATACATAGGTTTTTTGATTGAAATACTCTTTAAATTTTATACAGTCATGTAGAAAAATATAATAAAAATAATTATTAATTAATTAAAATATAAATATATATATATATAATATAATAAATATATTATAAATATAAATATTAAATTAATTATTAAATATAAATATTATATATATAATAAAATAAAAATATAATAAAAATAATAATTAATTAATTAAACGTATCAATATTTCACGCCATGAAATTGAATCGATCTATTAAATATATGACATATTTTCTTCAAAATGGCTTCCCAAATATTCCAGCAAAGTTCATTGTTTCGAAGTTTCTCTTCGCGAAACATTCTGTGTGTATAAATTTCGATATATGTATATATTTACATAAAAATAGGAAATAGAAAATAGAAAAAATGCCTAGAAAGAAGCAAGGAAGGTTAGTGAAGTTATCTTAATAAATAATAATTTTAATAATTTACTTAACTACAACTTTTTAAATTATTATACAGAAGAATATTTTATTACAAAAATTTATATTTTCTTACTTTATAATAATTAAACTGTGTGTAACTTAATAAACGTTAGTAACATTAAAATATTAAAAAAAAACGTCCAGGACTTTTATATGTGAACATAAAGATACAAAATGTGTAATTTATATAATAATACATTAAACATCAAAAGAGGTTAGGTTATAAAATAAATATTAGAGTTTCATTCTTATCAATGTTAAAATAATAACAGAATAGAAAATTAATATGAAATTCAGTTATCTATTAATATAAATGTAATTAAATTAAAAAATAACTATTTCTTCACTATTTTTTTAATATTAGAAGAAGTATTATTCTTTTACATCTTTTTTTTAAATTTAATTCCTTTTTTTCAATTTTAATTAAAAAAATAATATTTATTTTATATACATATAGAGGTAAAACAAGAAAAGAAAAGAAGGAAGTTAATGAAGACAAGGAAAAGCAGTACTTCGAAGAAATCATTGATGTAGATGAAAATACTACAAAGAATTTTGAATTTTTATCAAATGCTCCAATTTCTAAAAATGATGACTTTGTTTTTCAATCAGAAAAAAATTGGGATGTTGATGTTTTCAAATATTCTGAATTTTTTACAGTTGATCTAAAAACATTATCTGCAGCAATAGAAACAATTTCATTTAATGAAAATGTTAACATTGATGCAAAGTATTTTACTGTAAGTTTAATAATATATCAGACTAATTTAGCTTAATGCTGACTCTTTAAAAAATAAGTACATATTAATGAAATGTCATTGCAGGATGATCAATTAACAGATATCTACAATACTGTGGAACGAGGTAAAGAAAAATATAATAAAATATTAAGTGACTCAGAAGAGATGATTGTAAATAATACAAGAGATGAAGACAAAAATCGGGATTCACCAGAAAATGCAGCTGATGATTTAGACTTTTTATTGTCATGTCGTGAACCTGTGACTGATCCTTTGACAATTGTGAAATCTATATCTCTTTCTTCCAGCTCTGGTATATGTTTATGCGTATTTAGAATGAAATACTTTATTTGAAACTGTTACTTTTAAAAGGCTAATGAAATACATATTTGTTACAGATTCAAAAATAACAAATAAACCCAATACGTCAACTAAATCTTTGGACTTAGAAAAGTGGCTAGATTCTATTTTGGATGATTAACTATGAATAATTGATTATATTGTTATCTCTGCAAAAATTTCAGAAAATCAAGATAAATATTTTTGGATATTTGTATATGAACCAAAACAAAAAATTTATTGTTTTCTGAATAGACATTATTAAATAGGCATTAAATAGAATAACAAATAGATTAATAAAAATTAGAGTATATTCTTTTTTGTGATATATTTTAACTTTTTTTTTTTACATAAACATTTCAAATTTTATAAAAGATATAGTTACACAATTTTCTTTTCAACAACATGTTGTATAAATCTGACACATATTTTATATTGTTGGATGACTGGATTACTTATATAAAACATTTATTTGTAAGTTATTAATATTTAAACACACTACCAATATCACTAAATCTAAGGCTAAATCACATTTCTAACTATAATCTCATACAAACAAATACATATTAAGAAACCATCTTTTTTAAACAATTCATTGGTAATGTAAGAAATGCATTGTCCAATCTGCTCTGTAGAGTAAAATTTTATTTTAATCACCAAACTGCATATTGAGAAATGCTATCATTTTATCATAAACTATAAGCATAATTGCACCACCTGGACCTAATCGTAAGATCTTTGGTAACAATCCTTTATACAAGGCTCTAAATCTAAAATAAAAATATTCACAAGCTATGAATATTAAAAAGCATTTCATTATGTACTTACTGGTTGTTAATCAGATGTAATGAGATTATGCAAATAAAAGAAGAAACACTACATGTATGAAATTATTAAAAATAATATAATTGTATAATAATAAAAAAAAAAAAATTCAGAATGTCTAGAAATAAATATAAGAATCTGAGTTAATAATTTTTTACCCTTCATTTTGATAAACTAAGTAAATAGTTTGCAGAGTACCCTTATACTGGATTGTTTCTTGTGGACCTTGAATACGACTTTTAGCAACATCAAAAGGTATGTTCATACAAGATGCCACTGTTCCAGCTGTAAAACCTATAGCGAACTAAAAAGATACATGTTCTTTTTTAATTACATACTGACATTTATAATAAATATATATCCTTTTTCATTACTAAATTAATTATGACTAATATAAATGAAATACCTTACATTTTAAGGCTGAAATATACCTTCAGAAACAGTTCTGGAACATATTCTTTTTGTTTATTCAGTCGAGGAATAATAGAACGATAAATCCCGAAATAAAAAGCATTGAAAATAGCATTTCTCATTATTGTAGCAGATAAACCTTTATTAAGACCATTTAGTCCAAAACCTTGGTTGTAAAGAATATGTCGAGTAACAGCAATAGTTGATGGACTATCATTGATATGTTTACGATTAGACTGCATTTGTACTTTAACTACTTCAAAAGGATTTACTAAAATTCCCTCTGTTACACCTGTTAAGAATCCAGCACAAAAAAATGCCTAAAAAGGCATTATATAATTGTTAAAAATGTACATATTTAGTAACATGCTTTAAACATTATGTTATTTCATAACGTACATTACACATTGAAACATTCAGTTATAAAAGGTTTAAATATGTAAACAAGTATAGCTAGTTTACTTAAAAGGATGATACACTACTTACAATAATACAGCTAAGATATTAAGAAACTAATTAATTAATAAAATTAAATAAAAAGGATATATTTGTATCTTATCCAAGTAAGTTGTAATATACCATAATAATCTTATAGCTATAATTATTTTTAAGAAGTAGATCACACTTGTTTCCCTACATATCTCATAAAACCTTCTCTAGACCTTCTCTAGACGTTTTTTTTATTAATAGAAGTACATCAAAGCAATTTTCCAATGGAATACATACCATTGACTGTGACGTGTGATTATTAAAAAACTTCTTGTACTGTTCAAACGAGAAAAACTAAAAAATTAAAAGACGTAGAAAAAGTATATATAATATTCATATTAAATTAGTAATCTTTGAACTAAATTTCATTTTAACAATTTACAATAAAAATAATGAAAAAAGAACTGTTTCATATTACATACTTTCACAGCTCTTTTAGGAGTTTCCATGATAATTGGCGGTAATATACCTTTCCAAAATGCTGCAACTCCCTCGTTGTTATACATTTTATTCATACAATCTCTAATTCCTATGATAGAAATATAAATAAAAAAAATGTTTACAACTAATTAAAACAAGACATTAAAATACATATCATAATAAAATGACAAAAGTAATGCTAAAATAAAAACATATACAAATAAACAATACAATGCCTGTATAGTAAAGAGCATCTTGAGTTCCCATTTTAACTTGCAATTGGAAACGTGTTTTAATAAGATCCATAGGGTGCATTATACAAGCTTCTACAAAGCCTGCAGAACCACCTGCACCAATCTGAATGATAGCCTCCTTTATAAGACTTGATTTACGTTGGGTAATTTCTATATGTGCCATTTTGTTTCAGCCTTTTTTACTAGGTGCTTAATTCATTAATTTTCTTAGCTTTTTATGAAAGAGAAAACATTATAATTTTCTTCTAGAGATTTTTCTTATACTTTATTTTGATATATATATATATATATATTTAAAAAATGATACATATATATACATATGTAATTAATATTATTCATTTATACAATTGATTCTTATAGTTTTACTTATTTAACATATTAAAAATATTAACCTACTTATGCAATTTAAATATCTTTTCATATTGTGTTCTTTTATCTACTTATTAAATATTTTTATTTACTATTAAAAATATTAGGAAATATAAGAGATCATGTAAGTAAGAATTTGAATAAATGAAGTTATAACAAAAATGTTTTGTAAGTAATCAAATTTAAATTAACTACTCTTTCTTATTGATCAAGTTTCATTACCACTGCTACTATATTGCAATTATCTACTTCATAATAAATTTTTTAAGAAAATATTTTTTGAGCATTTAAGTACTTAAGAAGAAATACTTTTTGATATAGAAAGTTTAGTAAAATGATTTGTCAAATTGATCTATGTTGCAAATTGCCAAACATAAATAAACAAAAAATATGTTTTTGGTAAACACATGCTTGTTTTAATTTTTATAAAAATATTGGGTTAATAAAAAACATATTATACAGAACAATTTTTTTTAACAAAAATGAATTTTTTTCATGCAGAAGAAAAAATGTTATAACAATAACGAAGAAAATCAGATAATTACGTCTTTAATATACGGTTTTACAATGATTATAACAAACTTATACTGAACTAAAGTATAGACAATTATAAAACCATGATAAGACAATATCTTGTCACTCTCTTGAACAATATTACGTAATTACAATCTTTAAGTTAATTGTAAGTTAAGCCAGAATCTTAAAGCTGAAATGATTCGTTTTCAAATGCATTGCTATATACGTTATTTTAAGTTAAAATTATGTATAAAATATTTAGTCAAAAACATTTTTTTACTTTTCTGTGTATAATTTTAGAAAATTATCATACAGCTGAATTTATGTCAATTATATGAATGTACATTACATATTTTCAAAATTATTTATTTTGAATTCAAATCGTCGATTTAAAACTAATCATCGAAAGTATTTATTAACCATCAAAAAAAAAAAAAAAAAAAAAAAAAAAAAATCGATTAATTAATAGATAAATGTAAATATTTATAACAAATATTATTTAATACAATTTATATATCAGTCAAAAGAATAATTAATAATTCATCATTATTAATTGTTATAAAATCAAAATATTAAAGTAGAAAATATTTTTTAATTTACTTAAATACATTACATGCATTACAATTACAAATATATTCTTGACCATACAAATAATTCAATTTCTTAAACTAGCAGAAACGAAAACTAATTTATAAATATACTAGTTTCTTTGTTCAATCAAGGGTATTAAAATTGTGCAGCGCTTCTGATACATTTTTCTTTTATTTTTCTCACATTTATATTAGAATATCTAAATATACATTATTATTTTTATAATCGAAGACTTTTCTCACATTTATATTAGAATATCTAAATATATATTATGATTTTTATAATCAAAGACTTAATTTTAATGTAGATATTTTTCATTATACCATTTTATACAATAATATAAAAATTTCATATCTTTTACATTCAAATAAGTGATGATAACTTTTATAATTAAAAGATAGAATTAAAAGATTTTATAAGTAAAAGATTAAGAGAAATAATTAAAAAATTCTAAATATTTTTAAAGTATATAACATTTATTTTTTAATATATTTCAAAAATATTGAACTGAAATTGAAGTTGAAAATATTACAAGGGATATGATTTTTCTATTTTATACTGGATAAGTGTAGATACTCTATGTTTTTGGAAAAATCAACAGAATAATAGTACATACTATATATATAGTATTAATAGTGGTACTACTACTAATACTAGTATCTCCAAAAGTATAACTAAGCAATTTAAAACATAAAACACATAACAACACATAAAACAACAATACCTTGATCTTTAACCATGCAATGTGCTAACTTTTGTATATTCTATATATTCTAGTTACTGTAGACTTAAAAAAGAGTATGTTTTCTACACACAATAGTTTTTATAGAAAATTTACAAAATATTTTTTCAAAAGATGTTACAAAATTTTGATTAATTAAAACAAAGTTATTGTATACAGTAAAGAATTCTGTACACTAAAAAATTGAATATTCCTATCTAATAAATTTAGTGCTTTACATTTTCATTTAACTTGACTTTTCAATTGAATATTTTTATTTTGGGATCAAACAAACACTTCGTTGCTTTGTTACAGTATTAAAACACTCCAATTAATCCTTTTCTTAGCCACAAAAATATAAGGAATGTTAATTACTGCTGGCATTGTTATTTACAGAAGATATAAATTTAGAACAAACGATGAATTAATTATATATTAATGTTTTAAAGCACGATAGTATAATTTGATCGCTGTTAGTTTTTAATCGCATCCATCGCGCCAAGATATTCTGATTGGGTAAATTAATTGTATGTATAGATACTTTTATCAGTTGTTGAAATAGCCTCAGATAATAATGAATTCTTTATTCACCTTCGTGATATCCCGTTTCGTTTAAGTAAACCGTATTTGCAGCCTTGAATTATTATCGCTACCATTTTGTAGTTACAGTAGTTCCTTGTTGATTGACCGTCAGCTTAATCAGTTTTTGAGGGAAATAATATGGAAAATATAGGAATCGCTCACAAAATGAATGCAAATTTGGTACGAATATTAAACATACTTGTCTATGGGGCACTGTCTTTTAGCCAGTGGCCTACTTCACAAAGCTACTTGCAAACATCGGTGGGGATAAAGATAGTCAATAAACAAGGTAAAATTCTGGCCAGTTAACGCGGCACCACCACTACTTCTCTGTGGCATTACTTCTGCCGTTCTGCCTATCATCGTAATGTCATATCATAGTCGATAGTACTATATACTACTGACTACTGACAATCAAATAGCTAGTCACGAAACGTCACTTTACCAATAGTTGCTTCGCTGAATCTTTTTTTATTTCTGTTATATTTTAATTTCTATACGGACGAAATTTCAATAATATGGACATTAGACATAGAAAGGTTTGTTTTCAGCATTTTCTTAGTAAAATTTGTATAGGGTATTTAAATAGGATTTTCTTTTCCTCATCGATTCTACATGTATTTCGTATTATCGTTTAAATTTAAAAAATGGATTGTAATATAACCTAAATTCAAAGCAAATATACTTTTACATGTATATGAAAGTGTAAGTTATTAGTGACAATGCATTTACAATAATTTAAATGGTGTAGATAATCTCATAGATATAGATTAATATATCTTTTCTTTAATTAAGAAAGATTTCTTCTAATTAAAACGATTTTATGACGAAACACTTACAAAATGATTGATGAAGTAATGTCAATTAATAATCGAGAGTTCTATTACGTAACATTTGAAGTAAAATTCCATAAATGTAAAACATTTTACCATTTTGTGAAAACTTCTAACTTTATAACACATATATGTTTGTTGATGTTACAAAAATCTGCAAATCTTTACAAATTGTTGAATAATTTCATATCAAGCTATGGTTAATTTTGAACTGTAATAAAAAAATCAAAGCGATTGCAAAGAATTTCATCATGTTGATATTATATAGTTTATGTTTCTTCATCGTTTATGACATTATAGAGTTTATTTCAAATTAATTTTTACCCCGAGTTTTTTAAAGTTTCAATAAAATAAAAATACGTTTTATCTAATTAATATCTTTATTCATAAAACGAAAGAATGTATATTTTTTTTTAATGCTTTTTATATTTAAAAGAATAGAAATATTTCTAGTATTCAAAATTAATTATAATTTATATATACACACTTCTAAATTAATCATGAATTAATATATAGTAGTAATATATTTGTATTAAATCTCGCAAAATTTTTCACAAGAAATGTTCTAATATTAGTATTAAATAAATACATGAATTTTTCTAGTAAATCAGAAATCTGTGGTTTTAAATGTTAATATTTAATAGAATGTCTTTTTTATATTTTACTGTATTTTTCTGCTATACAGCATACGTAAAATTTTGAAAGTTCCGTATATAGCGAGTATGTGATGCTTTTATTTTCTTTAACTATTTCTCCATATAAAGAAACCAAAACTACCTTCGTTCCCTACATCAGCTACTTGAATTGCATTTTAGATGCAATATATTTCAGTGAGTTTAAAATTCCTTGCAATTTTGTTTCTTTAATTGTATATTGTAAACATTATCGATATGAAAATTATTAAATCTAAGGTTATCGAATCTTCTAATTTCATAATTATAAAAGTGTCATTGATGTCAACAGCTTTAAATATACTTGTATACTGTATTCTGACCGAAATAAAAATGTTTTTGCATGTTTAAATTTGTTATTTTGCATTTTTCTTGTTATAAAATGGTATAATAAAAATATTTAAATTCACTTTATAAGCTAAATCATGTTTTATGCCAATTAGGAATAAGAGTTCTCATGAGAAGTAATCTTTATATACTTGAAATCAATATGTTTATCTTTCTACAATAATTTTTTAATGTTTTTTTTTTAAATCATCGACTTTCATATGTTTTCAGTGTCAAAAAATATAGGTGATTCTTTAATTTGTTGATCAATTTAAACATTGCAATTACCTTCACAAATTTTCCTTTTAAAAATCCTTATAAAATTTTGTGTTTTTTTTTGTAATTGAGATACAAGCAATTAATTTAGAAAAATCCTCAACAAAACTCTAATTTTAAATGAAAACAAACTGTATGTAGTATAAAATGTTTCATTGGTTATATATTTGTTTAATGTATATGTAAAATAAATTCATATTGCATTTTCAGCTAAGAACAGAAAATGATGGTATTATTGAAGCAGATCACAAACCTCGAATTAGGAAGGGTCATCCAGGCAAAAAATATTTTTTCGTTATTGCCTTATTGGGAATTCTCTTCCTAGGATATATAGCAATAGCGTATGTTTTATAATATATTATAATAGTTAGGACAATTTAATAAATATTAATATTTTTTAAAATTATTATTATTTTCTACTGTTTTATAGTTTAATTGAGCAAAGAGTGATTTTTCATAAAACATTAAGTAAAATATATTTTTTGAAATAGTAATCACATAATAATAATTTGAACAATTTCACTTTGTTTTTGCAGATATGACTTAAAGCCAGTACATCTTGGGAGTAAGGCAATTGATACATTGGCTTTTTCCTTCAATTTACAAAAACCATTTTATGTCGTAGTAATTGATGCAGGCTCCACTGGTAGCCGTGCGCTGGCCTTTAGTTTCCATGAATCGATCCTTGGTGGCAATTTGGTTTTGGATGGTGAACTCTATACAGAAACAAAACCAGGCGTTAGTGCTTATGCTGAAAGACCTAAAGATGCGGCAAAATCTCTGACTGTATTATTAGATAAGGTGAAGGAAGTTGTCCCACAAGTAGAATGGCAACATACACCTCTCAACATGAAAGCTACAGCTGGTTTGAGACTTCTTCCTGGACATAAGGCTCAAGAAATACTCCAAGAATGTAGGAAAATGTTTGAAGAAAGTGGTTTCCAGGTATGTGCCTAATATTTATGAAACTAATAATGCATAATAAAATTTCTATTTTAAAGATGTCTTCTATACACACAATTTGTTTTATGTTTAGATAATTACTCTTCGTTTTGACTTAAAATTTTCTAAGGATTTCAGCATGTCTTAGATCGCTTTAATTAGCATATTAAATGATTTTTATGTTCATGATCTTAAAAAATAAAGATATATAAAATGTAGTAGATTCTGGACACATTACATAAAAAAAGGAAGTTATTTAGTATGCTAATTTAAAATTGCTTTTAACATCTAACAATAAATTAAAGTTATATATATTTTCAAAATCCTTACATTTTCACTTTGTTGTAGTTTCTTTGTTTTAAATGTATTTTTCTCAGTGATAAAATATTCTTGTATTGTCTTCAGTAGGATTGCACACATATTTCTTCCTGAGGATGAAACTAGGTGGTGTATGTAATAGATCAGTATACAGCATGAATATCATATTAGAGAAATTAGATGCTTGATTTGTATAAAGCTTAAAAATAATATGCAAAATAGCAAATACAAAATTATAACATTTTTGTACACAACATTTTTTAAAAGTATTATTTAATTATTTCATAAAATAATTTTCCATACTTATATATTAGATATATGTTTATATATATATACACGTATTTTTTACTGTAAAATTTAAAGACTGTATATATAACAATAGCTGACTGTAAAATAAAAAGATGCTTTTTTGCTATTTAAGTTTTAACATTAAAATAGGCGTTCATTGTTTATTCTATGTGTATTTTAGATTTCTAAAAATTCGATTTCTATAATGGATGGAACAGACGAAGGAATATTTTCTTGGTTTACTGTAAATTTTCTATTGGAACGTTTTAATACACACAATCCTGGTAGCACAGTTGCTGCACTAGATCTTGGTGGAGGTTCTACACAAGTGACTTTTTCACCTAATTCTATACAGGTATAATTAAATAAATACAATTTTAATATTTGAAAATGTGGAATAATGAATAAGAACATAATTAAAATAATCATGATATAGTATTTTATCAAAGGTATTAAATATATTTAATTAGAATCATATAAACTCCTAATAAAACAAAATAAAATATATATTGATAAAAATTGTAATAGTATTATATTTATACATAGATATATTACTTATAACATTGATATTAGCATTTATAGGATTTTTAACTTTATGTACTTAAAAAATGATGACATAAATACGAATTATTACTTTTTTACATAACTAGAATTTAACTTAGGATTTATTTATTGCACAAAATGCAACTGTCTTTATTAATGATAAAAGAAAACAAATTTTTAATTTATTTAAAACATATTTAAAATTTGTTCAGGAAAAAGGACTTGATGGACATACATACTCTGTCAATATCTTCAGCCATAACATGAGTGTTTACACACACAGTTACTTGGGTATGGGTCTTATGGCAGCAAGGAAAGAGATTCTGACATATGGAATGAACTTGGATAGTGTAAACCCAAAAGATACAATAGAAGTACGATCAGAATGTGTAAATCCCATAGTTTCAACGGAATGGAGTTATGGCGGATTTAATTATATTATTAAAGGACCCGTGAATGCAACTCATAAACTAGTCAAAACACAAAACTTCGCTGGTGGAGAAGTGGACAGGCCAATTGTCAATTTTCCAGAATGCTCAAAAATTATTGAAAAATATGTTAGCAAGATAAAAAATAAACCAGAAGGTTTAAAAGATCACGAGATTTATGCGTTTTCTTATTACTTCGATCGTGCCACTGAGGTAAATTTTTAAATTTGAAGAAAAATGATAAGCTTTATAGAAAATACAAATAGATGTACAGTTTTATCAATATTTTAGGTTGGTCTAGTTGATCCCTTTTCTGGTGGAGTTATCCAAGTAAATGCTTTTCAAAAACAAGCAAGGGATGCCTGCGATTATCCAAATACTGATCAACCTTTCATTTGTCTTGATTTGACATTTATCTATGTTCTCCTCCGTGATGGATTTGGTCTGGAACCTAATACGAAACTTTATGTAAGAATATAAATACATTTCTATACTACATTTTATATATTTTTATTTCAGATATAATTTTTTTTATATGAAATAAACTATTAAAACTTAATTATTATAAGTTTTTAATGAAAGCCATATACTTAATTATTGAAGTAATATTTAATCTAATACTTTTTATTTTGTTCTTTTATCAGCTTTATAAGAAGATCAATGGACATGAATTAAGTTGGGCTCTCGGCGCTGCCTTCAACATAATCCAAAACGGTTTTTAACGTATTCAAAATATAGGCGAAGGAATTGCAAATATTTTTACACAAAATTGAAGAAATTTTTTAAGTTTACAATGTATGTAAACATTTGATTTAGATAGAAAATATCAATCTATTTACACATTTTTTATTCTTATTATAACATGTTCAGTTATTTGAATTTGGATATCCTAGTGATATGTTTATACTAGTGTTGTGTATAATGTTTTGTTATTTGTTTAAACATTCTATTTCAAGCAATTGCAGTATTAACTAAAAAATTAATATGTTAATTAAAGTAAGTCAGAGATTCTTAAGATTTCTTCATATCTTAATAATTTTAGAAAATGAAGTGACTTAATGCATACGTATATATATACATAGATTGTTGGAAGTTTTGTAGAATTAATTATCTTTTTTGTTATACGTCATAATTTTTACATATATTATGCAAGGAAAAAATATAATATAATATGGTATATATATATATATATATACACACACACACACACACACATATTTTCTTAGGAACTTCTGACATAAATATTAAATTGTTTTCTATGTACATGAATCTTAAATTTTATTTTTTGACTTCTTCTAGCACAATCTTTTACAGTGGCATAATAGATTACATTATTTTTTAAACTGCTCAAATTACATCTCATTTTTTAAAAGAAAACTGTTTAGTATTTTAAGCAAAATAGAGAAACTATAAAAGGGAATAAGGATTTTTTAAAAAAATAGAAATCCTTAATTATCGAATATTAGCGAATAAGATTCTTGCAGTGACCAAGTATATTGTGTGTTCAAAAAAGACAATTTTTATTCCAACAAGTGCATTAATCAGATTACTGCACAATTAGTAATTGTACAAAAATATAATGTTTTAACAAAATATTATAATTTTGGATTGTTCAACGAATATTTGTCTCAATGCATTTGTAAAATGGTTATTAGATTTTAAATATTTAATCTTTATATTAAAATGTCATTGAAGAATAACAATGTGATACATTTTTATTACCGAAAAATTTTTTATTTTGGCAATAACGGCTAAACTGAAGAACATCAACATCCCCAAAAAATGACAATAGACTATATATATATGCTTTTTGTGATTATCCATTTTAATCGACGCTTGGCTGTGGAGATACATTTGGCCGCTTTCAACTATAGTCGACACTCGTACCGCGGAGATATTATATCAAATACAAATATTATATCACAATTCAAGAATAAACAAATTAGAATTAAAAGTTTTATCGTTATACAAATTAGTCGACATTCTATACAATGGAAACTGCTTGATGGATAATGGAAATTGTTTCTGTAAGTATTAATTATATAAGTAGTCTCTTCACCATTATCGCAATACAAAAGAACAAGTTTTACAATACATCTACATATACATACATAGGTCTTCATTTCGTTATCGGATACGATAATATCACATATTATACGATATAATTAACGCAATTAGGCGGAACCATATAACTTATCATAAAATTAAATTGGTTACAACTTACGTAAAGAATGCAATCCTAATCTTAATGCAATTGCATTCAATCCACATTTCTGGTTTTTTCGAACCATTGGTTAATAATAATATCCTCTTGCATAATTTTATTTAGAAATATTACATGGTTTAACAACACTTTGTTGTGCAATAAATAACGATCATGTTGCTGGCAACCACAAAATCGATAAGAATGATTAAACACGAGAGAGCATGGGATAACTTGATACAACCGGTGTGTGTATGCGAATAGTGAAACAAGGAAGAAGACCTAATTGAGTGAAAGCTAAGGTCAAAAGGCCAATAAACGTTCTCGGACGAGCCGATAAGCTGCATAATAGCAAAATACCAATTGCATTTCTCTACTTTTCTCTTTCTCATTCGATATCTACGATATCATGCTACCTGTACAGTCAATCAGGGACATGGATTGATTTTCAATCGTAGAAGTGCTTTAGGTTTGCTAAGTTACATGAATTTAAGTTTTATAAATTTAACAAAAAAAATGACGTTGACGAAAATAGTAAAATATGCGTGTAAAATGTTAATTATAATTGAAATTATAGAAAAAGAACATAATATGTCTTTGATGGGAGGGCATAAGAGAAAAGTCTTTGTAATTAAATATGTATCAGATAAAAATAGCTACTAATTAAGCTTGATATATCTGACAGGAAAATTCAATAAATGGGCTCGATAATTATTGTCCATTGTTTGAAATATTAATCGTAAGATGCGTGACTTTCAATGTATCATTTTCAATGATTCTTTAATCTAATTTGACATAGTTTCCATGTTTCATGTTTGTTTCATCATTATAATTAGCGTTAGTATCTCATAATTGAATTTCGATTTATCTAACGACCAAACACCGAAGAAAGTATAAGAGAGTGATCTTTCTCGATTTCTATAATCTCATTTTAATTATTTGAGAGATATAATAGAATATTGGAAAGTCTAGTATCCGCTAAAGTTCATGCTATTGCTAATTACATTTAAGTTTCTCTGTGTAATTTTTTGTTGTATCAAACAACTTCATTAGAAAAACAGAAATGTTTTAAATTAATATCCTACTATGTCTTTGTTAAAAATTAAGTATATTAAAACAATAATATTAAATAATAAAATGAAATATTATTACTGATACGATTCGTACGTTTAAAATGATCGATCGATGGTGATGACGCTGCGTATTACTTACGGTTACTCCCCACGCGGGTTGTGCGTATTTCAAAACGAGAATGAGTGCAAGACGAGGTCATGGAATGTGCAGTACTTATATATCTGTTAGAAGCAATTCCAACTGTCTAGAATTTTCTTCGTCAATCTCGACACGTAGATTTTGCGAAATTTCGAGAGGAACAAGCGCATTAGAAATGGAACATCGAGCTTGATGTATGATTCAGTATATTTCAGTTCAATGAAGAAAAACTAGAGGAGGAAGTAATGACCATCTAAGATGTATGAGATTTAAATACATACGTATGAGGGAATTATTATTCAATGATAATCGACTATAATCTTTTTATTGTGAAACTAGTTATAACGATTTCTATTTTTCGAATTCAATTCTGGTATTCGATTCGTTTAACTGTAAATTGTACTACTTTTTGGTAGTTTCGCAAATTGATAATAGATGAGAGCATGCGGTTATTTTTAGATAAAATTTACGTTTTTACATTCCAGATCGAGCATACGAACTTTCATAAACCTAAGTTTCAGGTCACGTTGTTGTTTCCATTGAAATGTGTTATTATCTAAGTTCCTATCTAAATTTGCTCCGTTTGTTTCTTTAATTCTGGCTTATTTCATAAGCAAATTTTTCTCTGATTCTTTTCTCTGTTTCTTTCAATAATATGCATTGAAATCATCATAATGCTAATTTTCTTTTGTCTTTAATTTTATAGTTCTGTTTCAAAATTATGATAAAATATTGGTAATAATTATGTTTTTATATTAATTACACATAAAGTTACTTGAATAATATAAGAACAATACAGAAAAGTACTATTTTTATTAATGATATAAAAATGCTACTTTAATTAATATAAACCTTTATTGATACCTAACTGAAGTTCTTTAAATCGTAATTAAATAACAATTAAATAATTAATAACAATAAAGTTCAATACCCAAAAAAAAAGAAAGAAAAAGAGAAAGGGAAAGAAACATTGTCAGTGACGAAGTCCAAGAAAACAGATAAGGAAGATCTCAGTCAATAGAATACAACCTCCAACTTGTTAAAAACACCAAATTGATGAACGTATGTCTCACCAAACTAAATTATCACTTTCAAAAACAATCAGATTCAATCAACACCTACCACTAGTCTAATAAAACTATTAAAAAGGAAGATCTATATAATATTAAAGAGGAAATAAAAAATAGAAGAATTAACATTAAAAGAAATAAGAATAGGAGAAAAAGGATAAGAAGCGACATGAACCGAGGGGAAAGCGGAATGCGTTAACGTCGTGAAAGGAAGAAGGAGGAAACGAAAGCGAGCTCTCTCTCACGTTCTTACGCAGCTGAGAAGATGCTCTCGTAAGAAATCTTACCTGTGAAACACTGGAAAACTATCGAGAAAGAGATAGGGGTGGGGAACAGAGGAGAGCAACGTCTATCAAAAGGCAACTTTCACATGGTCACCACGCGAAGCCCCTTTTCGGCTTCCTGGAACATCACGGGATTAAAAGTATCGTTGCTATACTGCGAAAAGAGAGGCACCAACACAAGCAATTTACCTGAAAGGTCATTCCTCGACCTCCTTTGAAAAAATCGGAACGAATTTCGATCTAACCTCTTTGTCTTTCTTTCTTCTTAATCTCGCTTCTTCTTTTATAGAGAGGTTCAGTTACCTCAGCGGTCAGGTAGATCTCTGATTTACCCTTGATTCCTTTTCCTTGTTTGCTATACAGGGTGTCCTAGCAATCGTCGTACAATCGGGAGTAGGGTGATTTTACATAAAAGAAAGCGCGAATAATAACAAGTAATAACAAAATACAGAACAAAATTTTTTCGGACCATGCTTCGTTCTAAAGAAAATTGTGTTTAAAAATAATAAAATAAAATGAGTAATGGTTTAAGAATTGGTATATATTGCAATAAAAGTCTTGATATAGGACGAATGCTTTCCTCAGAAACCACTTCTTTCAAGGAAATCATTTTCTTTAAGGATACCTTATATTCAGGTTAGACAGTATTTTGAAATAGAAAGTGAGTACTGCAATGAGTAATACTTAAAAAAAAGCTACTGAAGTGAAATTCTCAACTAAATATTGTATTAACTTGCGAGTAACTGGAAACTTGAAGGTAATTATCTTAATAAAAACAGTTTTCGAAACTGTTGAATGACGTCACAAGTGTCGAAACCTGGATAAGCCAAGAAAGTAATTTATGTATATATATTAGTATTATTAATACGAAATGTGTATAATTATCTCCATTTTTTTTATGATTAATAATTAATCTCACATCCAGAAAAAGGAGCAACTTCACTGTTTACTTTTAATATCTCAATTATAAACTAATTGTTACATTGTCTTCTCATAATATAGCTTTTGATCACTTAACTCATTTTGCATCGAAAGTAGACGAATTTCAATCGGCGACTTTCTTCTACACTGCTCATATTACATGGTCAAAGGTTCAATGCAGTGGTTAATAATGGTACCTCTCGGTGTTTCAAGATTTATCGCTGCACAGTTGCACTTTCTCTTTCTCAAAGACCGTTAAAACCATCAATTACACACACCCTTGGCCAGCTAACTCGAAGAGGAAAAAAAGCAGGTTAAACAGCAGCGCTATCAAATATAGCAGTCGACTTAGAAAAAGCAAGCCGCGGAAAAGATCGATCGTCCATGTAAGAGGAAGGCATCGATTTCCGCGTCTTCTTCGGGAAAGGCGTCGTGACGCAAGCCGGCGAAACTTTCACTATTCTTAAACAACCACTAATCAAGATGAAGACGACTACCAGGTAGGTACGTTACTTTCCTCTCCTTTCTTCCCTTTTTTTTTTTATCACTGAAAACCCGTACTCGATGAACGTCCTCGAGGTCGAGTCTTCTTGACGAACCTTTGCCGAGTTAGGTTTTGTAAAAAGTCACTACTGGTGTTTGAACACTTCATCGATTGATAAAATCGCGATATTTGGTAAATAGTCACATTTTTTGCGAATTTTTAAGGTTATGATTGAATGATTTTGTGGATTTTTAGGAAGAATTAATTCTTTCTGTATATATTTTTGTTTAAATTTTGAGATAATTTAATTTCGTTTTAAAAAATAATTTATTTATATATTATTTTCCATTCTTTATTCAATAATTAATTATTGTTATCTGTTATTTGTTATGTATGTATGACAATATTAAAACATAATTATGTACGTAGTTATAATAATCCGAGTTACGTGCTATATGAAGTACGTCTGACTAAAATGCAAATTCTACAGTCTGTTTAAAGAGTTGATATTTATTCAGTCAACGATGAATTTCTTATGTCTTTCTTATATCAAAACGTCAATCACTTCGAGGTTAATACAGAATGTCACTACTTTATTTAACTACAGATATTAGACAACTTAATTTATATAATTTAATGAAAGTCTTATTAGTCTTTGTTCAGATTATACATCGAATATAATTTAATTAAAAAAATAATTTATATAAAAATGCGAAAGAAGTTAAATTTAACGTTGTAAAGAATATTTATTAGATTGTGGATAGTAAGTTAACTAACATATGTACATATTTCTAGTATGATGGATTTGTGAGGTTACGTATATCAAAACATTTCTTTCTTTTAACAAGTTTCAGTATATATACATACATGTATCTCTATCTCTAATGCAATCAATCATTTTATAACATGCGTAATCACATAATGATATTCGTACTTAAATATCTAAATATTTCTAAGAGGATTAATTTATACGTGTTTATACATATACATTTAGAAAAACGACGCACTTCCGTGTAATCAATCACTATTAAGATTCATTGGTTTATAAATTCTTAATTTTTATATTTCATATTTTTATGTGATTCATAATAATAAGGTTAATTATTCGGAACGTTGAAAGTTTGAATACGGTTGATATAAATCTTTCGACGTGACGCGCGCACATGATGCAATAGTGACGCGTTCATGCGAATAAGCCGCGTTGGTGGACCACAGAGCACTTAGTTTCCCACACAGGGTGGCGTGGGTCAGAACTCTTCTTAGCTTGTATAATGTTTTAGACGAAGAATCATTGCACAATACACCGTTTATACTTTATACGTTTTACCTCATCACACACAGGATTGAATGATACGAAACCGCGTGCTAGGATAGTTTCTCTTTATTTACGTGAACATGTTACTTCTAGATTCGAATGGAAATTATTTACCATATGATTAACGCAATTGTGTATTTTATTTAGCAAATGTATAGAAGCATTTTCGAAATGTTGATTTGAAGATATCTTTTACCTGGCTAAGAGTGCGAATAAAAATGATTTAACGTGTTTTCTGTTTGTACCTAATTCACAGAATGTGATGTCATTTATGTTGAAACTAATTTCTAGGTACCATACCATAATTGATGGGTTTTCAATATTTATTCTTTCATAATATTTAATTTTAATATCATCGTAATTTCTTTTTGTTTTAATATTTGTTTGTTTTCTTCTGTTATTGTTTATGTCATTGTTATTAGCATGTTAATGTTACTAATGTCGATAAGGAAATTTTATAAATATTTCTCAGTAAAATTAAAGTTTAAATTTCATCTTATGCGAAATAAGAATCTCAGGGTCTAAAATTCACAGCGTTTACCAATCAGCACTACTGTTGAATGCGGTCAGTTCTTGCAATATTTTAATGACTTTGTGCCAATTTAGACTTTCGTTACACGTGTTCCTGAGAATACGGAGAAATTAAAGTGAAACGTGATTTCATGCAGCTAAATTTTCGATTGCATTATTCTCATTCTGTAATTATTCCCATAATGATGACCTTGTGTTATAAAGCGCCCTAGTGTATAGCAGTATATATAATGAATGTTAAAATGACTTTTACATTTATAAAAATAGAAATTAGCTTGTTGCGTCTGGATCAGTATCTTTTTTTAATTTTTATTTTAAAATTACCTCTGGATGTCTCTCTTGTTTAAATATTTTTTAATTTAATTCTAATTTATATATGTACACATATATCTTTTTTTATTATTTTCTTAATTTTCCCTTCTAGGTTCATACAGAGTTTTTCCTATTATTTGTGAAGACTTGAAATTCACTTTAAAAGACATTCTTTCTTGTTATTTTTGATCCGTAAATTTACATTTAGAAATTTCCTACTATCAAGAATGACTGTTTCATTTTTTATTATAAGCTATTTTTTATAATATCAGTAAATGTAATGTAACCCAGTATTTTGATTTTAGTTCTATTTTACTCGCCCGCTGCCTGTTTTGCTTCTAATAGAAAGTTTATTTTGGCAAAGGACGAGAATTTTTATTTTTTAAGGAAGTATGTTCTCGAAGGATGATTTCACAGACGACTTTCTCTGGCCCTCTTAAACAGGAGAAAAGGAGCACGAATAGAAATTGAAAGTTCACGACGCTCCATGTGGGAGATTGTAGTCGGAAGATCAATCGAACGTGCTTTCACGTTGCAATAATTTAACAACGAAACAACTGATTCTGCTCATTGTTTTAAACAAAGGCATACTCCATATAAAAATGTTGTAGCAAATCTTGTAAATAATATTAAACTATTTCACAACGATATTTTGTTAACCAAAGAATTAATTTGAATTCCCAGCCATCGATCTGTTATTTCAAAATTTTCTACGTCCTTATTCGAAACTTAAACCTCCAATAAAAAACTCAACTGTAACCTAACTTATTTATCAATAAAAGGTCAAGGGATAATGCAAAAGAAAACATCATGGTTTTATGTAAAAATACATAAAAAAAGCTTTATTTCGCCACCGTTTTCTTGCAAAAAGTAACGTATAAAAAAACATTTAATCCTAATTGTCGTCGTCGTCGTCGTCGTCTTGATTACCGTGTTTCTAACTTCCGTTAGAGCCACCATCGTCATCATCATCATCAAGATCGTCGTCATTATCATCACCATTATCATCATCGTTATGATCGTCGTCATCATCCTGGTCATCACGGTCATCATCATGATCGTGGTCGTATTATTCTTACTAATCGTGTAACTCCGAATCGCGAGCAGGAGCCTCATGTTACTATCGACAGTCCATTCGATTGTCCTGTTCCTGCTCGTCGCCGCGGTCGTCCACGTGGGATCACAGTGTGTTGCGTCCAATAGGATCGCAGTTGAGCCGTGGCTGAAGCCGTGGCCGAAGCCGTGAATGCGTGCGTGTCGCGGAACGTAAAGATAGGTTCGATTACGGGTAGAGGAGGAGCTGCGGGGGTTCAACGGGCATTTTGAGTGACTAGTAAGGCCCTGAAGCGCCGGGAGTCCCGTAAGACGTACTGGGTCCGCTTGGTCCGCTACCGCCATGACCGTCAAGCCCTCCACCGACACCTCCGCCGATGCCGCCGCCGATTCCTCCACCGATTCCTCCGCCGATTCCTCCGCCGATTCCTCCGCCGATTCCTCCGCCGATTCCTCCGCCGATTCCTCCGCCGATTCCACCGCCGATTCCACCGCCGATTCCGCCACCGCCACCGCCGCCACCACCAGAGGTAACTTCCTTCTGTAATTCGTAGAATGCAATCTGATCAGTTTTGATTAAACACGAGAATTTTTAGGTACACAGGTTTTGTATGCTGAATTAGAGTGATGAATATTGGAGGTTTGGATGGAGAGTTCATAAACGCATGACGGTTTCTGTGTGAGTTTTAGATACTCTAACTATCAACTGCTTTGTTGAAGACGAAAATTATGATATATAATAGCAGATTTATCATGGATATCCTTTCTTTAATTCAAGTAAGAGTTTAAGTGTATAGTTCTAGGACGGCAACTTATGTATGACGATTTTATATTTTCTACAGGCTTATTAGTATCTGTTAAACCTTGAAAAACATATGTAACTCTGCAAATTAGGAAAAGTTTCGTTACATAGATTAATCTGAGAAACTAAATACCTCGAGTAAAGAACCTATACAAGCAATATAGTAATAACTTTAATGTAAGAAGTGGCTGTGAAGAATGAATGGATTCTAATTACAAAAGAAACAAAAGAAGATGAATGTTTCTATGAAAAAACATTTCCATATTTCATATCATAAAATTTCCTTCTATGGGTTGCTTACCTGGGTCTTGTACTTGATGAAGTAAACTTCTGGTTTGCTCGGTTGGGTCGGAGCAATAGTAGGCAGAGTGATTTCTGGAGCTTCTTCCGGTTTCTTCACCAACACGTAGATCAACGTCTTCTGTTCATCTTGTTGAGGAAGAGCAGGAATGACAGGAGCAGTGGGAGTTGGTGGAGTGGGTGCCTTGATGAAGATGATCTTGTAGTGTTTCTGGGGTGGAGCTGGTGGTAAAATGGGTCTGGCAGGTCTGTCTTCTGGGGCTTCTGGTGGTGGTACGTGTACGTAGATGTGTTTCTGGATGAGAGAACCACCTCCGAATCCACCACCGCCACCTCCTCCGGCTCCTCCACCGATTCCACCACCGAAGCCACCACCGAATCCACCGCCGCCACCACCTCCGACGCCACCACCGAAGCCTCCACCGAATCCACCACCGAGTCCACCGCCGAGTCCACCGCCGAGTCCACCGCCGAGTCCACCGCCGAGTCCACCGCCAAGTCCTCCGCCAAGTCCTCCGCCAAGTCCTCCTCCATGTCCGCCACCGAGTCCACCACCTATTCCGGTGGTTCCACCTCCCGGTGCTCCGTAACTGGAGCTAGGCTGAGAGTAAGAATAACCTGCTTCTGGCCGCGCCATCGCCGAAACGGCGAGCATCACGATCTAAGAACAGAGAGAGTAATATGGTTAGAGTGGTGAATTTAACGAAAACAGCAGACGAAGAAAGGAGTTATAGGAAAGTAATCAATGAAACGTAAGTTAAAGGAAATGGAACGAGGAATACGTGATTACATGGGATTAGAAAGTTTTCCTCATGCTTCCATAATTGTGCATCTTAATATGATCATCAAATGCATTGACATCGAACGCAATTGCATCTGTATTGTCTTCTGGATCGGCAGAATCCCTACTCTTCTCTACTTTCTCTCGTACGCTCTCCCTTTCTATGTTCCCCACAAATTCCCATTTTCCTTTTCTTTCTATCTCTTTCATCGTTCTAATATCTAAATTCTTCGTGTAATTCAAGATTTTGACAATTCCAGTTCAGTCATGTATTTCGATTCTTAAAAGCACAGTTTGTTTGTACTTTAGTACTTTAGTTTCATAACTAACTAAGTTCTGTAATCTTATTTTCTACCGCGACACGTTTTCACGACTCGGAAAAATGTAATGAATTTTTTCGATAACAATATAGGTAGATCTATCAAGAAAAGTAGCAATGGGTCGACTTATACTACTGTGATTCTCAACCCTCCACTTGGTCAGGTTCCTAATAGGAAATTTCAAAGAAAATTCAAGGGAAAAAGGAACGACGAAATCCAACGTAAGTAGAATAAATGTACTATAATAAAAAAAAATATCAAAGAAGAAGGAAACAAAAGATTAACGAAAAGAAGGAAGACATGAAATAAATGGATAATAATCCGGCAATGGCAAATAGACACTATCTAGAACGTCACAGGACACTAGCTCCACTGGTCAGGAAGAGGATGTCGAACAAAAAGGGTCAGCGAGTAGACGAAAGAAATTCAACTCACCATGAATGCCCTCATGGTTGCTGCTGTTCCTTGGATTTGAGGACTGATGCTCCACAGATGCTACGGTTCCCCTTTTATACCAGCCCTGGCCCCACTCGTATCTCGACCCATCACCTATGCTGATGAGACCGTCTGGCGAATCTCTTTCTCTCTTTCCCTCTTTCTCCGCTGTCGCCGATCTTGCTGCAGCTCTTTTCCTTATACACTACGAACTTGACTCCCTCGGTACTCGTTGTTAACCCTTTTTTAATCGAAGATCGATTATCCTCGAACCTTTGTCCCTTTTAAAAATTCTGCATTCACGGGTGACAAACGTGTCAGCGCGAGGTGATGGGTTTTTTGGCCGGCAAGAGGATTGGCACTTTCTAAACTCACCTAATGCCTGCGAGTATGACTCCTGCTCAGCGTTTCAATATAGAGAATACGAATTTACGTAATGGAGACGTGATGGCGGATTTTTTCCTTTTTTTAAATTGTGAGACTATTTTTAAGCTTCTTACGATAGCGAGTACATGAAAATGTAAATCTTCGTATGTTTCATGTCGTTGGCCAGTGATATATATATATATAGAATCCATATATATGTGTATATATATATATAATGGATTCTAATATTCTATTTAGGTCGCTGCTATCTTTTACGAAGGGCAAGCACAACAAGGACGATTTGCAATCCCTGCATAATCTACTGCTTTCTTTCGGCCAACCAAAGCTCAACTCTTACGCTAGTTAGAAGCATCCATTCAGTGTTCCTTTCATTTTTACTTATTTTATTTAATCTTTGCATTTCGGCTTTGAATGACTTCCAGCTATCAGGTTTACAACCGTATGTAATCCCTATCCAATACAACAATACTATTTCTCTTCTCAGCGCTATAACACTTATTTCTCTAGCTCTTATCATAGCTAACCTAATCTACCTTATCCTACTATTCTGTCTCTTTCATGATGAGGATATTTTGAGGTTCCTTAGAGATACTTTGTTTCTTATAGTGCTCGTTTGACAGAGAGACGGTGGAAAATGTGATGTTTAGAAAAAGTACAACCTAAATGAGATAAGTGAACTATAATAGAAGAAAGTCCAAGGAAAAAGGAAACGAAGGAAATCCGCTCGAAATGGAATAAGTGGACTGTAATCGATGAAGGTACGTATCGAGATTCGAGATTCGATAATCGAACACAGTGGCTGAGAGACGGTCATAAAAGAAAAAAGAAAGTATCGTGTATGCGTACTCATGAAAAAAAATGATTTAGGTCAAATTCATTTTCGAGGTTCCCTTTCTCCGTTCGAGGACGGGACTTCCCTGCAGGAAGTGGAAAGACTTTCAGTTTCGTAATGTGGAGATACGCGCGGTACTTCGTCTCTTCTCCTGCGAACCGATGTGACCAGAGCCATTATTGCTTTTTTATATTTTGTGGATCATCGAACAAAAACGTGGTGTTCATTATAATGCCCAGTAAGTAATGGAGAAATCATCGTTTTAATTCTCAGCTAATGTCGTTGGATTCTAAGGTGACTATGATACAATTACTCGTATTTTCAAGCTACGACAATGATTCATATTCTCTTAAAATAAGCAACATGATATCGTCCCTTTTATTCCAAAAGCCATTTTCATTGTAGAAATAGATTGATTATCTCCTACTTGTTCTTATCTATATAGATTAAAAAGATGAGTGTTATAACGAACATAGACTATAAACTTGATTCATTATCTTCAGAACCAACCGATAATTTTACAATCAATTGTAAATTCCTATAATCTGTTGAATTTCAGATTCGTGATACTAGCATAAGAGGGGTGATATCTAAACCATCCATTTGTTGGGGTGACAAATAGTTTATACAATTGAAATTCATATAATAGTAGCTCACCAATTTTCCTCATTACCTATTATCTTTTGTTCGCACAATAGGAGCTCACGTTCAGATAAATGAATTCAACCAGCAACAGAATAAACGCAGTTCGGATAAAGACTTCTTCTGTACAGAGAGACAGTGCTGTGTTTCAATATTAATGCGAGTAACTGTCCATATCAAAACAATGTCGAACTATGTCAAACGACGTCAAGCAACATGAAACATCATCATGAACATGATGAAGACATCATCATCATGAAGACACGTGAAGGGAACTGAAGCGTGAGAATGTCCTCGCATGAGAACCGCTGGCAATGAGGAATCGCTAGGAAGAGCGGACGATTTTAATCGCTGGCTTCAGGATGGGACATCGCAAACAGACATCATGAAGAGTAACAACGACCGAGCACGTAACCAACCGCGTAAGTCTGGTGAATGGGAAAAGGAGAAGCCCGTTGTGTATATGCCTGTATGTATTGGTATAAACACGTGTCGTTGCGTTATATACGTGTGGACCAGTCAACGCCGGACGTCCCACTAAGAGTACGAAACGCTCGAAGGTAGAAAGGTTCGTAGATTCTTTCGTCCCGATCGAAATGCGGAACGTCCATGGGAACATGGAGTAGAATCCCAAAGCGAGTAAAAAGCGACAGTGCATTAGAAAGGGAATTTTCAGCAAATCGAAATTCAGCCGGGCATCAAGCGATGCGTGGAAACTGTTTCTTTTGTCATTCGTTATATTTTTTTTTCTTTCATAGCCATTATATTTTTTAATATACTGTATATTATATATTTATGATCTTTTGGGTTTCAATCGTATTATTAGTACATCGCGCTTGTTCTGAGATTTCGTGAATATTCTAGTTCACGTTTTCAGGGCAGATAGAAAATGATTTCCCAGGCCGTGAGAAATTTAAATCAAAGTCTGAAATAGAAATTTTGGTTTATAGAATTGTATTCTGAATAGCGTGTTTCGTACTTTGTACTGTTTTTCATACAGTTAGATACTAGGTAGTGAGATCGATATGAAGAGAAGCATTTTTGTCTCATGAACGATTTAGGTTGAATTGGCAGTGAGCATTTTGATTTTAAAAGGTAAGAGTTTTGAACAGTGTGATTTATGGTGAAGTATACGTTAAGTAATAGGATTACTGCGAAATAGAATCTCTCTTTCTCATAAAATGAATCTCTTCTTTCTTGTTCTTTTATAATACATACAGTTGGAAGTACACCGTGACAAATGGTAGAAATTGAAACACATATCCCTCTCTCCAATATAATTACTCTTTTTTCATTATCACTACTTTATTTCCTATGTAATATGAAATGGCAAAGCCATAAAACGGCAAATGGATTTGAAAATTAAAAGAGGAAAGTATAAGGAAAGAAGAAAAAGTTTAATGATTGGAGATTGTTTTATGGCTCGATGGATTTGAGAGTGAAACTTTTTCAAAGATGAACCATGAATAAGTGCAACTACGAAGAATGCATGTGAAACGGTCATGGGAACATGGAGTAGAATCTTAAAGACAATGAAAAGCGACAGTGTGTTAGAAAGGTAATTTGCAGTAAATCGAAATTCTAACAACTCTTGCGAATTGCGTTGAGACCATTTTCTTATAACTTTTCCTTTTTTTGTTATAAATATTAAAATTACTAATTGTTAATTTTACAAGTGGTGCAAGTTTTCCTTAATTAAATAGTATTGATCGATAGAGGCTAAGTAAATTGCGACTCCGTCTCTTCTTTTAAAGAGATGTTAAAATTACAGTTAAAGCAGTAAAAGTAATGTGCTTTAACATTCCTCTTTATAATAAATATTATGTACACTCGGAAGCTTCTTCCGCTCTTTCTATTTCCTAAAACGAAACTGACACAAGATTTCACCTTTGTACGTGACTTCGTTCGTGTTCGCAATTGCAATTGCATTCATTATGTTCGCAGTGTACGGAGATTTATTTGACCGTGATTCCGTGCAGTTTATCTTCACCACACGTTTACTTATGTCCAAACAGCGATATTTCTTCTAACACACTTTATGGATGAACGTGCATCCTATAAGAATAATATGTAGTTGTTAATGTTGTAGGTATTCAAATACTTTCATGAGCCAGTGTAGAACCTCGATGCCTGAAAACATACAAATCCTAAATCTTAAAAATATTTATAAAAAAAAAAAAATAACGTCGCAGAGAAACAGAAACGCAGAAGTAAGCGCAATTGTAACGATGTCGAGACCACTCGACGGAATAAAACTTTTTTTTTTATCAGATCTGTATGTGAAACGGAGTCATGGGAAAACAGGGCAGAATCTCAGAGAGTTAGAGCCGCCTTACAAAAGAGAGACATTGCAAGCGCGTTGGAAAGGAAGTTTTGTGGAATGAGGCTTGTCAGCGACGTTTTGCGGTCCAAATGGTATTCTCTTATACGGCAAACATTCTAGGAAAAGTCCAGGGCAGTGAAGGGATTTTTCTGCTATTTAGAAGCTATTATAAAGGAAATTAAAGGTGTTTAGAATGATGGATGGCAGTTCGACTACCTTATTGAATAGAATTGGCTGAAAGAATGGCGTGACAAAAATGGACAAAGTTTAAACACCTTTGGACACAGGAGAAAGGCAAATACTCTAAAAATAGGATTAATTACTTAAGTATAAAATGCTAAATTCTTTTCAATTTTACCATTATAACTTAAGAAACTCAAATACATTAACTACATGTCAAAGGTAAACGCTAAAACTAAAGTAAATTAATTGAATCCAGGAAAAAAAAAGAAATTAATTAAACTCTGATTGGAAAAATTCCATTAAAACACGATTAAAAAACCAGTTCAAACTAACGAAGATCTATTAATGCGCTTTCCCTTCCACGAAGGAACAATTATATCAACTAAATACAACAAATCATTCAACAAATCATGACGTCAACTTAACGAGCCATCATAGCCGCAACAAATTCGGTTTCCACCGCAGACAGTCGTCCATTTATTAAACCGTACAAGCATAAATCCTTTTCCATAGTCTAAAATCTATTCATTCACTATCACGGCGATCATCGGCGATCATCCTGTGAAAAACATTGGGTCAAGAGGCCTAGGAAACTTATTTTTAGTTTTTTAGGCGTAGTTAATTTTCAGCAAAAGTCCATAACAAACACTTGACTGTAATTAATCAAGATAGCCATCAAAGTGCTAATCAACAAATCTAATCAACAGATTCTATGATCAACAAAAGCAGCTAAGTAATTATACTTGGTTAAAAAAGTGAAAGAAATTCCGATATTGTGTAAATTACAAAATAACACAATCGGTTGCAATATAACGTATATTTAAAAAATTAGCAATTTCATTGAAGTTACTGAATAGTATGCAGTATAGCTGAAGGCAAAATATTCGAACTCGAATTCGCCCATTGGTTTCGTATTAGCAAATAGAAAGGATAAATATCTGAAATAAGATCGAAAGTAGAATCGAGGCAATCAAGGTCAGACTATACGTCGAACCTTTTGAGGTCAGAATAACTCCCTTTTTTGTATTTCAGATGTTATTTATTTCTATCGCAAATATGCCTATATTATTATTATTATTATTATTATTATTATTTTATACAAGCGAAGGTTCTTTAAATAGTGTAATAGTGCGTAATTTTGTACACAGGTATTTTCAAATTCAACCTGATCCACGAAAAGTTTATAAACTAATTATTAAAAAATCAAAGGAACGTCGATGTTATTTAAAAAAAAGAAAGAGCGCATCAAAATTCATTCATATTTTAGGAAATATACAAAAAGAAGGAAAGAGGAATAATTTCGAAACATTTATTTTTAACAACCGATAGAAAGTATTTTCGTGCTCGAGAGTTCATTAGATAATTATTTAAGCGTGTCACGTAGCATGAAGAAAAATCACGGAAAACCGAGCGAGCTGCACCATTCATTAGAGCAACCACCTGGCTACTGCATTATTAGAAACACGTATACGCGTTATAAAAAGCTGTTGCTCTTGTCTGAGATTAACTTTTTAAAGGGACCGTTACGCACTATTACGAAATTAATGAAGTAACAAATATTTTTAAGAATTATACAATTAATTGTATAATTATTGGAAGATGATTTATTTTTTTAATTTAAATTAATTATACGTGTATATCAATAACTTTATTATTATCAATAACATTGCACTTTATAGTAAAACGTTTGCTTCAACTTAAGTAAAATTAGTTATCTTATAAGCGAAAATCTATTTAAAAATTTAAATAATCCCTAATTACAACAAAGCCATTGAAAGACACCATTAGCTTCTTCATAAATTATATAATATTTTCAGGGATATTAAATAAAAGAGTTTGTCTTATGTACTGAACTATCTACTTATTTTATACAATAATGGCAATACCTCTTAATTAAACTCTTCTTAGAACATCCAGGAACTAATTCTCCTCCGTTCTATTTATTTTACTAAGACGTTACGTCACTCATCTCTACTTTACTTTTTATTGTTAACGAAAGGTGGTAGCATTTTCTGTCTCGAGCAACCTAGAAAATCGACTTCCGTTCTCTCTTACAGATTAGTGGTACAGTAAATGAATTTAGTAAAGAACCGATGATTACGTTGCAAATAAAAGTGAAACGAGGAAGTTTTAATTATTTCTTCTTCTCCTCTTGAGTTGCATAAACTAGGAAATATAAATTCATATTAATTATCATGATCTATTGAAAGAAATAATATTTTTTAACTGTGTAATTTCTTTAAACATTTTTTGATAATTTTTCTTTGTCTCAAATGTAAATTTATATTTAAATTTATTATTTTCTCTTTATACTCGAATATAATTTCTTTACTTATAAATAAAATGTGAAGACAAAGTGGAAATGCTTATTTCTCCTTTTTTTGTACGTATTTTAATTTCCTTTTTCGTGTACAATTGTTTGCTATCCTTGTTTAGAAACAATAGTAAAAATTTCATATATTTGCTTTTTAAAAAATGAAATGAAAATTTAGTGCAGCAATAAATATATTTTTTATCAATAGTAATATATAAGTTTGTATAAAAAAGTTATTAAAAATTATAAAGATATGTATGATAGATTACTTAGAAATCTGCTACGTTATGTAAAATTTTATATTGCAACTGTATTGCCATCTGTCGATCCAGAGCTAGAAACCAGAAATGAATTATAAAGTTGTGTTTTTCAATGTATATATACATTTAATCAATTAAATAAAAATTTCATAATTTAAAAAGTTGTAAGAAAGAATAGTTATATGGACTATTCATATTGTAATTAAATTTTACATATTCTCGTATATAAACAGAGTTAATTAAAGATGAATAACGTATTGAGGTTACGTTCTATCGCCAAGAGTTTTAGTACTCGTCAATATTCTCCAAAATATATATTAGATGCCGAAAACAGACAATTATATGAAGATATTTTCCCTGATATTTGTATGTAAGTTTCATCAACACCTGTTTTAAATCTTCATATAAAACAAACAAGTTTTAAAAAACGAAATAAAATTTTAGGGAAGACATAAAAAAGTTATGGAAAAGTCCACCACAATGTATATACGCTGGATTCGATCCCACTGCGGACAGTTTGCATATAGGAAATTTGTTAGTTCTAATAAATCTTTTACATTGGCAACGTTGTGGTCATCAAGTGATCATCCTGTTAGGAGGTGCAACAGGCTTAATCGGTGACCCAAGTTTTAGAAAAACAGAACGTGTTGAAATAGATCATCTTATACTGAAGGAAAACATAGAATGTATAAGAAGTGATATCAAAAATATTATTGTGAATCATGCGAAATATTTTTGTAGAAACCATCAACATTTAGCTCCCATAAAAATATTAAACAATATAGAGTGGTATAAAGATATGAATGTGCTTTCATTTATTAAGCAAATCGGAAAATATTTCAGAATGGGTACAATGCTTGGTCGTTCATCTGTGCGAAGTAGATTAGAATCCACAAGTGGAATGAGTTTTACAGAATTCACTTATCCCCTTCTCCAAGCATATGATTGGCTTCACTTACACCGTAAATATAACTGCTTGTTTCAAGTTGGAGGACAAGATCAAATGGGAAATATAGTATCTGGTTATGATTTAGTCACTAAATGTACTAAAGATCAAGTTTATGGCTTAACGCTACCATTAGTCACAGAAGAATGTGGACAAAAATTTGGAAAATCTACAGGCAATGCAGTTTGGCTCTCACCTACAAAATCTTCTAGCTTTCAACTGTATCAATTTTTTATTAGAATAGAAGATGCAAATGTAGAAAAATTCCTTCATTTATTCACATTTTTACCTGTATGCAAAATTAAAAAGATTGTAGAAGAGCATTTTAAAAGACCAGAACTGAGACAAGCACAAAAAATTCTAGCTGAGGAAGTTACAATATTGGTTCATGGAGGTAATCAAACAAGTTTTCCATCTAGGGATTAAAAACTATTAAATTATTTTCATTTCTATGCAAGTTTAATTGTACATATTTTGTTGCAGAAGAAGGATTATTTGCAGCAAAGAGGGCATCTGCTGTTCTTTATGATAAATCTATTGATTCTTTAGCAAAACTCCAAGCGGATGATCTAGTACAAATATTAGAAGGTGCTACTATAGTAGAACTTCTATCTGAACCAGGTATTAGTGCTTATGACTTAGCTATGAAAGCAAACTGTTTTAAAACAGATCATGATGCAAAGAGAATTATAGCAGCTGGAGGTTTTTCCATTAATTATCAAAAAGTTACGAATCCAGCAGAACTCATTGTACCTGGAATACATATATTAAGTAATAATATATCATTACTTAGAGTTGGGAAAAAGAATTATCATGTTGTACGATGGTTATAAAATAAACTATTTATGATTAAAATTTATGTAACTATAATACATTCAGAAGATGTGGTCTATTGATACTAAAGTAGTAATTTCCTTCTGATTTTTTAAATATGTACGGTAGTCGTAATTTTCTTGACATTATAAAAAATAATGTTTAATAAAAAAACGTCTTTATTTTTTATAATCTTGAGATATAACAAATTATTTGATAAAAAAATTAAATATTTGATTTTTCTACATTGTTATATTAAAGAGTCTTCTGACCGAATATATTCTCCTACATCAGCTTGATGAAAACATACTGTTGCCATTGGGTCTGCATATTTACAATCCATTGTACTTTTAGCGGTGACACCAAAACCCTAAAATAGTAATTTTGGCAATTACAAATTTTTAATGGGATATAGATTAATCACAAGATATTGAAATTTTTCGAGAAATTAATTACAGTAAAAATACTTTAATTACCAGTGGAATATCATTTGTGGAAAAAATAACAACTCCTTGATACTGAGGAGTATTTTCTGTAATTCGACCTATACCAGACTTAGAAATATGATGTCCATACAAAAACTGTTGTTCAGCTGATGATTTTATCCAAATTTTATGCTAGAAGAAGGCATTATAATACTTATATATATTCACACAGGTTTATAAATTATAATTTAAAATTGAATTGATATTAATAATAAAATTTAAATGATTGATTTATTTGTTTCAAGCAATGTGG
This sequence comes from Bombus affinis, assembly GCF_024516045.1. Taxonomy (NCBI): domain Eukaryota; kingdom Metazoa; phylum Arthropoda; class Insecta; order Hymenoptera; family Apidae; genus Bombus; species Bombus affinis. The sequence continues at coordinate 1,744,189 of NC_066359.1, forward strand.
AAAATACACTTGTAATGAATGTAAATGCTATATGGATTTCAGTGATATATTACCATTGTATCTATAAAATATTAGTAAGAAACAATATACTGAAATTTAACATTATAATAAAAATGACATAATTACTTGTGCATAAGGAGCCAGCTGATATAAAGCAGTGATGTGAAGCCTAAATTTTCCAGATTTTGTAAATTTTCCAAAACATGTTCCAAGACTTGCCAATTTTTCTGGATTTACCATACTTGCTAATGATAAAATCTTTTCGGAAACGTAATATACTCTGCCTTTCTTTTCTCGAAAACAATAAACACCATCTGGTCGGTCAAGTAATAATTTTACATTAGTCCCAATACTAGAAAAAGCATAAGAAATTAGAAGAGATTATAAAGGAGATTATAAATTAACATTTATTTTATTATATTTATTTATTTTTGAAATTATTTTACTTAATCTCAATACAAAGAAATTATTCAGAACTTACTATTTTGTTAATTTTTCCAAAACAAGTTTCGTCTTATCTTCAGTTAACCGCTTCATATTTTATGTATTCATAAATTATATAAACTCTTGTATTGCGAAATATTAAAATTGTCTATGATATTACTGAATTATTTTTGTTTAATCATTTATAATTCTTTTACTACATTCTATTCATAATTACTTATGAAGTTTCTTAAAATAAACAAATCACGAATAAGGTTAAGTCAAGAAACATGTGTTTTTAATAAATTGCCTACGTCTATAATATTACAAGATAAGAAACTCATATACAGATTTCTATTAAAGTATATGAACCATAATGAAAGGCAAATAAGGTGTGTTCTTGCACAGCTCTTTTATTAACCAATCGCATGTCCCTCCATCTAGCCATCATATTTGCCTTATTCACAAATTATATTTCGCACAAGTAGAGGGAAGTTTGAAAAGTATCATGCAGTAAAAAGTAATTTTTAATATTGAAATTCGAAAAGATTATGTACAAAAAAACATTTAAAGACGATAACAAATCAAATGTACGAAAAATATCAATTAATATAAATTGTGGGTAAGGTATTTTTTAAATTAAATAATTAGTTTTAGTAGTCTATGAAACATTCATTAAAATATATAAAAACACTTAATTTAGTAATTGTGTTAATGATTTTTGTTAAATGAGAAATTTCTGATTTTTAACTAATCTGCTTTTCTTGTTTTGCTATAAGATTCTCTTCTTTTCTTATTTAGTTTCCGGAGCCTTATATGAGACAAAGAATGGTTTCCGATGGGATTGTAATTTGTGAGATACTTAATTTTTTACTAAAAATTTCAGCGGCTTTTGTAAAGCTATTTTTCAATGAGGTAAGCAACGACTCCTCAAGAGCACACTTTATCTACTTTTCAACAGGATATGCATATAATTACTTTTATTACTCCTGAAACATTATTTCTAGAAGTGCAAAGAATAGTTAAGTATTTTGTATTTTTATACTCTGTGAAAGAACCATTAAACCACTAATAAAAATATAAAATTATGTAAAAATCCTCAGCGTACATTTTTGAATAAGATAAATGGAAGACAAGAGCATGTGAAAGCTCATCTGTGCGAACCAATCAATTGTGTTGTCTGTGCGGTCCACTCATTGGTCGTTTTGACGGCTAGAAACCAATCTGGCGTCAAAGTAACATGGAAAATACCCTAAAAATACTCAATTTTATATTTTCATAACTTTTGAGTCAATAGATTCCACATCTTAAAACTTAAAGTTTCAGATCCTACATGTTGAAAATTACAAGATTGTCAATAGTTATACAGTAATTATTAATTTTCTAAAATAAAGTCTAACCACCATATATATTTCCAGGATCAATGTCTAGTAATTTTCTCAAGTTTCAGTCCAACAATCGACAATATAGAATAGAAGCGCGGTAGAAACAGCGCTTGCGTGCCATCTACTAAAGATGGCGCCTTGCGGTATTCTACCATTTTAATCCTGCTGGGCCGGCAGCGTGTGTGAAAACTACTAGCACTGAAAGTCAGTCTTGTTTCATCGTCTTCAACGAATATGCCTACTTAAAGCAAGCCGCCGCGATTGTCCGCTTATTAGTGCGAGTCTCTGTCTTTTGGTGTGCACAAACAAAGTAATATAAACGATCCTTCGTGATCTACCTTGTGTCTTCTTCCTCCATCAACTTGTTCTCAAACCATCACTTCCTCGGCCCACTTTATGGTATGTATTCTTAATTCTCACAATTTTTTTGCTATTCGTTCCAAAATTTTGTCCTTTTGCACAAAGCTTATGTCATTCTTCCTGTGTAAAAGTATCCGTCCTGAATTTTAACTTCAGTGATCCAAAATCAGTTGTGAAAGTTCAAATCTGATACATATCGTTTATTAAATATTTATTTCGCTGTTTTTCATATGTTTCTATATAGTCTTGATTTTTGTTTGATATATCTGATTGATTGTTTGTTTTAGATGGTATTAAAATTTTTGATTGGGATGGCGTGATACCTCATTCGATATTTTATCTTATCTCGCAATACCTTTTAGCTTATATTTTCTAGTTACATAAATATATGTATAATAATTTTCATATTTACCTTGTTTCGGGTTTTTACAGTAATTAAGTCTTATTTCAACATAACATAAATTGTATTTATGTTATTTTTGTATTTATGTATTTCAACATAAATTGTATTCCTGTTGGAACTATATTTGTAATCATTAATTTCAATTTTTGTATAGTTTTCACTTATTTTTTTTAAATTCTTACACTTTCCACAATTTTTTATGATAAATATAACGTCTTATTTGAATGAGATCTAGAAAAATGCTAATTTAAAAGTTAAACATTCTATTTATTACTTTCAAAGAATTGAAGGAATTAAAATTTAAGAATTTGTATTAATATTAACATTCAGTGTTGACCATGTAAATGTAAGTAAATTATATCTGCGAAAACTTTTAAGGGGGAAACTGCTAAGGAAATCCTGGAAATAGCATTTTTTTTTAACATTGTTATAAGTAACGATACAGAATTTCGTGCCGTGACTTTGTGACGTCGCGTTTGTTGAATGAAGATTTTTGCATTTCGCAAATTTTATGCTAGTACACGTTAGTTTCGAGGAAAACATTTTTCGTATAACCGATGGATATTCAAGTTACTGAAAGCTGAATTCAGAATAGCGCGAAACTGTGGACATGAGAGTAGAGATTTAAAACACGTAACATCCATGAATTATTCCCATATCGTATAAAAAATTCTTTTTACCCTAATTTTTCATCAAACTTTTATTATCTCATACTTTTATATTTTATTAATTAAAAAATTGTAATTCTTTGAAATTTCCTCTAGTTTTTCGCATGTTGTGTTAAATATTGAATTTTATCGCACGAATTTTTGTATCACAAAAAAAAAAGATTGGAATTTCACTTTTTTCCTAAACGTAGGTTATTTATACACTTGTGCATATCGCGTAATATAGATTACTTGTTTCGGTTAACAAAGTTTGGAATTTATAAAAGTTTACAGGATATGTGGACTATTTTTATCTGGGGAACGTTTAAGTTTATGTTATGAAATCTTAATGTGGCGTCGGTTCCTCGTAATTTGCACTTTCTTCTGCGCGCCTTGATTATTTCTGTTGCTAATGAGTTGATCTAGATTCTAGATAGTATGAAGACCTACAAAATTTCTTAAATTTAAAACTCCTTTAACTGTATAATTTATCTCATATCTCATACATAGCTATTATTAATTATTACTTCTATTAATTTCTAGCTTTATTAAGTATTTATGTTATTGTCCGTTGTGTATATCATATTTCATAGAAAATGTTTAGTCAGAATTAAAAATCACGGATCAGAATTAATAGTCAGAATTTAAAATACACAGTGAAATATTTAATATAAGTACTTTGTACTTATAATAAAATACTTATTAAAATATTTATATAAATATTCATTATTCGTTTTAAAAATTACCGATATACATCTATTAATTCTTAAACTTCTATCTAGAGAAAATTAAGTAACGTACATAAAAAAATTTAAACGATCAATATAAAGAATAAAGTTAGGTCTAAACAAATAAATAAACCTACATATATATGTAGGTTAACTTAAATAACAGAATTCGAGCAACTGAGTTGCATAGGATCAATTCGATAGTCGTTTATTATAGAAATTAGTAATTACCATGTTATGGGAATAGGCAGATATAATTGCAACTGATGTTTATAATACTCTTTGTATACTTTAAATTGTTAATTAATGTGTTTCTAGTGGATGACCATGTATTTCACATTTATTTTAAAAGTATCTCAAAATAATCCAATCTTGTGTTAGAAGAACATAAAAATCGTCAAGGGGAGGTTGCACGAATGAAAACTTATAAAAATTTGATATTTGATCATCATTTCTTAGAGTTTATCTTTTTGCCAGCATTACGTGTTGAACAAATAATGTTTTTTTACGTTTCCAAATATCTTTCGCTTTTCCTGGAAGACTTGTTTTCAATTGTGACACTTTTGCAATTCATATGCAATATGTATAATTGCCCTATATTTGAAACGTAATGAAAGAAATGATAGAGAAAGTTATCATGTATGATAGTAGTACAATACGTATACATACATATTCCATCGTGCACGCGTGCATATATGTAACATCATGCAATGCGTGAATATAATGCTCCTTGGAATTCGAACATGTGTCTAACATACTTAGTTGCTTCAGAAAAAAATAAAAAAAGAAAAAAAAAGAAGTTGTACGAATATTAATAGTTAATTTATTCCTTCCACGAATATCTTTTATCCATCAAAATTCTGAAATTTTTAAATCAATTTTCCCTTCTTTTAAGTTAATTCCAACTTGCAATCTATGCTAGTTTAAATTATACTAACATTTCTGTTTTGAATTTGCCTGCTGTAACATTCGTTAATTATATTTATATCAAAGCTAAGTTAATTACGCTTTCTTTATTTCGGCGAGAAGCCTGAAATGCTTTCAAAATTTTCCCATTTTCTTGAATTACATTTTAATCAAATTAGACTTTCTGGGAAGGGGGTAATTTTTGCTAGGAAACTTAAAAACTGCTGTAGGAAATAATCACTTTCAGTAAATGATGTTTCTTAATTCGTGCGTATTCTCCGATCCGTATTTTCATTAGTTATGCTATAGCTCTACTCAACCATAGTCGATTCAACCAAAACATGGTCATCCGTTACTCCGGTAAACGATGATCTGCGCGCGCATTGATGTCTTTTGTCTCTGGGACCACACGGGCGTTGAAACAACGTCTGTCACAACGGACATTGTTTCTTGCGAATACACGTATGCTTACACTGCGTTACACACGATCATTGCGATGAACGTTATTTTGTAGCAGATACAGTCAATGGCGGATCCAGAAGGTTTTCTTGGAGGGGGAGAGGCGAACGGTACAAAAGTACATAATAAGTACATAAACATTGAACGTTCTTTTATAAGATTTAAAATTTGCTTGTAATTTATATTTTAATATCTCTATCTGATGCTATAGCTTAAATAATGAAATTGACGTTAATTATGCCCATTATATACCCAACAAGTTTCGGGATGTGGCATTATATCTTCGAATAAAAAGAATATTTTAATGTATACTTCGAAGTGTGCGAAAAATATAAAATAATTTATTCGTATAAATATGCAGCAAAGGAGTTTCTTGTAATAACTTGTAATAACTTGTAATAATTCACAATAAACGAATCGAAAAATATTTGTGAATGTGGCATTATAGCTTCGAATAAAAAAATCTTTTTCTTTTTAATGTACACTTCGAAGTGAGCGAAAAATATAAAATAATTTATTTGTATAAATATGCAACAAAGAAGTTTCTTGTAATAACAATAATTCACAATAAACGAATTGAAAAATGTTTGCGAATCATTGGAAGAACGTTCTTTATAAAATGCATATGTATATAACACGCGTCTTATAAACTTCCGTACAACCTCTTCACGTGTATACAATACAGAATATGCGTCAACAAAATCCAACGTCCGTTCTACTATAAATATTTCGAGGAAAAATTAACGTACATTCTTAGTGTGTAGCTTTCAATATATACGACAATATATTCTTATAGCGGATATCACGCAACGGATGTTGTTTCAACGCTCGTGTGACTCTAGTCTTAACCTTTGAATCTTCGGTACACAATTGCGTTTGATTATTAGATCATTCTAGTAACGTAATGGTTGAAACACGTGTACAAGGCCATGGTAATCTTTAAATTTCGTATGTTCATATAAATTCCAGTCCGATACTATTTGGAAATGTTCGAATAGTTTGCCGTTTTGAGAAAGAATGACCCTACTACAAAATGATGCGGATCTTCTCGCTATGCTTTTTTACTTTCGTACATATGTAGAATAATTCAGTAGCGTATCCCTCTCAGATGTCTTTGGAAAGTATAAATATACGAATGGATACGCGTTAAAAATATAGAACCTAAGCAAAGACTCTTTTCAACCACTGAATATGTACTAGATATTATACATTGGATATTTAATACAGTACGTTCTGTACAATTGGAAATGTTGGAATGTCTGAAAAAAAAGCGAAGAATAGAGAAAAGTGTTTCGGACAAAAGCTGTATGATATTGAGAGGACATACTGTGCTTTTATCTATTTGACTTTGCGCTGATGGCCTTATTTTTTTACTGTAGCTGACATATAGACGTTTTGAAAACACAAAAGCTTCTTGTGTCTTTAGCACCATCCGTTTCTGCTTACAAACATCTAAGTTTGATGAAGCGATGCAAGGAATTAGGTAAAAGTGAATGTTCGGAATAGACTGGCTGTTATAGAAATAGTAAGAAACTGTGGTCTTATGTTTTGGCAATGACGTACTAGGAATAACATTAGGAAAAATATCTTTATGTGTTTTGGTGGAATATATTAAGTAACGAATTTAAAAGTTCATATCGATAAATAATAGTCGGTACGGAAGACATAAATTTGTAATGTTTTGAAGATATCTAAATTCACCTATAAGAACATATAATGAGAAACGAAGATATCTATCTAGAGGTCTCTCGTATTTTTTCAAATATTTGATCGTTTCCAGTTAAATAGCACGTACTGTATACGTATGTGTATTCCGAGCATTTTTGCACTTTTTAGTTTCCCATAAATGCATGAACATCCGGAGTCTAGTCATTTCATCATATTTTTGAAGAGTGAGAATTCTTAATTCTTCCTATTTATATAAGAATAGCGATTAATAAAATTATAGTAAGAGTGGTTATTATGTAACTGATTGGAAGTTATGAGTACACAATAATATATATAGGACGTATTAGAACAGGTGATAATGAAACACGAAAATATTCTATTCCTAATGAAGTTATAAAATACATCAATGAAAAAGTAGAAAAATATTCGAAAAAATGATTTTAAAGAGGAATAGATTAATGTTTTATTTATAGAAAATATCTGAAGGATATTTCAAAAGTGTATTAATTAACACAGAAAAATTTAAAAATGTTCAATGTGAATTTTTAGATTTTATATAACTTTAGAACAGTTTTGTACAATTTTCTAACGAGTTTTCATGGAATTGTATTCCATTCGTTTGAAATATAGCGTTTAAAGCTGTCGATTAAAATAGTTGATTGAAAATTAATAAATTTTTCGCGTACATGTATTTCATGATATTCAATTGATGTAACAATTTATAATACTTGGAAATATTCGTGTCTTTTGCATATATGATAAATTTGTTCTTTTTGTTCATTAATATGCAAGCGACATGGTAATTGCCTGAAAAAAAACGTGCTATGTAAAAAAGTACATTTAAAATACAAATGTCTAACTACGACTCATCTACGTGTGCAAGTCAGATTGTCGTCTTTTCCACACAAAATTACAAATATTCATCTTTTTTACATTCATTCGTCGTATTACATATTAGTTATGTAATTGACATGTTTGATAAATAAATCTTATTCCATATATTTTATTTATTATCATGTATAAAAACATCTCTTATGAATTTATGCAATACAACTGTAAAATATCACGCAACGTAAGATGGATTATTTTATAAGTGCACCTCTGGAAAATTAATAATTCTGACTTACACTCTTTTGCTCGTCCAGCAGAAGGATATACGGCAACCATTTAAAAAACATAATAGAACTTCTACAAAAGTTATTGTTTCAAATTATGCTTCTCGATGTAAAATCCAATCTTAATCGCCCTATGTTTTTCCGTTGTTTTCTTCGTTTCCCATGTTTCCTCTGTTTTGTCGATAGTATTGAATTGGTTCGCGCATATACAAGTCATAACATTTGCTTATTCGTACGTCAGAACCAGGCAACATTAACTTCTAAACATTGAATTCTATGCATCACACGTTATCATTCTCGGAAAAATGTGACACAAACATATGCTGTAATTCCTGTGCTTTACCTATCCGAGGGCATCAATTCGCAATCGCGATTGTACGTATATTTCCAGTGAGTAACGAAAGCATTTGGATAACGTGAGAATAACGTAGGAAATAATTCATCGTTTAAACATGGTATACACAATGGACTGTGATTTGTCGAAACAAACTGCACGTGTACAATGGAACTCGATTTATTCGAACTCTATCTACCATGAATGAACATCGTCGGAATGCGCAATTTATCGAACTCGGTGCTGAGCTCCTGTTATTGCACTAACCCTTCGCGGCGTACCGCTTATCCGAACTAATGACATTCGTAAAACCAATCGTAATGCGTCTTCTGTTAACCGTTTTAGTGCCGAACAACGATATATCGTTGTTAGCAACGCTTGTGAAAAGTACCAACGACGATGTATCGTTGCGTATGCGGTCCCGCTTTACTATTCGCATCGCGAGACAACTTTATCTGAAATTAAATTTGTAAAACGTTATAAATGGTTGAATTTCTCTGCGGAAGTCCTGTGTGAGATATTCCATAAATTGAAAAAATTGCTTATGGGTTTATAGCTTTTTGTTATATTCCGCGATAGTTGATACCGAGATTGTGTATACGTCAGTGCCATAAGATAAAAATCCGATACGGGAGATTTGCTTGAGACCGTAGTCACAGGTTTTAGATAAGACTGTTTGGAACAGTATATCTGCTTATGTTTCACAAAATAATCTTGCATCGACAGGACGAGAGTAAAACTTTTGGCGGGCCTGTGCGAACATCGCGCACAATTTGTAATCTGTGCAATAAAGGATTACACGGTGTATACATTAGTGATCATCAATGCTAAGTAAATTATTTGTGTGAGTAGTAGTAAGTAAACATTACACATTTTCAATAGCCGGATAACTATAAATGTTCATAATAACGTTAGAATGTTATTTCAATGATGTTATACTAGCTCATTTGTTCTCAAGCAAGTAATCCTCACGCTTACTGCGCATCATGGGATTATCATTTAGTTTTGTATTTTAATATTAGAAATTGTGTTACATATAATTGAGAATACAGTATTTATGCTTTATACTCTACGCGTTCTATATCAAACTATGACCAAATCATGATTCTTCTTATTATTTGCAAGTACTGTGTTTATAAAAGAGAACTGATTTTTCCATTTCTCTTAACGATTTTGAATAAGTATTATTAGTGTGATTTTCAACAAATATTGAAATACAATTGGCATTAATTTATTCTCCCTTTATTTCATAATAATATGTTCCGTTTTGAATTTTGTAAATATCATTCTTACATTTCTTTTATGACCTTTTTCTCAAAATTTACCAATTTATATTAAAGGTAAAGTACAATTATGATATATATTATATAATATATAATTAAAAGATATATAATATATTATAATATACGCTTAGGTACAATTCTTTTGGCCGCCACTAAGAGTTGATGATCGAGGAATGGGATATGTCTCTCCTTAGCACATTGACTGCCACGTCACCCGTATTCGGGTGACAGCAAAGTTTCTGATAGGGCCGCGTATTCGGGTGACACTTATTTGGCTACTTAAGAAGGATCACCGTAGGTATTTGAAAAGATATTCCACAGGAAGTAATAAAACTATTAAATTGTTATAAAAGTAATACGAAAATGGTTTATTAAGAAAATTATTTAGAATTTTGAAGCATTCTATACAAAGCTGAGGTTGGTCGGGACGATTTGGACAATAAGTTGTTGTTTTCTTTAAATTCTCCCGTGTCTTTGATCGGTCCGTTCGACGTCTTTTATCTGCATAACATAGTTTGCATGCGCGTCTAATGCTTCTTCCGGAATCATTTTTCCGAACGGCGATATTATGCTGACTCCGTCGAATGCAAGGGTTTTTTGTATTTTCAGACAACCCTAATAATTTTCCAGCTAATAATTTTCTAAATCTTCTAATCTTTACATCCTTTCTTGTTGCAATTTTCTGATACAAGTAAGTTTATTATTTCGTCATCGACGAACAGCTCAAACACATCATATAGATTGATATCGCCAGGTAATTGCCTAATGAGGCCGCCTGTCTTGGGGAAAGGAAATGACTTTTGCCAACCACTAAATTCATTTCATTCACCAAATTGAATTGTACTTTCCTCGGTATCATCAGTTCTTCTTTCTTCCTCAATGACTAATTCTTGTAAAATCTCGTTAACAGTATTTTCATTACATTCATTATCACTATGATTATACGTATCAATATCCGAATCAGAATCAGACGATAATTCTATTTATATTCCTATTACTATCTGAATTTGTGTAAGTTTTATTTTTCACTGCTATTTGACTCACTAAGAAATAACTTCTCCATTTTTCTTTCCATTTCTCTACATTGTAACGAATTAGGGTATAGATTTTAAGTTATCTAAAATATCGGTGGGAGTACCTAGCAGAGTACGCTTGGTACAGCGGCACTCGTGGTCTAAAGGAGATTTCATTGAAAATATGCGCGGTAGTCAACGTGTTAAACTTATTGCTCCACCGCCTATGTATTCGAATAGGTGAGTATAAATTCAGTTATACGAACATTAGCTCCTATCACCTATACGAACGAAGAAACGATAGTGGAAGAGAGAGTTAGTGGGCTCCTATTATCCAAACGATTTAGTTATCCGAATCGCCCTGCTTCTCCCGAACTGCGTTACTAGAAACAGGACAAGTTCGTCCCTCAGGTTCCCCCACTGCCGTTCTATTCTCCTCATCGCAGTCTACAACTATCGTTGTAGTTGTATGTAGACTGTAGGCAAGTGAAGGTGGGAGAGGGGAGTCGGGTGTACAAATAACATTGTGTTGTATAGACGCGACGCGGAGAGACGCAAGAGTGAGACATGCGACGTAGGGGTAGAGTGGCAATGGTAACGTCGAGGGACACTTGTCCCTGTTTCTGGTAACACTGTCATCAAACGGTTTTAATAACTGTCATTGTACTAGCATATAGTTTTACTCGTGTTAATATTCGAACACATAAATACGTATATAATTTCTTTCTAACAATAATATAATCGTACGATAGATTTTTACCGCAAAAATTATCTTGTTTTGCACTTTTATTTTCGCGTCGCAACAGCTATATCATGTTCTTTATTTTTAATTATTTTTCATGCTTATTTTATCTGATAACAATTATTCGTAATATTTTTCGTCCTTACTTTCACAATGAGTATCTTTAAATTCCATTAGACACGTTTGAGATAGAAACAGAACATAAAATTATGCATCTATTGTGTCTAATGTCTTTTTTGTATTCTTTGACTTGTTTATTTCATTATTATTATTACGAAACGATTTTAATACAGTTACATAAGATGAAATAAAAATCACGATGATTATCTTTATTATAGAACAGAACGTTGTTCCTTATGTAATAATGAAATGTTTTTTATCGATGTAAATTCTGTTTTCTTCTTCGTTAGATTTTACTTCTGAAGGAATGAATTCAGATTCGTTTTATAGATTAATAACGATATTACTCGGTAGTAGTACTTTATATTTTTGTAATTTTTATATAACAATCAAGAAACAGTAATTCCACGATTTTAAGTAATTATATATCGCTTATTTACGTTACGTATCGAGCAATTCTTATTCTACAAAAATGAAATAATCTTATTTATTTATGTCTAATACAGCTTTATCTTCATATTTGGTCAGAAAATTTCGCAATGTTTTTAAATTCTTACAGCTTGCTTTCTTCCACTAATATTATCGGATTCTATTTATGTATTCGGAACTTGTTTACTTGCGAATTAATTTGCAAACCTAATTAATTTGCAAAAAGGTAAAGTTATTTCGGGGATACTGACATAAAATTTAAAAATAAAGTTATGATACAAGAATCCATTATGCAATAGAATAAATTCTATAGTAACTGAATCTTCTGTTGCGTGCACGAAATAAATAATCGTTTAGTGATTATCGCAATTACAATGCAATTATGATAACCCCATTTGTCAGTATGTAATTATCCATTTATAATTATAAATGAATTAATTCTACACAGCGAAGTGAATCAAATATGTTATTTTACCTGTTCACAATAGAGATGTCAGTTGTGCTGACATTATTCATTCTTCCTTCTTGCAAATCGGATTGTTAGTTGTGCTGACGCATTGTTTCGAGTCTCACAAACGTACCCCGCTATATGCGTGCGAAAATACCTTTCTTTTTTGCTAATGTAATGTACTTGACAGTGTAATGAGAATTATTTCATCGCAAAGTTAAACGAATCTCCCTTAATTTTCATTACAAGGATTATTCGTTTAAGTAATTATTAGTAAAACTGTATGTGTTCGAATAAAATCGAAGTTTGTTAAAATTAAAGAGGCTTATTTGTTCGAAATTGAATAATTGTCGAGAAAAAGTCGAAAATATGAATTGTATATTTGAAATTACTAACGAGATATATTTTCCACTCTATAGGTCCATGCTAGTTAGTCTGTAATTTTCAAAACGTGTTCAAAATATTATTATTTATTTCTTATATTTATTTAAGTATTGAATATAGTGAGTTTCTGGTTAACATTGCTCAACAAACGACTTAATATTTTGAAAAAAAAACTTTATCGAACAGCGTCAAAAAGTTTCTCGCTTGCATCGAACATAACGCTTTTATGTACGTTGATATTGCTACGAAATGCGATAGCCAATAACGAATATTTCGATAACGGCATTGTTAACGGCCACCTAGTGGCCAGGGACGTACCCTGAAAGTTATGAAATTTGTATAGTCGGAAGATGAGACATTAGATTTTAGTGCGCGAGTAGTTACGTATTTTACAAATACAAATTCGCAGTTATGTCGTTATTGCATCGGGATGGTGATATGTCTGAATCATAGCTTATCTTTCCCGTTACATGCGTCGCACGCATATGACGCACTAGTTGCTTCCTACAGCCCTCAGCGTTACACGTATGTAGACTAAAAGGTCTGAAAACCGCTTGTATTCAAACATTTACAACTATTGAACATTTTGTTTTATTATATATATAGAAATATATATCGTATTATGTAGCACATTGAGAATATTTTTTTTTAAGTTAACGCAATAAAATCGTATATTGATGGAAAGTTGAAATACCAATATGGCATTTGCTTAAACTGCAGTTATAAGTAACGGCTCAACTATAACTTCTTTCCGATGACTATAAATTATTCTTAAATTTTTCCTTAAACGGCGGTAGCGAAATATTGAAATAAATTAATCTTCAATGTTTTTTCATAAACTCGGTTCTTAATTGCCGAGTTAACAGTTGAGATTAACCCATTTGCATCATGACCCTACTTAAGAGGACTGGTCCCTATGACCGCGCGCGGTCGGTCGTAGGTGAAGTAAATGACATCGGAATTCTTCATGGAGTTTATCGAAAATTTACTGTTCTAAACGATTAGTAGACAATGTTACTTCACAAACATCGCATCTTACATTCTTTATAACAGAGGAAAAAAGAAAAAATTATTTATCTTTAAAAAAAAAAAAAAAAAAAAAAAAGAAAGGAAATAAGAAATTAAATCATATTATTTCTCGTGGAATTCTTTAAAATGGTCAATACAATAAACTGATATAGGCGAGATACTGACAAACGGATCAAACGTGATCTCTCACATCTAAAGAATACTTAGCGACTGAAATAAGAAGAAGTCGCAGGCGCGCATAATAATCCGCGCTTGGATACAAATAGGTTAAATTAATTTAACCGGAATCCAGAACTATTTATAACTGCAAGCTATGTAAACGGTAAACAATTTTTTTGTAACTGCAGTCGCAAAAATTCTAAAAATCTAAACCTAGAGGAGAAAACATATTAGAATGAAATATCATATAGTTTTAAGAATCGTTGGATATTCATCGTCGTTTAATATTTTTGATGTCACTTTTTGTACACTTCAACGTCATATGAACGTATATCAACTTTTATATGCGTCCTGTAACTCATGCATGTGTCACGTAAAATAAAAGGAAATTTAAAAGAAAGAAGAAAACTTTATTTTTCCTTCGTTTATACACTTATAAGACACTTCTGAGCTCTAGCCGTGACCGTTCGAGAGTTAGGCTCTTACAACCTTTCTTTACTTTCGGTGACATCTGTTCTCTCATTATCCCCACTACCCTGTAGGCGTACGTGACCGTTGCTACGCTTCTAGAACATTTGGTGGAAGGACCGTCAGGCCATAAATGAATCCTCAGGTACTCCGCCAATATACATTGTTGCCAAGGTCGCCATGTGTTTTCCTCATCGGTCCATCGGGTTCGAAGTATGCCGACCGGTACACCATCCTGCCCGCGATGTGTGTGTGTGTCCTGGTCTCTGATGTGATTTACGTTATACATGCATGTTGGATATCAACACCGTGGTTTATATCTCTATCCTCCTTTCGTTCCTTTACCAGTTATAACAACGCTGGCTATTACATACAATGGGTTAAGAAAAAGAGACAATTTCCTGTAAATATATCTCCTTCTATAACTGCTCAGATAAGTTTCTGACCTATGGCCAGATAGTGAATGGCTATTGTCCACGTGTATTCGCATTCGAAATTTGCCTGATTCATCGAATTTATGCCTAGTTTAATTATGACCTCACAATTCGACCCTGTCGAATGAACGATCGAACATACGATCGAAGAATGGAAGGGGAACGAGTCGCGTGAGAATCCTAACTTGTTGACATTCTTGTTGTTGATAATAGCCAGATGATACTTGCCAGATCGTTTAACCTCTTGCCCTACGGCATCGCGTGAGACTCGCGATATGATTCACGGGTCAAGGAAAGAAGTCACGTTTGTGACTGATATATATTGCCCGTTTGTTCCCACAATGACATTATTGAAAATTTGTAGTCGTTGAGTTAATAACATAGAGAGGCAAAAAAAAAGTTGTCATTGGTACTTTTTACGAGCCGAGTGTTGTAAGTGAGGTTATAGAACTTGCCTTACGAGGAGACTTGGGTCGCTATCGCATTGTGGCGTTTCTAATTAATATGCGTATCTATCTTTGTAATTGCGATAAACCTCTCAAGAATAATTTATAGTCATCGAAAAGAAATTATAGTTGAGTCATTACTTGCAACTGTAAAGCAAATAGCATATCGGTATTTTAACTTTCCAGCAATGTACAATTTCATTGCGTTAACTTGTAACGAGGAAAGAGAGAGAGAGAAAACGAATTTTATTGGCCGGTTTAGCGCATTTGAACTCCCGTCGTACTTTCAATTGTCTCCGGCAGACATTTTCTATTTCCACATTAGCGTCAATTTGGAAACGTTATTCTTAACGATAGATAGTGAAACAAGTCTTACTCAGGGACAATTGATAATGGAATACGATCATCAAATTCTTTCTAATTTTCAAAACGAATTCTTTTGGAAATGAGGCCTTCTAATAGAATTTACGATGGCCTCGAGTTGATAGTAAAAATACTACTATTATCGTAAAGATAGTATTTTCCAAGGGACGAATTTCACTTAAGTGTGTACATATACATTAATGTAGATACATATATATTATCTATCTTATTAATAACAGATTTAACACATTTTGCGATAAATTACTCTATATGATAAGCAACTCATTTTGGGAAGCAATTTTGGGAACTTTTTTACTTTCACTTTTTTTCACATGCTGATAGATTGTGTGTTATATATTAGGATAAACCTAATTGGAACGGGTGTAATTGGCGCGTAATTGAAACCACTTCGATTGGTCGAGAAATATTTCAAATAAAAGTTGGATGGTTTCGAGGGGAACGTAATTTGACGCGATTAATTTTTCCGTAGGAGGATGCACAGAGGGCACATGTAAATGTCAAGTTTTTAAGTTGTTATTGCATTTTTTTTGCACATATAGATTCTTCAATACGTTCTACGTCAAAACATACTACGAAATCTTACGCGTTGTTAATTTTTGAAATATTTGACCTTAATTTCTTTTTCACGTAGAATGTTCCGAAGAATCGATAAATATAGTATGTAAACATAATTGTGTTGAAAAAGACATAGCACCACTTGAAACGAACTTAACCTTTGTATGGCCTCTACGCATTCTCCGAAAAAAGTACTCATAATATTTTAAATTATGTCCTCCTCCGAAACCGTTCAACTTTCATTTAAAACGTTCTTCAGTAAAATCATAGTCTTGAAAATAACTCCCGATGTTTTGATATCGAGGTTCATATTACAAGGCAATACATTTCGAATGACGCACGAAAAAAGCAAGAATTCTGTGAACGGACATTTATTTATATAAGCAGTTGTTTGTAGAAACGTAATAATTATAGAAATAACAATAATTGTATTGATAAGCGAGCTGCGTAAGAAAATGAAAATGAACTACGTGTCACGATGTAGGTCATCGTTCAAAATGAATATTTTCTCTAGAGGTGGATAAAATTTTGAATGGGAAATGCGAGAAAAGTGTGTCTGGATGTTTGAAGACTGTTAGCGCAGTGAAAAAGAGAAAGGAAGCAGAGAGTGATTAGGAAAAGTGGGTCGTGGTGTGAAATATTAAATGAGGTATACCACGGAATAAATTAAGATAATAATTGTAAATGAGCCTTTAAGCACATAGTCTTTAACAATACATTTGTCTCATTTGTGAATTTGTATTACAATTTTTCAACTTTTATATCGACGATTATTATATCAACGGTCTTCAATATATATATATATATTTATGTACAGTTTGTAATTAAAGAGCCAGCGACAGTGATAGAATTATTTATCGCTTGAAATTTTATCGGCGCTATAGTGAGACTTGAGTTATTAATCAGTTTTCGGCCGGAACATTTCACATTTGAATATAAAAAATGTAAAAGGTAGCTGGTTTCGAATACTAAGATAAGATTATCTTGACAGTTTTAGCACATGTATAGGATCTTCCTTCGAAAAATAAAATTTACATCTTTTATCGGCGCTATAGTGACACTTGTGTTATTAATCAGTTTTCGGTCGGAACATTTCACATTTGAATATAAAAAATGTAAAAGGTAGCTGGTTTCGAATACTAAGATAAGATTATCTTGACAGTTTTAGCACATGTATAGGATCTTCCTTCGAAAAATAAAATTTACATCTTTTATCGGCGCTATAGTGACACTTGTGTTATTAATCAGTTTTCGGTCGGAACATTTCACATTTGAATATAAAAAATGTAAAAGGTAGCTGGTTTCGAATACTAAGATAAGATTATCTTGACAGTTTTAGCACATGTATAGGATCTTCCTTCGAAAAATAAAATTTACATCTTACAGAATTGCGATTAACATCAAATCAAAGTTAAAGATTTAATATCCTGTCACTTTTAGATGACTTTAAATTTAGGAAATCATTCTAATGATTTTCTGCATATACAAATTACTACCTATACTCTGAAAGATATATACAATACATATTCTTATTTTCCAATGAAGTGTTTTTTTTCTTTTTTTTTTTTTTTTAAATCAGATTTTCCATTTTATTTTCGTAGAGTATCAAGTTCTTCCACTTCGAAAATGAGTTCTAAAAAATATTATTTGATATTACCTATCGGTGTAAATTAATGATTTCCCCCTTGGTATGATAAAACTAGAGTATATTCACCGAGGGGAAAACCTACTAGATATTAGACTCATAAATTTGTTTAAAATCTCCCACGTACTGTCAATTTGCTGTTCAGAACCTACATTGTATCTATTATATCTACATATAATTATACATATATATACGTAACATATACGTATACGTAAATAAATGAAAGATTACATATGATTTATTTTTATATAATTTTGTGCAAAGATTAATTACGAAACTTTAGTTATTTTATTTGCTTGTTAGTTACTTTAACTAAGCTCAAAAAAAGCTACTCATAAGAAAAAGCGAATATTAACAAGTTACCACTTTAATAACATAATATCTATATCGAATATGATACACCGGACGCCAGCCATTCTAAGCCCCACGTTTCGTAAATAATTCCACTCGATTCCTGAACGTTTTATTTGTCATTCCTAAGAGTATTATAACACGCTACACAAATAACTTACAGCGTACTACAAAAAATATTCTTTTAATACATGTATAATATTTAGTCGTGTTGATGTATAAAATGTATAACATTCTTTTAATTTAAAAGTCAAAACTTACTTTTAATAGGTAAAAATTAAGCATTTTTAGAATTGTATAAACTATAACATATTAAAAAAGAAACAGTGAATTTATAACAAAATGCAAGATATATTTGTCAATATTACCATTATATATAAAACATTTTTCCGCATTTTCAATAATTAAAGAAATAATACAGCTGTATTATCAGAATTCATTGATAATCTCAGCCAAATCGTCGACAAAAAATAGGTACTATATCTGCAATATATCCTTACACGTATTATTTTTACAAAGAAATATGTATTTCAATACATTTTTTTAATACATGATGTGTACATAATTTATGATGATGCATCCTATGAGCACATTATTAGAAATAGTTAAAAATGATCTTTTAACCCCGGGCTCTTGTTTAAAGAGCTTAGTGATGCATCTCTTTATCGTTATTTATTATTGAAGAAAGCAAAAGAAGCAGATATTCTAATTTCTAATCGAGTTGAAAGCTAATTTCCTTTAAATTTCTTGAGAAGTGAGTTTACAACGATTATTCCCGCCACTACTCTTTTATTGTAGAAAGCAAAAGAAGCAAGAATTCTGGGTTCTAAGTTAACTACGTATTGTTTGAAAATCGCATTAGTGCAGATAATACCAATACTCTAATGCAATATTTTCGCGCTGGTAAATATAGAGGAATAGTCATTCAAGCCATATGATAATAATAAAGAAAATAGGAAAGATTTCTTAAATGCTAAGACTGGTGCCTCCTACGAGACATCTGGCGACTTTTAGTTGAACTTTCGAAGACTAGTGTGCCCGCGCTTTGATATGCACTGCCGATCATAAGTATTTCAATACTTCTAAATCATTATAAATACCATTTATTGTAGCTTAAAAATACATAGAAAATTTCTTCATAATAATAACATTTAATTTTACGACAGATTTTTAACAAAAAATTATCTTATTTCGTTTGCGTTCTACAAAATTTTGAGATAATTATAAGAAGCTTTATAACGCTGATAATAATTATACTAAAATATATTGAACGATAGAAACAGAAATCTATATAGACACTGTGTAACGCCACTACCCGTCCAGAATGGTACAAATGCTTTTAAAATATTAAGGAAATGTTAATACATTACAAAAAACGACAAATAACAAATTTAATAACACTACTCTAAATAAATATAATAATCTCACGAACATTGCAATTCAATAGAGGTCATTGTACAGCGGTATGCTTAATACACGTCATTATGGATTATTTTACATATTAAACGAGTACCACGTATAATATTGATCTTTAACCTAATAATCGAACTGTTCTTTAATTAAAAGCTTTTACAATCGTGAAATTAAAAGATAATAAATGCAAACCAATTTTAAGTACCGATTGTGATTTTTCCAAATATATATAAGCATGACATAATTCATTATAAGAATTATATCATATGTGCGTATATATAAATCGAATATATCATACGTAAGTATATCGAACTTTAATCTCAAGGGAAGAGCTACAATCTTCGAATTGTGAAGGATTTGTCTTATCGAATTTTTCGAGGAACAGGGAGAAGAGACATATTCAAATTTTAGAAGTGAATTATTTACTATAGATCATAATCAAACAAATAGTCAATTAGTTTGACTTCTAAAAAGAGATGTATCAAATGTAATGTAATTTATTATTATTATAACTTTTAGTTTCCACGATACTTATACATAAGGAGCTGATTTATTTCTTTTAGCCAGAAATTATAATTCATTCGAGTGATTATTTGACGTTGAAAAGGAATACTCGAATATGTAAATAAAGTAATATTTGATAATGTACATTAATATATATGTATGCATATTCACTCGCTACTTGGACTTTCAAGAGTTATAACTCATACAACATACTTCTCTTTTTGCGTTTTACCAGTTTACCAATAGTATACTATTGCGTGATAAAACACGTACTTGACAAATTTTCATTTGTCACTCACAGGGGGTGCAAATTTTACATTTTATATTTTTTTATTTGTATGATGTATAGATAACATGAAAAAGGAAATAGTCCAGGATATTTTAATTTTACTGTGATAAATTTATCACATAAATTTATTAAATTGATATAATTTTCTAAAATGCGAAATATTATATAATAAGAGGATTTATAAATTGGACTATTTAGATTAGAATTAGAGAGTTAGATAATTGATTGATATAACAAATATTAAACTTTAACATTGAAACCAATTCTAAACCACTGAAATTGATGAATAGTAATACATATATAATAAAATATATTGTGCATGGTTATTACTGCAAATTTAATATTTGCAATGTAATTGTATAGATTCTATGTAATAAGAATTACATACAATCGGTCACAGAAATCTACATACAAATAAATTATAAAACAAATATTCCACCAATTTCGTAATTGACACTATACTTGATCAATCATTAATAAGCTGAGGATTATTTAATTTATGGCAGTATGCATAAATAAATATGCAAAGTGTTTACGTTATCAACTTAGCGCTTCTCTCATAGGTGATAAATTAGCGACAAATGTAGCGAGTAATTATTACTACGAGCTCGTATAATAAATGGGTTATGACTATAAATAGGAAAGTAATGATATTTCTTTGATATAATGTTGGTTTTTACTATGCTTTCGAGCTAGTGTTATTCTTGTCCTTATTACTACGTAGTAATTAGTATCACATTTTCCTAAACGATGGTATGCTATTTCTATGCAAATTGCTTTAATCTTCACTCCACTCTGTACAAACTAGCGAAATTTGTTTACATACTTTCCCTTTCGTTTTCATAATTTGCCTGCTGTTTTTATTTGCATATATTTTCTATTTCTATGTTCGCTATAAATTGGACAGTCCCCTTAGCATATTCCATTAATTCCGGTTTTTACTTCTCACATATTTCACACATTTTATTACCTATGTATAATGTTACTTCGCCATAAAATGTCTATATTCAACGATTCAAATTTAGACATCAATACCTCCGTGAAACGCGATAATTCTTCAATTAATCATCAATAGTATTTTTGTATTGCTTTTGAAAACTTTTATAAACTTTGTACCCTAATCTTATCTAGACGCTTATCAAATAATTATTCAGCTATATCATTAATAGAGTAATATATCTTATCAGACTCGAAGTACGTGCTGTACAACCAAAATTTATTCTGTTGTGAAAACTGATCCATGGGTATTTGATTGAAACTTCGCAAAATATTCTCTTGCGATCGACTTACTTACTAAGAATGGAAAGATGACCTTGAGAATGTCTTCGCAGCTCTCACGGTCTTCGACCAAATATTTATTTCATCTTAGCCTTATCTCAACCAAACCAAAATGCACTGGAAAATGTATATACGATCCTTAAGTACTGCGAATAACTTCTTTAAGAAAACAGGAAAAAGAGAAAAAAAAAAAACGCTTTGTCTTGCAACATCATCGTGAACCTAGCACGTGTTCTCAACAAGCGATTGCATAAGGGTTTCGACTTACGTAGAATAAGCTCCTGCCTGGTTGTATCACCTATTCTGGAACACTCTACATGTATATTTAACTAACAAACATGTGCCGATATCGATGTGTCGTCTAATTAATGAAGAAGCGGGATAATTCTTGTTGATATGGCATGTAATAATAGTAATAACTATTGTTACGCACAGATATGCTGTACTATTCACTATATAGAAAATTATACATAACAATTCATAGTTCCTTCTCATGCTCATGCCACATTGTGGATTTATGCTTTTATTCATTTATATGTTTAGGCGTTTATCTTTATCAGCCCTTTTGTTTGCTGGCAAATACTCTTTGTCAACTCCTTTATTCGGTAACAAATACTCTCTCACGCAATTGCTCTTTTGTTTGAAAATAAATATTACTAAACGAAGGAAAAGAGAGATTCAAAAGACTCAGAATCGTCAGTTGGTGGCAGTTCTCAATCATCGTAGCGAAGGCGGAATGAAAAAATCGGGGGAGTAGCCGATATTTCTTCGTATTCGTTGTAGCATCTTTGTACAGTTTATTACAATATTTTGATTTGAGTCATGAAACTTGTTCGTTCTGACGTGGTTCGTTGTAGCATACCTTACTGTAGCGTATTTATAATTTATCGTTTGCAAAATTTTTAATTTTTATTTTAATTTTCTAGATTAAAAAAATATCTTAAAGATTGTTTTCTTCTCTGTTCCAGTCAATAGGCGACGGAGGCAAGAGGAAGTGTAATTTCTTTAACTCTTCTGCGGCCAGCGGATAGAAAAAAGATACTTCAAGATGAATAAAGTGGATTATATGGAGGTCACTGTACCTAATTATTCATATGTCTTCAACTTCGAAGAGACATTCATTCATATGGATACTAAGATATGGATGACAAAGAATTGGACAAACTGTTTTTACTATTGTGGCATTTACATGATCCTAATTTTTGGAGGACAGCATTACATGTCGAATAGACCAAAGTTTGAACTGAGAGGCATACTTGCACTATGGAACACACTGCTTGCAACGTTCTCTATTATTGGATTTACTAGAACAGCACCAGAGTTGATTCATGTGTTAAGGCATTATGGGTTTTACCATAGTGTTTGCATACCTAGGTGATTTCACTTCTGTATCTTTTTCTGTAAAATATTCATAATAGTTTGAATATATAAATATTCATAATAGTATCTATAAGTTAGATATTATCATGGAACCATTTCTTATATTTGATATTTAAAGCTGTTGATATTTTAAAAGTCTTACTCAAGCGTAGAATTCAATGCTTGTATGTACTGCGATCTCGATACCCCCGACATACGAATATTTGAAAAATTTTAAAGCCGGACAGTTTGATCTAATGCTTGCATATTTTCTTTCCAGCTTCATTGAACAAGACTGTGTGTCTGGTTTCTGGACGTGGATGTTTGTCTTGTCGAAGCTTCCAGAACTTGGTGACACAATCTTCATTGTGCTACGGAAACAGCCACTAATCTTTTTACATTGGTATCATCATATAACTGTTCTTCTCTACTCGTGGTTCTCATACTCGGAATACACAGCATCAGCCAGGTGGTTTGTCGTAATGAATTACTTTGTTCACTCCATAATGTACACATATTACGCTTTGAAAGCAATGCGATATAGACCACCAAAGGGGATCGCCATGCTGATCACTACGCTACAATTAGCACAAATGGTTATTGGTTGCCTTATAAATATTTCGGCTCACCAGTACCTGGAAAGTGGCCAAATCGATTGCCACATTACGCGTGTCAACGTCAAACTTAGTCTGCTCATGTACTTCAGCTATTTCGTACTCTTCGCTAAATTTTTCCAGAAGAGTTATCTATCTAAATCTAATAACAAAGTAGGGAAGAAGGTTTACACTAATGGAACAGTGGAGTATGACAAGCTCAAGGTTAATTAAAGCACACTACAATTTTTGAATACTTTTTCTATAGACCCTTTCCAGGAACATTCCTTGAAAACGCTTTTCAATAAGATTTCTTTCAAAGGCGTTGTGGAAATGCATTTCAAGAAATGGCCCTTGAAAATTTTTTTTAGGAGTCTTTGTTAATTCAAAGTCGTAAAAACTGGTTGCAGTAGGGTGAAAGTGGTGAGAGAGATAGAGTGGAAATTACTTGAAGATATAGCACATTGAATTTTACAATAATATTAAATGTTGCACATTGAATTTAGTAATAAATTTCATGATAACTTGCTTAACGCGTGAGACGCGTTAAACACGTTATTATAGAATTAATGAAAGAAGAAGGAGCTTCTCCTTACAGACGTCTTGAAACTTTCATTTGTCTAGGAACGATTTCAAAATAAATTTCTTGGTAAACTTTTTTCTTTACGCTTCTTTATGAAGTTAGCACAAAATTTGGTAGAACGAGGATGGAGACATAATATTTAAAAACATAGTAGGAATGTATCATTTAATATTGAACTATTTAATAATGAAGAAAGAATATTAGATTTTAACGAAATTCGTCAGCAAACAATTGATATATTCTTATTACATTTAATATGTTTGACATATTTATTGTTATGGAAATGTATAAATATGTTGAGATATTATAAAGAATATATAATGATCTGCATACGTAAAGTATGGATAATATTAAAAAATATATATCGTGATCGATATATATTTCGATCTTTCGTAAGAACATCCGACATCTTTTTCCACGTTGCTCGAAAAGAAAAGAAAGCAAACATAAAGAATTGTTCCCAAGTCCTGTTCTACCGGAATAACGATAAAAAAAAAAAAAAACGAATTACTTTTGAAGAAGTCAGAAAGTATAGAGAAAGAAAACCAGAAAAGAAATTTCATTAGGCCTACCTCCAAAACGAGCTAAGATATTCTTCGTAGAAAATAGTAAAACAAGACGATAGGTAATAATCGAAGACCGAAATCGCAATCCCAATTGATGACCATTTAAGAAATGAAAGAAAATAATAAAAGAAAGAAGAGGATTTATAATTACTATTTTCTATCGTGACTATTTTGTGCTGCTAGGAATAATAAAACGGGCAGCTTGCCGACGTCTTTTTACTTTCAAAGTGCAATCAGTCTTATAGAGAGTGTTTACTTTTTTCATTTAGAAATATTTATATCGCATAATTTATTTTATATGAAACTTTTGTACAAATTGTTATTTATATATATATTGATTTATTTAAATCATTGCTAATAAAAACACTTTTGGCATGTCATAACGAACACAACTAGAATTTTTATTCAAGTCATTGGGTGTGATAAATCTTCAAATTATAAATTTAATCAAAAGAAGAAAAGCAATAGTAATGGATTCTCTTTCACATAATTTTGTATCATTAACCGTCGTGGTACGGACAACATGAGCCAATAACTAGGATTAATTGTAAAGTCAATCCACTCAAAGATGTCAAGAATTTTTATTATGTATCAAGTATGTGGTACATGGTATTGTTACGAAAAATATTAAGAGTGTAAGAGTAAGCAATATACCTAGCCACCACTGAACTTTTTCGTTAATTCTTATAAAAGGGATGATTTTTGATTTTATGTATACAATTGTTTATGTCATAGACGAGTCAATAATCTGTAAGCAAGAATTGAATGGATACTTTCTGCAGGAATGGCTGTTCTTTGAAAGATGAATTGTTGTCCGATTCTAGTCGCATAGTCAAGACGAGAGCATTTTTTAGCTGGAATGGAAATTAAATTAACGAATTCAATTTTCAAAACGATTATTCACGCCGCTGATCGACGCGCACTTTCATATTTGACATTTTTTAAACGCTTTCCTTTTCCACATTTTGTATGATACTTGATTGGATGCAACGTTTTCTTCTTTTTGTGATTTATTACATTCTTTTTAATTCCTCAAAAATCGCACAAATATTGCCAATGAAAAATTCGAAACCCTTACTTCGACTGAAGTATACACTAATTTAATGCAGAGACTTTAATTTAAAAATAAGCGTTTAGCTTGTACGAAGCGGTAATAATTATCCCAGTTTGTATATGTTCCTTTTCTAATTGTTTACTTATTCGGTTGAGAATGTCGGAAGGGAAAACCCAGGCCAACGAATAATATTTGATTTAATAGTAAATGTTGCCAAAGCGTTCTTACGTTCGATTCGAATTTGCTTATTTATTTAACAGGATAATATTAAAACGACGACAATGGTACTCGTCGAAAGGTGCGTGTTTCATTTGGTGAATAAAAAGAATTTCATTATTCGCGTTAGGTATTTAGATGCGTAAGTTATATTGTAAACATGATTACACGTGACGCAAGGTGAATAAAGACAAATACGCAAACTAATTTATAAAAAATATTTGCAATGATTAAGAATTTTAATCAAGCATAAAAATATATGTTGTAAACATATATAAAACATACGTATGATTAGATCCCATGTAAATTTTACATGCATGAAATATATTTTATTAACTACGCAATGTTATTTTCATGTATAGAAAAGAAATTAACAAAGTTTAGGTTAATATTATATATTTAAAGAATTTGTTACGCGATTGTTGAGTATTACAAAATATCGTTGAACAAAATTATTGCAAATACTTGCGTTGAAGAAATTTTTCTAGATATCGATCAAGCAGATGATCACTGTTCTTTTGTGTCGATGCTGTAATCATAATCGATTGATTATTAATTAAGATATTAGTTATTTGAGTGTTGCTTTTATTCACTGATGGCGCTGCGATCGGGTTAACTCTAGAGTTGACTTTTCCATAGATTTTTCATAGGGGAATTATAGAGAGAAGCAAAATAACGAAAGCCTCAAATATTTATACAGGTAATATTAAAATTAAGCATTACATTTACTACGTCGCAGGAAAACACTTGTAATTGCTCTATATCGCCGTTGATTGGCGGTAATCGCGTGTAACATTTCAGCGAAATTTTTTTAAACAGAATCGAAAAGAAATAGTTTTTTAGATCGTCCAGAGCTAAATACACAGAGAAGTGTAAAGATAGATTCGACGACCGACTAATTAAGTAAACAGACGAACTTCAGCTTTGAAATTTGAAACAAAAGTAAGATGATGCTTACGATTGAAACAAGTGAATGCAAGCGGAATGAAATCAAAACTTTAGAAGAAGTTCGACGTCAACAACGAAGTACGAAATGCAGAGAAACAAAAAGAGAATTCTGCATGCTTTGATATCTGTTTAAACGAATTCTAGAACCTTCAACTTCTCTCGTTAAGTTATAATTGAGGAATAAGGGGGAAGAAACAAGGAATGTCACAAAATAGCTTCTTTGAGAAAATGAAGTTTCCATATTTTAGCCAAATAGAAGGGGAACAATATTCGGTCAATTTAACTGTATTATTCGTAAAATAAAGTATACGCCTTAATTAGACGTCATAAAGGAGAATGATTAGTAAACTATTAATTATTTTTATTTGTCTTTCGCTCCAATATCTACAGACATTATTCCCTGTTTTCAACGAATATATAAAATCTTTAACGTTATCTTATGGAGAGATTTTGAACGTTGCAAGCATTATGATTTGTTAGTACTGCAGTCCGAGTTCTCACACACAAAGTATGTTACAAAATGTAAAATCACGAGAGATGAACATTCCTTGTTTTTCCTCTTCCTATTTAATGAGACCAATGGAAGATCAGTAAATCCATAGGAACAATCTAGGGAGAAAAATATTTTTTGACTCGATTCGATGTCCTTCTAATGATATAATTTAATGCGCAATGAGAAATAAAAACTGAAGTAACTCATTGAAGAAAAGAGGACGAAAGAGAGAAAAAGTTGTATGTGTGTATGTGAGAAAGGAATAAAACTAGCGTGATGCGAAAAAAAATATCATTGTATGATTTCTTTTTTTCTAAATTGATGTTCGTATAATTTTATTTGTTATTATATATGCTTTTTCTTTACTATACATAAATATTGTATATGAATAATAATAATAATTTATGATGGAAGGTGTGGAAAAGATGTTTATTTTTTAATTGTTGGATATTAAATTGAATTTTCTGATTCAATTTCTTGTCACTACACCAAACTTAATATACTTGGACCTGATCAATTACTATATAAGTGTTATAGACAAAGATACTTTGAAAGTTAACCAGTCGCAAATATGTAGTATTCGACGACCGGTGGTATATAGACCTTGTCGTACGACTCACCAATGTCGGTCCGATGGAATTCGAACTGGTTTGTTTCTTATCGCATCGCACGCACGGCGTTTGAAATTTTATTCACGCGCGCGAGGGAGGAAAATACATTTGATACATATTCGGCAGCGTACTATCGGGTTATGTGGTTGTATGGTTCAGCTGTCTGAGATGATGTGCGACAAAACCCACTAAAACCCTTGGCCACCTTTGCAGCACGGTATAAAATGTGCTACCTTGGGGAATGGATTCCACTTTGAACTAAACAAGTCCGTTTATTTGCATCGAACATTAATATTTGTCCTTCCTCTATTATTTCAGGTTTGTATCACACTGTTGTTACTTATTTTAGAAGCGCGTGCTTACGGTTCTTCATCTTCTCCTTTAACTAATTTGAATTTCCTTTTCTTACCACTCTCGATCTTTCATTATAATTATTATAGTCGTCTTGAAACGATCTCAAGAATGACTAAATTTACATACTTGTTCAAGAAAAATTGGCCAGACTTCATTTAGAATAGCACAAAATAAAATGTTCTAGTTTATCCAGCCTTTGTCCACAATTCCGGTTCGTCTCACTTTACCTGACGTCCCAACTCTTTTCCCGAACGAATCGAATATTCCGTGTCCTGTCAGAAGCAGTAGTAACCAATTTCTTACTTTATTTTTTCTAAAGAAGTATGCGACCTTGATAAACCTTCTTGTCCAGTTGTCTCGCTTGTACTGCATTTCGTTTCTATTGCCATTCATCTTCGACTTCGTTGTCAATTCTATTCCTAATTTCAGACAGGTTCGTTTCTTGATCTTCTGCTTCAGTATAGAAGAACCATGCCGATGTGCGTTTCTAAATTTTTTCGTAAGCTCGTCTTGCTTCTTTCTTATTTTCGCCTTAATATAAATGGGAATCGGTATCGGTAAAACCGAGACCATACGACCATTGGAACGACATCTGTTGCGTGATGCCCGTTGTAGAAATATGTACATATTATCGTATATCGAAAAGACGCATGTTCCTAGTGAGAGGGCTTCAATATTTCTACAACGGATGTCATACAGCGGACCTCGTTTCAACGCTCGTATGGCCTCCGCCAAAGTACGTATAAACGTCGTTCGGGCCTAGCAACCGTTTTATATCATGCTCTAAACATTAATCAGATCCCGAATACTCGAGAGCGCGATTAGTATATATAATCGTGTTCGAGAGGATCGCATAACAAAGCCGTAGATTGGGGTGTCGCATTCCAAAAACGGTAAAAAGAGTTGAAATCCTTTGTTTATCCCTTATTTTTCATCTTATTCAGTTATATGTTCGTGATCTTGTTGATACAGAATAATCAACAAAGTTTGTGTGGTTTTAACTGTGCTTATAAATAAGTTATTGGGTAATATACAGGACAAAACTGAATACATATTTAAAATCGTATAAAATTTAATAGAATTATAAAATATTTCTTTATGTTATTTCATAACTAATTATACACATTGTAATACTATTATACATATTACAGTGCCAAAGGATCGCCGGTAGATGTCCCAGCCTGCGAATCACTTGATAAACTCGAATTTTCATGAATTAACTCCTTAATTAACAAACTTTGAATTTTATTCCTAATTATTAATTTTCGAATAGGATCTAATCGTCTGAGGGACGGTACCAGCGACTTTGCAAAATGCATGTCTTCGTCATCTTGCTCGTGTCTCTCGCATAGGCCGTGTTCGACGAATGCCGGAAGTTTTTTCTTTTCCACCTCTAACATATCTCTTCCAAAGTCAGATAATGTCCTTTTTCTTCCTTTCGAATGGTGGTAGATTGGCGTATTATGGAGACGTGGAATTTCGAGGGATTCCTCAAATCTAGAGCTATGAGTATCGAAAGTCTCGAGATGACGCGGTGGCGTTATCCTTTCAGATGCTTCCGTTGTATCCGCAACTTCTTGTCCCAAATCTTCAGAGTTCGTGTCCGTTTCGGAGTTCAATGTATCCGCGCTGGGTACATTGTCGAAATTGCTCGTCAATTTTGTTAGCACCATAGTGTCTTTTAAAAAAAAGAGCATTTCGAAAAATACCCACTTCCCTTTATAATCGCTCACAGATATACTAGCAGACTCTCCAGAACGGAGCTTCTTCACTTTTTTCAGTTCTCTTTGGAACTGGTCCCTCAAATTTCGCCATTTCGACTTGGCTTCCACTTCTGAAATAAAATACCCTTTTGCCCATTTCAGACAAATTACCTCTTCGTTTGGAATATGACAAAGTGCTGTTTCAGCCATTGCTATTGAAATGTATCTTGCCATTTGGGCACAGCTTCTAGAGGCTTCTACAGACGAGTCGAATGAGTGGCGAGTGGCCAGAATCAGAAGTAACTACTCGTCTTTTTCCCGTCGCACTTCCGGAAGAAGTAGGGGAGAGCGCGATGTCCTCCGTCTTGCACGACCCGTCTGTATGAGCCTTTGAAGCTATAGGAACCAATGTTGACAGTGCGATTAATATTACACAGTATTAAACGATACTTCGAATTACAATGATATAAAGAGAAATTATTTGGGATTAAGTGAATTATCAAATTACGGAAGAACCATTGGTAGCAGCGTTCGGGATGAGAGAAAAATCGTCTACTTACATACTTTTTTAACGATATTATGTACATAAAGAAGGAAACATATTTTTTACATTTTCAAACTATCAGATAAGTACATTTAGACAACTTACTGTCTTTTTTTAATACTACTGCCACATTTTCCCATTCCTTGTCCACTAACACTCGGTTTTTGTAGTTTTCATCCCACCTATTCCATAAAACAGGCCTTTTTTGCACTTCAGAAATCAATAACTGTGCGAAAGTATGCATACTAGACGTCGTGCGTGCGATGCGACAAAGAACAAACTGGTCTGAATCGTCTGAATCTCATACAGCGCAATAGCGCAACCGACAAATACGACCACGATCGTGAATGCGACGTTGTCGCATTGCACGCGGCCGTAGAACGTGCTTCGTTTATGTATTACTACCGCGTTGGTTGATTATTCAGACGACAACAATATCTCACCGCTGTTAGATGTACGACATCAGTTAGTATGCGATTCAGTTAGTGCAGAGCTTCCAGTTATCGAAATTCAGTTGCATATGATTTATATTTTATATGTACATTAAAAGTCTGATATCTGATAAAGTTAACTGCAATATTAAGGTATTCGTAGCGCGACAATATCCCTCAAAAGTAAAGCACGCTGAAACTCGAGATCCCTGCGCTCCGCGCATGCTTGAGATTCTCCCTCCACGAATAAATTTCTTTGTTGTCTGTACTTTCTTCGTACGCATACCAATAGGTCATTTAAAAAGGGATAGTGCGGCAACTTTGGCGCAATTTCGTCGCAACTTAGGGTATAATAGATATATGGCATATTGGGCATTAAAAATACCGATATAATATACTTTTATACATACAAAACTTTCATTCGAAAACGCTGAAGTCCGAGTTGAATTTTTCTTTAATAAAGATTTTTCTAGCCATTTTACATAACATACTAGCCTTTCAACGACTTCGTAGGAACTATTTTTCCGCGATTGATCAAAAAGTCATTTTTGCAGTGGCTTCTTGTGAGGATTATGTGTTAAAACTATCAATTTTAAAAGTCATTCTATTACCCATAAAAGAACAGCAAAATTTATGTTGCCTCCTGTAATCTGACTACATACCATTATCTTTGTATCATAATCATGACCTAGCCAATCTTCATTTAGGCAATGTCTATATTAGCAATAATCTTGCAATAAGGCTATAATCTTGTTTTTTTCGTGCATAAATAAATGATTTTATAAAATTTGAAGTAACTGTTTTGATAAAATAATGTTCAATTCTTCCATTAATCCAAAGTGAGATCGAAAGGGTTAATAAAATATTTGTAAATATTCGGGATATATCAAGAATCAAAGGTTTTAAAACGCGTGATTTAAAAATTTCATGAGAGAACTTCGTGTTATTTCGTTTAAGATTACTTATGGTCATTTTTTGACCTTACGAAATTATGGTACACAAAAACGATGTTATCATATATCTAATCAGTGTGAAAAATTAATTGTATATCATTTTATTAATCTAAACAAAACTTATTATTTAAAATAAAATTGCACATTTTATAAATGAATGAATACGGAATTAAAAGACATTTATTTTACACACAGATATACTAACATAGCTATTAAACATAATAGCTTACTTTTATGAACAAACATATGTTTAACTATTTGTCTTTTAGAAGAACCACAATTAAAATAATATTTTACATTCCTTGAATAAAATTTAATATGATCAATCTTTTAGGTTTGTATATTAATAATGTACAAATATATATATACACTATATATACACAAATACAAAATGAAATATTACATTATAAATATCAGTTATTATATGACAAACCAGCAGTATAAGATTCTTCGTTTATTTTATTGTACACATTTAAAACTATCCTTTTATGACTTAATGTCAAATAATTACTTTTGTGATTTTTAGTTTTTAGTATTTCTTAGATCTTTACAGACTTCAGATTAAAAATATTTCTTAGATCTGTAAAGCTGTAAAAAATACTTTAAATCTAGAGTCTTTTTGAGTTTATATATAAATAAGACTACTTTTCTTTACCCCATTCTTCAGAGACATATCTCAGTAAATCTGTAAGGTTTTCAAATTCAGTTCTACTCTGAGGAGGATCATTTTTTGGTATTTTTGGTAAAATATTTCCAACTTTTAATCGAAACTGTTCGGCAGTTGAAGCTCCAGAAAGCTTCCAAATACCATAAAAAAGTATACCACAACCACCAACTGCCCAAGCAGAACCCCATAATAAAGCTCTTGTAGCAAGTGCTGCACCAGACTCAGGAAGGCCTTTCCCTCCCATGAAACCAATATCAAAATTTTTACTGTCTTTTTTTTTAACTGATGCTAAAGCATTGAAAAATCCAGCCATAACAGATATACCTGCTACTCCAGCCAGGAACAATGTTTCTGAAACATAAATTGATAAAATTGGTAAAAATAAAACTAGGTTATGTATGATATTTCAAACTTTATCACATGGAAATGTAAAATTGTATAAATTTGAAATTCATCTATGTTTGAATTTATTACCAGCGAACTAAACATAAATTTATTCTATACTATTTCCTTAAATTGTAAAGGGTTAATATAAGTTTTGTACTTTTCATATATATCTAATAACCTTAAAATAATATAAAATGAAACAATACAAAAAAATAATACTTTTAAATTGTATTTAAATGTGGATTACGAGTCACTTTAACTAAAGAAGTATTAATATTTGAATTATCAACAATCTAAATTTAAATACATACCATATAATTTATCTTCCTTCTTCTTTGGTACTGCCTCTGACATGATTATTTTTATATCACTTTCTATTTATTGTTGTAATATATCATAATATTGAAATAGTAGAATTAAAAAGGTTTTTCACAAAATTTCGAAGGAAACACAAATAAAACAAGATGCAGAACCGGCACAAAGTTGTTTCTTTACCGGTTACTGTATAAATTATAACTTTTAATAGACATAAATATATTTCGCATTAAATAAATGTATTGCTATTGCATAAAATGCAAAATATACAAATGAAAATTTAGAATTTAAAGAATTAATTAAGTTTAATTTTATCTAAAAGGTCTAGCTAGTTCCTTGGAGCGCTTTGCACTAACAGCACGTAATTGGTGGTTTATAGTTTATGGAGTGAACGATTTTTAAAACTTGCTTATAACTAAAAATCAGGAAGAATGTTTAGATAAAACTAATCTTAAATAATTCTTTACGTTTTAAACTTAAGGCCTTAGAAGACAAAAAGTTTTGCCTAGGAGCCAAAAAAATTTGGATCGTTTCATTTTGCCACCTGTCGATTGAACATAAATATTACATACATATACACATTTCAGACGCAAATATTTCAATACAATATCAATTTAAATTTATATTATTTGAAACTAATCCTCTATTTCTATATGATTATTCAATATCGCAATGTCACTTATTGGTAGCATGTGAAATTGCATTAAGATTCCTTTAGTTGCTACTCTACAGAAAAATGTCACTTTCTTATCTAATGATTCACAATTTATGGAAGTTTCTTTAAAAAGATGTTTCCTTCACATTAAGTAAATTGTTACTTACTTTACAAAAAAGTTCCATTTGTACAAAATTCGAAATTAAAATAAGAAAAATATGATGGAAGGTAGTGTAATAAGAACTATGTTAAATATCGTATAATCGGTGATGAATTTCCGTCTATTTTTAGCAATAATTCCAAGTTAGAGGAATATTTCATGTCAAACCTTATTGACAAGTTATTTTGTTGACAGCTTAAATTGTTTTTTTTAAAGTGCTTTTATGAAATTAATGTTAAATTGATTTTATATATTCTATAGTGTCTACAATTTTAAGAAAATATAAACTATCTGTATTATAATTATAGCGTTATAATTTAAAGATAAAATATTGTAAATTAAATATTTAAAGAAATACATTTTTTCCCTGTATACTTGACATTATTTCTATATATTATATCTGTAATATATTAAATAAAATACTTATATAAATTTGGAGCTGTCTAATATGTATTTTATGTATTTTATATATTTAATATATATGATTTATTGATTATATGTTTATGAATTATATCACTATATGTTCATAATTTTTTTAGGTGAATTGAAGGACAATATTGATAAATTAGTTGAAGAACTGCGATTCGTTGTAAAATCTGAGAAAGAAATTGAAGATATTATTCAAGTGTTAGATTCTATTGTGAATGTTAGCAAAACTTCAATTGGAGGTATTAGCTGTTTTTTGTCTTCCAGTTTCAGTTTAGACTTAAATTAATATTTGGAAAATATATATAAGAATTACTAATTATTACAAAATATAATATTTATTACTTTTGTTTCAAATTATTACTATAAATTCATGAGAAATGCTATCAACTTTGATATTTTAGTCTATAATTTATACTTCTAGTAACAGAAAAATTTTATTTGTTTTTAGAGGCTACTGAATTTACAATAGATGATGTTTTCCTAACCTTATTGCGTCATGAATCTAAAGAAATTATTGCAAAGACTGCTAAAGCAATTGCTGAGATTGCTAAAAGTGAAAGGGGAAGAGAAAAATGCACTACCACAGATCTAGTAAATGCATTAATAGATCTATTAAAAGAGGATCGCGTTGATGTATTGACACAGACTTCCAGAGCTTTGGGAAATATTTGTTACGAGAATGGTAGGGAGCTTTAATCCCTAATGATCCAAATTTTTTTCATGTATGTAGTTAACATTAAAACCATCATTATTATAATATATCACTAATAGTAGTAACACGAATGGTTTTTATCTTTTGATTAATTTATATTTATTGAATATACATTTTTAACTGCATGATGTATCATTAAAATGACTCTCATAAAAAATAAAGTTCCACAAATTAAACTTATAGCAACTTACAAGTTCAATTTATTAGAATTAAATCTATACAAAAGGAAAGACATGTTATAGGTACTGTTAAAAAATAATTAATTTGTATATTAATAAACTAATTTGTAAATTAATATTATAATATCATTATTTTGCATGAAATCTAAGATTAGATGGATATTATTATAACAATATTTACAAAATTATTATAGAAAATGGTAAAAAGTTTGTTGAGGACAAAAATGGGTTGATATCAATTTTGGCAGTATTGGAGAAAAGTATTAAATTGCAAAATGTAGAAGGTGCACCATTTCTTCGCAATGTTGCTGCAGGACTTTTGCTAAACTTTCTTATTGACCGACCGTCTCTTCATACAGAGGTATAATATTTTTATTAATATTTCTCTTGCTTGCTGTATCGTTCTACGATTGTAGCCGTATTAGTATAATTGTCAAACAGTTTACCTTACATGCTTTCTGTATATTATATAGAATATAAAATTTTCATTTAGAATAATTTTGTTTAAATACTAGTCTTTTTTTATTTTCTTCTTAGGCACTGAAACAAGAAGTAGTGCCAATTATCTGCAGTATTCTGGAAATCGATGGAATTACAGGTGGAGAGGCTGCAATGCATTCTCTTTTGGTACTAGGAATACTGAATGATGCTAACATAATATTTTTAGATGAAAGGGTTATGAAAATTTTAATAAATATCTTATCCAGTGATACATCATCAGAACTTTCTGAAATGTGTTTAGAACTTCTTCATGGACAAGCAGAAGATGGTATCATTTTATATATGTTTAATTTAATTATTTACAATAATAATGTAAAATGTTGACTAGTATTAATTCATATTGATATTTTAGAGAATGCCAAATTGATCCTTGCTAAAGCAGGAGTTTGTGAGTTACTGTTAAAGTTGTTGGAAAAACATAGTCCGTACTGTACAGATGAAGAAACAAGATCTGTCTTGAAGATCGCTTGCAACTTAATTGTTCTTATATTAACTGGAGGTATGTTAATTAAAAGGGAAGTAATAAGTACTTTAACTGTATTTTATAAGTATATTATGTGTAACGTAATATTTTAGATGACAGTATGAATTATCTATATGATGAAAGTAATGGTGTTGCATATAAAAAGCTAATTGAGTGGCTCGAAAGTGAAGATAAAGATTTACAAATTACAGCCGTCTTAGCAATGGGCAATTTTGCGCGTACCGATGCTCATTGCAAACTCATGGTTATGCAAGGTGTTCATTGCAATCTTCTGAAACTGCTGCAGAAAAATAATACGGATATAGCTGATATAAGATTTCAACATGCACTACTCAGTGCTTTGAGGAATCTTGTTATTCCCGTGGATAATAAACCTGTAATATTAAAAGATGGGTTAATAAACATTTTGTATTCTATGCTGAATGTTTCATCTTATCCAGTTGTATTTAAGCTACTGGGCACTTTAAGGATTGTTATTGATGGCCAAAGTATGTTAACAGTAGTTTTCACGAACATTTTTTTAAATACATAGAAGAAATATATATTTTGATAAAATTAGCAGATAAGTAAAAGATGTGAAGAATAGGTAGTTTACTTATTATTACAGGTGAGGCTGCCATAGAATTAGGAAAAAGGGATGGTTTAATAAAGAAAGTTGTTAATTGGTGCGAAGTCGAGGAACATCCTGGAGTTCAAGGCGAAGCAAATCGTTTAATCGCTTGGCTAATTAATAATAGCAGGTTGATTAAGTTTAATAAATACATATTTGTAAAATTTACATATCTTATGCATAAAGTTTATATATATTATATGTATGTATAATTATTAATATTTATGTTTTTCATCATTAGAAATAGAGAAATAGCACTTCTAGTAATGGAACATGGAGCTGTGAAGCACCTAGTCAAAATGTTAACAACACCACACGTTTTAATGCTAAATGAAGCTTTAATTAGCTTGATGATATTGACTACAACTTCCCTGATCGAATGTGAAAATCTTCTTCTTGAGGCTGATATAGGAGAAAAACTTTGCACACTTCTTACTACTTTAAACAGTTTAGAAGTACCAATTTTGCATAATGTTTTAAGTCTAATAGAAAATATTCTTAATTTAGGTATTATTGAAATACAATATGAAATTTAATCATATAATTAAAGACACGAAGAACTGATGAAATTTTGCTAAAGCTTTTCTTAAATTTAAATTTCAGATGCCTTAAGAGAACATCTGGGAAAAACTGAATTAATAACATTATGTCAAGGAACAAATCTAATCAAAGAAGAACCAAAACTTAATGAAAAATTGAAAAAAATTTGCAATAAAATTGTGTAATTAAGTAATTAAAGAAAGGGATATTGAAAACGTACAATCATATATATGATACAAACATCAAAAATATGAAACATTCTTTAATTGAAAGAAAATGATCCCTTTTTTGTTCCTGTTTAATGATTAAAGCGATGCCAACATAACGTATGCAGTTTATGAGCATATAGATCAGTCCCCAATTTACATTTAATGTTGAAAAATTATAAGATGTTAGAATTTTTATTATGTATGTGAGTGTATGTGCGTGTGCGTGAGCAACCAAAAATTGTGAAAAGTAACAATAACATTCATATATGTGTAATATGGATAATTAGTTTTAAATTATTTTAAAAAATTAACTTTGCTATTAGTTGTAATGTGAAAAAAATTCATTAGTATATCAGCTAGTTTATAAAATAACTAACTAAAAATAACTAAATATTATTAATTGTTTGGTACACGTATCTATGTATTATACGTGGATTATTTCTTATTTAACTTAAATGTGATAATTTTCTTGTTAGAAAGAAGAAAAGAAATATTACAAGTTTTCAAACGTATATATCAATGTATATAGTTTTAAGAAATTGACCAAACAATATATTTTATGTGATTAATTAATAATAAATCTACAGACCACAATTTCTGATACCTATATACTTTATTATAACCTTTGCTGATTTGTTAAACATATTTCTTCTATATGCAATTATATTTATCTGCTCTAAAATTATTATAGTTTGTTGACCAATACAAATTTCCCGCCATACAATATTTCAATTTCGCGCGCGGCTTCGAACGAATGAGGAACTGTTCTGCTCTAGCTAATCAGGAATCAGCTAGCTGAAGTTTTGGCGCGGAAAGTAATTATACTGTTGAAAAACGGTGTCAAGATGTATTGTCCTTTGACGTGCGTGATTTCAATTACGTAGTGTTTCTGTTACTATTCCATTGTTTTCTACTCCATTGTTTTCCATTGATATTTATCAGATATGTGTAAACAATGCGTTCTTACATAGTAAAAGTTCTATAGCGAAATTTATATCGCTCGTTTGTTGTCGACCATCTATTTAAGTATTAGTGTTATCAATTGCTTGTATTACATTTCTGAGACTGAATTGGAGTGTAATTATTGCTTTATTTTGATATAATTGGCTGAGTTTTATACATTTATTCTAAAGTTTTGGGTATTTTTTGTGTAGATTATTGGTTGATTACGAAGATGACTCCGAAAGGGGAGATACGTATAAATGTGGCAAGCAACGATGACAATTCGACATTTAATGCGAAACATTTGGTAAGGCTTGATTTATTTTAACAAAGATAGACATAAATATGTGTACGTTTATATTCTTTTTTAATTAATTCACGTATGATAGGTATCTAATTAATACACAATATGATTAAATTATAAATAACTATATATAGTTTATTAACAGTGAACGATATAGGTTCATTCAGTTTTTATTATATTTACAGTAGAAATCGAAGTAACTTTTATATTTTGACATATTTTGATCATGAATTCTTTATATAAATATCGTTGTTAAATCAGTATGGACACCTTTTATTATTTTTGTAAAAGATGAACAACACGATCAGGCATGTTTCGATTCAGAGTTAGGCATCACTTGTTGTGTGTTGTCACGACCGTCTCCGGCATGTTTACCTAACGTATTTGATTTTTTGTAAGCATTCTCAAATTTCTACACAGGCCTTGCTATCTGTTATGTAGTAGAAAGTTCCTACTAGTTACTATTAGTTATGCTCTTGCACGGGCACGGTAAATGGATTGCAAACTTTCTTAGTGTTAAGGAATGATAAAGCGGTAAAGTTTTGCTCCATCAACCCCCCAGTAGATGGTGCTTTATCAACCTGTTCCCAGGTGAACGTTCGCAGGACGCGTGCGCGTCGACCTATCACTTTGGTCGTGCGGTGCTTAAGCTTTCGTTGTCAGTAGTGGTGCGGCGGCCACAGTGAGGGCTGGTTCTTTTCGTTGTATCCCGGACAACAATACCGGTAAGCGCCTTTTCATTCTCTTTCAGATTTCCGATTCGTCCTGTAGCCGCTTCGCTACACGCTCTTAACATGCATTCTCTAATTTTTCTTTTCATCATTCACGTTTACAGTTTCCAAACTGTAATAAAATGTCGAAACTTTGGCGGGATAAGGATGCTGCATGCACGATTGTTATGTTGAGGAATTCAGGATTGCTCTTTTTTTTTTGAGGCCCTCTTGGCTCAATAAACACCCCCCACCGCCATTTTGACTCGTCCTTACCGATCGATAGGAAGAAGATAATCGGCGGTATTACCGACACGATGATTGTTTCTTCCCCGCGACGAATTAAAAAAATAATTATCACCTATCGATGGACAGGTGGCGCTTAGGTTTTTTCGTCGTAAGTTGCATCGTCTCAACGGTTCTCCCTCGCGGTCTTATCTAAGATTTAAGTAGGATCTCCTTTGAGTCCCGCTTCGGTAGCTATTTTTTCCTTTTAATTACGCGATCCACTTTGGAGATATTAGCTGCTTAATACGTTGAATATTAGAGTATCTGAATTGCGTGGAATCTCTGTTATCCTGGGAGATATGTTTTACTTAATCTTGTGAACAAACGATTTTTAAGTATTTTTTCTAATGTTCTATGTTATGTTAGTGAATTTTACATTGTATAATATTAATAGAAGATTTTTTTAGACAATTTTTCGATATTAGTTCCAATGGAATGAATTTACTATAATTGAGATTAGAAATTTTTAGTTGGAGAAAATTTTAACAAGAAGTTATTAAACTTAAGAATTTTTTTGGGAGGGAAATCTTTGCGTTTTTTTCGGCGTAATATTCATACTTAATGGGTTTGGCTTCTATATCTTTCTTATTGATTTTAATACATATATAGAACTAATTTGCTTATTAATGTGGGCTATTTTAGCAAAAAGGCAAGTTTCAGGTTCGTGCAGAGTATAAAAATGTCTTACGCTTCCAATAACTTCTCTTTTGTATATAGTAATTCTCTGTGACCAAATAATAATGTATAATAACGAGTATTATGCAGAGTAATCTATTACAATCTATTAGAAGGTAGTATTTTAACCTGGAGATTTTTGATAGCCATCGTTGTATCTATTAATATTTCAAATTATTTTTTAATTATTAATCATTATATGTAGATTTATTATCTATTATCTCCTATACATATGTACAGTATTACTGTATTTTTACAGTATTATTGTTTCAATTTCAAGTTACACACCGGTGGTAATGTAAATACAAGTTGTTTAGAATGTTACACGCGATTATTTTTAAATTTTGTTCCCTCTTGTTTGTCTCTTCAAACTGTTTTTGAAAAAGGAGCAAGACATACTTGTCGTCACTACTTTACACCATACACAAACGCATCTTTTTTTATTAAACAACAGTATAATTAACTTTTCTATGATAATAATTACAAGTTCGAATTTTTTCACTAGATTATAAAAAATATATGTAATATATATATATATATATTACAAATAAAAAAATGTATGCAATATATATTACATGCATTTTTTATAATAATTATTAATTTAGTATTATATAATATTAAGTCAGTATAATATTACTATTAGTAATTATATTTTTTATAATATATGTTATATTATAAAATATTATAAAATATATTATATATTATAAAAAATTATTTATAATATATGTGTGTGTATGTATCATTGTTGTCAATATTGGCAGACAATTTTTATTTTATTAAGGTCATAAAGGCATACAAATATGATGCAAGATTTATTGTTCAATATACTTTCTATCGATACGATGGTACAGTGGAAATTCCACGAGATTTATGTTCTATGTGTCTGTTCTATGTATGCACAGATTTTATGGTTTCGATTCTATCCTATCCTTAATACGTTCAATACCAACTATTTTATCTAATTTTTTCTTGTATTTTTTCGTTTTTTTGGCTCAGTATTTATTTTCATAGAAATTCCCCCTCTTCTTTCCTCCTTTAGTTAATCGATCTGCTTCGAACAAGTATCAGCGAAAA
Organism: Bombus affinis; assembly: GCF_024516045.1. Lineage (NCBI taxonomy): Eukaryota > Metazoa > Arthropoda > Insecta > Hymenoptera > Apidae > Bombus > Bombus affinis. The sequence continues at coordinate 1,786,240 of NC_066359.1, forward strand.
TTTAATTATTTAATATGTCTATCTTATATAATGCAGGAAGAAGCTCGGTAGATGGCACTCGGTATAGGGAAAAGAAAAGTACCAACGAATTAACTTGTTTGGCGTTTTTAATTTATTAATGGACATGAATAGAGTTTCACATCGGTTTGCCCAGTAACGGCGGTTTTCATTAGTTCGTTTGATTAATAGGTTATTTCAGAATCAATGCATTGCGTAATGGATCTCATTCAAGGCATATCTCCTTTACCAGTAATGAGATTCACTCCACAAGGTAATTACAATTTGTCAGTTGATGATTTATAGCTCAGAGTCTCGCGGACGATAATCGTCGCTACATGAACCACGCAATATCCAAGTTTCAAAAATGGCACAGCACAAAGAAACATTCGATTTTACAATTTTGTTACAATTTTAGGACACCCTGTATTTTCTAAATAGTCGTGTGTTTGCAACTGCGCTACAGTTTGCAAAATTGTATTGGCAGACAATTGGAGGGAGAAACGAGAAACTTTATTTTCAAATTATAAAGGTAAATTCCATGCTCGAGCAATTGTTCGATTAACCGCCGTGTAATTCGAGAATGTTACAAACGCAGTTTAGGATGAATTTGCGTGAGCTTTTAAACTTTCCTCGTTGCTTTGAACTTTCGATCGAAACAACTTTCCAACTATCTCCGATGCACGCAGAAAACGTTACGTCGACGTATAACGTGATTCATTCGTATGGCCACAACGTCAGAAACGAGGAAGTGCGAAAGAGCGGCGGGAGAGCATCAGTGAAATTGGATAGTTTATGGTCAGCCGCGTCCGAAACAAACACGCTAGAAACATTATCTCTCCAGAAAACTTCTTACAGGGTAACGACCTTAAAATAATATTATTACCTTAGAATAATAAATTCAAATACAAAATAAGAATTTGTTTGTTTAACGTTTCGTTTTCCAGAAAATCGAGGGCAATGAAAATGTACCAAATTTGTACCTAAAAATTTGTACCTGAAATTCTAATAAGACACCATGTAAATATCTTAGAGTATCGCGAAAGTGCAAACATTTATGGCAAATGTGATGGCAAAGTAGTAAAAAGCGAATGAAAACTTTTTAACTTCAAACAGAAATACAAGTGCTATTTTATAAACAAAAGTCGATATTTATATAGCGTGTAGAAGCGTGTTGCTGAAATTGTTAATTAATAACGATAAAACCCGATAAATTAGGGTAAAGTATTACAATGCCAATATTCCATGAAATTGTACTATGATTTACTCTTAAAACAAGTATTTTAACTACTTCACTTACATTTTCTACAACTTTCCCATTACATTTACCACAGATGATATCCTACTTACAGAACAATGTTATATTAGAGTTTCAGGTGCGCAAAGAAGTTCAAATTTGACATTCCCTCATCATCCTCCTTTGACATTGCTGATCGAGTTGCTTTTGTGCACAGTCTGTTCTTCAATCAGTCATACCACGTATCTTAAACTCTCCAGCAACAACGCATTGAAGAATTGTAAGAGTTGCCTGTAACGAAAGAAACTGCCTTCTTCGAGGATATTTCTCTTCCTTGAGCATTTTCAAATATCCATCCTACGATGATAACCGTGTTGTACGACTTTCATTAAAGGTGGCTGCTCGTCACTGGAAACTCGAGATTATTCCAAACTATGTATAACACGCTGTCAACCCCGTAATCCAGCCGTCCAACTTTCGTTGACAGTAAAATCGACGTGCCATAAACTCGTTTCAAACTGTTCTGTCTTAAGACAGCTCTAAGGATGAGGGCGGCGTTAGCTGAGGTAATGAAGCGGTGAAGTGCTTTTCCTCAAGCTCGAAAACTGAAAAGACATTTATCACGTTCTAGATGTTCGTTCTAGACGTTCACGCTGCACCGTGCTTCCCTTTAACAATAGTTCTATGTATCTACTGTATACCTCGCGAACAATACATTAGTTAAAGAGAAGATGGTACGGGTTAATGAAAAGAACATTTGGTAATAGCGAGCACTTTGTACGATATCAATAACGTTCTTCCTTTCTATTGTTCAAACTTTAATACGTTGCAAGAGGCTACTTAACAATCCGGAGTATCGTAAAAAAATGTCACAGACAATTATAGATATTATCGTATGAAAAAACTGCTCAGGACTAAGTTAAACCACTTCGAGTGGTAGATGTATCAGTGAGAAGAATTTCTTTCTCAAGGTCATTTCTCCATGACGATTTTAAAGTCACCGGTATATTTTTTAATGGAACCCCATATTTCGTTATCGTATATATCGATACGTTTTCTTATTCTCTGTACAAAAGTATTGTACTACTGTATTATTATGTACCCTGTACTATTGTAAAGTAAGGTACTTGCTAGATTATTAAGTTTGAGGAATAATTTGCGGAATAATTCTTTGAAATTATGAGAACACACGATGATACTGAATCAAGAGACGAGGCTCTCTCTTTGCAAATATACAATTTTCCTTTTCTTTGTTAAATCGTTCTATGCAAGGTCTCTTGGTTTACGATCATTCGGAATAAAAGATAATACAAATTCGATAGCAGTATCGCGTTACAGTTAGTAGAAACTCGCGACGAGAACTGGGAAAACGATATAGGACAATTTTAGCGTGTTTCGTTTCACAGTTTCGTGCGTGCATCCGTCACGGTTCAAAATTGTTTAGAGTTTAGAAACCGTTGGCGCAGTGTTCTCGCGTGATTTGTCCCGAGCCGTTGTGATTTACAGGAAATCAGAAATCGGAAACGGACAGGAGAGGAGCCATACTTTAAGATTGACGGACCCTTTTCTTTTTTTTTCCAAACGATCACTTGCGTACACGCTGTACCCGGTGAAAAATGTCCAAACTCGTGAGAATACAGCAGTGCGTCGTAAACGCTCCATTTGATCGAATTGAACGCTTGTATTTACTTATTTCAGCCTGACGGGAATTGAACTTGGCTTTACGCGATTCGCAAGCGTACAACGAAACTACATCCGAAGGTGACAACCGGCGTAGAATAAATGTAAATTTCGAGAACTTTTAGACAACTTGATCACGCAGGCCATTTTTTGTTTCTTCGATTACGCGAGTAAATTGGACATTTTTGTTCAAAGGCCTAGATAGTTCAAGGATAAATTTGGATTACGGGCATAGAAGTAGCGTGTAAGTAATTAGTATGACAACACTATTCTCAGTAACACGATATGGTTAATACGATCGATTTAATTGGCCTATGGATGATATACGATACGAAAAGGTACACAGTGGGTACGATTTATTAATGAGGTGTCATCGAGTAACACGCGTATGTATATTTATTCACGTTCCAAATATCTTACAGCGGCGGACTGTAGATACGTTTAGCACGAATATATTTTATATTTATGGAGGAAGTAATAATTGTTTATCATCGGACATAAATTCGCCTGCGTCGTAACGAATACCAGACTCTGACGAAATTATGACGAATTATCAGGTCTTTCAATTTTCCAAGGTTGCTGGCAATTTTTCGAAACAGGATAATAATAAAAATATGGTATTTTTGTACCACAGGATTTTTAGAACGACGCCTTATTAGAATTTTAGGCGCCTCGAGGGACACAAATTTTGCACCTCTCCATCATCCTCCATCATCAGGTACACTGCAACACTGTTAATTGTTATCCTAATTGTTATCAATCATACTACGACATACATTTGAAACATTTCTGCCAAATATCTCTAAATTTTTCAGCGAGAGAAAACGGCAACAAGGAACAGCTCTTCTATGAGAAAAAGATTTTATCTTTATCCTGCGTGGTAGCGAGCGTCTAGTAAGGTGGATTTCGTGCGGGTTCTCTCGCTTTGGTCCTATGTAGCTTTCCTATTGAATGTTTGATAAGAAAGCTGAGCAGCTTGCGACCATTTCAATACGTATATACACGTATCGGGGAAATACGTGAGAAATGGTTCTATTCAGCGTGGCAACGTCAGAGAAACGTGTTGCCAGTGTTTGAAAACGTGCACGATCCGGTTTCGTGGCGAGCAAAGAGGAAAATGGAATTCAGCGGAAACGAGAAGCGTTCGTGAGATTCGACGGAACGAAAAGGTGGCCAGAGTGGCGTGTTCTTCTTTCGATTTTCGATTTCAGAGGCTTCCACGCCCGCTGAAAGTTACTTCTCCAGGAGTTGTAAGACTCGACCAAGTTGTACAATGGGCACAGCGTTTTATTGTTTGAGGTTTTAGATTGTTATTTGTTGGAAGGAAATGTGAAATAATGTCCTTTTCATGGAATAAATTTGCCTGAAATTTCCCTAAAGAATAAATTACCACTGTTCGGTGGATTTCGCTTGAAATCGAATTTACGAATTTCCATCCAAAATTTCACGAAATTCAGCAGAATTTTATAAATCACATAAGTAATTATAAAACACATAAGATCCCGATTAAAGAACCAATAAAATATAAACAATCGTTTGTTATACACAGCGTCTCGGCTAAATGAGTCCCGACCAAACAAAGCAAATATCTAGCTGATCTCATCTAGCCGAGACTCCCTGTACTTCAAAATCTCTTTGTACGTATAATATTAGGTCGTCCGAAAAGTTTCTTTCGTTTTATAAGGAAATAATGGATGCACAATATTTTCCGTTTTATATTATTTTATCGAATTACGTATGATTCATTTTATTCCATCAAAATAAAGAACACAACGTTCGACAGATTAGGTTTCATGTTTGTATAAAGCATCGTTGTGAAAGACGTGTCTGTAAAAGAAAGACACTTTTCGGACAACCTGATAATTGGCGATGGCCAGGCTTCAACGTGCCAGAGCTACTCTCGTACTTGTGTTTTCTTTCAATAAATCACAAACATATCGGAAAGGATTGGAAACTCTCTAGTGCAGTGATCCTGTAGTTTAAAATCACTTGCGCCACGTTTGCAATCGTCTTCTCTTGATGTCGGATAAAAATTTGGTCGATGCTCCGAAAGTTCCGACGATGCTCCAATTACGTAATTCTGTCGTCCTACGCGCGTTTCCATAGCGGAACGGTCGTTCATTTATTTATTCGAAAGCAATAATTAGAATCTGGTGGTTTCGCCTCGGATCGGTTTATGCGGACTTGTTACCTCGTACGAGTCTCCTGTATACGCGCTACATGTCGTATATACGTGCCATATGTGCATATTGGTTTCTGGTTTGTCGGGTCAAAAGTTCAGAGGTTCACTTGCAGCTTGCATGTGTTGCAACTGAATTAGTTGCAGTTGTTGCAACTATAAATACAGCCGGCAAGAAAAATGCTTGTAGCTTTTATTATTCCATTCTGTGCACTACTTTCTGCGTTCGTTCTCTTCGTTGTCCTTCTAGAAGAGTATTTTGTAAAGGAGAACGATAAAATCGTCCCACTCGAGATACAGCGGCTCTTATTAACATGGGGACACCAACGTGTCGCTCTTGATCTACGATTATACGAACCATTTATCGTAGCTTGGAAACACGCGAACAATTTCTTCCCAACGATATCGTCCGACCGTGCAATAGATTTTTAACATATTCCAGTTGCTGAATATTTCGATGATTTATTTCTCGTTAAAAACAGATTATACTTTGATGATTAAACGAAAGGTTTTTCGCGTTTTCCAAACCTGCTTGTCGCTTTGTAAATTTAGTTAAACCGCCCAAATCAGATTATCCTCTTATTGTTAAACGAAACGTTTTTCGTGCTTCAATTAATAAATACTTCGTTGCTTTTTTATATATCTACCTTGCGTTAAATCGTTGAAATTAAAAACCAGATTATTCTCGTTTTAAATGGATGGCTTTTTATAATCTTCTGTTTCGTTTATTTTCGCTCGTTGCAAACACATCATCGTTGTTACCATTTTTTTCGTTCAATAGGAAACGTTTCTCCCGAATTAGTTTCTAGATATTTGCATCAAGTATTAATGTAACTTAAAAAGTACCGATATAAAATTGCACAACTTTATTTTCCTCTTGAGCTTCCAAGCTGAAAAATCTTCTCCTCGTTAGAGTTCCCCCGTCACCGAAACATTTCCACCGGCGAAACTTATCTCATGGGAACGATGTTCTCGTAAAAACATCGCGCTAATTGCATACCATCGTTGGTAAAAGATTCGTTCTTTAAATTCTTCAACAGAGTTAAAGTGCCCTGAAGCTTCCTGTCGCCAATAGGAGGAATATTTCTTAAAACATCTCAAACGTTCCATCACCGTGCACCCACAGAAACACAAAAATCCTTTTCTAATTGGAACAGTTTTGAAGACCAGACGAAGTTCACGCACGACTGTTTTCTCATTTTAACGAAATTTTCTCAGTAGAGAGTTCTGTGTTTTAGCGGATTGTCAGTTAAAAATAACCAAAGACTATTCTGCGTAGATCTTAGAATTCAAAACGTTACTTAGCTATTCCAATAAACCTTCATAAGCCAAGAGTATTTGTAATAAAAGGTATACAGGTGAAATGAAAACCTACAACAGCGTTGAGATTGTGATTTTAAGGGATCATAAACTACTTTACTCAAATACGAAACGACAAAACATTTCTGTAAACGACACAGATATTAACACAGATATTGGAACACCCTTTCATCGTTCTACGTTCGTTAGACACGAAACGTGTAAACGCAACGTGGCACGAACATACTTGGTGACCTAATATTGCCATATAGAATCTGTCAGTGACTTGTCAATCTTTGATTTGAAGCTACGTCTGCAGTGTGTTTTTATTATTCGACCATAGATGGTAGAATATTCAAGGAGACGAGTTCAGCCCGTTGACGGTCTAATAAAATCTCAAATTCCAGAAAAAAAATTATATCTTTTTATGTTCTAGAATAGTTGCGTTTATGATAAAACGCGTGAGAGAACATCTACTTTGGAATAATAGCAAATTTTCGCCGACGCAGAGATTTTGTTTCATCGCAGTTGCTGACAGGAATACGCAAAAGACATAAAATCTGAGTAACGCAGTACAGCAACGTATGGGGAGCAAATTGGAAACGGTTTAAGATGAACTAATTAATTTCAATTATATATGTATATCTCAGCGTAATTAAATTAAATTATAGGTATTCCTGGAATTAATAAGCAGCGGTTCTATTTCAATAGCCGGCAACTGAAATTACTGTGTGAGACTTAGTCTGCTGGAATAGCGGAAGAAGAAACATAGAACGAACTTGTATATTTCATATTTCTGAGTTGCCGCTTGTAAAATGAATACGATACCTCGGTAATCGAAATTTAGGAAAACGACAAGGTATTGGAGTCCGGATTGCAACATGGAGCCGTGTAACCCGTGTTTCTAAATTTATCACGTACGGCGTAATTATTGAAAAAGCACTTCTAAAATACGTTTCATAAATCTCTTACCACGTGAGTTAGTATTTTAGAAAGCGAAAGATTATGTACGTATTTTTAACTGGAATTCGTAATTTTATTAGACTATAAAGTTAATACTTATATGCTAATACCGATAATATAAATACTAATACATTAGTATCACAAAAAGAAAGACATGATCTATAATGTATTATATCTAGACATGATCTATAATTATAAATTGAAAACATGAAAGTATATCTCTATATACCAACATAAAGATAACTTATACACTACAAAGAATCTGTAAACTTCATTCTAAACTCGGCGTTTTCTCCGCAAATAGCTCAGCTCTCGGATGAAATTCGTTTCAAGCAATTTTAAGATGCTTCTATACTCTGCCTCGGTTCTCGATCCATTTTCATCGATTCAGTAGCCTCTGAAAGCAGAAGAGCCCGTATCCTTTCACGGTTCAGCTTCCATAGACATTTCAATCAGGCTCAGTTTTATCCTGCTCAATTTTAATGGATTTCAAGTCCCGTGAAATGTTCCAAAGAACCCGGTTCAACGAATGTTCCGCCATGTTCGAGGGGTTCTTGTTGCTGACGTGAAGTGTTCGCCCTTGCGACGACCTGTTTCGTCCAATGCACCCTCGGGAAAAACGCTTATGTCAGCCTAGATACCGTCGATAATTAAGGAATATTAAGTTTCTTTCGAGCATCGTGAAAGCAGTGATTACACGGACGTTCTAGACGTTTTCTTGTTATCTTACACAGTTACTCGCATTAATATTGATAAAGCATAGCTCTATCTCTGTATTTATTATTCGTACAAAAGACAATGATTTAAATATCGTATTTTAAAGGCGAAAAAAGAGATTTTATTATTAGAATAATTAGTATACTCAAGTCAAGTAATATAACAATGAGTATAATATGATATAATTAAGGAATAGCCACTGTACAATATTACAAGTATTGTAGTTTATATTTATGCATATCACATTATTACTGTATATTATACTCTATATACTGTATTATACTGTATATTATTACTGTATACTATATGCAATGTTATGTTTAATGTATGTTTTAAGGCAAAGGAACCTCCTTTTAATAGACGTAAAGTCTGATATATGATAAAGTATTATTATCATTACTGTTACTATTTTATGAAAACATCAACCATTTATCGTAGCTTGGAAATATGTAAGTTTTCCATCAATAACATTTAATAGTACAGTAGATTTTTAAGCAAGAAATGGTTTTAACTAAAAGGCTCCTTCCGATCATACCTTAACTCTCTTCTATTTCTCTTTTCTTCTTCTTCTTCCTCTTTACCCCTAATTGCGATACGGCCTTCTTCTTCATATAGGTGTACAGTAATGTCTCGATAATTGCTTGAAAATCGGGATCCACGCCCAGCAATTATCGCGTACAGGACTTGGTTCTAAGTATAGATACGGCCCGGTGTTTTGCCGAACGTAAAGAAGAATAGCGCGAGTGAAAGAGAAACAGGTCTGAGAGTCGGCTTGATGGAAAGAAACATATCGTTTAAACAATACTTATTCAACGATGAGACGTTTTATTTCTAATTTTCGTTGAATAAAATTTTTACCAATGCAATCGTGAGATTTTTCTGGTTAAAGCAAAACCAAACACGATATAATTCGAAGCATATTTGCTTATTTAATCAGTTAGCTATTTTATGACGAGTATATTCGTCACGAAGAAATTGCAATATTTTGTGTTATAACGAGCCTTGTCAGTAATAGAATTAAAAGATAAAACAGTCGTTTCATCACAATTTAATTGTATATTATAATAGTCATGCATACTTCGTGTTTGACGAGTATACTCGTCTTTCTTTTAGTGATACATTTTAGGTACACGCTTTTCAATGAGTTGAAATAAAACCAAACACTATATAATTCGAAGCATATCTGCTTATTTAATCAGTTAGCTATCTTATGACGAGTATACTCGTCACGAAGAAATTGCAATATTTTGTGTTATGACGAGCCTTGTCAGTAATAGAATTAAAAGATAAAACAGTCGTTTCATCACAACTTAATTGTATATTATAATAGTCACGCATACTTCGTGTTTGACGAGTATACTCGTCTTTCTTTTAGTGATACATTTTAGGTACACGCTTTTCAATGAGTTGCAATAAAACCAAACACTATATAATTCGAAGCATATCTGCTTATTTAACTGCACATTTTAGTTAGTTATTTTATGACGAGTATATTCGTCACGAAGAAATGGCAATATTTTGTGTTATGACGAGCCTTGTCAGTAATAGAATTAAAAGATAAAACAATCGTTTCATCACAACTTAATTGTATATTATAACAGTCACGCATACTTCGTGTTTGACGAGTATACTCGTCGTCGTTTTCTTTTAGCGACACATTTTAAGTACACGCTTTTCAATGAGTTGAAATAAAACTAAACACTATATAATTCGAAGCATATCTGCTTATTTAACTGCACATTTTAGTTAGCTATTTTATGACGAGTATACTCGTCACGAAGAAATTGCAATATTTTGTGTTACGACGAGCCTTGTCAGTAATAGAATTAAAAGATAAAACAGTCGTTTCATCACAACTTAATTGTATATTATAATAGTCACGCATACTTCGTGTTTGACGAGTATACTCGTCTTTCTTTTAGTAATACATTTTAGGTACACGCATTTCAACGAGGTCGCAACAGCTAACTGGTTAATGACGCTGACTTATTTTCTTCATTAAATATATAGGTAAATGTGATTTAAGGTATATCGTGTTTGGTGTTACTTTAATCAGAAAAATCTCACAAAGACGTTGGTAAAAGTTTAATTTACAAAGTTTTGAAAACACAATATTTTCATTATCGGATTAATATCGTCTCGTGAGCGCTTGAATTCGTATTAAGTTACACTACTCGGTCCTCGAGTTTCGTGGTATGTCAAAGGGAAGACTAGGGCTCCTTGAGCGACAATAGGGCTCCTATAGCGATGGAGATGACAACCAGGTAATTGCGAGGAACGTCATGGCCGACAATTATCGAGACATTACTGTATTTCGTTTTGCTTAAATTTCGCTCCTGTTCCTCCGATATTTAAATCTTTTGTTGCGAACGACTTATGTGTATCTTGGGATTCTATTTTATTTCAGAAGCAAAATATGAAAGACGTATACAGAGGCGATGGAAGATAAATATACCTTGGCGTATCATATAAATGACGTTTCGTGTCCACAAAGTTTAGCAAATATTTTTCATATACTTCACAGTTATCAGGAAATTTCCTGCGGATATTCCGCGATGTACGTACAAACGTTTCAACGTTGAAACTTTCGTGCATTTTATCGTAATATCGTCGCGACAGCGATTAATAAATTATATCCCTTGCTGTTTCAACATTTTTGAAAATTTTATAACACAGAACGTAGATAAAAGCGTTATACAGAAACCCATTAAACACTTTGCATTATGTGTATTTTCAACGTAAGAGAAGCTTCTGAAAATATTGTAAAAATAGTTTAAGTAAACTGTATAAACGTTTATCTAACAAGGTTTTAAACTAAAATCTATTTTTTCAATTTTCAGCTGTTAAATTTAGAATAATTCCGAACTTCTAAATCATAGTGTACATAGCTCATATACGATAGGAGATTATGTTTCTTACTTAACTACACGCTATCGATATGATTGGGCTATATATCATCAGATCTGTACACTGCAGCCATATATCACAGAAGGTGTATACGTCGAGCGTAGATATCGGTGCAATTTCCACTTAACGAGTGCAGTGAAAAATATGCCATCATTATTTGAAACTTAAAAGGTGCTTTTAGCTTTTCATATCTCTCCGCGGAGACGAGGATAGCAAATGGCACGTTGGCTATAAAATATGGAAAGTAAGCGACGTGTAACTGATGGAAACAGGCTACGAGATGAAAGAAACACGTTCTTCGGTGAATTTTGTTGAAATTAATACGCAGATTGATCTGCCGCGTTCGCTGGGGAAATGTGCGATATTTGGGTCACTGATTTCGTGCAGATCTGCCACGTGTTTACGAGTATGTTAATAGAGTCAGCTTTAAATTGTAACGAGTACACTGCGAATTTTTATGCATTTTATATTGAAACGTAAAATTCCACAAGCGGACCAACTATTCAAAGTGGCCATTCAAGTTTGGATTTATAAAAGTGTAAATTATCGCATTAAAAAATCCGCAATCCGCGTAGAAATATCGAACGACAACGTATATAATCCGATTGCGGAACGTCAGATAAATTCTCTGCGGCAACGTATCGTTAAATGACTTGCGTGCTTGATTTAAATTCCAATTGAAACTTAAATATGTTACACGAGATTTCACTGGTTGTTATAGCATTCTGCGCGGTAATATCAGGCTAGCTTTATTGATGTTAAGTGCACTATATGCAAGCCCGCTGCAATCCTATGTAGAAAACGCTCTTCAGCCTGGCAACGAATTTCTCGCGTTATCGATTGTGCCTTGAAATTAAAGCCTTTGTCCTGCATGGTGCGTCACGATGAAACCATAATTAAGTGAAATTACGGCCTAGTGCGGGTGCGTGCCGCCATAATAAAAGAGCAAAAATACACAGTCAGTCACGAAAGTCTATCTATCGCTACCCAAGTCTATCTATCTGACTTATCAGAGAAACTAGAAACGCGCTTTCTCACAAAATCATTTCTATCTACCTAAAGGTACGAACGAGTTAATTTCGCGTGACCAAACTTGATTCTTAAAAGAGGCGTTTGATTTTGTTGCGAGAAGGAACGAAAGGCTGGCTTATAGAGAATCATTGTGCGTGTTATATAATCGTCATTGCACGATTACCATCCTATCAAGGAGCAAGAGGCAATGAATTAGCAGAAGCCACGTGTCGATGAACAAACAGTGAGGCGTAGCATACGAAGATATCGCGAAAGACGTAACGAAAGTAATCGAAGAAAAAGAGAAACTCGACATGGAAAAAGGGAAAATAAACGAACGTGGACAAAATCATGGGCAATGTAAATAAGAAATGACAGAGAAGTGTTCTTGGTAGAGGAGAACAAACGATTGTAACACGACTTCCAATAGGATACATAAGAATAACACACTTGTACTTAATGGAACAAAAGGATCCACCAAGATGCGAAATTTGCCACATTCCACTGGCGATCGAACGTATAATTATCCAGTGTGGAAAATATAGAAATTACTTAGATGCCTAATAAGGCAAATAAGATCCAGAACAAATCTAACAAATCGAATTTGACGCTTTACCGACTGGTAGCCGATTAATCGGTTTTTGTCGCCAACGCTTACCGATCGATAGCCTATTCATAGGCTTTTCATCGCTGACGCTTACCGACCGATAGCCTATTAATCGGTTTTTTGGTCGCCAACAATCTTTCTCATTATTTGAGCAGTAATTTGTTATTTAGTAGTTGTGTCAGTTGCGTTGCTCTGTAATCTCTCACAGTTTTATACCAATTTGAAAAACTTACCGTTCGCGATGAACGAAAAGAATAGTATTGGAGGGAGAGTCTAAACCGAAACAGAGCCAGCGACAAGGAAAATCTGCGCCTGAGCTGCCGGTCGGACGTGCGTATGCTGTTGAACCGCTAGCGGTCGGTAAAGTGTTAACCATTTTAGTGTCGCTAACAACGACATATTCGCTTCTAAACTTCGGCTAGTCTCGGGTTAAATAAAATCTAAAAAATGCAAACGACATATCGTCGTTAGCTACAGATGCGAAAACGATATCGACAGGAAGTTTGGGCTTGTGGTAACAGTTATTTAGGACAATGGTCCTCGATGACTGTTTCAAAAACCGCAATCCATGTCATCATAACTGTTTCCAGTGCCTAGCTGATTCGACCACAGCTGAATAACGTGAAGCTTCAAACGACAGTTACACGAAACAGTTTAACATGGTATTATTGGGTTGGCAACTAAGTAATTGCGGATTTTGTCAGTACCACCTAATGACAACATCCGCAATCACTTAGTTGCCAACCCAATAGTTCTCGTAAAGAGTAGTCCACTGTATAGTTTTGCCTTGTCGCTGGCTTGATACGGACTCCGGAATTGAATTATAACTATGAAATTCGCCGTTGTCAAGGAGAATCTGCGCCTGAGCTGCCGGTCGGACGTGTGTTTGCTGTTGAACCGCTAGCGATCCGTAAAATGTTAAAATGTAAAATACCAAAGATGCGATTAATGATCATAAGCGGTAGATGCGATTTAAATAGGCAGAAAAGAAATTTTCATATTGAAAATGAAACAAGAGGAAGGTTCACAAACGACAGGATTATTTTGCCGATCGGAGAGAATAATTGAAGTTATCTACGCCGGTTGATTGGCATCCGGTAACAAATTCCACTGACGACGAAAACAGCCTGGTTTTCAATAATTGGCACGAAGAAATAAAAATAAAAGGCTGCTGGATCGATGATACCGTGATTCGTTGAAAAGAGAACGAAACGGCGATCGAACGATCCGTGAATTAGCAGCGAAATGCTTGCACAACATTCCTATTCAGTGTGGTTCCAGCTTGTGCTCAATCGATTTATATTTCATTTGTAGCAACCTGCCGGAAAATGCGGTCTCTATTGAAAAACAGTTAGAGGAGAATACGCTCGTTTTTACCTTTTATCATCGCTTTCGTATTTCCATGCGCTGCAGCTAGATTGATCGAGGAAACTTTCAAGGGAAATTATACAGTATAATGGATAAATTGAGGGATAGATGGGGTAGGAATTCGATGGGAGGCAAAGTAGGTGACGAAGATATGAAAGTTTAAATGGTGATCGATATTTTAAATCGACCAATTACACTGGCTCACGAAAGTGTTTAGACGCTTACGATTAGGCTGCTGATTTTCATGCGTCTACGATAAAGATGCAACAATTCACGGAATGTGGTACGAGATACTTGATTTTAAAAGCTTCCCAGAAACAGCAACATGCTTTCTTTTCTTCGATGCGACTAACGTTGAAACGCGATAAAATCGGTAGACACCGTGCGTGTTAATAGACGACTATGCGAAAGATTAAGCGTGCCGAAGTTATGGTAAAAAATGCAATGAACGTGCAGCTGGAGAAATAGCGAAAGCAAAGAAATCTCAAGAATCTTTATTTCTACTACGACGAATTTATAGTTGTTTTGATTAAAAAAAAAGACGTGATATTATGTTTATTTAAATGAAAAATAACAAAGAAATATTTCCTGTCGTAGTATATTAATTTTCTTTGTTTTCTACTCGTTGCACATAAAGCGCATTCTTCGTGATCCCAAGGAAAACAGCGAATACATCTGACCTATTTTTTATTATCGTTGTCTCCTTTGTAATTGTCGCCACGATATATGTAGTTCTGTATCATCGTCGTCGCCAATAACAGCATCATCGACATGCTGCATATTGCTGAAACAAGTTGCAATTGCATTAAGAATGAAATAAATTCAACGGTAGGTCTCTTTCGACCACTCGGAAACAACCACGTTCAACGATAAATCATGGAAAAGTAATATTCTTCAGTTTATCTTCGCTAGAACATTTCGCTATTTAAATATCGCCTATCGAAAGCTTTCAGACACAACGATCGACTGCGTTCGACGACAGATTTCCAAGCGAAGCTGAAATGTGCTTGTCCCTTCGTTTCAACGAAATATTTTATTCTGTCGTCGATTGAGCTTCTCACATACTCGTTGAGTTTCATATTAGGTACAGTCATATATGTTATACAAAAATATGTAAAATATGCAAATTCGAGCTGTGAATTTCCATGGATTTATGGGAAATTTGAAACTGCGAAATTCCACGAAATGCACAGAGATCTGAAGTATAGTGCTGTATAATACCTGGTAGGTGAAACAATTTTTTATCGAGGTTCGATTTTTTAAATCGTATCGTCAGAAATATGAATTTGCATAAAAGTGCGCGTGTAGTGTAGTTATTAGCGAAACCAGTAACTTTTATCGATTCGCTAATGGGTCAAAGTGACCCGACTGCTGTTTCTAGCGTTAATAAATGTAAACTAATGTTTTGTTCGCTTCTTACAAGCCTCGCTAATAAATTGACAAAGTGTTATTTTTTTTGCTCGTTTACACAACCGATGAAAATGCTGCAAAGGTATAAATAGAAAGGCATGAACGAAGTATTTGAAACTTGGCTAAACTGTTGTCAAAGAAATGTATTGTTCGAAAGTTCTATCTCGCGCTTTTTGAAACTTTCTCCGGTGTAGCTTGAAAGAATAAAAAGGAAGGAAGAAAGAGACGAAGTGGGAAGAAGAACAATGAGTCCAGCTAACGGTACTAAAGACACATTCTACCGAGTTTTCTTTACCCTCTATTTCACAGTTTCTTCACTTTTCACTAGTCGACACGCTTTTTATATGCCCCCTTTTGTAGTTGTTTCGCTTTTCTTCACGCTTTTCTCATTATTACAGATTTCTTGAATTTAATATCTATTTAAAATAAGGTGTTGCATTTTCTCTAATTTCTCAGACAAAAATTAATCAACGTTGCTTTACGTATCTCTTGTAATCTATATTTCTTTATTTCGGCAACTTGAATGGGAATTTTCAAATTCCGAAAGTCTCCTCCAAACGAATATTCGCTTTAGAAAAGAGATGGTTACTGTGTACCGTGTAGGTGTAAATTGTCTGGAGTTTTTAACAGTCTTCGCGCAGCCGATTGCGAAAACATTTATTGCTTTCGAGTATTTATAGTTGCTACTATAGATACGTTCGGTTTAATCAACTACGTGAAAAAAGCACGACGCTACGAAACATCGAGTAACTAAAATTTTAATTGTTCTACGATATTCCAAGGAATAGATGGCTGTCTCCTTTTTACAGTAAACGTAGTAATATTGTTAATAGGTAATACAGAGAAAACAGTAGTCGTAACAAGAGGACAAACTTTCAGAAGATTATCATGATTTTCAATATTTGTAAGTAATGTTTATTAATTAATAATTAATTCCTCTTGTTCGTTCGTATCGCAGGCTGGCATTGTCTGGTAGCAGATCTCTCTGCGATTAACACGTTGACTGCCACTCGTGCTTTCAACGAAATCTCCTTCAGGTCACGAGTGCCGCTGTACCAAGCGTACTCTGCTGGACTCCCACTTAACTTAAAATCTCTGCCCTAATTCGTTACAATGTTGAAAAGAAAAATGGAAAACTTATTCCTTGGTGAGCCAAATAGCAGCGAAGAAGAAAGCTTTTACGAGGCTTACACAAATTCGGATAGTAGCGATGAGGAAGAAATCAGATTTCCTAGAAATAGAAATAGAAATGGAATTACATCGTTTGATTCTGATTCGGATATTGATAAATGCAATCGTAGTTATACTGAATGTAATGAAGATACTGTTGACGAGATTTTACAAGAATTGGTCATTGAGGAAGAAGGAAGAACTGATGATACCGAGGAAAGTACAATTCAATTTGGTAAATGGACTGAATTTAGTGGTCGGTAGAAGTCATTTCCTCTTCCTGAAACAGACGATCTCATTAGGCAATTACCTGGCGATGTCAATCCATATCATGTGTTTGAGTTGTTCGTCGATGACGAAATAATAAACTTGTATCAGAAAATTGCAACAAGCAAGGATGTAAATACTAGAAGATTTAGAGAATTATTAGCTGAAAAATTATTAGGGTTGTCTGAAAATACAAAAAATCCTTGCATTTGACGGAGTCAGTATAATATCGCCGTTCGGAAAAATGATTCCGAAAGAAGACACGGCAGAATTTAAAGAAAACAACTTATTGTCCAAATTGTCCCAATCAAACTCACCTTTGTATAGAATGCTTCAAGCTTTTACATTCTAAATAATTTTCTTAATAAATCATTTTCGTATTACTTTTATAACAATTCAATAGAGTTTTATTACTTCCTGTGGAATCTCTTTTCAAATACCTGCGACGATCCTTCGCAAGTAGTCAAATAAATAGTCACCCGAATACAGGTGACGCGACTCAACCAAGAACTTTAGTGTCACCCAAATACGGGTGACACGGTCATACCAAGAGCCCGCGGCCACCCGAATCTAAGTGACACGAAGCCGCCAGAATTTTTCGTCACCCATATTCGGGTGACACGGTCATGCCAAAGCCCGCTGTCACTCGAATCTAAGTGACAACGTTGTCAGAAATTTCTCCGTCACCCAAATATGGGTGACACGGTCATGCCAAAGCCAGCTGTCACTCGAATCTAAGTGACAACGTTGTCAGAAATTCCGCCGTCACCCGAATACGGGTGACGCGACAGTCGACGTGTTAAACTACATTGTCGATTAGTGGATCGCAGAGATATCTGTGCGGTAACTCAGTCGTGCAATTAAGTATCGATGAAACAACAGAGATATTACTGTTATTTGAAATGCTGCAAAGCACCAGGAATTTCCATCTTAAACGAGCCACTCGGATGTGAAACGACTCGTTTCCCTTTTTCTTCGTTGAATCTCGTTAATCAATGGATCTGATTAGAACGGATCGATTTAACCTGGTATAATTGTTCGCCAGAACTGCTCGTTAACCAAATTCCCCAGCAATCTTTCATCAGCACCCTCGAGCATAATAGACCGCCGTCTCATCTGACCTGGATTTCCGACCTCAGCGTCACTCGTGTAATCTCTTGTACTCTCGACACTGAGATCTTCTGTCCACATTTCAATTATACCGCGATAATCATGCTAATGTTCACAATACGTACCAGGCACATCGTCGCATGTCCAAGATTTATCGAAACTAGCGTTTGATACGTAACGCATTCACCGAACAGACGATTTTTCTTCTTTGTAAAATGTATTGAAACGTAGAATGAATTAAAAATGAAACACGCGAATTTATTGCGCGTATGTTTAAAAAAATAAATAATTTACGCACGCTTTGCACGATCATAACGCTCTGCTGCAGGAATTTGTCACACCACGTACTCGTGACACGCTTTTAAGGGCGAGCAGCATCTTTTTATCTTCAACAAGATACTGCACCTCCCAGCTACGCTCGTGATGCGATGGTCTATCGGCTCACGTAGTCTGAATCAGCACGACCGTCAATTTGAGCACTCGCGTTAACTACAAAAATTCCATGTCTCTCCTCTTGAATTTGCAGTTGGAATCTTGCTTCTACCTTAGTCAATGTTAGATTTATCATTCAGAGCGCGTATATACACTTGGTGTATACACTTTGGGACAGTCTGTATCAAATAGAACGACTGTTATCAACATTGGAGACCCACGGTGTTTGGAAGAGTGCAGGTACTCATAGACCTGTCGGTGTAAATGTACTTTTTCAAACTTCCCTTGCAAGGAGATATGGACACTTATTTTTCATAGAATACGCGTTAGTTAAATATATTGGGTTGGCAACTAAGTGATTGCGGATTTTGTCATTAGGTGGTATTGACAAAATCCGCAATCACTTAGTTGCCAACCCAATATATTCATGTATGTATATATATACATATATTTATGTATGTATTTCGTTTTATAAGGAAATTATAGATGCCCAACATTTTGTGTTTCAATCTATCGTTCCGATAGAACAAAACGGATCACGCATGATTCAATAAAATAGTCTAAAAGAAAATGTCGCGCGTCTATTATTTCCTCGTGAAACGAAAGAAACTTTTCGGACGACCTAATACTTATCTACTTATGGGGGTGTCCTGAATTACAATGTCCTAAAACAGTTTTTTTATGATCTTTTTTTAGAAGGGAAAGAAAGAAATGAAGTTATTGAATTTTGAGGTATGATCTTGTACATATTTAACGAATACAAAGAATTTTTTTAAAGTAAAAAAAAAAGAAATTATGACAGATTTCCAAGCCTATTTCATGGGCTGCAGTCTTCAATCGACGGGAAAGATCCACCTCGTAATTCCTGACTGAAACAAAAAACCAAAAATGGATTAAATTATTATATATTTTTCTTCTGGGCGAACTAAACAAAGGCAGAGAAAAGTTTATTTAAATAATTGTTATAGCACCGTAAAGTCTATTTAAAAAAAAAAACACATTTTTTTAAACCCATCAAAATTTTCAATTTCACATTTTTTTCTGCCTTTGTTTAGTTCACCCAGAAGAAAGATATATAATAATTTAATCCCTTTTTGGTTTTTTGTTTCAATCAAGAATTACAAGGTGGATCTTTCCCTCCGATGGAAGACTGCAGCCCATGAAATAGGCTTGGAAATCTGCTATAATTTCTTTTTTTACTTTAAAAAAATTCTTTGTATTCGTTAAATATGTATAAGAGCATACCTCAAAATTCAATAACTTCATTTCTTTCTTTCCCATCTAAAAAAATCACAGAAGACGCTTTTAGAATATTCTAATTCAGGATACACCATAAAACACATGATGCGTCGAGTTTAGCCAAATACAACAAGTGGTCAAAGAGCTGTTAAATCGTAGGTAATACGTTTAGCAGTAATAAAATTTCTTGCTAGAAACTAAATTGTCCCTTAACCATGGCGTAAGCACGTTTCTAAAGTGATTAGTGTGGCTTGCTATGCGGCAAATGGCGAAATAAGGAGAGGCGTCTCTTGCAGTTTGTATTTCTTAAGGGTAGCATTGGCAATTTTTGTTCTCTTCTTTAAGATAAATGTCGATGTAACCAGAGTTCCTTTCTACCTTTTGCTTGCTCCTCTAATTTTACATTCAGTGGAATTTTCTGTTTTTTTCACAATCCCATGGCTTGGCGTTCACGTTGCCGCGTGTGGCAAATTCTATTCAGCATAGATAAATGGAAATTGAATTGGCCAAGTGGATGAAAGAGATGCAGCGCGCATTGTTGACGTTATAAGTACAGACAGTATTATTATGGAAATTCATTTTGACCAAGTATTGCATATTAGCGCAAACTTGGCTAGCTATGCACTTTGATAAATAATTCGAATGCATCGATGGACGTGAACGTTTCTATGAAACCGTATAATTACATCCGACCATGATTATCTAATTAATTAATGAATTAATTTATTATAGCGAGTGGTAATTTTATGCGTTTCGCTGCTTTCCGATATAATACACCGAAAATTTATTATAACGAAGAGCATGACTGTACTAATAATAAATTGCAATTCAAAAGTTGAAGGACCGGCGACTTATCCTTCCTTTGAGACTTAATAATATCCGGGTGTGCGTTTCAATTAATTTCGCATTGAAATACTAAATGAAGTCTGAGCCAGCTGCTTCGTTTCTCTGTTACAGAATCACCAGAATAGCGAAAGAAGAGTAAAGAGATGGGTTCAACGTAATTAACGAGGAAGAGTCGAGCGAACAGGAGGAACATGAGTATGATATTCGTCATTTGACTAGGACCATAAATCAGCAATATAAATTCAGTACAAAGAGAAAGAGAGAGAGAGAGAGAAAAAAGAAAAGTCTAAAAAATAAGCGAAAAAAAATAATGAATGGATTAGAAATTCAGGAAGTTTTAAACTTTTAAGAAGAAAAGGGAAACGAAATCAAAGGGAATCACTTGCAAGGAAAGTACAATAAAGAGGAAGAAGATAAGCGAAGAGGAGTAAGGAACAAAGACAAAGCGAGGACAATCTAGAACAAAGTTACCTAATTAAATTAAAAACCGACATACATTGATTATTAATAGATTTAATCTATTGTACGTATTTCTATTGACGACTGAGAGTATATATATATATATATGTATTCATCTATGTATATTATATATTAAAGATTAATACGAGAGATTATTATGAATCATTGTTAATGTTAAGGGATATTCGATGTTTTAAAATATTAACGAACGAGAATTAGTACGAGCTGTGAAAAGGGAATATTTCGATTTTATGGATTGTATCGTCGATTTAATATTTAATTGAAAACATGCGGAAAAACGAAATAATTTCCTAAGGAAATTCGAAAAGGAGAAAGTATAAACAGAGAAATTATAGGCAGAATAAACGATAAACGATTAAACGATAAAACAAAAGGAAGAGATTAATCAATTTATGAAGAAACGATATTATAGGCGAATATAATTCGTTGTACTTGAGAAATATATAATTGTATATGTAGATGTTAAAAATATACTGTTGTATAGTTGTATAATATCCATGGGGGTCCATGTTTAAAGAGATTATCGAACAGAAGAAAATTTGTTTTCATTGTTATCACTGAAGATAGAAGAGAAATATTAGCAGGGAAAAGAAGAAATCTTGAGAAGGAAGAAGAATCTTTACAGATAGAGGTGATTATTTATTTAGTATAAAATATCTAATATTTCACAGGATGGTAGCTTGTTTATTGCATTATTTTACTGTTTATTATAGATTTGATTGTATAATAGTGTTCTTTAAGTTATTTTATGCCATTTTCCTGATTATTTTTTTACAATAATTTTAAATGAAAATCAATTGAATAATCGAGGCATCGTAATTCTTTTAATAAAAGGTATTTTCTTCTGATTCAATATATCTTTTTATTAATCCTATTTTTGTTAAAACAAAGCTTCGTTTAAAACGATAAATTTATGATTGCCATTGTCTCAGTTGCAAACTTATAAATATATTAAACGAGTAAAATTCAATATGTAAAATTTTAATACACATTCGTAATCGATAATTATGACTTGTGAAGAACAATTATATATATTTGAATTTTATTACTACGAACGATAATTAAGAACAATTAATAAAGTATCGTGAAAATTCCTATTTTATTATTAACATTGAAATATTCTGTTGTCATAAACTTGGATTTTTCATCATTAAAAATTTACTCTCGCAAAATATGTGCCAAGATATAAAACTTGAAATATGATGGAATTGTGTCCACGTTAAAAGTTTACCCTGCCTGCTCATACAACAACCATTTAATCCTTTAATCACTTTGCATTAGTCTGAGCTTTAGAATACCTTCACGAGGGGGAGAATGCTGCTCTGAATTGCGAGGCCAAGGCAACACCAAAATGAATTTGGAGGTGGAACTTATCGCTGGGGTGATTAAGGGTGGGCCACCCCCTAAAAATTTGCCCGCACCGAGGCTCATTAAAATCTTCATCGCTGGAGAACGGAATGGTCTTATCTGCTAATCACATTCTTTTATCGATATTCTAACTTGCTTATGTCTGTTTCCTCTTAAATGACACGTTTTTCTTTAAATACAATTACTTACGTTTTAATATCGCCACATATCACCGTCTTTGTACTTGTTGCTTTAAACAATTTTCCCCTAACTCAAACATTTAATTGTACGATCAGAGATTTGTATTTGACAAATAATTTGAAGGAGAGCAAAGAATCGGGTTGAAAGATTTTCTTGAAAAAGCAGCAGCAGAAAAATGTGTCATTTAAAAGGTACATTTATTTGTAACACGTGTATCCTCATCGTTAATTCATCAGGCACCAATATTTAAAAGATAAATGATATTCATATATTTATAAATAATGCTTCTTCTCTTTTAAAATTCCCATTTACTTGCTTAATACAGGAATGAAACATTTTTAATTCATAGAATTTGTTAATGGATTTTTAAATGAGGAAAGAAGAAGAGAAAAACGTTCACAGAAACTCTGGTCGAGTTTAATTAACAATTTCGATCACGTTTCTAACAAAATTTTTTAATGGTTAATGTGGCTGCAAATAGTAAACGAGAAAGATGGAAACAAGGGAATATTATTATTTCAGATTCTTTCTTTCCAATATTATATTAAACGAGAGAAAAGAAGCTAAATAGGAAAAGAAAAATGTTTGTTGGAAATATCTTTGGTGTCTGACGGGTTAAACCAATACAAAACGCTTTGTTTGTTAATTTATGAAATAAATCGTGCAATATATGTTGGCGTGCATATTTATTTCTGTGAGTCGATGTGACCAATTAATTATTTTCTCAGTTCGTGTGTTCGTCTTTTGATATGCTTGTGTAGCTGTCGATTTTTGTTCACAATTATTTATTGAACCTGTCTGTCGAAAGGGGCTACGTAAACCTTGGCAAGATAATAAAATACAAATTTTCATTCGAAGTATCTAAGAATAAATAATCTAAACGTCATGAATTTTTACATCGAATTTCATCTAACAATAAAACTTAGAAATACCGATAAATTTAATATTTTCATTATCATTTATTTATTGCGTTTATTTTGTTCTATTTATTACATTATTATTGT
Source organism: Bombus affinis (assembly GCF_024516045.1). NCBI lineage: Eukaryota > Metazoa > Arthropoda > Insecta > Hymenoptera > Apidae > Bombus > Bombus affinis. The sequence continues at coordinate 1,809,711 of NC_066359.1, forward strand.
GTGATTAAGACGATTAACAAATTGAATATTTAATTCTTATAAAAATATAAAAATATGGAACCCATAGGTATACGTAGCCCATCAATTTGCTTGCGTTTTAGACGACGAATGCGTTTCTCTGTGTACATACACGTCATTTCCTTTCGATATCTGTATACTTGTCACGAATGTTGAATGTATTATACATATACGTACATGTATATACACTGGTGTGCAAAAGTATTTGGATAAACAAATGCATAGCGCTGTTCTGTTGAATAATCTGCAATCAAAGAAATTCCATTTAATTCTTTTATTTAAGCACATCTTCTATAAAAGAAAACATTATGCTGTTGTATTTAATAAATACTATTTGTTATTACATGTGTATTGTATGCACAATATGTAAGGATGCCCTCAGACAATTAATAATATTGTCAATGTTTCAAGGTTCTCACATCATTGTATAATATTGACGATACTGTATTAACAATACATATTGATCCTTTTAGTTGAGAGTGTTCAAATATTGACAATATACAGAGTGTTCACGGTATTAGTTCCCAGCGTTTTTCTTGTAAACGATAGCTATGAGGGGAAAGTGAAACCGAGTTGAGAAGAGAGGTGAAACCGAGGAAAGATAAATGCTTGAAAGTGAGCTACACACTCGCGGTAATATCTTTCTCTCAAGTGCAAGAATGCACGTGTATCTTGCAGTTGCACTGCTCTTTTATAAATGAAAACTTTCCTCTTATTTTGCATACATGGAATCCTCTCGTCGTTTTACTAAAAGAAGTCTCAGGGTAACCATGGTTGAAAACTGATTAGTGTGAAAGATATTTTGTATATACATATAATACAATACAATGAAATATAATGCAATATAATGAAATTATACAATACAATATACAATATAATGAAATTATACAATATAATATACTATATAATGAAATTATAAGATACAATATACAATATAATGAGATTATACAATACAATATACAGTATAATGAAATTATAAGATACAATATACAATATAATGAAATTATAAGATACAATATACAATATAATGAGATTATACAATACAATATACAGTATAATGAAATTATAAGATACAATATACAATATAATAAAATTATAAGATACAATATACAATATAATGAAATTAGTAGTAGAATATTATGAAAGACAAGGAAAGACATAACGCAATAATACATTTTGTATTTATGTTCACTTTGCCTTACGTATGACAAATTCTATCAAATTATAGTAAAAACATCTTTTAAACTAACCAGTTATCGACCATGATTACCCTAAGAATTTCTTTCGTAGAACAATCAGATAATTCGATGTACGTAAAAAAGAAGAAAATCTCCATTTTAAAAATTTGCTTATTTCCTGCAATTTGCTTTGCGTGTCACAATCTATCCTGTATATCGATAGTCTGACGGCTCTCTGACATGCCAAAATAAAGTATTGGAGAGAAAATGATGAAAAACTTTTGCACCACACTGTGTATATCCTGTTCGCATGAACCGGTGAAGGCAACGAGGGGAAATTAATATACTTTGTTAATCGTTGAATAAACCAGTTTGTCGATCCGTTCACTTGTTTGTCTGTTTATAAAATTGTCCATTTTTCCCTGCCAGTGCTTTCATTCGATGTTCCCACCTACTTTATTATCGTTTTATTTTATCGCACTCTTCCTTAGTTCTGTTATATGGGGTGAGCTACGAAAACTATTCTGTGCAAAGCTGTTTCAATAAACGTGGATCCGGGAGATGCTTCTTTAAAGAGTTATCGCCGGAGAATTCCCGGTTTTTCAGGATCGTTGAGCTTTTACGTGCGAAGAAAATGAAAGAATGATGTCCAGGAGTAAAGACCATAAAGAAAAAATTCTGTCCTCTACCAGCGAAGAAATAAATCTCGAAGATATTCTCTTTGCTTTTCGTAGAAATTGGCTTTTTCCATTTAAAAAGGAAATTAAATTTATTGCACAGGGATAAAAGAATTGCACAGTCTCGCAGATATTTCGCCTGATTTTTATATTAATTTACTTAGCTACACTTTTTTATGATCTTTGCGACTAGACGAACGAATAAAATCATTTTCAGAGTTAAAGATCGAATATATTATCGGAGGAATATTTCCTATTTGGGGAGAACCGAAAGCTTTATCAAATTGTTCCAAGTAAAATTATACGCGCATATGCTTCTTATCGATGTTTCTGGCTCGATATCTGTTTCACATTCTTTTTTTTTCCTTTTTGGGTCACGCCGTTATAACACTTTTTCTTTGTTTCTAATATTTCCAGAATTTATCGAAGAAAGGAAGCAATTATTGGAACTTGTCGGGCCTGAACTGCAATCGATTTACGACGACATGGGAATCGAGGTACGAAAAACAGTGGAATTTCCTTAATGAATTTTCCTTTGTAGCTCGTTAAACTCTACAATTTAATTCAGTCAACGTTCCTTTGTAGTTTTTACTACTTTTTTCCAGGTAATAGTTTAGAGCTGTTTTATTCAAAATTCATTTAAAATCAGCGTTGATTTGATCTCTAAAGTAAATCGTAACGAAACATATTATTTTCTGGAAAAATCCGCGAACGTTTCAAATAATACAAACTTTGTATTTTATAACGTTAAGGGCATTTCATTCGGAAATAAAGTTTATTATAATAAAATAGTAATAATAATAATAATATTTATTTTTTTATTTATTTTTCTGTACATTCGACTGCACGTTTATGACAAGGAGGTCCTTTCACACAGCCGATTGCTTTCCTCAGTACACATTTTCTTATTTCAGGGATAATTATTCTTCAGCTTTATAGCATACGCAAATGTAGTATACAGATAATAATAATATAATATGCTTGTATATGCTCGAACATAATATCAATATAGCATAAAGTAGTATAATAATATTCAATTGTTCTTGTGGATGTCGCTGGATATCTATTTCTTAAGGGGGTGTCCCGAATTAGATTGTTCTAAAACAGCGTCTTTTTGTGATTTTTTTTAGAAGTGAAAGAAAGATACGAAGTTATTGAATTTTGAGATATGGTTTTATATATATTTAACGAATACAAACAAATTTTTTTTAAGCTAAAAAAAGAAATTATGACAGATTTCTAAGCCTATTTCATGCGCGTCTTGTCGCTGCGGTCTTCACTCGGCGAGAAAGATCCACCCACCAATGTAATTCTTACAACAAAAAACAAAAAACCACAAAAGGATTAAATTATTATATATTTTTCTTCTGGGTGAACTAAACAACGGCAGAACAAATGTGAAACTAAAAATTTTGGCGGGTTTAAAAAAATGTGTTTTTTTTTTAAATAAACTTTTAGGTGCTATAACAATTATTTAAATAAACTTTTTTCTGCCTTTGGTTAGTTCAGCCAGAAGAAAAATATATAATAATTTAATCCCTTTTTGGTTTTTTGTTTCAGTCAAAAATTACGAGGTGGATCTTTCCCGCCGATTGAAGACTGCAGCCCATGAAATAGGCTTGGAAATCTGTTGTAATTTCTGTTTTTACTTCAAAAAAAATGTTTTTGTATTCGTTAAATATATATAAAACCATACCTCAAAATTCAATAACTTCGTTTCTTTCTTTCCCTTCTAAAAAAAATCACAGAAAACCCTGTTTTAGAACATTATAATTCAAGACACCTCCTTAATGTCATTACTATGAAATTCTTAATAAAATTAATTAAAGTCCTCGATCATTTTTCATTTATTTTCTGTTCTTCTATTTGCGTGTTCGAACGACTGATTAAAAATCGAAACACTATAGGTTCTGCTGGTGGATATGCAATACGCAACGAATGTGAATCCTGATAGAAATCCATATTTAGCTGAATACTTTTTCGACGAAATACACGCCGCTTATCAACACTCGAGGGGTTGTTTCTTATTGGTAAGCTTTTGTCAACGATAAGTTCCAAAGAAAAATTTCTTCATTTCCTGCAGAAATTTTATTTGAGACGGAGATGGAAGAGTTATTATCGTCCTTTTTTTTTTTCTTCTTTTCCACGAATCTCATTCCATCTAAGTAACACTTTCACATTGCAATTAATACCTTTTGAATGAAATGATAATTAAATGAAATACCCTTTCGTTTGAAGCTACTAATCGGTGACGAGTACAACGTAGGATGGGTGCCAACGAAGCTCACTTGCGGAACGTACGATGTTCTTTCAAGTCACTGCGACAATATGCAAGAGTACTACGAACGCGACAGCAATGATTGCTACGTTCTAAAGGCTGGCAGGCAAGTAGTTACTTTTTACTGTGCCGTTGCATTGATGTGGAATGCGCGGTTGGTGAAGGCGTGAGCGAGGACAATAAAAAAGAAAGCTGCTTTTATTACTCCGAGTTGACCCACAATTTCCACTGTCTTCATTTTCACTTTCTTCCTTTCTTCTGCTTTACCCCATATTTCCTTATTTTTCGCTTTATGAACTAATAAAATGAATAATAAATGGTAAGTTTCATTGGAAATGATTTTACTTGCAGAACATTCGACTATATCCGAGTAATAACGGAGAATAGAGAATAACAGAGGTAACAGTTTTAGAATTAAAGGGGAGATTCTGATATTAGTTGAAGCGATCTAACAGATGGGGGCGAAGCTCGATGAATCCAAGTTCCTATCACGCAAATCTGAAATCCTCTTTCACGTGTCAACAAACCTTCATCAACTCTATTCTGCGTGAAAGTTAGTTCGATAACTTCGTTTCGACTCCGACTGCCTCGTACTGATCGCGATTCCACTACCTTTACGATAATGTACCTGATACTATAGTTCAGAAAGTTAGGAACATCAGAGTTCAGGAACGATATATAGATTTGAGAATTTCATTTTTATTCGAATAGTTTGATGAAAATTCAGCAAACCCTTAAATTTGATGCTCGGCGTATGTTTATTGTTTTATAATATTTATGCGATCACTTGACAAATACAATTGCCATTTTTATAAAAATTTCGCCTTTTCCTTTCTATTTTCACCCTAACTAATTCTTTTTACCAAGCTCGCTTCGTACTTCCCCTTTTAATAGGCTTCTCGTTTGCCTTTTGTCAGCCCAGTTTTCGCATCTGCTCGAGATTTCCCTGTCGCCTTGAACTTACTTTTCCATCCGTTCCAATTTTCATCCTTCCCTTTCTTTCTTTTCCTTTTTTCCCCTAGTCGTTCCCGTCACTGCTTTCCTAAAGCTTCCACAATTACTTTTCTCTCGGCTGTTCTTTCGCTGAATTCCTGCCGCTTTCTACTGGAAATAATAGGCTCGTACCATTAGCTTCAACCGGCGATTCCATGGAAGAAACGAATAATTTTAATAGAGAAGAGTACAGAAGTTCGCGCTAGCATTTTGTTCCACGTAGCTGCATGATATCTTTCGCCAAGCTTCGGCAAATTTAGATAGAAGATAGGAGTGTGAAATAGTAATGTGAAAAATAATGGAAAATTGAATATAGTAGATATTTGATATTTATGGAGTATCGTCCACGTTGGAAAAAATGAATTAACAGATTAGGAACAGCGGAAGACGATTGGCAGAATTCGGAACCAACGATAAGGTTGGCGTTGAAGAAGGCTGCGGAAGCTGCAATTTCGCAGCAATGTGATGACGAAGAAATTAAGAATATATTGAAGAGCACTGCGGAGAGACAGCTGGAGTACGCTTTGAGTAAGCTACTGATATTAACATATATTTGTTCAATTGCTCTGGTCTGCATTGAATTAGCATCACATGCTTCCCATTGAATTAAAAATTTTAATGTGATTTTATTTTAGGTGTACAAGCGAGTGCAAATTTTTCATTGAAATTCAGTTTATTAAAAAAAAAAAAAAAAGGAAGAATACCGCAAGTTGTTCGATCAAAGTGTTCATCCTTGCTTCCTATACACCTAAGTATAGGACATCTGTTAGGCGTGTGTTAAATTCCATCAGGGAGAAATGTTGTATCTTCCAACCGAGGCTCGATCGTCAGGACATTGACAAAGGAGAATGTTCTGTGAAATTGCTGTCTGCCAACGTTACGCCACACGCTGCTTCTGCGACGGAACACATGGTAACGAATGTTGCTTGGGATGTCCCGTAGCACCAGCTTATTCACTAGATAAAATGACTCGATGATTGGATCTTGCCCGGAGACAGCATTTTTCCGTGATGGAATGCTTCACTTGCCTGATAGATGGCTGAAAGTTACAGCAAGCATTTGCTGTATTTTTTAAAAATGAAACTTGAGTTTCATTGGAAAATTTGGATTATTCGTTTGCACATCTGATAGTTGTGAAGAACCCGTGTATATGTAGTTAAAATTTTAATTTATTTTTATAAAAATAGTTTAACACGAGATATTCCACTAAAACACCCACCTGCTGTTAACGTAATTTGTCAGAAAATACGACATCTCTGCCACGTGATTCCTTTTCTCTCTGCCCTGTCACCCTAAAACAAATTTTTCCAGAGCTGGACGAAACAGGAGATGGTGTAATAGCCGTGACACGTTTGTGGAAAGGCAAGAAAGCCGCCAGAGCAGTGTCTTCGTTGACGTCTTTAGTGAACAGTCGTCTCCCACCTGACAATATAATCAACGTTGAAGTGGATCAAAAACAAGGTGGAATTAATCCTGACAATAGGTCGCACAAGGGTTACCTGGCTCATCTTTGTCGACTTGTGATGAATCGCGTGCAGAATTTGGTAAACGCCTCCATCGAGGCGGACCCGGAAATTAAAAGTAAGAAGAAGATGGTGCAGGAGATCTACGCGGAGAGTTTGATGCATTTGGCACTTCTCAGGCAAATTACACCTTACGAGGATAACGAGAACGTGGAGAAGATCAAGGAGTTTTTGATAGCTGGTGAGATTAATAATAACAATTTTGGTGTCTAATTATGAACAGAGTGGTTCATAAGCATGTCAATTGGCTTTGCTTTAATTTTAATATCATAGTTTTATTATTCGCTTAATGTTAGGTGAATTCGCTAAAACGAAATTCAAATGTAATTCATTACCATCGAATTAAGTTTCAATTTATTCCACTATACCTGCGCAAGCCTTCTAAAGCGAAAGAATTTTTTAACGCAGCAAAGTAATGGCAGAGATTTTAATTGAAACATTTAATTCGTCGTCTCACGCTATCCAGAGGCATAATCCTTTGAACGTTTGAGAATATTAAAGGCAGAGGCACGTGCACGATTCCTCGGCAGAACACTTTGATGTCTGTTTATTAAAGCAACAGCTCCCCTAACACACTTTTCTGCCTATTAATTTCTATCTTACAAGGCAGTTTGCTTTGAACAGATTCCGTATCGTATTACTCGTCTAAATTACAGTAAAGAAGGAAAAACCAAGAGGGTTATATTTTATCCGCGATTTTATGTAGCTTGGCAAGTTGCTTGAACGAGAAAATTAATTTTTTAAAGCAATGAAAAAATGTTTATTATGTTTTTCAAAGTGCATCTATTTACCTTTTACAAGCTATTTTTTTATATTTAACAGGCAAATCGCAGAAACACGGTCCGATATTGATAAAGGGTAGCAAGTATTCTGGAAAATCATCGTTATTGTCAAGAATCTATGCGGATGCCTCTTCCTGGTTGGATTGCACCACGTTTAAAGTGGTTCGACTCTGTGCTTCCACTCCTCGATCAGCGTACAGTCTCGAGTTACTTCGAGTGCTCTGTCAACATGTAGGTTTTCTTTCTGGTTTATTGGACGGGAATCTTCCTAAAGACGCCTCGTTTGATCCGCTTTACCTGAACAATTGGTTGGGCCAAATTCTGAGGCGCATCGAAGAGCAACCAATGATGGAGCAACTGGTGATTCTTCTCGACGATCTTCATCGATTACATCCTCTTGACTGCGATATCGTCGCTGCTCTGTCTTGGTTGCCCTTGAATCTTCCACCAGGTAATTGCCATTGCTAGAATTTCTGAGCGATGGTCACAAATGTTCGCAAAGTTTCAAATATATCATTATATAACGATAATATATACGATATACAATATATAAATAAATAAGAAAGCAAACAACAATCGTTGCAATGCATAAAACGAAACGTACTCTGTTCATTCACTTTAGGAGTGCACTTAATCGTGACTACGGCTCTTCCACCGGAAGTGCTGCGTCTCACCCCAATACAAAAGGAAAGACTACGCAGCAATGAAATTTTAATCGAACTGCAAGATCCGGGTACAGATTTCCACGAGACAGAGAACGTTTTCGACACGTTAGAGAAATTTATAGGTGAAAACGCGGCTAATAGAATCGGTGCCATTTTGGCTTCCACGGAGTATGGTTTATCCGAAACGGAGATTCTCGAAGTGATCATGCCAACCGGAGGCGACGGGCCATTATTTCTAAACGAAGGGCTGTTCAATTTTGGCAGCTGGTGCTTGGTGAGGAGAACCTTCAACGAATATCTCAAGGTAAGTTTCGTTTAAATTTCTCGCATAAAATTTAGAGAACAGATCTTCTCAAAAAGTGAAACGTCTCGACTCGATAATCTTCAAAGATCTTGTTCTTATTTAGAAACGAGCAGAAGAATTGACAAATCCATCATTCGCTATTCACAGGTTCGTGTAATGGGCGGAAGGCTGCTTTTCTCCTGGCGTTATCCGATTCGCGACTTAGCCCGAAAAAGGTACTTCCCCAATCAAGAAACATTGAAAAGCTACCACGGCGAGTTAGCAAATCTCTTCTTCTCCGAAGATTTCGAAGACAAGGATGACAAATCATCGCCCGAAGAGGAAACTCCGAAGAAAGAAACGCCTTTCCAGAGCAGACCGAGGTCGCAGGACACAGCGTACAATATGAGACACGTGGAAGAAGCTTGGTTACATTTATTGAGAGCCGGAGACGTAGAAAAGTTAAAGAAATTGGCAGTCTGCGCGTTTGATTTCCTCTTGGCGAGCGTACAAATGATTTCTGTTAGTTATTTGAGATGTGTTCTCGAGCATTCGAGGAAGTATCTGCTGGAGAGAGATTTGGAATTGGTTTATTATACAGTGAGAAAGTCCAGTGACATTTTGACGAGAGATCCTCTTCAACTTGGGGCGCAGCTAATCTGTTGGCTTAGACCTGTGGCTGAAGATGGCGGCGATTTGGTAAGAAATAGCTGATAATATAATTATGTACTTGAAGCTTCAATAAAATAACACCAAAATATTCTAATTCAAAATGGTAATAACAATAATTACTGCAAAATTGTTTGACCATGAATGGAAGAAAATTTTGTGATTGAAGGTCAGCAGAATGGTTACAGCAGCAATGGCGTGGTGCGATGGTTATACAGCGCCATTATTGGTGCCATTAAATGGGTGGCTCCAACCGCCTCTACCTCTTCAAATTCGCACTTTGTCTTGTCCTCAAGGTGTGAAACTCGTTGAAGCTGCTCCTTCGGGACAACACGTTATCATTATCCCTTTCCAGGGAGACGCTCAATTATGGCACGTGATGTCTGGACAATTGGTTCATACGTTTAAAGGTAACTATTTAATTACTGGTAGCTCACGAAAATATTCGAATTCATAGCACAGAATATTTTTATACATTGTATGCGTTATACGAAACTTCTTGAAATTGTCTCAATTACTTTATTATTTTCGTGCTAGGAATAATGTAGATAAAATAAATTCATATTTCTCGTTAAGATCAAACAATTTTTTCTTTCAATTAACTTCTTCAAAGGAAATGGCAAACAATGCTTCTTGAAATTGTCTCAATTATTTTATTATTTTCTTGCTAGGAATAATGTAGATAAAATAAATTCATATTTCTCGTTAAGATCAAACAATTTTTTCTTTCAATTAACTCCTTCAAAGGAAATGGCAAACAATCTACATTGTAACGTTAATTTGAGCCCTTTGAAGGAGAATAAATTTGTTTCTTTTAAGAAGATTAGCATAGCTTCTAAAGCTTAAAAGTTCTCTTATCGAGGAGGAAGGAGAAGCAACGATGAAAACTCGTCACTTTATATTCAGTTTGGTAATTTGCTGTGAAAAAGCCTCCTTTGTACGTTGTCCCTGAATCTGTATTTGACGAGCATTTAAATAGCAGCGTCGCTTTAATTTGCAATTCAAAATAGGTCAGCTTTTGTGAGAATATAGTTGCATATAATCCAGCCAACGTATATGATACTTGAAGTGCCATTTTAAGCACGCGATATTGCTATGGTATTTTCGCTTTTTCACAAAAGAACGAAGATGGAATTTAATACAAGTCTGGTATATTGATCGTGCGAAATAAGTATTCTCGTTCCAATATGTGGTATCAGCCCGCCAAAGTCAAATATCAAATAAACGGATTTTTATCTGCTACTTAATATTTTATGAGAAATATTTTTCATTTCAGGGCACACAAATCCAATTTCGTGTTTAGCCGTGACACAACATTCGCAATATCTACTGACAGGCTCTGAAGACACTTCAATTATAGTGTGGGATATGAAAGAGTTGACCTTGAAGTTAAGAATCCAAGAACACATTGCCCCAGTTCTGTGCTTGACGTCCGCGCTCAAGAATTCAGTGATTGTCAGGTTCATAGCTTTATCGTATAAAAAGCTCTTTCTTCCTAATTTTTATTAAAAAAAGTAATTGGAAAAATAGGAAAAGATTTCAATTTTCTCTGAGTATTTCTTATTTGTATTAATTATAGATTATTTCCTAAGTTATTTTGTTCCGTATTTATCAACTAACACCAAACCTTCCACTTTCCATTAGCGGTGGCGAAGACTCAAGAATAATCGTCACCAGTCTCCTAACCGGCGATGTTCTCATCAAAGTGGACCACCACAGAGGACCAGTGAAATCCATTCGCGTCGATTCTGCGGGAGAAATTCTGGTTTCCGGTTCTTCCGACTGTACAGTCTGTTTATGGTGTCTAGAAAGATTCACACTGTTAAAAAGCATCGTTTTACCATCCGCCGTGACTGTGCTCGACGTATCGGCCGATTCGGTGTTTCTATTGGCAGCCTGCGAAGATCAGAAATTATATTTGAGATCTTTGGCCACGGGAACTGAGGTTCACACGTTGAGAGGTCATCAAGGTGAAGTGAAAAGTATCTGCTTGGCAAAAGATTGCAGAAGAGCTATTGCTGGAGGAGCCAAGGGCAAGGTTTCTGTCTTCGATATGCACAGTGGACGATTGACGAGAACGTTGCTGGCGAATCCTTCGGCGGATGTTACCGCTGTCAAGGTAAATTATAGATATTGTATTTACGATTTTATATTAATAAAAAGAGGTAGAATCGAAAATGAGTAAATTACAAATAGAGAAAGATAAAGAAGAGGAACAGCGAAATATGTATAATTTTTCACTTCGATCTTTTCGAAAAGGTGACGGAGAAGGACGACTTCCTGATAACAGCCTCCGGTGATCGAGTGGCTTACTGGAGTTTCCGTGGCGAGGAGATACACGCTAAACCCCCAAAATTCGTGAAGGAGGTATCGTTGCACCCACACACTGCTCCCATATCTTGTTTGGATATATCCAGGGACGGAGCAATGGCAGTTACCGGTGGAGTCGATTCTCTCGTAAATCTGTGGCAATTGAATACTCACGAATTGCTTTCCACTTTCGAAGGACATATCGCTAGCGTCACCTGCATTGCATTCTCAGCTTCTGGTTTATTTGTTGCTTCTGGTAGGTCTGTAGATAAAATACAGTAGAGCCTCCCATACATATACGTATATAGCAGATATTACAAACAAATTTCATTTATTTCGTTTGTTTGTATGCTTTTTTTTGCAATACCAGTTTTGCAAATACTACCATAATTTTGTATTGTCTCCAAAACCGAAGAAATCCATTCTTTCTTTCAATCAAAATATAGTAAAGTATGATAGTTCAATAAGCAAGTAACAAAAAATGAAATTGATACAATACAGTAACAGGAAATTAAATTGGAAACAGGTTCTGAGGACAAAACAGTTCGTGTATGGGGTCTGACCTTAGGTTTATTGGTATCGACATTTAGACACCAAGCACCTGTTACTGCAGTCACATCTATGTTTGACGGCCGAAGAATAGTGAGTTCTGATAGAGCTGGTACAATTCGAGTTTGGGCAGCTGATACTGGCACCCTAATCCAATCAGTATGTGGGCCTGGTCGCTGTTTCACTGTTTCTTCCGATATGAGGTATGATATAGTGGCTATAATTAATAAATTGAGATACTTTACTGAAATTTGCTTTCTTCTATTAATTCTTAATATTTCTTGAGTCTTTTATAATACCAATAGTCTCTTTGTTTCAATTTTTCCTATAATGATTGTTATTTGAATAATTTCTTAATAATTAATGAGTGATTAATAATAATAATTGTAATTATAATAAATTAGCAATTGCGATATTTTTAGATTTAATTGTTCTTTTCTTTTCTAAATTTTAGATACGCGGTATGCGGAACAGGAGACAATCAATTAAGGATAGTAAGTTTAGGCGTTGGTCCTGAAGAAAAGTACCAAGTGTCGCATTCTCAAGAAATTACTTGTCTAGTTGTTACTCCAGATTCTCAGTCACTGATTACGGGCTCGAGAGACATGAGTTTGAAGGTTTGGCAGCTCGCTGGCGGCAAATTATCTCAGGTTTATACATATTATAATAATAACTTTAAATTCGTATATTTAATTTAGAAAAGTCTTTAGAAATAAAGAAAGTACAAGAAATTTTCATTCAGGTCCTCGTTGGTCACACGGATCACGTCACTTGCGTCGCAGTCTCTGTGCTCGACAAATCCATCGTAGTTTCTGGTTCCAAGGATGCGAACCTAATCGTCTGGGATATAAATACTGGCAGCGATTTGCATACTTTAAAAGGCCATTTAGGTTACGTAACTTGTGTAAAATTGTCGTGCGATGGAACTCTAGCAGCGTCTGGAAGCGAAGACAAGAGTTTGATCATTTGGGACACGAAGAAGGGCTGTTCACTGAGCAGCATAATGTTACACGTCCCTGTGCTAGGTGTTGAAGTTGCCACGGATATGTCGAGGCTCGCGTTGCATTTACTCGAACACAAATGCATGCCTATTCTATGTTTGCATAATACTCCAGCTCAATATGTGAAATTACCGGATTACGTAGCACCTTGGTGCGATACCAGAGATTTAAGGCCACCTGGACGGAAGAGACCCAATAAGAGATTATTGAAGAAAGAAGTGTCATTGGATAGCGACACGTGGCATAGGAAATATGGCCATCTCACATCAGGTATTGTTGACGAAGATCACATTATATTCAAAATTATATTTTAATTAAACTATTAATTATATTCAAAATTAAACTACTATATAATTCCAGGAGTTTTAACGTCATCGATAGAAGATGGATTACAACGACGATTCAGCGTAAGCGCTTCCATGGACGAAATCAGCAAAGTTGGATTAACGAGCAGTCCATCCGGTTTAGGACCGGAACAAGCTGCACTCGCCCAGTCGCAACACTTTGATCAACTCGAAGCACTTTGGAACAAACAGTCGCCACCTGCTAGACCTCGTGCTCATGGTAGGACTTTGTCAAAGCAAAGTTCTTTGCAAGCTACGCGAATATCAGATTCTGAGGAAGAAGGTGAGCTTAAGAGAATTATTTAATTTAATTAAGGAAAGTTTGATTATTCGTGCCAACAAAACTGTTTGCTACACCGAGGATAGAGATGATAAAATGTCATTAGAAGCTGAGATTGAATATTATTTTTCCCCAGGTGTACCAGACTAAAGCGATACTTTGTTAGAAACTAAACGGACTAAATCCTAGTCGTCGTACTTTCTTCTTTTTTCCACTGTCTTTCTAAGTAACAGAGAAAAAAAAAATAGTAAGTAGGAAAAAAATACGAGAGGAAAACGTCTCTAAGGTAAAGCTCTAAATTACAAATTTCTCGTGTCTGACGCAATAAACGTAAATATATATATATATATATAAATATAAGTACACATATGTATATCATTATTAGTAGAGAAATAAATTAACTTTATTTATTTTCATCCCCCATTCCCAACCTTTTTAGGAATCATTTTTAACAAAGATTATAAATAAATTACTTCGGTGTACCTTACTTGTATCTGACGAAATTATTGTCTTTTATAAATGAACAATAAGAATCAACCATTTTTTGTGCGGAACAGATGTTTGTATTTATCATTTTAATTAAATTATTATTAAATTTAATTTAAACAGAAAATATTTTGGTCCTTGTAAATAATTACCCTCTAGTACAAGAATTGCGGCTAACAGTAATTTAAAATTAGTTTTTCAGTTGTTTTTGATAATAATCCGAAACGATTTGCCATGCTTTTGGCGCCATGAATCCTTCTGGTGGATTTTCCCCGGATTTTGCTAAATCTGAAATAACGGTATATTAATGTTTATTAGTACTGCTTTTTTTTATTATTATTTGGATGTTTCATATAAATGCTTTTATATAAATCTTGTATTTATTTTAATGCGATATTTCGTATTTTTAATGTAATTTACATTTATAGCTGGCAATTTAATTCATTTTTTTTTTCAGACCTTTTTAAATATGAAGTGAAATAAGAAATTGTTTTTTAAAATTTCATTACTAATGATTCATTTCTAATGATTTCATTAATAAAATAGACAAGATAGGATATACAAATCAATTGCAGGAAGATTTAGAAGAAAAAGAAAAGAAACACGTACATGAAAAGAAATATAACTCACTTCGCATTTTAGTTCCTGATATGAAAATAAAATCTTGCGATCGTTCTGGCTCGAAGAAAGCCATTTTTCTTTTTCTACTGTCGTAAGCTGCTACCCTAAACGGAATGATTTCCAGATTCTGAAGACCCGGTGCCATCGACAGTACCCTCGAGCCGTGCGTTCCATCGTACAGATTTCCTAATTTTACATTTAAAGCGACCATTGATTTATCACAATAATGAAATATCAGAATTCCTTCAATATAACAATAAAATTACTTCGCACAATAAATCAAGAATAAAAGCGTACGATTTTTAATTTTTTATGTGAGTAATCTTAGGAATCAAGGGACAAGTGAAATTCGTCTTATCGGAATATTACCGTCCGGGGTTTTAGATTTGTCAGGATGCGGCAAACCCGCGGGATCACGACCAACGATGAAAAAATTTGCCCCAGCCATCATTCTTCCTTTGGCGTGCCATTGCACCTAAAATAAAAATCGCAAATTTTAAACAGTTCTCAAATTTAAAATATTTTAATTGCTCATTAATTTTTTAGGGAAATAAATAATACCTCTGTAGGCCCAGCATAAAGCATCGGGCTTGGGAAAATAGCGAGGATGGTGTCTTCGTGCAATACACCCTCTTCGAGAACACTTTGGTGTTGGTTTATCCGAACTGATAATGGTACGTCGTCTTCTTTCGTCCATCCTCCCAGAGGGTGCAGTAGAAGAACTGGTTTCTTACAACCACGTTCCTCCACGAGGTATCTTCTCGTATCCTGGTATCAATTTGAATAATAATTACATTAAAAAAGAAGAAGAATAGGAATTTTTGAGCAGGAAAAAGTAAATATCGTAATTGATCGGATTTATTGGATTTTCTTTAACCCTCAACTAGCTTGTTATCAAAATAATGAAAACTGAATTAATTTTGCTTCGTATGGAACCTCCTTTAAAGCAAATAATTTTATCTTTTATATTATACTTGAAATTTGTTGTTTTCGATGAGAACTAATCAAAAACCTGCATTAAGAGTGCGTGGCCATTGTGGATCGGATTTCTCAACTGGAAGGCGAAAACAGCATCCGCTTCCATTTCTCTGCACTTTTTACGAATTTCGTTTGGCGTGAGCCTGTACTTGTCGAGACCATCGTTCCACCTAATCCTTTCCAGAACTTCTAATTCTCCTCCAACCAACCAATCGCCCGATTCGTGGATCATTCTGACGTAAGGATGTCCAAGGTCGTTTGTACCAAATTCTCTGCTGCATCTATTGCATTACAATGTTTCCAATTTATTTTCACATAAGAGGAGAACTGGAGAATGTTTGAGAAATAAAAGTTTACTGAAAAAACATAATCGAACCTTTCTTCTTTTCGGTGAGCAAAAAACTCTGGTCTCCTCAGAATTGCGATATCTTTTCCTTTGTACTTCAAGGTCAGTGCCGGTGTATTAGTATAGCTTTCCTTTTGCTCTGTGCTAACCGCAAGCACAATAGGTATCGATTGATTAATCACGTCCCCATTTTCTTCGATAGTTTTGAAATGTTGACACTTGAAAATAACACACACACATGCACATTCTATTTGTTATCTCGTTGAAAAAATCTGCCTCTATTCTACAACTTTTTACCTTTACAAACTTAGTGTTTTATAATTAATATCGTTCAAAGATAGAACTCGTTTCTTAATGCTTAAATCTCATGCAATTCGTTAATTAAATTTTAATTACACACTTGCAAATATTGGTACTCCCTCATGAAACCTGTGAGCGGAGCAGCCCAACCTTCAGCGAGTACTTGAACCCATTGCAAGTCGACCTTACTGATGTGGATATCTTAAATCGAAACATATGGATTTAAGGAATTAGAGAATTATCAAGTACTAATGGAAATTGTTTACATAAAAGCTTATCTCTCTGTCAATTGGAAACAAAAAAAAATTGTCTCTATCTTATCTGTGTGTATTGTGGCAATAAATCTTTGACGTTTTGCACGTAAATTATTTTAGCCAGAAATGTTGCGTGTCATAACATTCTATGACACCACCAAATCTTTATATTTCCGTAATTTCGTAAGCAAATTACATGATGTTAGAAATAAAGAACCGTCCAAGTGTTCTTTAGCCACAGCGTAGTAGCCACTTGTCCAATCAACAAAAGTCAACAAAAAGTGGAATTATTTTGCAAACGAAGGCAGAAGATTAATTAAAATGCAAAATACAGAATTAAGTGAGAAAACACTTGCAACGTACTCGGAAGATTCTCCGCCTCTTTTCTCGCCTCCTCTATCCTCCTCTCGTCGACAAACAGTTCCTGAACCTGGTCTCGAGTCTTGGGAAGAATTGCCTGGGTCCTCAACAACTCGATCACCATCCTCGTCGAGGTCTGCAAATTATGAAGTTCCGTATCCACGATGAGATCAGGAGCTTTGGGCGTTTCATATTCCTGTCCGATGCCTGTGAAGCTTTTAATCATCCCTTTTCTAGCTTTCTCGTAGAGGCCTTTCACGTCTCTGGCTTCGCACGTCTCCATGGAAGCTTTCACGAAGATCTCGAAGAACTTCAAGTTAAAATCTTCGTGTATCTTCCTCGCCAGCCTTCTGTCCGCCTCGAAGGGCGAAACGAAGCTGCAAATGGTGATCACACCGCAATCAGAGAACAATTTCGCTACTTCAGCCGCTCTTCGCACGTTCTCCTCGCGATCTTCTTTTGAGAAGCCCAGGTTCCGGTTTAATCCGTGACGAAGATTATCGCCGTCCAGGCTGTAGGCTGGCAGTCCCTGCAAAAGCAAGTTTACATGATCCTGAAGCGTTTGAAAATTATGGTCCGATCAAGAGTCTGGCAATTTGCAAGTTTCGAGATATGACCATTTGAGAATTTGTAACTTTAGACGTTTGGCCGGATAAAACAAAAAGTTTACCTGAGAAACCAGGTAATTCTCCAACTCGAACGAGATGGACGTCTTGCCAGCACCGGACAGCCCTGTCAACCAAATCGTACAGCCACGGAATTCTTTGAATTTTCCACAGGCTTCCCCTCGTCTCTCCCTCGACACGTGGTGTATTTGTTCGATCACATTGGTCGCGAGAACCTGCAAATATTTCAACGCGGGACGTTTCAAGACGACGTATCTTTTATTTGCTGTTTGAAATTTTCAAGTAAATTAGGAGATCGATACACTTTATCCGACTTTTTAGAGTCATCGAAATATTATTACTGAAAATAATTCATTCGATGGTTGATTATTTTACATACGACTGGATAAATTATTAAAAATACGTATGTTATTATACCCGATTATTCCTCTGTGTATTTCGATTTTCCATCGAAGGCTTCGTATATATCCCCATTATACGCAATATTTGATCATTAAGTTTCGTGCAACGATAAGGACTCTTATAAAATACTAGACGATTGATTCCACTATTTTTAAATGTCCACTGTGCAACGATCTATTCGGTCAATTTGTTTCTTTGCGAATGAAATAAATTCAACTTAATAACGAGATCTAAAACAGAGCCAATGACGTCGTTCGGATGTTCGATTTTCTCACTCGATAAAGAACACTATCGATTGCTATCTATCCAGGCGTGTAGTTCTGCATCGACTGCGCGACTATCGAGCATTTTTGTCCAGCGAGTTCCGTCAAACGAGAAAGTGAAAAGGAAAGTTGGATCGAGTGGGGATCGGAGAATTTTTCACTCTACGTAAGATACGCTAGCGAGCCTCAAGGTTTCCACAATTAACAGATAATCCTCTTCATTTATTATTTCTTATTTATTACTATATTTTATCTGAAGCTTAATATACGACGTGAAACTGTCAGGAATATTATATTGAAAAATGGCAAAAATCTCGAAGGTAAAGAAGTACGAAGTACGTAATTCGATGAAATTTTGAATGAATGTAAGTATGCGTGCGCATAGATATGATGCTTCATAGATGCGTGTCGCGGAGATAGCGAGTTCAGTTTGCCCAAAAAGTTTTGTTTCTTTCCCCGCACGTGCTGGCGTGCGCTCTCTCGCGCTTCCGTGTGCTATATTTTTGCCAGCGACTGTACTCGGAGAAATAGCTTGAAAAATATCGGAAATGAGAAATCATAAAGGGAATTGAACTTTACGTAATACGCTTTACTGATACTTGTCCGCTTTACTTGTTTACTGATACTTGTTGTTGTTTACATTTGTTCACAGTAGAACGACTATTTGAGATTAAATTGTCCTTTAACACTCGGACGTTTTCTGCTCTAATAAAATTACGCTTTCGTCTTTTTTATTAGCATTTGCGAAATTCTAAGAAGACTCGTGCAAAATGGAGAGAAGGTAACCTGTTCTTTTTTCCTCGTTGATTTGGAAATTTAATATAATTTTTCCATTACGTAACGCTTTTTTTGCGAACTTCGTCTACGTATAATTATAACGTAACTGAAAAGAAAGACAACATTTCGGAAGTAGTTATATTATTACAATTACAGATACCGGAAAGACAAGGCGAGTTACTTCACGAAATACGAGCCCACCTGTAAGATAAGAAGTTCACTTCTACAAGCGAACACAAGATTGACCAATTACGTAACGGTTATTAGTAGTTTCATTGTAAAAGACTGTAACACAGACTTTCAAAAACTGAAATACTATGAATTATCTGTTACTTGAATCTGTGATTTAAAGTGTCGTCGCTGTTACGGTTGGCCAAAATTTCATTTACTTATTAAATGATAAATAACAAATTAAAGAAATGTTCTAATATTTTAGTTATGAATGAAAAGACTAATATTTCGGCCGTGAATAAGAATTCAATTTCTTATTTAAATAAAAGTCATCGTCTAACTCAGATATCATTCGCGATTTGTTATACACAAAGCCAGAATTTTTTCTCACGCTCGTCCTATATTCTAGATTTACATATACATATAATAATAATAACAATATATATATTATATATACATAATAACTATAATATAATAATATATACATAATAATAATAATATATATTATATATATTATTATTAATATTATTAATTATTAATTATTAATTATTATTATAAATAATAATATATATTATATGTGTCAGAGATGTAGGGACATCAGGCCTTTCTTTGGAAAGAACGTAGCCACGGTCACAGGATGAACGTTATGTCTAACAGAAGAAGTACCGACGTTGAGGGACACGCTGTATTAACAATCAAGCCCCGGCCAGGAGCAATATTGGCTTTACGCGGGACTGCCTAGTAACGGCGCTTGGAATTTTGTTGATATTCCCCATCAATATGTAATTGACAAATGTGACCGTATCTGTCTTTTATTTTTGCAATCACCTTGGAGAGTTTACTGATATCATCTAGGCAGTCAGTCTGGAAGTAACCTAGCGACTAAGCTAACGCGTCTGCGTGCTACAAAATATATTCTATTGTACAAAGAGTTTTCCCGTTGACCGTAGATTCGTTATTGAACCCAAGAACATTGTCAAAAGCATTCGTTAAATTTATTGTTCGTTAAACTAATTATTCGTTAAACTTTGTAAAGACATATTTATACATGTAAATACAATCTTTATTGTGCATCACGATGGCTAATTCTAATGAAGAATTATCACACGCCCGAAATCCTAACGAAAATTATTAATTTTATTATTATTAACTATTATTATTATATATTATATTATTATAAACTATTAAACTATTATTATTAACTATTATTAATATTAAATATTATTATTAATATAATATATATATTATATATACTATATATATATTATATATATATTATATTATATATATATTATATTATATATATTATATTACTATATTAATATAATATATATTATATATATTATATTACTATATTAATATAATATATATTATATATATTATATATATTATATTAATATAGTAATACATTATATATTATATAATTATATAATATATTATATAATAATATATATGCATTATTATATTATTATTATTATTATTTCATATACTTTTATATAATAATAATTATTGTTATTGTTATTAGACTATCTTTAAAAGATTATTATATTTATCAATGTATAATTACGTGTATTAATCATGTCTACATCGCTTAAAGTAGATTAGGCAACTTAGGCTATCGATTCAAATACGAAGTTGCTACAAACGAGTTTACAAATCATCGATTCGCGCGTGGGTTACACGTTCATTTTTCTTCGCAAATAGAAGAAAAAGAGAACGCGTGAAGAATAATTGGCGACTAGTTTCGCAATAATGCAATTAGCATATTTTCATAAAGTACGTTGATAAATGTTTCGAAATCCTATTGCTGACCGACCAATAAAAACAGGGCAAATAGGTTCGGAATACCTGTAAATGATTTAATTGCTAGAAATATCATTTTATTTAATTTTATTTATTTAATGTCAATGCGAACGTGACGATACAAATGCAATATATTCGGTGTACAAATTATTTTGTCTCTCAAGGAAAGGGAATAGCTTTGTGATCTATTTCTTGCTATCAATTTTTCTCATAATTAATTTGGGATGTTACAATAAAAATTATGTTTGTTAAATTTATGATTTAATGAGAGAAGATTAGATTTCAATTATTCTAACTATATGCAGTTCACGTTTATCCTAAATGCTTCAACGACTGTATTCTTGACAGGGCACCGTAAAATACATTGTTATCTACGTACCAGTAATCTTATTCATCATACTAATCACGTTTATGCACTGTACTTATGTGCTATGGAAAGTGAATTATGTAATAAAACTAAATATTATGTTTTATATATGTTTATAACATATATGGTATAATTAATAAATTATGTTATAATTATATTCTAATATAATTATATTATTACATATATTATGTATAATATATATTATTATATATAATTAAATAATTAAATATATGTTTTATAACAAAATATTATAACATGTTACCATGAGTTTAGATTGCAAAATCCTACAATCGGCAGAGTCGCGCAAGGTGCATGACTTAAGGGCAATGAAAAACTGCTGCTTGCGAAAAGAAAATACAAATAAAACAACGCGTAATAAGCGAATAAAACCTTCAACAATTGCACTGAAAGACATAGAAAAAATGGCAAACTACTTTAGTTTCAATGCATATTTTAATATATATATTAATATATATTATATATATATATATATATATATATAATATATATATATATTATATACGTATATTAATGCATACTTTACTTATAATGCATATTTAAACGGAATGTCCCAACGTTTTTTCGGCGAAACGCTTTGCCATTTAAAACTACAAGTAAAATGAAAACAAAAACACCATGTCAATATAGACTCTTAAACTCTTAAACTCTTATCAAAATGTGACGATAATGAACTTGTTGTTTCATCGACGCAGTATAAGAATATATTTCCATATCCGTTTGATATGTTTGCACAAACTTTAACTTGTTTACTTGTTGAGACCGTTGGTTTGATCGATTGCCCCGAAAATCATTAAGCGATCATCGCGTCAATCAAAATGTCAAGCAAGAAATGTTAGGTATCGTCAAATTAAACGATAAGCCGAGCACAATCCATTGTTTGACCCGCCGAGATCATCAAATATCGCGTCAATGGACTTTTACTCGCGGGCAATTTATACTGGTTAGGAGTTAAAACAAAGGATTCATAAAACAAACAAGGAACAAAGGATAAAGAAGATTAACGAATAAGAAAAAAGGAGCAACAACTTGAAATAGAATTATAACGTGTTAATTTATTCCTATGTAGTATCGAGCAAGAAAGCAGTCCCTTGTCATTTCCTTTTTTTTCATGTGACTTCTTGATAAAGCAAAACTCAGGAGTCTATATTCATATAACGCTTCTTTCTTTCTATTTTTAAGTGACGATAGAATATGCCGGTTAAGCGTTGCGGGAGAAAGCTGGGACCAAAACCGTATATCAAATATTGTTTATTCCTTAATTCGTTTCCTTAAAACGATGCACAAATCGTGAATATTAGAGGCAATCCCAATTGCTCAGCAATAATCTAAATCTAAATACGAATAACTCGAAGAGCAAGAACTAAGGAAAACTCACGTGATTAATTTTCCCATCGTATCCTTTGACTTCATTTTTCTGATCCATTCTTGTCCAAAAAGCTCCTCTTCTATTACTACTATATATATATATATATGAATATATATATATGTATAGTATTATTCGAATTCAACACGATATTAAAATCAAGTGAAACACCAAACTTTCATTCAGAAATCTCTTGAAAATGTAACGAATTAACGATAACGACTCGCGTGGGTGTACTGAGTACCTGGTGACACGTGTTCTTTCATATATCATCGGCAACACGTCGTATATGTATCGCTCGTGAGAGGGGAGAAACGACACATTCATACTCTCTTGCTTTCCCGTTGCTTTTTTTCTTCCACGACCCTGGATGAACGAAAAACTCGCGCCGCTGGAAAAACTCGAGGACAGTGAAATTTCTTGTTTCGTAACTGAAATAGTTCAATGATGTCGACGTTTAATTTTCAGTAGTCAGTGATGTCTGGAAGACAACTTGTAGGTTATCATAGATAAAAGAGTGAAAGTTATATAATGAGTTGAAATTATTCCGATTTATATTGAGATATCAATAATTGACGTCGATGAAACGTAAGGTCACAGTGTCTCTCGTTCTGTTCAACAAGTGGAGAGCGAAGTTGCCCACAAGTCTGTAAGTTGTTCGAACAAGTTTGACGATCTACGACGCGATGCATTTGAGATTCTATCGAAACTGGACCTGATCATTCCGAGGCCAATTTTTTTGAAGGTACGTAGCAAGCAAGGTATGTAGAAAATAAGCTGTCATTCGAAAACAAAGTCTATGCTAAGCTATATTTATACGAATTCTTCTTACTTTATTGTGCTAAATCACGCAACGTCGTTGTTACAAGACGAGCAACAGGTCCGGACGTTTATTGAGTTTCGTTCGTAGATATTCCATGTTAGAAATATTCTGATTCGGTGTAAACGCCGTGCCAGCGTTTATCGAGATTTGTAGGAATAACTGATCGCAACGAATTGGTCATACAACGTTGTTATGAAACAATAATTATTGAATTGTTACAAAGTTTCCCTTTATTTGATGAATATGAGAGGAACAAATTTGTTAGTTTTAGGTTATTTGCAATAGCTAGCAGAAAGATTTTGAATTCGTTACGGACATACTATAGCTTCGAATCTTGTTCCTATTCCAGGTATTGTGGAATATTGATATTCCACGATTGGGCGTTGTTACACGTATAATTCGTGTTAGATTGTAGCAATTACAGTTTTCTTTCATGGCTGTTCTGGGAACTGGATTGTGTGGTTACTTGCAGTATGCATTTTATGGTTCACATTAGTGCAAGTTTAAAACTCAGTTAATACTCCATATATATGATACTATATACACTATATATATTAAAGTTTGTACTCACCTTTACGAGATTATATCTATTAAAGTTTACGTAATGCCTTTAATAAATAAGCCAAGCAAGGACGATACCTATCTACTTGGGTTATTAATTAAGAAGACTTCTAAGTAAAGTTTTCCAGCTACCATACTTTTTAATCTTCTTTAAATTTTTTATTTCATTAGTATCGATGGTACCCTTCGAGAAAAAGTATAAAGTTGCTTAAAACCTGAATTAAACATCGGAAATAAATTTCTCTTTTTTATATTGATTACCGAAAAGCCACAGCAATCAAGGTACCACAAGTAGCCAGCAGCATCGATCTTCTTAGAAATAATTATATAACGCAATAAAAAATGAGATTATTTATTATAAAATAATTATATCAAACGTACTTAAAAAGAGTCTCAATAAATTAGAATAATTTAACAGCATTTTACAGTCTTGTTATTTACTTTTTCGCTGCCCAATCCCACAAAAATTCATGAAAAAACTCTAAAAATCGAAGCCGCAGAAAGATTTTCGAACATTCCTAGAAATGGCCCCATTTTTATCGACAAAATTTTGTCGAAATCTCAATTTCTCGAACTCCTGGATAATGACGTCATTTCCAAAAATTCCAAAAAATTTCATATACCTCTTATACTATTTTATTCTTCTTAGTACTTATTATATAGTTACCATATACTTACCTTAATACTTATCTTAATACTTGCCGATTTTCTCAAAGCTTTTCATCATTCTTTATAAACTTGTTTCTTAGACCAGTGAGGATTGGAAAGGATTTAAGGATCGTGAATGGAAGGATTTTAAACGATTAAACGCTTTATTCATTTGCAAATTAAGGTTAAGTTTTACTTAATTCAATTTAGAAATTTACGATAATTGTACAGTTTTACAATGAATTCATAGTTTTCTGTACAATACATAAATTGTATAATCTACTCTATACATATACATAACAAAATTAGTCAAAATCTGTAACTTTTCATATTATTCTTTTAGGCAATGTTGCTTTGTAACGCATCTAACTGGGAACGAACTTCACAGTTACGTATACTTCTATATGATATCTGTAATTCTTTTTCTAAATTTATCCGTGTTTATTGAAAAAGTGCTTGTTGTTCGACTATTTATTTCGTATTAAATGTATAAACTAAAACGTCACAGAAATTGAGTCTCATAATTTCATTTTGCTTAGGCTTTTTCAAGTTTTGACGGTTGACCATATCAAAAACCTGTCCAGGAAATGGAAGTTGTTCTTAGTTGGGGGGGGGGGGTGTGTCATAAGCGGCAAATGGGCGCAGCCATCCTAGTTTTATAATAATTCGATTTCGTTGTCCGACCGATGAAATTATAACAACTCTTCTCATGCGAAAGTGACAACGAAAAAAGTATACGTGCTCGTGGTGCACTGGTGCTTCGCATTTATTAAATAAAACTGTATATCTATAGCTTAATCTTTTAACAATAAGTTTTTCTTGAATTTAAATAATTGTCTTCGATACAAAATGTTGCCAGTTGGGCCTGCGATTTAATGTTTCCTGAATTATCATCTGCAATCTTGTTTAGATTTTTAGAAATTTTGGAAAGTATAAATTGAATTTCAGATATTAATCTAATTCAATATTCTAAGTTGCGTTTTTTAATTCTGAATCGTAGATTAGATTAAGTTACATCCGTAACTGGTCCTATAAAAAGAAGAAGATAAATTAACTTTATTAAAATAAATGCATATTCTGTGTGGGAAACGGAAGGTTTAGTGAAAAAAATATTGTAAAATATTGTAATGTAGCTGGTCCGAGAAGAGAGGAAGAGGGTTCAAGTCGATTCAGCTTTTTGAATCTTCGCGCACTTCTACAAGCAGTGCATTTAGCGTTCCATGGGCACCAATCCACGTACTTTCTCCCTGAAAAAAAAAACCCAAAATCAAAGGTAATAGCAAGTAACGGTAAATATTATATATATATATAATATTATAAATAAAAATATAATGCGAAAATAAAATTATATAAGATAAATTACATGTTTTAAAAGGTTTAATGTCATGAAGAAGGAAGAGATGAAGATGGAAATAAAACTAAATAACCAGTTAATGATAACTTCAAGTCGATGAAGAATGTTTTCGTTTAGAGTTGGTATTTGTTGAATCGGTTGAATGTAAAGACGTTATTTGCGCAAAGAAAGTTGGATCTGTTGTTATTGTTTTATCAATATATTTAAATACATAATGTCGACGAAATCCTCCGTCGATTTGCGAGCAGAACTCGCTGAATTAGTGAAAAGGAAAGCAGAAATAGCTGTGAGTACTGAAGCAATTGTCAAACTGTGCCTCCTGTAATGTATTTCTATTTTCTTATCAATTATATATTTGGTATAATTGAGATTATTGTTATTGTCACGAGACAGAACAATTTTATTTACACCCAATTACCAGCTTAAACTTTGTAATAAATTGTTTGTATTGACTTTTAGATATTGTAAGGTTATGTCGACCTCTGATTTTTTCATGTTAATAATTAATGCTTTTACTTTCTGGTTTACTTATATTCCTAAACTATCACTAATGTAAAATATTAATTGCTTGTGAATTTCTAATTCAATTTTTAAAATGTACCTAACCTCAATAGTTAATTTTCATATTAGTGAGTATATTCATCATTTGTATTTAGTATGATTTGGCGCATTATATGTTTTTGTTTATTTATCTGATCTATTGAAAAATAGAATAATAATTCTTTTATTTTATTTCATCTTTTGTTTAGTATTAAAGAAAATCTCTTTTGCTTATGTAGTATAACACACTTCTGTATTATTTAATAAACTTGCATATTGCCGGTACTTCTACCATTAAATATATCTTTTAATGTATAAAATAGTTCACACTGTGTTATATTAAAATATGAATAATGCTAATGTTTCTGTTTAATGTTTTAAATCATATTTGTAATAATATATCGATCTCCTTGTTAACATTATATAATATATTAAGAAAAAATTTATCTAAATAGTAAATTAATATTTTAAGTTTCTGATTCTTACCTATGTTACAGAAATATATTGAACACGATTTAAATGAAAATAAAATAATATAGTTATTGCGATTATTGTATAAATTGTTATCTTAACACGAAAGAAAAGCAAAGTTTAAATAAAATTTATATAAGCGTAATTACTATCTTTTTTGGAACATTAATATTACACTTTTTAAATTAAATATTAATATTAATTTGTTTTGTGTCTTTCATAAAATATTAAAATTTTACAGGACACTCTTGCCAATTTAGAACGCCAAATCTATGCATTTGAAGGTAGTTATTTGGAAGACACACAATTGTATGGTAATATAATACGTGGCTGGGACAGATATTTAGCCAGTAATAAAAATACTAACAGTAAAGCAGATAAACGAAATAGGAAATTCAAAGAAGCTGAAAGACTATTCTCAAAATCTTCTATTACCTCTATGGCTGTTAGTAATCAATATTTTATTTTATATAGTGTTGTACTTTGTCAAAATAGACAGAAATGTATTGTTCAAATTATTAATAAGAGAAAATTGTTTAAAAGCTATAGCATCTTAATAAAAGTATATATTTTACACAGAAACTATTACGTTTAATTTCAGTATTATAAAAATATGAGCTATAAAGAAAAACTAATCGCACGGGCATTTTTAAATCTTTATATTGAATGTACTGTTGATAAATTAAAAGTATTACATTTTTACAGGCAGTCAGTGGACTTGTTGAAAACACCCAGGAAAAAAGTAAGGACCTCAATGGATATTCCTGAGATAGTTAATTCTTTAAAGAAAAAAAAAGAGTACAACTTATTTTTCATCCTATCCCTCCTTCCAACTTTTCTTTTTATCCTCTCCTTGGTAATAATTCTTTTTAGTTTTTAAGTTATCCTTGATTATTATCTTTTTCTTTTCAATGTATCGATCAGACTGTCTTCCAAAAAAAAAAGAAAAGAAAGCATAATAAATATCGATTGTTGCAAAGTGCAGTTTATTACACTAACAAAGAAAGAATATTCAAAGGATATTCATTGTTGCTTCCAATTTTTGTGGAGTAATTTTCTTTTCTTATGTATTTAAGTTATAAATAAATTTTAGTTCATTTTTTCGACCTAGTTTGATAATAATTCGTTTTTGAACTTTTCGAAAGTAACTTTTTATCATACGCACTTTACATGTTGATTTTTCTCTGTCTGTTTTCATCTATATTCACCTTTTTTCTGTATCTAATTATAAATAAATTTAATATCTATTTCTCTTACCTGTTTCGAAGTTTTATAAAAAGTTATTCCTCGATTTAACAATTCTATCTGCTACCATTGTCTTGTTCTCCGTGTATGTCAGTAGTAAACTTGTAATTTGCTTTTCTCGTACATGTCGAAAGTGTAGAAGAACGTTAGCTTGAGTATTGTTATCTTTATTTTCTATATTTATCTTTTCTCTGTATCTAAGCTTTAAATAAATCCGTGTTTTCTGTATTAATGTGGGTATAACAGAAACATTTCTTTTATACTCTCAATATACAAGATAATTTTTAAAAGTAATTGTTCACAGTGATGCTTATGAAATCGATCAAAATATGGTAAAGTAACAATTATTTACATTTAAAGCGTGTTGTTTCTTTCACTTTTATGAGAACATCGTTCTTACATGGTATACTTTCATATATACTTGCTATATTTGCTTCTAGATAGCCAATTTTTTAAAGTCGCAGAATGTTAAAGAACTAAAAAATGTATGTTTTGATCGATTAAACAATTTTACACTTTAATTTTAACTTATCGTCCTATTGTTAGTTTCCAGTTTTATTGGTATTTTACTGTTTCCTTGTTAGTGTTATAACTCTAGTGAATGTTAATTGCGATTCAATCTTATGACTTATATGATACATATGAACATTATATGAACGAAGAGTATTGGCACTATAAGTATCAATGGTAATGTGAAATTATAGTGCAGAATGATTTTTCAAATAGGAAATATGAAATAAAGATTTATTTCAAAAATAGTTAGAGAAATAATAGTAACATGTAAATTAGAAATCCTATATCCTCGATGTGACTCAAATATTATAAGTTACGAATCACAACTACTTGAACTTAACTACTATTATTACTACTATTACTACTACTACTATCACATTTGTGTCTTCCAAATGTACCAATACTCTCTCTCTCACGCGTAGCCTTCGAAATTTCTCGATCTTTCCAATAGTTTAATCGATCAAGCGAAGGTATATTTTCATTAAACGACACTCGCGGTTAAACAATTCTTGACTGATTAATTGTTTGACGAATAATCGGTCAATCTGCATCTGGATAAATCATGCACAACTATCGATCGAGTAATCGACTAATTAATTCTTCAGTTCGGTCGATCGTACCACGTGCCGATCGGGGATCGCGGTTTTCCCATTATAAACTTGATTCCAGTTGACCGGTACAGTGAATCGGAGTCGCAGATCGGCAACAGCGGTAGCGAGGACAATTGCAGCCTCGTAAATTCTCATGGAACAGCTGCCAATAGCGGCAATAGCAACGGTAATAAGGAGTCGTCCGGGAAAAACCACTCTGTAACTGGTCAGTATAGCCAGAATGGATCTATCGCCTCTTCAACCGAGATTGCTAGACAATTTGCGAATGGGCACGCGAGCAATGGCAGCTTGGAGCACGTCTCCTTGAAGGAAAACACTGGAAAAGAGCCTTCGAAAAATAAGTCTGGGACCAGCGCGAAAAAGAATAGCAACAAGAGGTCCAGAAATAGGTAGAATAACCTCGAGCCGGTGTAATCTCTGGATAGTCCACGTGAGGACTATCAATGAAACATTCCTTCCTTTTATTCTCATTTGATTCTGTCGATGTACCAGATCTCACTGTTTTATACAATAAGTGCACCACGGAATACTGACTTTTTATGGGAGAGTGAACGTTATAGGCTTATTGTTAACAAATAAGAGTATTAGGATTAGTAAGTGAATAGCAGTTTGGGTAACGAAGGGTGTCGTTTTACCATCCGGATAGAATTTCTATTTCTGTTTCCATAAAGACTATGATTGTAAACCAACGTATATAGTATTGTACAAAGATAAATTTCAGGTTTAGAGATGAAATGATATCAATCGTCTTATTCGGTTAGTTGAACAGTATGTATTACGCTTAAGAGATAATGTAGAATTATGAAATCTTTAGTTCTTGAGATTTTATTTCTTATAATTCCGTGTTTCACCACAAATATCAAATCTGTTACCATTAGTTAAGCTCAGTCAAATTTTGTCATCTCCACTATTTAAGCGTTATAAGAGATCCTAATAATTCGTATTTTCTGTCCCAATTTTAACGATCCGATAGTTTGTTTTATAAAAGATTTGTGTTAGAAATAGTTGGTACATTTTGTTACTTTTATAATATATAAGGTTCCTCGAATGATTTTAATACGTATATAAAAAATAGCATAATATTTGTAGCTGTAGTGAAAATAAAACTGATAATTGCACAAAGAAATGAAGTTGGATGATCAAAGTATTATTTGTGATTACGTTGTGGTAATTTAAAGGTTCAAACTGTTTGTTTACTTTTTTAAGTCAATTTTATTTTTATTGATATTTTACGTAATATATGTTTATCTATCCTTTGCAAAATATGATTATTCACACTTGTAAAATTAAAATTTTAACAGAAAGTATAAAAAAAATTGAAAAATATTTTTTGTAACCACTGTATTTAAATAAAGCATTATTAATAAAGGATTTGAAAGTACCTAATTGAATCATAGATCCGTAGCGTAGATTTTCATTTTATTTTTTTCGACACATTTTTTTTTAATAATTTTAATTAATCAACGCTATATATTCTTATTTGTAAAATTACAAAGTACTATGTTCGTTTATTAATTAATTATTTATTTATAAAATCTTATACAATGGAGTATTTTTCTATATTTTTACTTTTTAAGTCTTGAAACGTCCATTTTCATTACCATTTATTATATTTTTCTTCCTTTTTATACGTTCAAAATATTTGCAAATATTAAGAATATTCCATTGTAATTAAATACAATTAAACAAAAGAAATGAACGCTTCGAAATTTTATCCTTATCAAATCAAGTATAAAATATCGTTTTTGTACGATTTAGATAAAATGTATATACATTACTCGTTGGAAAATTTTTATCATTTTATCCGTTACTTTCGGGTTCTTTTTTAAATGCCTTTGTATTGAACAAAGAAAAAAAAAAACAATAATTTTCAACATGAATTTTTCTCAAGTATTTTAAAGTATTGTTTATCGTTAGAAAAATGTAATTGGATCAAAAATGATCGGAAGAACGCAGTGGGATAACAACTAAATACAAATTTTTATTCGCAGAACATTCGATTTACCTTTAATGAGGATTGGAAATAACAGTTACCGGTAGAAATGCTTTCAAATTACTATCTTTTTTCACGTTCTTCGGGGGTTCGTTTCTGGTTACAACTGCGTTGAAGCCATTATGGTCATCAGCCGTGTAAGTGACTGTTCGAATTGAACCATCCGCTTCGACCACAGAATATTCACCCTTTACCGTGTCACCGTCTCTCTCTTCCCACGCTGACTTAGAATCGCCAGTATATCCATCCAGGACGCCATAATTAAACGAATATCTTGGATGAGTCTGTAGAAAAATGAGATTCTATGTGAATAAATAGAATTATACTTCTTGCGTAAATAAGATTATACTTCCTACATAGTACTAAAACTTCTTATCCTGAAATAAAAAGGTGTTGTTATTTTTATGTTCAGAGGTAGGATCACATTACTTATTACTATGTTTCACGGATAGATCCGCGCACCGCCAAGGAAAAACATTATTGCACGCACTTACTGACTAGGGGAAAAAAGGAAAACAAAAAAGTATCTAGAACTATCGATCGAATCTATTGATTGCCTCTAGAGCAATCTCCTAGTTACTGCCTTTTGTAACTAGCGTATCCGCATGTGGAGGGTGAGCACAAACTCACGTTGCTATCTTCAACAAAAGGTTTCTTATTTTATAATATCATAAGTTTGTATGACAGTTATACAGAAAAGGGCACACTTTACCGAGTCTAATGATAGTCAAATATGTTACGTTATAGAGGACAACATTCAGAATAACTTTTGCCTATACATGTTACCACCGCTTGGCCTTCGTTTCCGAGATATTCATGGAAATCTTCAATTAAATTTAGTTTCCGTTATACTTCACCCTGGCATATAGCTGGCCAAATTTTTACATAACCCAACGTTAGCACAACTTAATTTTTATTCCATACGATTTTGTAAGTGTATCGTAAATTCCAGTGTTAAACTCAGTGTTGATCTTGACAACATATTTCAAGCTCATTGAAATCGGTGATGCGTGTCCCGCTCTGTATAATTATCGTTTTTATCGTATTTCAAACAAATCTATTGTAAATAACATAGCTAAAAGTGTCCTTTACAAATTACCGTGAATTCTGCTTCTTTTTCATTTTTCGTATCGGTCGCGACAACGGCAGACGCTGTTTTAAAAATCGGTGGCGCAACGTATACCAATGATGACGTCTTCGGCAATGGTCTGTACGAGATCGGAGTGGAAACTTTCACATAAGTCGGAAGTATTGGTTCTACTTTGCCTCCGATTGATTTAAGGGCGCACGCCACTGGCACTGCTGCCCCACTCGCGGAGATTGCATCGATTGGCGCGCAAGGAAATCTTCTAAATATCAAACAATCGTTTCATTATATAAGATGATTCTAAAGCTTGATGAATTGCTAGCGGTAGTAATGAAAGTTTGTAAAACTGTAATGGATTATGAAATCTTACTGTTGTAGGACACCAGCAATGATCAGCTTCAGAAAACAACACAAAATCACGATCTGTAAGAGAAAGAAGCAAATTGGAAAGGAAAATATGAACAGAAAAAATGGGAACATCTAAATGTCTTCGTTATTTGCGTATATATGGAAAAGTTTCTTAGATGAAAGGAGTACGAAGGTTCGACGAAGTAAATATAGTGCCGAAGAGAAAGTTTTCTCACGATTACTTTTAAAAATTCTTTTTTAAGTATTCATATATTTTATTTTTATATTCGTATAATGGTGCGATATTATAATCTAAAACGAATTATAAAAATACACAAATTTTCAAATTCGATATGGTACGTTTCTTCACGTTGTCCGATTAATCTCAAATTTTACACAGGTACACAGAGAAAACAAATTCGTTTTTCGAAAAATAAGATGTATTCTAATATACATACATAATATGTGTGGGAGCGCTAAGGAGTTTAGAAAAGTTTAGAAAAATGTTTAATATCTTGGAAGTATAAATATGCGCGAAGTTGTAGCGAAGACGCCCGAGAATCGAACTATCTACCGCGCATGCGCAGATTGGATTGTCATTGCACAATGTCTACTGCAGTCTTAAGGAGTGTCGCTATTCACATTCAGTGGTTCTCGAGCAACGTTTTGAAATAAAAAAACAACCTAAATCTTAAACCTTCGAAACGATTGACCAGATGACTAATAAATCAAACAAAACAATGTAAATGTTTCTTTAACTATAAGAACGTATATCATAGGTCGAAAGAAGTCGAGTCGAACGTGGGAATTGATATTTATATACGTTTCTTGCCGATTGTGAACCGCTACATTAAGCAACCGCACTTTCAACTAGCAACCGCGGGGCCACAAAATAAAAAGTGACCGATACATTTATAAAGATTTATGGAATCGAGTCTTTTTAAGGTAGAGAAGTGCATTAAGATTACATAAGTGCGTCAAACATTTTTTTATGCTCCATTATAATCGTTATTGTGACTTGTTTCTTTTTTTTAAATTTGATAAATCAACTTTTATATCTTGTTATAAAAATATTTATGCATATTCCTTTAAAATGTTTTCTGCGCGTCTCTTCTCAAATTTAAAACGATTAACATAAATTATTCGAAATATAATATGTAAAAAGTTTTATCGAAATAATTTAGTACTTAATATCTATTATTTTTTAAAAATTAATTGTATAAATAGTAATCTTCATTTTACCTTGTCGGTAACACTTTTCGAGAACTGCGACTGCATGTTTAGAGAACTATAAAATCAGCGTTGTGTAATGAAATTTGCACCAGAGATATACTTCTTAGATTTCTTCCTGATTTTCCATTAAAGATTATCAATAAATCACATTTTTCTTGTTTCAAAGAAAAAAATATTCTTGATAATTAATTACATACACATAGAGTCTTCTCAAATATTTGCAAATATTTGTACATGTGTATGCACTTATGAATAGAACTTAAACGAAATTTTAAGGTCTACTAAAACTTTCACGGCGGTCCGTCAAAGAATAGAACTTCAGCATCCAGCTCATCTTTATATACGGCTTATATAAGGTGTTAACAATGTTAAACGATTCTTTTCGATACAAAAGTATTTGGTATAATTTTTAATAGTTGAAACAATATTTTCAAACAAATTTTGCCTTTTATTTAATTACAGATACAATAATTGAATTGTTTTAATCACTCTATATACACGCGAATTTTTATCTATATTGTTCCTATCTTTATGTAAATAAGAAAGAAAATCTAGACAACATTAATAGAGAAAATGAAATTAGAAATTCGCATGATTTATTCTTTATTATGTACAAAATATGATAAATGAGAATTATAGATACTATGGTTCTTATAATTTAATTATGTATATGATTAAATTATTTCAAACACCCGGTATGTACGAGAACATTCACTTACATTGTTTGGATCTCTCTTGATACAAGGGATGCGCAACATGCAACCGTGGGAACGTCATCACCTGTTGAAACTGATGTTCTTAAACTACCAATGCAATAGCAATAAAAAATTTACGATCTCATAATATATTTAAATTATTTTATATGTTTATCTTTACTCTTAAATATCTATTAATACTCAAGTTTGTACTTATAACTCGTTATTCGAATTACATAGAATAAATATTTTTATTTGATTATTTATCAAACCAATATGTTAAATAATATCTTTTTATAGAAAACAGATTTTCTCCTTCTAAAAAGGTGATTTTTTACGATTATTCACGTAATGCCAAACTTCAAATTAAATAACTTTTTTAAAATTAAATAACTTCCTTCAAATATGTTTGATAATTAGATAATTCCCATTTACATTCTGGAAATAATTTTGTATTATAAAATACCAAAGATAATATGAAGTAAAAATATTAATATTTTAGAAAAATTTCAATGTTTTTTAATTCTCAAGTATTTTTTCTATTTTTCAAAATACCATGTGTGCTTTACAAATTTAAAAGAATTTTCTGTATATCATAAATCTCATAAATTTTTACATTTTTTATTATTTACCAGAAACCAGTTTTGCGAAATCAGAAGTTAGATTAAAAAGATGATTAAGAAATGTAGGAAACATTTATTTATTCAATCTCTTTTGATAATTCTTCTACTTTCTTTCGTGCAGCATCAATTTGCTCTTGAGTTACAGTTGGTTCTAGGCCATACTTTTTTTCTTCTTCTAAAATATACTCCAAGTTTATAGCCTTTTGAGCGAAAAATGTCTTTTGCTGTTCTTTTAATTCAGCTTTAAATGCATTTAATTTCTGCTGAATAATACCATCGCAGTAATTTTTGGTCAATTGCCTTAGTGCATTTTTTCTCGACACTGAGCCAGGAACTCTATAATTAGTTAAAAGCTAAAGAATTCATATAATAAACAATTTATTATATACAAAAGTATGCAATATCATACTCTGGTCGAGCTATGTAAACAAGATTCAAACGTTCAAGAAGCCATTCAAACCGTCTATAATCCCATGTTCGCAAATGTGTAAGAAACTTCCTTCTTTTATCAATTAATTCTTTTAGAAATACTTTGGTTTTTACATTTTTTGGATGCTTTTCCAAATATTTTTGAAGATATTGTATTTCACTAGTCATTGCAGCAACTGAAATAATTTATTTTGTTTGAATATATAACTGGAAAACATCTAGAAATTTTTATAAAATTGTATGTGGTAAATTATATATAAATCTAAATTAACAGTAATACTTTCCAAAAATAAAACAAAAGTATATGTACTTCTAACTTCTGCAGAACCTCGATCACAAACATGCCTCTTCACAAGTCCTATCACTCTTTCTCTTTCTAAATTTTTAAATTCTCTTTTTGGTTGAAACTCCAAAGTGAACATTCTTTTTACAATTTCATCTGCACTGCGTTAATAATCAAACAATGATTAATTGTCTATATTAGTTAGACTCTTATTTTGAATAAAACACATGAGATAGGCATAACTAAAGAATATATATTTTTTAGGATACAAGAACTTTAATAAATGTAGTTTTTATTCATTTTTGTGGGATAACAAATTATCTTCTATATAGGACAATACAAATGTATAGTTATTACTTACTCTTGTAACTCTTTCGAATTCTGGTAATAGGCTTTAATATCTGTAGGTTTTACAGATACTTTTACTCCCAAATCACCGGTTTGTCGTGGATCTATGCTCGGAATTTTGGCTGGCCGTGTCCACTTAATTTTATAATCGTCGATAGTTTGAGCCATTCCGCGGCTCAAATAACCTCCAAACATATATACATTGTTCACTCTTGTACTTAATAATTTACAGCAGCTTATTAGCGAATTCATATTTATTTATAAACTAGGTATTGCAAACAATCAAATTAACTACAAATTATAAGTTAATAGATATAAGATATACAATTGCTCAAATATTGTCACTACAGGCTATACACAAATAGAACACACATTGTGCATGAACATGATCATTAGCTAAAAGCAAGTTTCCAATCAAGAATTGAAATTTTACCGTGATGTTCTAATTGAAGTTATTTTTTAAATTACAAAGAGTAGTTAGGCATTCGTATTTAAAATTACGAATAAAACTTTTAAAAATCTTTAATTATTTACATAAATATTTTAAATTCATGAAACTATTACAAATGTGTATGTAGATAAAATGTATGTAGTTAAAATTCTTTTGAAAGATTTACATTTTTACCAAAAAAAACTATATTGAACTACTTGATTATACTAGTATTTTTTACAATTATAAATACATTACATTTCCAAATTTGTGTAATTATCTTTTATAGTTTTCATACCCTCGTTTTATATGAAATTTAAATTCCCGCTTTTAAAAACTGTGTGCTTTCCACATGAGCAGTAATAATGTAAATATGTTACGTGCGTAAATGTGTTTAGTATTTATATTATTAATTATTTTATCAGTGATTAGTACAAATTTACATAAATTCATTTACTGTTAATATAAGTTACTGCATTTCCAGTTAAAATTTTATGAAAGTTTAATACAGACAAAGTATATAATTAAAAATTGTATTGTAAAAAGGTATATAGTTAAAAATTGAAAATACTATGTATTCTTCTAATTTACATGATGTGTATTAATGCAAACCAATGTATATTTTTCTATTTATTAAGCATTAAACATGAGTAATTTCTTTATATAAGTTGAGTTGTTGAGGGATTAAAAATAAAATGTAGTAAAAAAATCACTATATTTACAACGTCACTGTGTAATGAAAGTACAAAGTTTAATTACACATAAAAATTAAAATAAAATTATTTACACAAATTACTTTTATATATCAATCCTGCCTACAATCTCAAACCATTGTCTTAATGCATCACTTAACACAACAGGTAATGTATCCAAATCTCTAAGTATAATATAAAATGGGAATGGGAAATTATCCATGTAGGAACTTATACCCAATAACTTGCCATCTTTGAAAATTGGCATTCTTATATCAAGTATTGAATCCTAGAAAAAATAATACACATGATAAAGAAAGCAATTTTGAAGACTATTAGTATATAACTATAAAAACAACATATAGATATTTGAAAAAGCTTATTTAGTATCTTCAAAGTTAATGAATTTTCGTTAGATGTCTAATAGAATTTAAAGATTTTTCATTAAAAAGTTCAAATTATATCATTTTGTTTAATTATAAATTTTATTAAATGCTCACCTTATTTAAAGGATTATCAACTATTATGAAAACAAGGAAAATATTCAACAATTTAGCTTTCCTCACAGCTGCAGTTACTTTTTCTGTCCCTTCTGAAAATATGCCTCTACCATCAGATAAGATGGTTACCAACTTCGCATTGTCAGAAGAACTGTCTTGAGATGTGAACATTTCCATTATGAAATCAAGTAGTTCACCAATCATTGTCTTCTTTTGCTCAAATTTCATTTCTTGAATTAACCTAGAGGGATGTTTAACTTTAAATAATAATACATTTATTTAATTTCCTATTGCACTTACCTAGCACCACTTTCCTCTGTAAAGTTTTCCCCGAAGGGATGAAGGATATTCACTCGTTCCCCGAAATTGATAACAGCAAGTTGGCCAACCTCCAAATATGTCATAGCTTTACCAATCAACGAAAGGGATTCAAATGCTAATTCCTTTGAATGATTATCAGCCATACTACTAGAATCATCAATAGCTAACACTATTTGATAATCTCTTTTTGATGGTTTTGTGCGTCTCAACCAAATTTTGTCTTTTCGAAATTCGCTGGCGATATAGGGAATTACTTTTCTCATGTTTATACGCTTGCCAGTTCTATAGTCGCCTTTTAACCGGGAGGTTAGTGTAGGTTCTAGTACCAATCGCAATTTTTCTGATAATTCTCTAGCAGCTGATTCTGTTAGGGCACTTATTGAACTCCAAGCATTCGCTGCTTCTATCGAAGATGGTCCTTGAGACCACTGACCTAACATATTTTCGATTTCAGTTCTTCTTTGTACAATATCATCCGTAGAAAGATCATAGGATTCCGATTCCGGCAATTTTGTGTGAATAGTGGATTCGTTTCCTCGTAAAACACGACTTGTTGCCACTGTTTCACCTTCAACTTCACCTCCTATTTCAATTTGTTCCACATCATCTGATTTTTCACCCTTAACATTTGTAGATTTGTCTTTTTTCCTTTCTGATACTTTCTGAGGCTGTTCTTTCTTTATTTCTTCTTGATCTTTCGATTCCGGATCTCTATGCATCTCAATGTCATTGTCTTCCAATTTATCTTCCATCTGATCCTTTTTATCTAAATGTAATTAGGTAATTAGTTTAGACTATATACAGAATATTATCTTTAACTTATTGTTACATTAAGTAATATCAATTTTCGATTTTTTATAGTTAAAATAAAATTATCTTCTAAAAATTAGGGAAATATTAGATAGCAAGTAAATAACGAAATTTTTTCAAAAATAAATAAACTTGGGAAGAAATTTACCTTCTTCTAAATTCGATGCTTGTTTTTTAATTTGTTCTTCAGTTGCAGCATCAAAAACGTAATCATCAAATTTCTCTGTATTCTTAATATGCTCATAAGTTTCACTCTCACCGCCTCCTTCATTTCTCTCTTTTTCTTCTTGACCCTCTAGATCTTGCTGCATTGCAGTGGTTTTCAATTTCTTCACTGAAGATTTGGTATCATCATCAAGCAAACTTCGATTTTCATCGCTTTCACCTGGTTTTTTTCGTTTTGAAACAGGTTTGGGAGATTTCTCCTCGCCAGAGGTAGGAATATTCTGTTCTTGCTTAGATCCAGAATGTCCTTCACGTTCTTCTGTTTGTGATTGACCAGTTCCTTCAAAATAGAAAAACATAATTTAAGAATATATTATGTATAAGATTTAAACAGTTGCAAACTTTAAATCTTTTAAAGTTTTTACAAATATTTTATGTAAATTAAAAATAGTTACTTATAATAATTACTTTAAAGTTTTAGAAAATGGAGCAAGATTACCTTTATCTTTTTTGTCATCTGTACTATTTTCTGTAGGATCTATTTCCATTTGTTCATCATTCAATTGACTTTGTACCGCGTCTCTAGAGCCATCTTTCCTTGATTCAATTTCTTGCGAAGCATCAACTTCTTTGCTTCCTGTGTCAAAACTAGGTGGTGCCTTATCTTCCTCTGTTTGATTTTCCTCTATGTTCTGTTCTTCTGTACCATCTCCTTTATCCTCTTCAGGATTTATAACATTCTCATCCCTCTTTTTATTGGCATCTGCATTTGGATCTTCTTCTTCTTCTTCATTTTCCCCATCACTAGAATCCTGCTGATTGTCCTCTTCAGAATCGTTTCTATTTTCAGATTCTTCATCTTCTTTCTCTTCTGGAATTTTAGATTCCTTCATCTGATCAATATCAAAAGGATCTTCTTCCTCGCCCTCAGGATTATCCTCTTTCATTTCTTCATCTAAATTAATATCTTCTGGAAGTTCAAAAGGTTCTGGTTCTATTTCTGGTTGATTTTTTCCATGATAAGGATCAACCTGATCCTCATTTACTTCAGGCTCTTCAAATTCGTTAATCTCTTTTTTTTGTTCTTCTTTCCTTTCACCATCAGGTTCTTTTTCTGCATTTCCATCTTCATTCTTGTTTTCATCAGTGTCTTTAGCGCTTAATTCTTCTTGACCAGTCTTTTCACCAGTTCCTCTCTCTTCTTTCTCATTTTCTTTATCTTCATTTTCATTGTCTTCTTCTTCCTCTTCATCTTTCCAAATTTCTTCATCAAGTTTCTCTGCATTTTCATCAGTTTCGCCCATTTCTTTGTCGAGATCATCGTCTTCTTTATTATTTTCCTCTTCTTCGCGTTGTTCAAGATCTTGCATGTGACCTTCGAAATTTTCTGACATCTCTATACCTTTTTCTTCTTCCTTTGTATCCTTTTTTTCATTGTCCTTCTCTTCTTCATTTGTGCCTCTAGTTTCATCCAACTGATCCTCCGTTTCAATCCTCTCTGAAACATCTTTTTGACCTTCGCCTTCAGCCAATCCCATTCCTCCCTCGGCTGTACCACCATCTTCCTGATTATCTTCAGGTGCATCCATGTTTTCTGGCTGACAAAATCCATTTGTTGCTAAATCCAGAAAGACGTTTAACTGAAGATAGAGGAATTTGCAAGTTAGGCGGAATGATGCGACTTGTTCGTGAAGATAATAGTGAAGAAACAAAGTATATTGTTCTAGAAGAGGTAGATGTTGCAGAAGTGATCTAGAAAAATAATACAAATCATTAAACTATTTTTAGATGTTAAAAATTGCATAAAATTCTACATTGAGAT
This sequence comes from Bombus affinis, assembly GCF_024516045.1. Lineage (NCBI taxonomy): Eukaryota > Metazoa > Arthropoda > Insecta > Hymenoptera > Apidae > Bombus > Bombus affinis. The sequence goes on from NC_066359.1 coordinate 1,850,944, forward strand.
AATAAAATAAAGATCCTCTATTTTAAAATTATTTTATTATTTACTTTTACCTTATAAAAATGTGGAAGGTCCACAAGCGTGATGATAAAACATACCTTATGCAATTATTTGCAGAATTGACATCACATTCATAAATAATTTGTAATAATTCTCCAAGTATCTGTGATATGGTGTTCAACCGTAAATCTGGAACAATCTTCTTTAATGGTTCTATTAATCCTTTTGTCATTAGATCCTCTTCAAAATCATCTGCAGATTCTTTCTCAGGATCAGTTGTTTCTCCAATAGACTTCTGACTATCTTGAAGTTTCTTTTGAATGACAAGCAGAATTTGTGTAATCAATTTATCCAATTTAGCTCCATATTCTGCTAAATTTTCAGATTCAAAAGAATGTTTTATCGCCGAAGTAAATGTTGATTTGAATAATTCAATACTTTTTTCAATCCTTTGAACTAAGAAATCTAAATTTTCACTGAGTGGATGATCTAACGTGAAGGTACATCTAAGATCAATTAATTTTCTTTTGATTTCATTGATTTCTTCGTAACTTGTTTGCAAAAAGTCAACGTGCTTTTGATGAAACAAGAAGACTTGGCTTGATTTCACAATCTTTCTTGAAGTTACGAGCCACGAATTTAATTTATTTGCCATATTTTTTATTAAATTTAAACTATGTCTCATAGACGCAATTGAAGTTTTCGAAATATTAGCCTCTTTTAAAACGGGAACCGCAGTTTCATTTAAATCAAGAAGATTTTCCTCTGCGAGAGATTCCATTGGACAACTCTCCAAGAAAATTATAATTTGTTTCATAGACATTTGTAATACTTCTAATAATTCCTGGAAATTGTTTATGATTATCTGTAAGTTCCTCTGTGCGGGAATATTAAGTTTTTCAAATTCTACGATTTTGGAAATATTTTCTTGCGTGTCATTTTCATTTGAAGTCTTTTCTACCATGTCTTCTACCATTAGTGCAAGGTTTGACACTTGGATTCTAAATGGAAGAAATCGTTCGAAGAAATTTGCAATCGTTTCTTTTTGCCGATGAGCTAACAATATAAGGTGAACTGAAAGGCCGCGACAACGTTCAGCATTTTGAATATCTAGATTACTTTTCCCAGAACTTAATATACCATCAAGGAAATTCAATTTAATTAAAGATTCATAATAATACTTGTTACAATCAGACCATTGTTCAAGTAATCCTTTATCTACATTTACATTTTTGTTTTTGAATTCAAATCTCTGTATTTCTTGCAGATCTAAAGGCATAGATGTGAAGTTTGTAATTTCACTTTTTCTATTTTTCCAAGTCAAAATACCAATTCTATATGAAATTCCAAGTCGATTTAATGCTTTGAAATAATTTGTCAGTGCCAACTTCTTTTGTTGAAGCATGCTCTTTAACTGAGCTTGTTGCTTACCTTTTGTCAAGGTTTTATCAACTTCCAAATTTCTCAGTCTTTTGCTTTCTTCTAGACTCTCTTCTATGAAAGTTTCAATATCCTTTCGAATTTGAGAATAATTGTTTCTTTCAATAATATTTTCACAGAACTGACGAGTTTTGTGAGTTAGTTTCTCAATCTTTTTTAGTTTTCTTGACTCCAAATTGATTAAGAAATCAGAAGATCGGAGTTCTCTTTTGGAACCTGTTTCCTCTGTCTCTGCTTTTGTCTTCAAGGTCAAATAGGATGCAACATTTAGTCGTAAACCTTTTCGGAACTCTCTGACAAATTTGTGCAATGTTCTACGTGTTTTTTCAGCAGTGTTTTTCACGGACCAATAACTTATATCATTCCATCTTATAATCTTGATGGTGTCTTTCAATTTCTTAGCTATAGGTTCTTTTAAAACTTTTATCTTATTTTGAACATCATTAAGAAATTGGCTATAATATAAATAAATATTCCAGAAAATAGCCAATAATTCTTTCTGTTTTTTTGTTTCTTGTAGATGATTAATATGTTGATAAAAAAGGTAAATTAATTGAAGTCTTGTTTCAAATTCAATCAAAGATGATTCTATCAAGAAACGTTCTAAACTTTCAATCACCTTTTCTTTTGAAACTTTATCAGATTTACTTGCATCTTCTAATTTCTCAGTTTCTTCTAACTGTTCAACATTCTCAGTATCATCTACAAGGTACTGATCTATTAAATTGAACAAAAAAAACCACCACTTTGAAGCTCCAGTTTTCAAATCATCTTCAAGTACTTCCAATGAGTCCCTCCATCTTGAAATCTCAAGTTTCCGCCAACAAAGTATCTTTTCACTAAAAGATACGATAAATTCTGCTAAACTAACATCGAAACGAGCATTTTCTTCCCACTGTTTCATCTTTGTTAGCAATAATTCCACTCCAACCAAAAATCTAGACAAGGAAGAATCGATGGAGAAACTGAGAAGTCTGTCAATTATTAGTTTGATCGAATTTAAGATGGGATTTTCAGGCCATTCTTTTAGAAACCCATTGACTTTTTCACAAAGTCTGTCAAAAAGTGGTTGACACTGCTCAATTTCTGGAATATTAGGGTCTTTATAGAAGTCATAGACTTCTCGATCACTACTTCTATTATCAAAATTGGATTTTTGTGAGATTAATACGTTTAAGCAGCATACTAATTGAGAGGACAAATTTTCAGACCAAGTTTTCACAGAGGATCCTAGCATTTCAAATCTTTGTATCAGAGGTTCAATGAAATTTGGTTCTACATTAGATTCAAAAGTTCCTAAATTATTTTTAGATCTTGAAGAAATATTCATTGAAATAGTTCTTAAATTTCTTTCATCAGGAAAACTTTTCAAGATATTCCAGTGAATTTCTTGAATTATTCTAGCATCCTTCATAGATATCAATTCAATAAAGGATTCCTTATCAGTGGAGATATTTTCTGGAAATTTTTGGAGTTCTGAAAGGTCCTGTTGAAAACCTGGGATTATTTCTGCCAACTCTAGGAATTCCTGTTGATGGCCTGGGAACATATTTTTAAAATCCAACTCCTCTTCTTCTTTCTCAGACTTTGTTTTAAACAAACTTTCTTTTTCTTTCATCTCTTCTTCTCTTTGCTTCTCTTGCTCCTTCCACAAGATTCTTATTTTGAAAAATATTTTGTTTAGTTCTTCCCACAGGGATTCTATATTATTTTTAACCAGAGACAAATTTTCAAGCTCCTTCAATGCAATTTTAGCCATTGTAAACCTGTCTCTCTGAATAGCCTTTGATTTTGATTGTTTTGTTAGAATGAACACTAGTTTTTCTGAAGAGCACAGCTTCACTAAGTTTATGTAATTCTCTTGACACAGGCCAACTACTGGAAAACGCAGCAAGTTATAACAGATGTTACTATTTACGTTTTGAAATTGCATGTTTGAGAGTTCATGAATTAAAATTGATACACCATGATGTAAACTGAAAATTGCAGACATCATTGGCGAAACCAAGTCAGGAAAACCAACCAGGAAATTCTTTTCCAATTTATGAGAGAATCTTTCCAGTGATTTCTTCCAGATTATAGCTTCATGCAACTTTTCTCTATGTGAATCTTGCAACTCCCCTTTTTTAAGTTGTTTAGCAATGTCAGTCAATTGGTATTTTTGTTTTATTATCGATTCAAACGAACCTATATTGCTAGAAAAGTTCTCTATCTCTTCTCTCAAATTTTGGAAGCTTGACATAGGTCTCACTGCCCGAAAGTTTCCAAAGTCTTTTGCTTTGTTGGATGATATTTTCAAATGATTGATTCTTGATATTTTTTGGTCTTTCGACATAGAGGTTCCAAGGATAATAGATTGCAAATTTTCAATACACATTAAATGTTCCAGTTCAGAAATATTTTCTCGTATATATTTTGATTTCAAGGCAATTTTCTGAACTGGATCAATGGATCCTAGATCACTGAAGAGAAATATTTGTAGATAGCCTAAGGTCAACCATCCACTTCCTGTTGTAATGACATTGTTTCCATTTTCTGATTCTTCTTTAAATTTTTGCAGTGAAGTTAGTGCATAAGTTGGTTTAAAGGGCCTATATCCTAAATCATTTTGTTCTTCCATGACTTTTTCCATGATAGACAGGTAATAATTTATGAGAAATCGTAATAGGATAGAGTCGTTGTTGGACATGTTGAATTCGTCCGAGTTTAAAACCAAAGAATTTTTCCATAACAATGTCTGAATCGTTTGCAAAAGTTTCTTTTGGTTCTTGTAATTTCCAAAATTGATTAATTCTCTTTTGCTTCCAGATTTTGAATTTAGAAATAATTCAAAGATTAGGTTGCAGAGGGCTGATTTGTTGACGAAATTTGTCTGAAAGTTGTATAATAAAAATAGTAGATTAGAAACTTAAAAATAGATTAATTAGGTATAAATTAATTACAATTTAATTTCAATTTAAGAATTAAAATATATACTTTTAAACGATTGTAAGATATTACCAAATAATTAAATAAGAAGAAATATACCTGGGAAATATTAAAATCGTTTTCCGTCATATCTTCTTCGTTATCATACCAATGTAAAAGAATATTTGAATTTTTAACAGCGAAAGATCTTTCTGCAAATTCCTCGACAGAGCAGAGCAACTCAGGGAACAAAGAGATCCTTCGTTTAGTTAGCATCTCATTAGCATTCAGAGCCTTCATCAAACTGATCAAACGCGTCGGTATCGTTGGAACTTGCTCGAATTTTCTAAACACGCTTTCGTCGTAAATTCTCCCAAATCCTCCGCAAGCTGTCTCAACAAAATTTCTCGATTCTTCCAAGTCCATAAGATTCTCAGAAATTTCATTGCTCTCGTTCAAATTCTTTTCAAAACTTCGACGTATTTCTTCTCCAATATCTTGCGCAAATTCGTCACAAAATTTCCTCTGGAAACGATACGCGAAGAACAAAAAGAAAAATTCGTAAATTGGCCATATTTTAGCTTCCTCGAAATTTTTATTCGTTCTAACATCACTCTCGTTGATTTCTTTAACTTCTATAATATTTTTGGCCATTTCTTCAATTTCTCCTATATCACCAATTGTATTCGCATTCTCTCGATTATTTCCGAAATTTTCGACACAAATTTCAGCGAATCTCTTTCTGAAGGGCAAATTTTCAGGGGATCCAATCGTGACGATTTTTAATTTCGTTTTCAACGAATCGATCAAATCTTCTTCGGTGATTTCGAGCTTTCTCGATATGCATCGTAATTTTTCATGGAAAGTCATCGAATTTTCGGAAAAATGAGGCGATGGAATGCACAAAACCTGCCGGACTTTCTTCCGAATTTTCCCAAATTTATCTACGTCGATCAACGAGTCTAGATATTTCTTCGAAAAGTCTGACAGATCTTCTTGCGTTTTTGAATCACATAATTTTGCATCGATCAGCGTAAATAGTTTCCTGAAAAATTTCATCAGCCATTTATAATGGACTTTCAGCGACGAGGAGATTTCACGCAGATCGAAGAATGTTCCTTGTGATTTATCGATCAATTCCATCTTTCCCATGTCATGAAATCTTTGGTACCATTTTAAACCATCTCGCAATTCTACGTAGTCCTTGTCGTTTAACGATAAGTTTTCGTTCTGAAGTATCGTTTCGATGATCTTTCCGGAATGTTCACAAATTTCTACGAATTTCGGTATTAGTAGCTCGTCCTTCAACGTAGTTGATATTCTTCCTATGAAGAGATAGGAAATATTTAATAAAATGGATTATCGAAAACTTATATGTACAGGATGATTTAAATATATTTCTTTATAAGTGAATTGAAGGGAATTAAATGTATCTCTTTATAAGAAATTTTGTATATAAAATATAATATTTATATATTTATATTATATATAAATATATAATATTAAATATATATAATAATATTATGTTTATATTATATTATTATTATGATATAAATATAATATAATATAATAATATTTTATATACAAAATATTAAATTTATATATTTATATTATATTTATATATAATATATATAAATATAACATAATACAATATAATATAATATAAATATAATATAAATATTTTTACATTTTTTAATAAATATAATATTTTAATAAGAATAATATAAATGAATTTAAAAATATTTATATTATATTTCTATATAATATAAATAAATTTAAAAATATTTATATTATATTTATGTATAATGTAGTATCGAAAAAGGATGGGATTAGGATAATTTAGATTTGTAAAATTCTCCTAATACTATTTATTAAGATAAATAGAAATAACAAGGATTAATTGGACAGAGAACGATAAATGTTCAACTTGAACTAAAACACAAAAGTCTTATTCCGCTCAAATCACTCTCTATAACTCTCGTCTTCGGCATCCGCACTCGCACGCTCTCGATTCTCAACCCATACTGCGCGCCTTTCGCGTTCGTTCTCGCCTGCGTCTTAACTAACATTGTCTTTAGCGTCTCTTTTGTTTTTTTCCCCGCCCTATAGCGCACGTGTCCCGAAAACGCTCGTGACCAGGGTCACGTAGGCCTTTTAGACGAAACTGTTCAGTTGAAAAGATCGACGATACATTGCTGTACCCAACGACACCGCGGTTCTCGCAACATTGTATACGGTTCGGCCGATATCTTAGGCCTTTTGTCCACGATACTACACTCGGCCATTCCTGACAAATCACATCTGCCCTCAGATGTGCTCATCACTGTTCTCACTATCATCACTAACACCAATGTTCCACCACTTCATGTGGTCGGCTGCGGTGGAAGTCGTGCGCGGTCCCTCGTGTTCGCCTTCTCGTTGCACTACGTAACGGTCATTTCGCAGGACTTTCACCACACGGTACGGCCCAAGGAACTTTGAATGCAGCTTTAACCCAGGACCGCCTTGCGTCCTCTCGATCGCCACCAGATCTCCTGTTTTGTAGACTGTCGCCTTCTTGCGTCTCTTGTTGAACGTTTGTCTATTGCGGGTTTGAAGCTCCTCGATCCGTCTCTTTGCTATTTCACGCAATTGATCCCGTTCTTCCTGGAACATTGCGACCCATTCATCTTCAACTAACTGCCTCATCTGCGGATCGTCCCGCATTCTCATCCGCGTGCCAAACAGCAACTGGAACGGAGTAACGCTAGTGCTTCTGCTGGGTGTTGCGTTGAGGTATTTTTGAGTTTTCTCCAGGTGCTTGAACCACTCGCCTGGCGTTGGTGCAGATAACTTCGTCAACAACGGGATAAGTATCCGGTTTACTCTTTCTACCTGACCATTGGCCCGCGGAATTCCAGTTGTAGTTCGCACGTGCTCTATGCCTTCCTCGTTACAATAGTCCTCGAAAGCACCAGCTGTGAACGCCGTCCCACGGTCAGAGATGATCCTTCGCGGATTCCCGAAACAAACAGACTGTTTTTCCAAGCGGCTGATAACCTCTGCAGAACCCGTTGATTTGGTGGGGTACAACCAGACGAACTTGGTGAAAGCATCGACCACTACGAAGATATGCCGGTAGCTTTTCTTTGTAGTGGGTAACGGTCCAATATGATCGACGTGATACGTGTCGAACGGCAATTCTCCCTTGTCGATGGTATTTAGCAACCCTTCCTTCTTCCCTTGCTTTCTCTCCGCAAGGATACAGTCGATGCAACTCCGCACCACCCTTTCCACTTTCTCGCGCATTCCCCGGAACCAGTAGTCCCTTTTTACCAACGCCTCTGTTTTGGTAACGCCGAAATGGCCACGTTCGTGAGCTCGTCGGACCACTTGGGTTTGCATCGACTTCGGCACGACCAATAGCGGTGTGTCTTCTACTTCTCGATACAAAAGTTCGTTTCTTAAGACGTACCCGTCGGCCTCGTACTGCTTTATGTTGTCTCGGATCTGTCGCAGGTCATCCTCTTGCAACTGCGCTTCTCTCAAACGTACGACTATCCCTCGTTCGTCTTCGTCTATTAGCATGACCTCGGGTAGGGGATTTCGACTCAACGCGTCGACATGCATCATACTGGTCCCGGGCCTATGCTCCACCTTATAATCGAACTCCTCTAGGAGGATTGCCCACCTCGCGACGCGCACGCACAAGTCCTTTTTCCGCATTGTTAATGCGAATGCCTGACAATCTGTAACGATTTTGAATGGAATGCCGAGCAAGTAGACACGGAATTTCTTCAGCGCTTTCACGATGGCCAAAACCTCAAGCTCGTAACTGGTGTACTTCTCTTCAGCCGGTGAAGTCTTTCCGCTCGAGTAATACACGGGGTGAAAAGCGTTGTCCTCGCTGTCGCGTTGCAGTAAGATCGCTCCGTATCCCCCGCTGCACGCATCCGTATGCAGCTGAGTCTCCGCTCCAACGCGATACAGCTTCAACAGTGGCTTCTCGCTTAACGCGGTTTTTAGGCTTCCGAACGCTTCGCGCTCGCGCGATTCGAACTTGAACGGGACATTTTTCCTTAATAGATCTGTTAATGGTCTCGCGATGACAGAATACCGGGGCACAAACTTCCTAAAGTATCCCGCTAAGCCCAGGAAACTCTGAACATCTCTAGCCGATCGGGGCTCCGGGAAATTAGCGACGGCCTTGGTTTTGCATTCAGATGGTTGAATATTACCGCCCTCGATGATGTGGCCCAAATATTCTATTTTCGTTTGTAGGAATCGACATTTACTCCAGTTTACGAGTAGTCCGTGTTCACTAGCAACACGCAGCACTGTGCTTAGTTTCTCTATCCCACTCGAAAAGTCAGTCGACGGCACGATCAGATCGTCCATGTACGTCAGCACCACCCCTGTCGCGATCAACTCTTTAAAAACTGCGTTTATATATTTCTGAAAGACGGCTGGCGAATTGCACAATCCAAAAGGCATTTTGAGGAATTCGTACTGGCCTGTGGGGACTACGAACGCTGTATACTTCCTGCTACTTTCCCCAACAGGAACATGAAAAAATCCGTTCTTAAGATCCAACGTGCTAAATACCCTCGAGCCCTGGAGCGAATCTAGTTGGTCTTCGATCAAGGGCAGTGGGTATCTATCTTTTACTACCTTTTTATTTAATTGTCTATAATCAACGCAAATTCTAGTCGAGCCGTCTTTCTTTTTTACCAAAACGATCGGACTGGCATAGTCGGAATGTGATTGGCGTATTATTCCATCCTCCAGCCACATTTTGATCTGTTTGTCGACCTCGACCTTGTCTTGTGGAGATAGTCTTCGCGGCCTTTCGTAAACCGGAATATCGTCATGCAATATTATGTTCATTTTGATTCCTACTTCGCGCGTTTTCTGTGGCCTATAATTTCGGATTAAACTCTCTACTGCCTGCTTATGGTGCACGTTTTCGATATGGGATAAATCTACTTCACGCGCCCCCGTCTCTATGTCTACTTTAAAAACTTCCGGAATCCCATCGGAGTTTTCGTCTTTTAATCTGAAAATGGAGATATCTCCCCTCCTCCTGTTCATCTCAACGGTATCCAGGAAGTCTGTGCCTATTATCAACGAACGGTGCATCATAGTGTTTGGAACTACATGCACCGTTATATGATATAACTCATCATCTATGACAATATCCGTTGAAAATTTCCCGAGCGTAAGATTGTTCTCGGATCCGATACTGCGAAACTCGATAATTTCCCGAATTAATTTGGGCGCTCCAATTTTGGCATGCTGATCCGCCCGCATCAGGGTTAATTCGCTACCGGTATCTATCAACGCGCTCAGTTCGCAATTTCCAATTCTAACACTTTTACAACCCGCTCGCAGCGACATTTGTGTATTACAAACCTCTTTAGGGGACTTACCCAGATCGCTGCATTTCGATGCGATGTGTCCGTACTCTCTACACTCGAAACACTTAGGACCCTTCGACTTGTTCGGGCAATCCGCGCTTACATGTGCTTTATCGCCGCAATTGTAGCAACGCGTCTTTCTCGCACTTCCACCTTGACTGGGACTGTTGTTTCTCTCAACTCTGGCCGGCTTCGCAACCGACTTCGTCCTTCGGCTCTTCTGCTCCTCGTACGCGATCAGCCTCTTCCTTAGCTCCTTGATGGATGCAGCACCATACAGCATAGATTTATGGACCTCTTCGTCTATTATCCCGTCTATGATGTACTCTACTTTGACTTCTTCCTCTATATCGGCATGACTGGCTATTTCCAGCATGCGATACATGTAGGCCAAGCACGCCTCGTCGCTTTTCTTTCTCGTCCCACTAAGCTTTTGGTGTACTTGCCTACTGTTGGACTTTCTGGAGAACTCTCTGATTAGTCCCTTCTTCAGCTCATGCCAAGTCCTGGCATGGCACTCGAAGCTTGCGAATATTTTCGCCGATCCCCTCAGCAGCTTCCTCGCGTAGACTGCCTTCTGACCGTCGGACCACATACACGTGTCCGCGACTTCTTCGAATGATTCGAACCATCGCTCCACGTTTTCACCTTTGTCACCGCTAAACAATTCTAATGCGTCTTCGACGTCTTTAAAGCTTAACACCGAAACGGTACCTGCCTTTTGGCGATGTTCATCACGGTCCGAGCACATCGCTCGCGTACCTCCTTCGTGTTTCATCACGTCTCTCTCATCTTTTTCATTGTCACTTTCGTCGTCGCTTTCTTCTTCCGACGATACGTTGTCTCCTTCCAGGGCCGCCTGTAGCCGTGCGCGTAGTTCAGATTTTCTCCCTGTGACCTTTAACCCCAAGCTAGCGAGGCGCGCTCTCAACTCCTTCGTCCTCAGCTTCTCGAGGTCTTCGTCTCCATCCTGATCGCGCTCAGCTCTCTGCCCACTCCTTAGGTTTCGCTGATTTACCGATTCCTCATCGCGCTTCGATTCCTTCGAAGTTGATTGACCAGCCTTATACGCTCGGTTCAGCCTGGCCATCAGCACTGACTTCGAGCCTGATATCGGCAGATTCAGACTTGCGAGCTTATTTCTTAGCTCCTCCAGCGTCGAAACCTCTTCAGTCGAAAACTGTTCCTCTTCACAATTTGCCATTTTCAACAACTCTTTTTTTTTTTTAGCACAATTAGTTCCGTTAAACGTGTCGTTCTCTGTCTGGTTTCAATCCCGGACGAGCCCCCAATTTGTAGTATCGAAAAAGGATGGGATTAGGATAATTTAGATTTGTAAAATTCTCCTAATACTATTTATTAAGATAAATAGAAATAACAAGGATTAATTGGACAGAGAACGATAAATGTTCAACTTGAACTAAAACACAAAAGTCTTATTCCGCTCAAATCACTCTCTATAACTCTCGTCTTCGGCATCCGCACTCGCACGCTCTCGATTCTCAACCCATACTGCGCGCCTTTCGCGTTCGTTCTCGCCTGCGTCTTAACTAACATTGTCTTTAGCGTCTCTTTTGTTTTTTTCCCCGCCCTATAGCGCACGTGTCCCGAAAACGCTCGTGACCAGGGTCACGTAGGCCTTTTAGACGAAACTGTTCAGTTGAAAAGATCGACGATACATTGCTGTACCCAACGACACCGCGGTTCTCGCAACATTGTATACGGTTCGGCCGATATCTTAGGCCTTTTGTCCACGATACTACAATAATATAAATAAATTTAAAAATATTTAAGATTAATATTTAATTTAGTATTATTTAAGAATAATATAAATGAATTTAAAAATATTTATATTATATTTCTATATAATATAAATAAGTTTAAAAATATTTATATTATATTTATGTACAATATAAATAAATTTAAAAATATTTATAATATATTTATATATAATATAAATATATTTCTTCCTCTAAATTCTAGTATAGATCTCTGGAAAAATTGCGTAAATTTCTTCCAAATGAATGTAACTGTATCGTAATAAGTTATATTATAATACATATTATATAACAAATATTAGAAATATGGAAATATTCGGAAAGCCTTTATCGACTAACTAAGTGGATATTGGCACAGCCAAAACTAGCAGCTACATAACAATAACAGAAGCACAAGGTACAGAATAGAAGGAAATCTGCCATGTGGAGAACGCGATACAGAAGCAACAGAAGACAGAAACCACGTATTAAGCAAGTGTGTCATAAAGAAATTGGATCAAGCATATTACAAGATAAAGAATGGCCAGAAATAGCAAAGATAAGAAGCATCGAGAAACAAGCATGAGAGCTGACAAATTTCATAAAAGGAAGTCTAAAGCTAAGGACATTATGTCTGGAAGAGTAGATCCAGCTGCAACATCAGTAGTTTCAAAGAAACCACAAACTAGCAAAAATATTGCAATACTGAGATATATTGCAATATTAGGTATTATACTATATTACAATATTATATTTATACTGCTAATAGAAACACACACACACACTATATATATATATATTCCACATACATATCATAATTAAAAATTGTGGTAATTCAAAGCACAAATATATCGCAATATAGCAATAAGTAAAATTCGATATACAAGTTACAAAAATTACATTGGAATACACAAAATATAATTGCGATACATTTGGATACAAGTAGCGCGTTAAAAAGCAAACAAAATTCTATTAAACGCGCGCTTGTATGAACGAAGCTCGAGTTTAAGTCTCACAGCAACAAATAGTATACATACGTACATAAACAACAATATAACGTTAGTGTTTTGCAGTATGGAAAAAGCAATTCCAATAAGCTTTTAATAAATATCTCGCTTCACCTGAGCAAACAGCAGCCGAATATTCCTCCAAGTACATCACACCTTCGTTTTTCTCAAGATGTCTCTCCGTTTGGCAATGCAAAGTTATCAATCGAAAGTACAACACGATAAGCAAATTGTTGGAGGACGTCGGAGGTTCGACGAGATTCAGTGGGATTTCTAGAGCAGATTTCTTCCTGAATAAAAATCCCATATTTTCAACCTGGTTGTAAAGATGCTCATTTATCTTTGCCAACTTATGGAGTTTACTTTCCGAAAAAATATCCCAACTCCAGAGTCGTCGTATCTGCAGGTCATCCAGGGAAGACCGTCCGTAAAAATCGAGTAAAATGTGTTCGAAGAATGCCATTGTGTCTGTGATGGGAGGTCGGTGGAAAAAATCTTGGAAATCAATTTGCCGCGGATCGCCGCTGAAAATGGGGCAAGTTAGAAATATTATATATACTACGCCTGTGATATTGATTTTCAGGCTTTTCGATTTTGTCTTTGATAAAACGAATGATAACGCCAACCATCTATCATATTCTTTTGTTAAATTGAAACTCGTTTACAATTATACATACGCTATCGCTCAAGAGTATTCGCAGACACTCGTGTCTTTCTCTTAGAAGACGTACACCTTTTAATGGCAAAACCACGGTCAAATAAAATTGCAACGATTTCGTTTACGTAATTGCCACAGTTTCGTACATTATAGCCAGATTAAATTGATTTTCGAAAGTCGATACTTTAATGATAAAATTACTTTTAGTTTAATAGTGCGGTTTAGTTATTTAATACTCAAATTTAGTTTAATGACAAAGCTACAGTGAAATAAAACTGCAACGATTTCGGTCTACGTAATTGCTATAGTTTCGTACATTATAGCTCGGTTAAATTGATTTTCGAAAATCGATACACGTGTAATCGCAGAACTGGTGTTTATAATTGTCTATTTCGTTACTTTCTCTATCTTATTAATTACATTAATATTTTATATACAAATATTTATTATAAATATTTATAATTAATTTGTTATAAATTAAATATAAAATTATATTTTAATTACAAGGCATATTAATATATAGGTTTTATACAAGTATATTGTATATTATATTTATTTTATTTTATTATTATTATTTTACTATTACTAATTTATATATATTATATATAGATATTAATATATAATAAATAATAGGTAGGAAGACGTTAGTATAACCAGTGATATTCAAATAGCAAATGCATTAGTCAAGTATATCAGTATATACAGTAAACACTAAAGTAAATATAAATTAAATATAAAATTATATTTTAATTACAAGGCATATTAATATATAGGTTTTATACAAGTATATTGTATATTATATTTATTTTATTTTATTATTATTATTTTACTATTACTAATTTATATATATTATATATAGATATTAATATATAATAAATAATAGGTAGGAAGACGTTAGTATAACCAGTGATATTCAAATAGCAAATGCATTAGTCAAGTATATCAGTATATACAGTAAACACTAAAGTAAATATAAATTAAATATAAAATTATATTTTAATTACAAGGCATATTAATATATAGGTTTTATACAAGTATATTGTATATTATATTTATTTTATTTTATTATTATTATTTTACTATTACTAATTTATATATATTATATATAGATATTAATATATAATAAATAATAGGCAGGAAGACGTTAGTATAACCAGTGATATTCAAATAGCAAATGCATTAGTCAAGTATATCAGTATATACAGTAAGCACTAAAATAAATATAAATTAAATATAAAATTATATTTTAATTACAAGACACATTAATATATAGGTTTTATACAAGTATATTGTATATTATATTTATATTATTTTATTATTATTATTTTATTATTACTAATTTATATATATTATATATAGATATTAATATATAATAAATAATAGGTAGGAAGACGTTAGTATAACCAGTGATATTCAAATAGCAAATGCATTAGTCAAGTACATCAGTATATACAGTAAACACTAAAATAAACTGTTGCAAATTTTAATATGTAATTTAGATTTGCATTCAATCAATTCCATAGAACGTTAGTTATAAGTATAGTTTTATAAAATTCACACATAATTATGACAAGTGGATCAAAGTGTCTGGACACTTATGAGCGATAATGTATATACATATAAGAGCTTCTTTATGTAAATTATTTTATTTATCATTTATCTACGCTTTGCTTTATTTATCAAGCGTAGATATCACATATAAAGTATTACAACGAGTGAAAAAAATAACAAAAGACGTCGACTATTTTACTCCTCCTAAAGCTATTCGTTGACTTTCCTTACCTGAGTTTCTCTAAAGTTAATTTCAAAAGGAATCCTTGTTGCTTGATCATCGCTAGTCTTGCGTTCTTCCTAAAATCGCACATTCTCAAGGTCATTGGATTTAGTTCACAGCACAGACCAGATTCCTCGTCTCCAGCAGTCTCTGACAAAATCTGGTCGACTTTTCTCAAAGCTTCGTGCTTCGACCTTGCGTCAAACGTGCCACAAAGTTCACGATACGAGTTTCTCAACGACTGCTCGAAAGCAAATCCTTTCGACATTTGTTGGACAGTGAACGATGCCACTTGCAACATTTCATTTAGCTTGTACTGTTTATCGAACAGGCTTTCGTGAATTTTTAGCAGCAACCTTTGATGGCTCACGTTCCCCATGCCACAATTGTTTAACAAAGACATCACGTCTAAGGGATTGGTTAGTGCAAAGTATTGAGGGGTCGGCACGCTGATTTCTACGCCTCTGTTTCTCATTGCTCTGTAACAACGCGCAGAAAGATGCTTTTGTACTGGTTTTACATCGGGTTATCGCAAACAAATCTACTTTTACAAAATTGCTACGGTTTGCTCAGAAAATATCGTACAAAGTGAATCTTCCATCTGATTTATCGAGTCGAAGCTTTTACTACGGGGAAATTTTGTTAATGAAAGAAACGAATGGTAACGATGCGGAACAAAGTTTGCAGAGCACAAAGGACGAGGTAGGATATGCCAATCAAATTGCAGTAGTTTGTTTCAGACGGCTGAAGATATGCGGTGCTTAGCGTTGGTGGAAACGAACGCCCACGCGTCTTTGCTAATTCCAACTGTTCCGTGGCGATTGCTATCTCAAGTTTACCTTAAACTGGACAAATTGTAAAGTAGAAATTAAATAATTAAAATAGAGAAATAGAGAAATAGCCGCGAAATAGCTAGAATTCAAGTAAGTTCGTATTAGTTTGATTAAGAAAATTTCCTCAAAAGCTCGACTCATTGGACGGTATAAAATCCCGGTTGATCAATATTTTCCGAGCAAAGCAGAGAAATTTCGGAAAAATAGCATCACAAGGCTTTGCAAGCGATGGAAGGGAGCGATAAATCAGAGTGAAACGTATATAATTCGATAATATTGTAGAGAACATGAAATATCGCACACCTAATGTCCGACGATAAAACGACAAGAACTTTTGGGGCAACCCTTGACAGAACTTAACGTTTCCAGTGCCGAACAACGATATATCGTTGTTAGCAACACTTGCGAAAAGGGCCAACGACGATATATCGTTGCGTATGCGACGGTGCTTTATTATTCGCATCGCGAGACAACTTTATCTCGGAATAAATTTGTAAAACGTTATAAATGGTTGAATTTCTCTGTGGAAGCCCTGCGTGAGATGTTCCACAAATTGAAAAAATTGCTTATGGGTTTAACTTTTTGTTATATTCCGCGATACTTGATACCCAGACTGTGTATACGCCAATGCCATAAGATAGAAATCCGATACGGGAGATTTGCTAGAGGTCGTAGTCACAGGTTTCAGATGACACTGTTTAGAACAGAATATCTCCTTATGTTTCACAAAATAATCTTGCATCGACAGGACGAGAGTACAATTTTTTGCGGGCCTGTGCGAACATGGCGCACAATTTGTAATCTGCGCAATAAAGGATTACACGGTGTTTACGTTAGTGATCATCGATGCCAAGTAAATTATTTGTGTCAGTAATAATAAGTAAATATTACACATTTTCAATAGTCGGGTAACTATAAATGTTTATAATAACGTTAGAATGTTATTTCAGTGATGTTGTACTAGCTCACTTGTTCTGAAGCAAGTAATCCTAACCTATTATTGCGCATCATGGCATTATATTTAGTTTTGTATTTTAATATTAGAAATTGTGTTCCATATAATTGAGAATACAGTATTTATACTTTATACTCTGTTCTACATCAAACTATGACCGGACCACTGTGTTTATAAAAGAAAACTGATTTCTCCATTTTTCCTAACGATTTTGAATAAGTATTATCATTATGATTTTTAACAAGTTTTCAACTACAATTGGCATTAATTTATTCTTCCTTTATCTCTAAGGGGAGAAGCGAACCTTCTCTCACAGGTGGTGTTTCCACATCATTAAATAAAGACATGACACGTAACCACTTATCGCTGCTGGGATCTACCATACTTATGTCAAAATCAGTAGTATGATACAGGCTAAGTTGACCATCCCCTTAGGAGAAGGATCCGCTAGATGTGATCACGACTGACTGTCTGTGACTAACAGTCTCGAGCCTCTGCCCATTTCCCTTTATATAGGTTGCCCCCGAAAGAGAAAGTTTTCTTTTGGGATGGGGAAACCATTCCTTTTTTTATGGAAGGCCGTTGCGCATTTTTCCAAATCCCAGGGTTTATGGCAGGTGATGTGGCCAATATATACGCTTAACCCCTGGACCTTTCTTTACGACCATATACCGCTACATTTCGTGATATGTTCCTTTATGAATTTTCTAAATATCATGTTTACCTTTTTTTGGGATATTTTTCCCAAAATTACAATTATCAAATTACATCAAATTAGTTCGGTATTCCTCGCTTAGGTACAATCTTTTCGTTCAGAAATAAAAGGGTTATTACTTACCTGGATATTTCCCCGTGACGAGGATCCATAGCGAGGAACAACCTGAAGTTCTCATGAGCTTGCACGGTAAACACATTTCCACCTTTATCGACGCCTTTCTCGCCGATCGTTAGAGCGCCGTTTGGTTCTAGCAAGCCATTCAATCGGTCCAAAATTGCTGGGCTGCAGAGATTTACCTGGTCGAGCAGTAACCACGTGCCATTTTGTAGACACTGCAATGGAGAATGGAATTCCCTTATCGGTTTCCTTTGAAGCCCAACGCTTTGATAACAGATTTCATAGAAGCCAATCATTCATATTAAAATGACAACAGAAAATTTGTATTAAAAATAGATAGAAAGCGAAGAAACTATCATTAGAAGCAAAAAGCCATGTAATATAAGAACAAATACAAATGGATATTATTTTATAATGTTTTTAGTGAATGCAACAAGTGTAACTTGGTAAATAGACGTTTTGCAAATAAATTATCTGCAACATAAGTGCTCGATATAGTAAACGTAAATTTAATTAGGTCGATGTAAATGAAAACTTTAACCAGCTACATATATACATTTATAGCTAGTTGGTAGTTTTTGAGGTTAGAGAACAAATCGTCCAGAATAACAAAGAATACACGTTATTACACGTTATTAAAGATAAAATATAAAATAATAAAATAAATGTCTCATTATGTAGTATTGCATCGTTTAGAAACTACACAAGAAACTACAAGAAGACGATAAAAGCAGAGCAACAAACTCTGCATACAGCGAGACATACGAAAGAATTTTGAATTCCACAGCGATAGAACCAACAAACTACCTGACCTTAATGTATACCACTGTCGATAAAAAGAATTATTGGATAGATTAACCGGCAAACTAGGTTGAACAACGGCGATAAGACAAGAAATGAAATATAAATTGGAAGAGAACGTATCATGTCAGCTGTGCAGCACCAGAGAAATAGAGACAGAGGATACAAAACACATAAAAATGAGACCAATCACATTGAGAAATAAGGAATGAACGGAAACAATAACAAGAACGATAGAAAAACAAATGAAAACTGGCAAACTTCGTAAAGGAAAGTACGAAGTTGAAGACCTTCTGCATGAACGAATAAAGAAACGAAAGAAAACGAACACAAACATAATATCAATGACTGACGCACAGAAGACACATAGTAACACACACAGGTTTGTATCATAGTAAACTAAGATGTAAATGGACGAAAGTAATTGTACAAACAATTAAGTAAATAGGCAGAAACCTCGGTACAACGAAGGAATAAAATTCCTTGTTGTTCTTTGTCCCTCAGAGAACGATGCGAATCGAGAGCGACTCATGTTGTTGTTTTGCCTTGGGACATTGACACCGTCTTGACGTACCAAACTTAGCGATAAACAAACTCCGGGCAAAACAATGTCGCCGCTACGTGCAACCGTCGATCGAAGTTGAATTTAAACTTTGCGCTACTCCCCCGACCAGTATAAATAACCGAGCACGATCGTTAAGACAATCAGTCTTTGGAGGAGTCGGTTATCAATTAGTTAATCAGTAGTCAGTTAGTGAGTATCGAGCAATCTTAGAGCGATCATCATTGTGTACGGCAAATAGTTTTAAATATATTGACTACACTAAGCATCAACTCGCCTCATCGCTATATACACCAACACGATTAAACGTACTCCACAAACTATTGGCTTGGCAACTAAGTGATTTTGTCAATGCCATCTAATGACAAAATCCGCAATCACTCAATTGTCAACCCAATAGAAACTCGTAGGATAATTACACGATGCGCGTTATTGAAATACAAAATGAAAGAAACAAAGAGAGAGAATGCGAATATGACTGTAGAATATGAATCTAACACAGTTTTCTGTGCTTTGGTGTCTAAATATCATCGTAAGACAGTGTGTGAATAGAGAAAAATAAAAAAGAAAAGAACTGCTTACCTTCACCAACACGCTGTCAACCCACTCGAATTTTCCACCAGCGTTCAAGCATTTGTCCTTCTCTACAGCAATCGATAGATCGGTCAGCTTTTTCTCGATCTCGTGTAATTCCTGTTCGCAGGAAACCTCGAGCTCTTTCATCGCCGACACCAGCTTCGATAATTCTTTCGTTTTACGTAGGAACTGCTTGGTCTCCGTCGACATGGTCGTTTCCATTGTTTCCTCATCCCCTGAATCCAAACAAAACATTCGTAAACCGAAAATATTTCGTTGGAACGGAGTTTGGCAAAAAAAGAAAGAAAAAGAGGAAAAAAGAGAAAATAGAAGAAAGGAGGGCAGGAACGACGTGGTTTCGTTTCTAGAAACGAATTAACGATGGATATATGGTCTAGCTATGCTTGGTAAATTTGCCTCTCGACTCATTAAAGGTTAGATCTCGATAAGCGAGTCTGGACAGCTAAAATCCCGTAATGAAGTATCATGGTGAAAGTAAAAGGAAAACAGTGATTCATGAGACTAATTCCGCGAGCGCCGCGACGTTTTAAAGACGTTTACTGTTTAAAAGTTACCAACTTAAGCAGAAACTTAAATCCTCGCTTTCCTCGAGAGTGCAAGTAACGAGGAAATAAATTTACACTTTATCAATTTACTTGGTGGTGATGCGAAGCGAGTTTCGGATTAATATTATTCGCAGATTTTCAACTGATTATAAATTAAAAGGCGAGCAATTTATTAGCAGGAAGAAAGCAGGAAGTTAAACAGGAACAAATAGAGAAATTCTAAATTATTCGCTCGTCATTAAAATTCATCTGCAGCGAACGTAGAGACCATTGCTGCCAGCGGTTAATTTCAACAACAATTTTACGCCACTTTCGTCACTACGCTGTGTTTTACAACGAAAATGACAAACCAGTCGAAACGATTTATCGTTAGAAATTGTTATCTTCGATCTTTACTCCGAACGAAATTTACTTTAGTCGAATGAACGTATGTTAAACACTTCACTAACCGCTAGCGGTTCAACAGCATACGCACGTCCGACCGGCAGCTCAGGCGCAGATTCTCCCTGGCGCCGGCACTGTTTCAGTTTAGACTCTCCGATACCATTCTTTTCGTTCATCGCGAACGGTAAGTTTTTCAAATTGGTATAAAACTGTGGGAGCTTACAAAGCAATGCAACTGACGCAACTGAGCAAGGTACCTTAGCACTAAATAACAAATTACTGCTCAAATAATGAGAAAGATTATCGGCGACAAAAAGCCGATTAATAGGCTATCGGTTGATAAGCGTCGGCGACAAAAAACCGATTAATCGGCTATCGGTCGGTAAAGCGTTAAAGTGTGAGAAAAATTTGTAGAGCTAACGTTTCCGCCACGTTTGATATTTAAAAGACAACGGTGATTCCGAATGGATAAGAAGATTTACCTGTAGATATATGTCGAACATTTTCCAAGAGAGCATGGTAACGGGCCACCTCGTCCAAGTTCTCCTTCTTCAACTTCTTTCTTAAGATGCCAATCAAAAGTGTCTGCACACGTTCCAGTAATTCCTCCAAGTGTCTATCGTAATCCGTCTGCAACAAACAAATAACACGAAATGTATCGACTGGAACGATACCAAAGAAGATAATATCCGATCCGACATACGAAATCGGTAAACGTTACTACGAGCTACGAAGTTCAAACGACGAAGATCGCAATTTTTCACCACCGTCGCAGCCTGTAACTGCAACGAATCTACGTGTTTCGTGAATCGATGAATCTCAGCGTATGTACGATTCTGACGCTCAATTTTCATTACAAACTCGGATAAAAATCTGATGAGAAATCAATCTGAAAAATGTAACTCTTATCGATTGTAGATCTTTTAAAATTCTCTTTACGCGTCGTTTGGTAAACTGATCGTAATATAGGTTGGCAACTAAGTGATTGCGGATCTTGTCATTAGGTGGTGTTGGCAAAACCCGCAATCACTTAATTTCCAACCCAATAATTGAACTTGTCAAGAAATATCATGTTGTTCGGTGCGATTTTGAAAAAGTTACATCGCTCTAACGGGTGTCTGGTGGATAATGCGAGCAACAGTAAGAAGAAACACGAACTAATAGATCAGCAGAAAGAATATACGAGCGGTTAAATATTATAACGCGAAAGTAGAGTTTCCATTGGGCAGGATAAGGTACTTAAGGTAGAATGGTACCTTCCTTTACTCTCTAGAAATTGAAAAATGCTTCTCCGCTTCCTTCATTAATTTTCTCCGCTTGCAGCTAAGTGCCTCTCCTCTATAATTGTTTTCTTCCTTTTTGTCCAAGCCACTCATCTCCGATGAACGAAGAAATCAGGAGGGGACTCAACTTTCCATTAACATCTCTGGTCACGCGAAAGGCTAAACTCGTTTCCATATTCGTTTCGATATTCACGACGAAGCAACTTTTAATTCACGTTGAAACAGAATATGCAAACGTTTCCTACTCTCTTCCATAATAAATCTCTCTGCTTATTTTCACGATTAATCAATTTTTACGTCTTTGACGGACGAACCGATTGCTTTCAACTCCTGCGAATTTTCTATTTCCTATTTTTTTGTTTAAAGTATAAATATTACATATCTTTTACACATATTTGTATAATATTTATATATTTAAAATATAAATATAACACAGGTAAATGCGTATGTATTTTTTCTATTTATTTCTATATTTAGAGGAAAATAAGAAAGAAAAACATGGCGTGCGAATAATATGAAATTTATTTATTTATTTCCAACGTTTTACCGAGCAATATGAAATTGTAAAATCCGATCAGGAGGCGTTAAAAAATTATCAGTCAAAGGATTGCTTGATAGTAGATAAAATGCTGGTATAAATTACAATATCAAATTTTCTTTGTTGCTACATTTATTTGTTACACGTTTTTCCTTTCTCTTTTTCTATTCTTTTCCAAAGTCTTCGTTTCTTTTTATCTCCACACACTTTCGTAATATGTTTCAATAAAGATTTTTGGCCGCTAGTACGCGCGGCAAGTTTTAATGGAACGACGAAAAAAACGTTAACGTAAATCGTCATTAGAGGAAAATGTTAGCGCGGGACGTCACGCGTTTCAACTTCTAACGTTGTTTTCCTCGTGCTCGTCTCTCTGCAGTGTCCATTGCAAACGGGATAAACAAGCAGTAGAACAACAGGGGGGAGAAAAGCAACGATAGGGGAAGGGAAAAACGACGGCTGTTCTATAACAGAAGAAGCAGCATGGAGAAATGGAAATGAAAGAATCAGGGAAAGTTGGAATAAAGGTGGAGGGTATAAAAGAAACAAAAAAATTTGCCGTATTAAAAAATAACAGAGGAAAATATAATCTGGAATATTCTGCTCGAAGATATCTCAAATAAAACCGGAGGTAGCGTATTCTTTTCTTTTTTTAATTGTTCGTAGTCGCAGAATACAACTGTAATAAACAACCATCTCATTGTATAAAATTTTCAAGTTTTACAGATTTACAATAAGAATTGTTGGAAAATTAATTTTTCACATAATCAATAGCATCTTTTATGTTGTGTTCGTGTTCGTAGTAGGTGGTGATATCTCTCCTGCTAATGACCATTTTATCAAATTAATGGCTCACAGAATCGTCTAAACCTGATTTGTAATACGATTTTACATACGCGTTCGACGAGTTTTTATTTGACAATTCTAATATCCCTCGGAAGATCCAACGTACATCAATAGGAACATAATGATATCTGGTTTGTCGTGCGGGCAAAAGGACGATCCTTGCAGCAAAAATGGACACGGAAAAATCCATACCATCGAGGTCGACCAGGATGCATCAATCACTTTGATTCGACCTCCTGAGGATAATACCGACGAACATCCACCCGGAAAGACACTCCCCGCTTCCCACGCTCTTCATTTCTTACATCTTCCCTTCGATTCGTTGAACAATCACTTGCGTTTTGTCTGTGACACGTGCCATTTCCATCGAATAGCGTTTCGACTGATTTGAATTTCTTCCCTCGCAAGCTTCTCGCGTGAATTTTACGAAAATTCTGTCTTCATTTTATTCATTTCAACTCGCATATGTACCTGTGTGCGTTACGATTATACAAGGTGGTCTATTCAATTTGCGTAATTGCAATTTTTTAAGGAGCGTTCAGACGATCGATGTTATCGTCGATTTAGAGTTTGACAGCCCTGTCACCCGTATTCGGGTGACAGCAAAGTTTCCGACAGCGCCGTGTCACCCGTATTCGGGTGACGATTATTTGACAACTTGCGAAAGATCGTCGTAGGTATCTGAAAAGACATTCCACAGGAAGTAATAAAACTGTTGAATTGCTATAAAAGTAATACGAAAATGGCTTATTAAGAAAATTATTTAGAATGTAAAAGTTTGAAGCATTCTATACAAAGGTGAGTTTGGTCGGGACAATTTGGATAATAAGTTGTTGTTTTCTTTAAATTCTCCCGTGTCTTTGATCGGTCCGTTCGACGTCTTTTATCTGCGTAACATAGTTCGCACGCGCGTCTAATGCTTCTTCCGGAATCATTTTTCCAAACGGCGATATTATACTGACTCCGTCGAAGACAAGGATTTTTTGTATTTTCAGACAACCCTAATAATTTTCCAGCTAATAATTCTCTAAATCTTCTAGTATTTACATTCTTGCTTGTTGCAATTTTCTGATACAAGTAAGTTTATTATTTCATCATCAACGAACAGTTCAAACACATCATATGGATTAACATCGCTAGGTAATTGCCTATGAGGCCATCTGTCTCGAAAAAAGGAAATGACTTCTGCCGACCACTAAATTCATTCCATTCGCCAAATTGAATCGTACTTTCCTCGGTATCGTCAGTTCTTCTTTCTTCCTCAATGACCAGTTCTTGTAAAATCTTGTCAACAGTATCTTCATTACATTCAGTATAACTACGATTGCATTTATCAATATCCGAATCAGAATCGCACGATGTAATTCTATTTATATTTCTATTTCTAGGAAATCTGATTTCTTCCTCATCGTTACTATCCGAATTTGTGTGAGCTTCGTAAAAGCTTTCTTTTTCACTGCTATTTCACTCACTAAGAAATAAGTTTTCCGTTTTTCTTTTCGACATTGTAACGAATTAGGGCAGAGATTTTAAGTTATCTAAAATATCGGTGGGAGTTTAGGCAGAGTACGCTTGGTACAGCGGCACTCGTGGCCTGAAGGAGATTTCGTTGAAAACACGCCCGACAGTCAATGTGCTAATATGCGTATATTGTCTCAATACGATGTTGACAATCCTTGATATTGATAATGGTGTTGTATAGAGGAATTTTTTATACGCACGCACATTGTGCAGTATTTATTTGTATTTTTGTATTTTGTATATTTATAGAGTATTTTTCATACCGGTGGAGATGTCAAGATTAATTTTATTTCAAATGGAATGCTATATCTTTTATGTAGAAATACAGAAAAATGTTGAATTCTGAGTAAACAGGTATTGACTTTTATTAGTCGTAAAGCTAAAACTAATGGAAAATGCGTAATATTAAGTTGCAGATTCAAATTCAACATTCGAAATGATATCAATTGATATTAATAAATATAATGATTAAATCTGTGGCAATTATTTAAAGAATTATGAAGCCACTTCGCCGATTTCGATGATTTTGAAATGTGTTTTATCAAAGTGGTCAAAATCGTCAAAATTAACGAATCCTGTGTTCTGGTATAAATAATTAGCGACATATTAACACTTAGCCAACTGAATAGGGAGATCTCCTTTTTTGACTTTAGCAATGCGTTTTCCTTTTTTTTTTGTTGTTATCAGTTATTGTCTACCTGCAATTGTTGCCAATTAATTGCGCCACTTTTCTGCTTGTATAAAGTACAATATATAATAAAATACAGCAATTTAGTGGTGTCAAAATTAATTAAGAAGTTAAAGTATCAGTTATGACTAAATAAAGTTATAATCGAACGATACCACACTGTAAAAAGATATTAAAATTATGAATTTTGAATTTCACCTTCAAGTCGTTTTATTTATCTTCAGTCATCTTTAATTTTTTTTAATTTTACATATATTTTTTTTTTCTTTTAATATATACTTTTAATTTCATGTTTTGTATAAACAATATGTGAAATCGTTAAATAAGATCATCCAACGGGGAAACTGCACTCTGAACATTATTTTAACACTAACACTTTACATATATCTATTTTTACCATTAAATAGACGTGTTTTTTTCGAGAGAAACTGTCAATTTATTGTAGGAAATAACGCACGACATAACTTTTAAATAATAAAATAATCAATCGCATATTTTCATTTTTGTATGTAATATAAACAGGAGATGATAGTCGAACAGATCATCCTCACTTTCAATTTGCTCATCTTCGGACGTAGAATTTCGTCCGTCTGAACATTTCTCGCTTTCGATTCGCTCGTTTTCGGACTTGGAATTTCGTTCGTCTCAACACTCCTCGCTTATATTTTCTATGTTTTTCAATAACTTTCTCACTGAACGCGGGCACATATTCTGGGATAAAAGAAAATACAAAACCAACGTAGGGAATATTATGAGATTTGGGGTTAGGTTGCTTCTTATCGTATTTCATTTCTCGTAGGCTTCGATCTGTACTCTGTGACTCTCAAAATGACACTGCCTTTAGATTTCGTTTAGCTACAGAGAACTCATCATGCAGCGAGTATATTCTCGAGAAATATTTCTCGGGAGTGTCCGACAACATTCGGTTGTGTTCATGCGTCACCTCACAAGGACTCTGTCGGACTATTCAAACGCTTACGACGAAACCAAACACATACCGCGTTCAGATGTATGCAACAATAGCTGGTTGGATGTTGTTCGAGTTCAAAGCTAAGGTCCCCGGCAGAGAACTTTAGAAGAAGATGTAAATTTGTGGACCGGTCGCGGTAAACAAGCCAGGCGATGAATTTTCCTCGGTAAAAAAAGAAGCAAAAAGAAGAATTGAGAAATTGATTAATCAGATAACAGAAGAATTTACATAAAGTTAGACGAACGAAAGAAATAACAACGAACGTACAATTTTGAATGAAATTTTGAAACAGGGCTTGATAAGATCACATGAAAATAAATTGCATATTTACGATAAAAATTGTACACTGACACGATTTTGTATGACGACTAAAAATTTGATCGGCGAGTTGCTCGCATTAGATGAAGGAATCTTACTTATTATTCTAGGAGAGTTTGCGGCGGCAGGTTTTTCGGCAATGCTGAGCGGAATGTCACGGATTTCACGAAAATTGCTTTCGAAGGAATTTCCCTTTACGAAAGTTTGAATCACCTGGAATCCCCGGAGATCAAGCTATGAATCAGAAATCACGCGTCAAGAGACAAAGTAAATAGCCTGCTAGCATCGCCACCTTAAAACGTACAAATAGAACGGTGGAATATCCATTCTCGTGAAAATCTCGCGAAAACTGTATTAAAAGCCTTCCTTCCCCTCTGCAAAATCCTTCAAATTCTCTAAGATAACATATTTGAAATTCTTTGAATTTCAAATTGCACGATTAACGGTACGTACGATTCTTACATGACAAGGAAAAACGCCTAATTACGATATGCTGGAATACGAAGGTCACAAGAGAAAATAAATTAAAATTCAATATGTTGTTATTAAACCACCTACGAAGAATCACGCGTTTAAGCAGAAAAATGCGGCAGAAAAAAAAATGTAAAATGGAAAGTTCGTCCTGAGCCGATAAGCGAAGACTGCGTATAATAAACGAAATAACAACTGGAAAAATTCGTAAGAAATATGCAAATCTCCACTTGCATAATTATTCCATCGAATGAGTACCGATCATCTATCAAATGTCCGTAAATGAATTTTTTTCGACTAAATACAATCAACCGTTCAACGTATAATACTTTGAAAAAAAAAAAAAAAAACAGTTTCGACAATCACAGGGTGGGAAAATGGCGACTAAAATTAGTTCCATATGGCGCGACTTAATAAAGTTGAACAACTCTCATATAGCACGAACGTGTCCATCACAGAGTTTTGTTTGGCTTCGACAGTGCGCGAAACGAATTAACTGCGTTGTAGAGGGAGTTGACTGTTCAACGAAGCTGCATTTTCGATATAATATTTTACAATATTAAAGTTCAGCTGGATATTCCTCGACAGCTATTGTATCACACGTGGCATTGTCTATGCTCGATTCGCCACAATAAAAAATGTCATCGGGAACCGATCCTTGCGATAACGATCCAATAAAATTATAGCTCGTACGTTGGATCTAACGCTTTTAATATCTCTTTCTGCGGGAAATTTCGAGAGACAATGTTTTGTAAAATTGTTTGAAACGCGAGAAAACACGCGTCACGTTGTTATCATCATTAAAACGAATATTATTCCGACGACACATTCTGCACAAAGTACAATATTTCCACGTGCTTTTATTTCTCAATGAAGCATCTCTATCAGACTGGAAATGCTTTGCTTTCATAATTCCTCTTTCGTTTTCAAAATTTTCGTGTGAAAATACTACAATATGATACGAAATTTACCATACTTCGATCTCATTATCAGATCGGTGCATATGAAATGTCGTTTTGTACAATAAAATTTTCATTACTTCGTCCGAAATATCGTATATCTAATCAAGATAGTAGGTCGTCCGAAAAGTTTTCATTTTATAGTAACAGAACAGAATGGATCATACGTAATTCAATAAAATAATATGAAGGAACAAATATCGCGCATCTATCATTTCCTCATGGAACAAAAGAAATTTTTCGTACGACGTGATAGAATCCAAATCGACGTTAGGATTCAACTAAAAATTACATTTATAAATCTGCTTGAAATAATCTACGCATGAGAAAGTTGCTTACATGGAAACGTCTTTAACCTTCGTCTAAATGCTAATATTATTTTTCCAGAATCCCTCGTGACATTTTTTCCAAATGTTGGAAATGTTCCCACAAGAAAATTACGTGAATATTTTGATTAACGTCACGATAACGAAGTTTCATATTTTTATTCTAAATCTCTTTAAACATCGAATGTACCGATTCGTAATAAATTTCCTTTTATTTTATCTAATTGATACTTAACGATAGAACACGATTAAACGTGCGATATTAATGCGGCAAATTTAAGTTTCAAAGAAACGTTTCATACGCAGCCAATTTCATCTGAATACGATGTAACAAATACAATGGTGTTTTCACACTTTTTGTAGCCTCTATTGAATCGTTTATGGAGCGCCGCTACGTATTGGACATCCACTTTAATACGGCAACATGAATTTTCCATGAATATTCCGTCCGGAAGAAGGAATTTCTTCGTTATTTAGACATTTGCTTTTAGATTACACACGTTCATGCGCAAAACTGTATAAGAAAAATGCACGGAATGCATACGTACAAATATTCGAGATGCATTAGAGATATCGCGTAGTAATTAAAATACGTTTACAAAAATTGTCTATAAAACGTACACATACGTGTGAACTTGTGGCAGCACTTGACAACAATGTATATCAATATGCCGAAGCAAAGTGCCTAATGAGCCATCAATGTCCCAACGGTCCTTCCGCCGAGTGTTCGAGAAGAAGACGTGCATGGCAACGGTCGCGGACGCCTAACAAACGCGTGAATAGTGGGGATATTGAGGGGCGACTAAAAGAAAAGAATGGAATCCGATCGACAGTTAGCTTCGAAATAGGAAGCGATAAAGTCGAGCTGTAACCGGACAGCGAGATTGACTAGCGAAACTGAGAGCAATACGCGACGCGATCAAAAGAAGACACTTGTTAATAAATATATTGTTGGCCTAAACATCGAGTGATTATTTAACGCACTACACCCAATAACACATCAGAGATATGGCGTAGTAATTATAATACGTTGACAAAAATTGCCTATGAATACGTGCGCACTCCTTCGTCGTTAAATTAAACCGTTAAACATAAGTAAGTGCTACAGTACTTTCGAACTATAGAGATTAGGATGTGAAAGAACAACATGCCAGATAGAGCCAGCCAAAGTTTCGGCTGGACGTGACCCGAAGTGTCCTGGAAATTGCCGTGTAATTTGTCTATATTGTGCAAGAGAGGAAATAAAATAGAAAAATAGAAAAGAAGGAAATGCGAGCAAATGAAGATATAGGATGGATCCAGCGAAGTATCCAAATTTTGTTTCGTGTTAAACCCAATTGCCGAGTTCCGTTCGAATTGATTCAATGCCAAAGTTATTCAGTTGAGAAAAACAGATAAACGATAACCAAGTCGTTATGGAAATAGTTAGGAATAGGAATAAAAAAAATTGCAGGAAACTGATGGGTACGGAGGAACGTGACAATATGAACGCGACACGCAAGTAACAACGCAGTCGTTATTTTTCATAATTATCCGGCAAAACGAATCTGTGGAAAACAAAAGTTGTGGAGCGTTAACGAGGAGGATTTTCAGTCGATCCAATGGATAATGACATTAGCTCTCTGTGCTGTCGCATTATTTTAATGGCAAATTCTTTATTTCGCTTCTCTTTCGCCGGTGTATTCAAGAGCTTTTTAAGATTTAACGAGGACGTGGCCGCCTTTCAATTTTACCGGTGCGAAAACAGCAACTGAAAAGATACAAAATATCGCCCCTGACCATAATTCCCTCTTCTCTGTTGGGTTGTCGTCGTCGCCGAATTTTCCTACCGCTAAAAACCACTCAACAGAGTGCGCAGGATCCAAGTGGCGAATATTTTTGCAATTATTTTGCTGACTTTGCAAGCACAGTGGCTCTTTATTTTTATTCTCAGTCCAAGTAGGCGTGTCTGGTCAAATCTGTTTCTGTTTTGGTTTTCAGAAGAATGGCTTGAAATATAAAATATTATACTCTCGGTTTTAATTAATGAAGACAGAACTTTCTCATTTAATAGATTTTTGTGCTGTCTATTTGGCATTTTGCGCTAGCGGCTACATTTTAAGCGAAATAAAGAGATACGCCCTTTTTACCAGAGTTATTTCTAAAAATTGTTAAGGTTCGGGTCTGAGTGAAAATCGTGGGAACAACGAGTTTCGCAGATGTAAATAACATGGTATGCTTGACATTCTAATTTTTTCGGTGGGGCGTGAGCTTCTCTGGCTGGAAATACGCGTTTCCCGCCCTTTTCCCTTCCCACCATTGATTTTCTACGGCACTGCGGAGACCGCATCTCTTTTATCTATAGCTCAGAGACAACATTCCTTCTTAATTTGTTCCGAATCACAGGATTCACGATCATCCGACGTTTATCCTGCGCTATTCAGACACGGTTGTTAGCTTTTTTCAGTGTTTATCGAGGTTTTACGTGGTTAGTCCATTTAATTAAAGGAAATTAGTTTCCAGTAATTTTTTACTTCGTTTATTTTATTATCTTCTCTATTTCTTTCTATTTTTTTTTATTTCAGGAAATGAAAGATACTATTTTATTCCATGCCAAGTATATTTTGAACTATTTTTCCAAAAAAAAAGAGGAAGTAAAATAAAAAAACAACAGGCAAGAGCTTGTAATTAAATTTCAGGGAAAACGTGAAACAAAATCAAAGTGCAGATCCAAGAGAAAAAATCAGAGAAGAAAAAAAAATCTCTTCGTGTACAAAATGTTACATTGAAATGGATATTTTTAAACATCAAAAGCGTGAAACTCGAGACACCGTTTCAACCATGTTAAGACAAATTAAATCCAAAAAAAGCGAAGAAAAGGGAAAAGCAGAAAGAGAATTGGTTTCTCTTTCTAAAGCGTTTAAGAAAATGGTAATTACACAGAAAAAAGGAACATCTTCCCGATTTCAATGGGCCTGAGATACGCTGTCAAGGACGACACTGTGAACTACTTTTTTCTACACACGCAGCCACAGCTCGGTCCTCGTTTTACCGAGACATTTCCAAAAAAACTTCAATTAAATTTGAGTTCCATTACGCTTCATTCTGGTGTATAGATAGTCGTTCAATTTTTGTATAGTTCAACCTAACCTTAACTTATCGATGCTAATCATCTTCAATATAAATAAAAAAAAAGATAAATCAATGGGTTGTAGATTATTAAATTTTAATTTAGTTAAATGTTAGTTAAATGCTAGATTAATATATTGCACAACGTTGGTACGACTTGGTATTCATTTCACTCGCTTTTGTAAGTGTTCGTAAATTCGACTACTATCGTTTATTATTATGCGCTTCTGTCTATAGCTGAAAACGTTACGCGTTAAGGGCATTTATAGACACCTGCTGACTCTAATTTATTAGTACGTGACGACAGACAAGTAAGACATAGTATAACATTTCATAGATCGATAGATTCACTGAAAATCATTCGGTTGGCAACTAAGTGATAGCGGATTTTGTCATTACCACCTAATGTGAAAATCTGCAATCACTTAGTTGCCAACCCAATAATTCACATTAGCATTATCCAGTAGCCTTCCCATTTTTTTCTTTTATCTATTTAAAGTGGTTTTCTCTCTCTCTCATTAGCTAGTTAAGTTTACATTGGATTATGTAAGGATGCAGCCACCTACTCGACAATCCGACGTAATCGTGACGTAAATTATATCGAAGGTTTCCGCTGATACAGTTTTTCCTCAAAACAATCAACTGGTTTCTCACTGAAAACAGACAACTCACTATCTTTCCATTTGAAGTTTTTTTTATTTGATTTACCGACAGAGTAAGAAATCGCAGAATGAGTAAGCGATCCGTGAAAGCGAGAAACCATCAATTTTTATGATCCAACGAACAGTGACTCGTTTCAGTAGAAGACCAATGGAATACGTACAATGCTTCCTGACTCTGGTTTAGCAATCCTCGGGTGTTACGTGCTGCTCAACCGATCGCTTTATACGATCCGTCGCTATCTCGAGTTCCTCGCTCGTTCTCCGTATTCTCGCTTGTCCCGTTCGAGAACAAAGTGAAACCGAATAGCATGCCAGACTCGTAATGAGCATCTCGTCGATCCTGAGCGTGCGGCTTATTTCCAAGCAAAATTGTATGTCGGAAACTAAGGTCGCAAGCGGCGGTAACATATACAGTAGGACAAGCGCAAGTTCGAACGGTTCGATATTCGAACAATTTCAATTCGAACGAACGTGTCAAGGGAAATCCAGCTTCTGAACTCGAAGGAAAACTGGAAGTTGGAGCAAAGAGACGGACAGTTGCTTGTCGTTGTGTAAGCGTCACGTTGTCGCCTGATCTCTCTGCTCAGGCCGGAATCGGGACAGTGAAATGCAGGTTAAGAAGAAGAAAGAGAAACAAAGGGATGTTTGTCGTTTCGACGCTCGTTCTTGCAGTCGTCGGTGTAGTTCTTCTGTGATTGTCTCAGCGAGCGTACTAAATTTATTTTCTTACCATTTATTAATACGAATTTTAGGGACAGGTATTTGCAATGTCTTATATTGAGAACATGTCGAATGGGAGGGATCGATTCAACTTACGCCATTTCAAATGGGACAATTTAATTCGATGTTCGACCAACTCGAGGCTCGAACCGTTGAACGTCTCCTGGAACGGATAGTGTTCGATGTTCGAGGATCTACTGTATGTAGAGGAAAGTTATTCGGAATGTTGATCTTAGCATGAAATTCGTATTTGAAGGTAATTGAAATCGATGAGGCGTGCCCTTTTGTCTAATTGTTTGTTTAATTACAAAGGAACGCCCGCGTAAAAGCAAAATTAATGTTAATAATATTATATATTATATATTTTATATATGTTATTATTGACATATAATATATTTTATATATTATATTTTTACATTTAATATATCATTTTTATATTTAATACATAAAATATATTTTAATATGTATATTTAAATACATTATATAAATATATTTTAATTATATATAATATTATAATAAAATATATAAAGTATATTGTACATTTTATATTTTAATATGTAATAATATTTTCTCCTATGTTTATCTCATATTTCATTATTATTTTCAGATTCTACATTATTCCATTGTTAATAAATATTTTTCAACCAAGTAACCAGTTGCAAGCTAATCAATTTTATCCGATGGCTAGAAACTCAAGTCTATATTTCATCAGACATCATGATCTCTACCTATGTCACAAAAGAGCGAATTCTTGGCAGACAGTTTCGCGTCAACAGCACTCGCTGGGTACACGTGAGAAAATTTGTCAGGCTGATTCATCGTCTTTCGTTCTTACTCTGCTGCCAGCTATTGTAAGAAAGTGGCTCTTGTTCATTGCCAAAATCCATTCTATCCATGTCCTCGATCTTATTATTATTATCCTCCTGTTTGATAACAATAACGTTATTATTTCATAGAAAATTTCCAACTTACAAACTTCCCTCTCAACTCGGTTTCTAAATTTAAAATATTTGAACAGTTTGCAATTTAAAAAATGGTGACTGGACGTTCTCCTCCTGTTTAGCACCAGAGTTGGTCATCGTTCGAATTGTTTCGAATAAATATTTTCTTACGATAATTATCCTAGGGATAAATTCATATAAGCTGAATATTTTACCTGTGATATAATTATTTCTTATCCACGTTATTTATTATCCATGTTATTAGCAAATTATGTTCTATATTTATTCGAATAACGAATAATAATGGGAATTTGTACAAATATACGCAGACTCCAATACGATTCTTATTGTTAATTTACCAAGAAACAACAAGCTTACCAATTTGGTATCTGAAAAATGTTAATTATAAAAGCCAATGCTACAAGTGGACAGTGAAGCTTGAAAATATATTTTCGTTACCAATTTTATCCTCCTTTATATACATATAATATATAATTTTGATTAAAATGAAACTTTTATTCGGATAAATTTGTACACGAATAATTTCTTATTCGGCTAAATACTTATACGATTGAATCTTTATTTTATTTTTTATCTTTATCCATCACTTGTTATTGGAACAAAATTTTCCCCATATTATTTAGCGTACACCAAAGTAGTATTTTTACTACAAGCACTGGAATATTTAGAGTTTATTGATTTTCCAGTTACAACGAAGCAGATGAAATTTTCAAGAATTCGTCGTTAAATGTTGCTGAACAAGGTGCAGCGTTAATAGCCCATTTTAGGAAGATTAATGGGCTACGTAAATTGCTACGCCATTAGACATCGGTTAGCTAAATGTGATTAATTTTATAACAATTTAATATATAATTTATTTTGATTTAAAAACGCCGGTAGAATTTGTGTAATATTCATCCTGATACTCTTTTGCTTCTGATTTACGATGACTTCAAATCGTCGTTAATTCCGGTAACGCTACGCGATCAACGCTCGATCGGAAGAAAGTAGACGGTGGAAAATTCGTTTCCAATTGGAGAAGTCGCGAGCGAAAAGCAAAAGGTAATCTGCCGATGCGTAGAATTGAAAAACACGGACTACCGGCCGAGTAACAAGGCAAACAGGAAAACGGAAACGAACCCTCGAAAACTTCATTTCCTCCGGAATGAAAATTAATTAATATCTGGCTCTTCCGCGTAACGAGATCTCCATTATCGCCTAAATACAAGTAGCTGAGGAAACTCGATCGTCTTCACGGTTCTCGTTGATCGCTCTTTAATTATTATCAATTTGTGCGACACTTCAGCGTGTCGATTACTTTGCTACATTTTCACCATATTATTACATCTATATACTTATAATTCTATAAAATTCAAATTACCCGCCAATCGACATTTTTAGTTTTGCAGTTATTTGCCAAATAGAATATTGGGTTGGCAACTAAGTGATTGCGGATTTGATCATTAGGTGGTATTGACAAAGTCCGCAATCACTTAGTTGCCAATCCAATACATCACGAGAGAAGAGCAGTAATTTAGGACTTGGAAGATCGATCCTCGATTTGCCAGATAAAATTTTTAGTAGATTTGTTATTAACTATTATTGTATTTAATTTCATTATTGCCAAAACAGACTCGATTTTGCAGAATCGATCGTCTGATTTACTCTAAGGATTTACGTTATTACATATATATATATATATATACATAAATAAATAATCCATATTTTTCAGGCAAGATCAAGATTTATTTAAAGAGAAAGTCAAACAGACTTTTTATTCAGAATAATCCCCCTTGTTTAAAAATCTCTTTAGATTTTGTGTCAATAAGTGTCAGTATATTTGAACGCTATTGACAACTGACGGTATTTCGTATTTCATCGTTACGTTCTCAATAATTTTTATTGAATAAAACTTGAAATATTTATAAACTAATAGTACGCATATATAGTAATATTTTATAATAATAATAATAATAACAAAAATTTTCGACCCTGTTTTTTCAATGATTCCTACGACTCAAACGGTTAAGTCATCATTCAGATTGCTGATGAATTTCGTTTCGAAAGAATGCCATGATCTTTTCACTCGATAAAGTCGTTCAGCTGAGGAAGCACCGTGAAATGGATACACCGGGTGATACTGCGTAGTTTCCCATCTAAGACTCGTTATGATATCTGATTAGTACGAGAAGCAATTTCACGCCACATTTCCTCCTTTTTGCATCTTTCTCGACTTATGCAGATGATTTGAAACGGTTTCTTGCGTTAGCCCGGGCTGCTCCTCGAGCTGTTCTCGCGTTTGTGCCGAATTGTCAGCTGGTTCTGGGCCTCTGGAGCGTTGCTCGTCGATCAAACCGAAGCCTTTAACACTTTGATTGCTACGTTGGTCATTGGTAATCGGAGCGCTTCAACTTCTTACAATTGTAAAAATTAAATGAAAATTGACAGTTAAAAGATTTTGAATATAAACGATAAATAGAAGATACTTTGAAATAAAAAGAGCCTATTGAACAATTACACATTTTTACTAGAACATCGATTAAAAAAGAAATGAGCACAAATCTTGCATTTTATTATAAACACACCTTAAAAAATGTTGAAAATGACAACGTGAGTTCGTGCTCGCCAACCATATGCAGTTGCGCTAGTTACAATAAATAGTAACTAGAAGATAGTTCTAGATACAATCGATAGGTTTAATCGATAGGTTTAAGATGTTTCTTTATTTTTATCCCTAGTCCATGTAAGGAAGTGCAATAAAGGTTTTTCGGCTCAGAACGGTGTGATAGATTTACCAAAGAATAAAATAACAGCTATTGTGATCTTACTTCTAAATACAGAAATAACAACAAAAAATAATCGTAAATGCTGCTTTATAATCATATAACTGAAATTAGAAGTGTGAACATACCTTATTATTATATATAGAATGAGTAAATACTGTTTACTAATATCTTCTACACGTTTCAACAATATATTCTGCACGTTTTGCTTACGATGAAATAACGAAAGCGAGTGGTTTGTTGAAATAAAGGAAGTTATAATATGTGTGCTATCAACTGTGTGAAGAATGTTGTCTTACATCATGAATTTATTATTATTTTGCCATTATATGCTTTGAATAATAAAAATACTCCCGTGGCGCCCTCAGCGAAACATGTGATTTCGGCGTAGCAGTGAAAGTGTTAACACTAGAAATACCACACTAGTCAAAGTGACTGTTTCTACAATTTTATAAACGTGCCAACCCTCGTTTAGGGATTATGGTCGCAGATGAATTAATAATACCAAAAATATATAACATGGAATTCCTTCTGTGAGAAAGTAATAAATCGATAAAAATAGAAATATTCTATTATTAGGTATTTTTTAAAGACCAATCATTTTCACTGGTTTTGGTAGAAATAGCTTCGTGTTAACTATCGGTAGTTCTAGCGTTAAACCGTTTAAAAGCGAAATGCACGCACATCGTACGATAACGATGATGCCTTCACCGAGAACACGACAAATCCACTCGCGCGTTCTCTTCAGTGTCTTTTCCTCGTTGGAATTCGTAATTGTTCGTTGCCATTATTGACGATTACGAATTGATTATTTTATTGGGATTACGTTGCACTGATCTTCGCCAAGCAAAATGTCGTTTATAACAGCAAAACGTGTGAACGAAGGCGAGTAAAGGTTAGTTAGGTTTATTTGAATTGCTCATTCGTAGGTCTGATAATTATTTTAAAAAGGATATAGAAATCACAACGCATGTAACGATAAAAAGGGATAGCTGTCGATCAAATTGAAAATAATTTATCTTCGTTTGGTTAAAAAATTCATATAATGGGCCAGATAATGGTGAAACGTGATACAACGTACAGGACACGTATAATAATAAAGCAAA
This sequence comes from Bombus affinis, assembly GCF_024516045.1. Taxonomy (NCBI): domain Eukaryota; kingdom Metazoa; phylum Arthropoda; class Insecta; order Hymenoptera; family Apidae; genus Bombus; species Bombus affinis. The sequence goes on from NC_066359.1 coordinate 1,888,629, forward strand.
GCCGAGAACGTACAGTATTTCGTATTTTTATTTTGATCTGCGGAATGAATGTACGCGGTGTACCAAAAATTATTGGCTCATTGCACGCGATGTATTCGCGTGTAAATGAACGAGATAATAAACAGCGAAGGGAAATCGTGCTCGTATATTACTCCTTTCTTTTTACGCTCTTTTCGCTTCATTCCATCTTCTTCATCCATTACAACAGCTAATTTATATCGGTCCATTATTTCATTCCATTCACTTTGTTCACCCTGAAATTATCGCTGAAATTCCGCATTATTCTGTATCTCTATCGAAATTTACGTTTATTTTCAAATAACATTATTTATCTTATTTACGTTGAAATTACGCTGTTTATTATCGTATTTGTATCGATAAATTGAATATACAAGGTGGACGAAATAAAACTGACTGATTCTAATCGTCACCAGCTAATTATAACTTTTAAACAAAACGAAATACAGTGTTTTAAATACAAGTCACTAATTAATATTTGAAAATTACGTATGCAACATAACATCAGACAGATGTTCGCCTCCAGACACTGTACAAAGTGCAGCCCTTTCAATCGCATTTTTCGCTACGTTTCACAAGTCATGTTGGCTATTGTTTCTCCAATAGCAACTTTCTTCAACTGTCGCATAGTGTTTCCTTTATCGACATACGCTTCGCGTTTAAGGAAACACCATAAAAAGAAGCGCAGTTCAATCAGGCGATCGAGATGGCCAACGTCGTCATGTCGATCACCGTCATCCACGGATTGCTTTGACGTAATGTTCGATGCAATGGTTGCGTAAAAGCGGTACAAAAGATAACGTAACGTAGAGTGGCGGAACTTTGAAATCAGTCAGTTACATATCGTCCACCCTGTACATTATATTCGAGCAGAAGCCCAAAGATAAATAAGACTTGCAGGAGGAGAAGAATAGCAAAGCAGTAGAATCAGCGAAGTATCGCGATATACAGGGTGGTTGGTAACTGGTGGTACAAGCGGAAAGGGGGTGATTCTACGCGAAAAAAGAAGTCGAAAATATAGAATAAAAATTTTTCGTTTGAGGCTTTGTTTTCGAGAAAATCAACTTTGAATTTTCGCTCGGTACGCGTGCATTTTATTGCACTCTTTCATACTTTAAAACAATCGAATACGTTAGAAAGTGTTCATAGAAATTTAATTAGAAGAGCAGAAGTATGTGTTTGGCAGAATGGACAATATTTTCAGCAATTTTTGTAATAATAAACTTTGTGATTACTTCATATTATTTCATTATGTATTCCTAATTTTCCGTTACGACAAAAACAAACTTAAACTGCGATAATATCCATCGAGACAACGATCTACAGTGAGATCCGTTATACCGAGCGAAAATTCAAAGTCGATTTTCTTGAAAACAAAGCCTCAAACGAAAAATTTTTATTCTATATTTTCGACTTCTTTTTTCGCGTAGAATCACCCCCTTTCCGCTTGTACCACCAGTTACCAACTACCCTGTATAAATGAAGAAGAACTATGCCAAGTATGCGACAGGAAAAAGTCAGAATCAATTGAATACATCCCAAAAGACTGTGCAACGTATAGTGAACCGACACTAAAAATACGCCGACATAAAGACAGCAAGCAAATTATGACAGCGAACAGAAGACCATGTGAAAAGATCGCGCTATTTCGCGCAGGCTGCACTGACAATTAGTGCAATTTGCTTAGAACGCTGAGACTCAGTTCGGGTTCGATGTGGTATAATAAATTTCAATAATAATTTAACTAATAATCTTACTTTTTGTAGCGTCTCGTCCAGCCTTATATTTCGTCTCTTAACCGAAAATGCTTCAGAATACTCCGAACTAGACCAAAGTTTCTAGACAACTGCACATTGCGATAAGAGTGGTATCAATATATTTTCCTATTGATTCGCCAAAAACTAAAGGTAGCCGCCAGCGTTGCGGGTTAAAAGTACGGAAGGAAGGTTCTATTGAAAATCTGCGAATGGTACGGAGCCTAAGGTTTCTGTTTCTCCACGTAAATTGTTCTTGAAATTTACGGCATTTTAACAGAAACGAGAAACAATTTGAATAATTTTTTAATAATAAATCTATCACTTGGTAGCGGATGGCTCGTCGACTGTCGGGCAGATTACATTTTGAAAATTGCAGAAACGATTTCTCCTCGTCGTCGTTAAAATAATACAAGCCAACTTTCAATAGCTAGCTACAAGTTTCAGAAGCTATCGTTTGATTTAAAAATGTTGTCATTCCGAAGCTCTTCGCGCGTGGTAAGTATCTTTGCAAATTAGTATCTTCTGTAATTAGTATCTTCTCAAATTAGTATCTTCTGTAAGTATCTTCGTTTATGACTATAGACGATTTATATTTAACACAACGTACGTGGCAATAATTTATTTTTGTTGCCAGGATCGACTGCATGTTAAATTTTGATTTTAAGAGTATTAATAAGTATTAATAATATAAAATAAATTTTATGTTGATTTATTAATTAGTTAAATTTATATACTTATATAAAATGATTTTATATTAAATATTAATAATAATTTAACAATTAGATTTAGCAAATTAATGAAAGTTAAATTTAGGAAATAATTTTAATAAAGATAAATTTAGTGCCAGTTAAACTTAATTTGTAAATTAATTTTCTTAATTAATATTTATTTATTGTATATAAATTTAATTAAATTCCTAACGTAAGAGCAACGCCAAGTTTTGTGTTCCGATGTACGAGCAAAGCTCCATGGCAAATGACACGCACAGATACGCGAAATCTACGACTGACATTTGAAACAGATGGTCCGCGCGAAATTACCGTTTTACCATATAAATACGTACCATAGTTCCATCGGTTTCTTTATTCGCCTAATATCTTTTGCTAATAATCTATGCACGAATTTCCAACCATTAATATCGTTTTCCTTTAGTTATTAGTATCAAGAAGGTCAACGATAAATTGTTTGAGCAAATGCTACGATATTCCCCTCGTTTTACCATTTCTTCCGTAACGCTCGCGATAAAGTCTCTTGCCTCAATGATCAATTTACGGCTATTTGGTAAATTTTGTCCATCGAATAAATTGTTATTATTGCGCGCAGAAGGCAACAATTGTGGTGTAATTATTTTACCTACACTCTATGTATATTTAATGTAAAATTGGCAAATATCATTTACAGTGCATGGTATTAGTCGAGTTTCGTATTATTCGAGGCTTAATCTGTTATGATAGGATTTAGCACGCGGCTTATGCTTATGGCGTAGGATTATGAGAACATCAGCGCACTACCATTAAATGCGTTAATTTTCGCGCCAAAATGATTCCATCAACTAATTTAACGAGTATTATATTTTACTACCATAGTTTAAAAAATTAAGTTATTCCTAGGTCGTGTGATCTTTCAGTTTTTAACGAAAATCGAAAATTGTAACTTTCAATGGATACGGAAAAATATTAAACAAGTTTAACCGTGAATTACTGCAAATCTCTCATAATTTCCTAACTAAAGTTAACGTAATGGCGTATAATTGTTACTCCGAAGCTGGCCTAATTTTGTCATAAGCTATATCCATAAATCGAAACTACATACACAGAAAACAAGCAGATAATATCCATGTTATCCAGGACATAGAATAGATGTTGTGACGTCGTTTCTACGCAAGTTCGCGTATAGTCAAGCAGGATACAATGTTCACCAGAAACTGCATACTAAGGTTCTTGCTTGTATACACAGTTTCAGCTGCTGGCCTGCCTGTTCTAGATAATGTAGATACTGCGGCCAGATTCTACTGTTATTGGTTTGCTATAACATAAACCAACGAGTAGCCTCGTATATTGCATCCAGCAAAATCGTCCTTTAACCTGTTAGCTGGACCATTTCTTACTCGTAAACTATACCACCTGACACGCGATTTACTATTCGAGGATTTAGAGTGTCAAACGACGTACCCTGAGCACAGCCACCATAATTATGTTACCGTAGAATCATAAACATTCGTTTCATTGTTATTAATTTATTGTTATTCCAACAGGAGATCTTTAAATAACTGGTACCATGGCGGAGAAAGAACTTGTTAATCGTCGACACGCGGCAAACCTAACCTATCTTACGTGGTTTTATTTTAACTTGTTCGCGAATATTTGGAATCGTTAGGATGCGCGAAATAGCCCTGTTCTTCCAACGTTAAACGGATATTTAAGGTGTACGAGTGAAGTGGGCCACCCGGTATATGGGAGGTGTGCAATTATTTTAATTTGTTCGCGAATACTCAAAATCGTTAGGATGCGCGAAATAGACCTAATCCTTCCAATGTTAAACGGATATTTAAGGTGTACGAGTGAAGTGGGCCACCCGGTATATGGGAGGTGTGCAATTATTTTAATTTGTTCGCGAATACTCAAAATCGTTAGGATGCGCGAAATAGACCTAATCCTTCCAATGTTAAAGGATATTTAAGGTGTACGAGTGAAGTGGGCCACCCGGTATATGGGAGGTGTGCAATTATTTTAATTTGTTCGCGAATACTCGAAATCGTTAGGATGCGCGAAATAGCCCTGTTCTTGCAACGTTAAACGGATATTTAAGGTGTACGAGTGAAGTGGGCCACCCGGTATATGGGAGGTGTGCAATTTTAATCAATGCACTCAAATATCCCCGAAACTAAGCGAGATCCGGTTCGTTTTTCTTCTCGCTGTGTTTTACTGTTTCAAGCGAAATCGATACCAATGTCATGTGCATTTAGTCGATGAAAGGATACCAGGCATCTCAATTTAGAAAAACACGCGGACAAAATTTTGAATATGGAACAGCTACAGAGCGTATAGATCTTTTAATTAGTTAGAAGAATTAGTTAGTTGCATATAAAAACGCCGAGGACGATTCTGTGTCTAACACAGTTTCAGGGCAAGATCGGTGCGTTCCTTCGACTGACGATGAAGCTAACTGTTGGCGAAACGTGAGAAAATCTCTTTTTATTGGATGCGGCCTGGAAGCCTGGAAAGCCTGGTATTAGACGCAGCGTTGAGCGTCCCGAGTTGCGAAAGTTAGCTAATAATGTTAGTGGAATTACAGCGAAACAGGAGGACCGAGATCGCGACTTGGCCCGGAAACTTGATTAATTCTTCATTTTTGCTCGATGAATCGTGGTCGTCGTGAACGTTGACCCCACAGCCTACAGTCTAATAATAAGACGTTCCAGATGCCTGTTCCGCTGAAAAATATCTCTCGTGCGCTGGTATCTTACGTGCCGTTAATTTTTCACGTCGACCGAGCTAAGACGAATATTTCGAGCCGCGAGCCCCCATTCTAATTCACTTGGCGCCGTTTCCACCTCTTTCGGGACAATCAGAGACCCGAGCAAAAAGTATGATCCCCTCGTGTCAGTGGCGGAAGTAACGCCGCTGGCATGTGGAACTACGCGCGATAGATCAAGTCGATTGGTCTGATAGCTTCCGCTTGGCCTTCTTCAAAATCCACGTACAGAAATTCTGCTATCCAACTGAATCATACAACGCACATGCAAATTTTCTCCGATAATTGCTCCAACACTTCCACATCCCGCCTGCAACTTCGTTTGTTCTACATATCGGAAATTTACTCAACGCCTAAAGAAGCTACAAATCGACGTACAGAAATGTTCTTACCACATCGAACAATGTCTGTGTGTGAAGCGTTTCTATATAAAATTGTAGAACGTCTTATATAACGCGCGTACTACGTACGTACATAGAAATTTTCTCTGCTAACTGTTCAAATATTTCCACGAGCCACTGCAAACCAAGTCGACGAGCAACGGCGAAAGCACGCAGCCCGAAAATCGCTCTCGTCGCTCACCTTCACCCTCGTACGTATTCACGCCGCGGTATCCTTAACAAAAGCGGATCGGCTATAACCGAAGGCGTCAGAATTTCTGGCGCAGGACGACGTCGGGTTCGAGGCCCCGAGTGCCACTCGACGAACCATCGGTATCCCTCTGCCAACCCCACTTTCCCACCCCTAAAACGCGCTCGCGAAACAACACCGAGAACACGCTCGAAATACGCGCGCGCGTCGATTCCACCGAGCGGACGCTTCCGTCGTCCCAACATCCATCTCTCTCTCTCTCGCCCTCTCTCTCTCTCTCTCTCTCGGCCTGTGCACCCTCAGTATCAGGGGCTCCATCCACTCGGAACTCAGTGCTCTCTCGCACCCCGAGCCGAGAGTACCGCAGGAGGCCAGAATCGCGATCTCTCGCTCTCTCTGCATCCTTGTTCGTGTCTATTTTCTTTCTCCTTACCCTCTTACACACCCTCGCATTTACATACTCACCTTACCACACGTTCGTATCTCTCGCGTTATCGTATAATCAATTATACATGTAAATATATACATATATATATATGAGCCGTTTAGTTACGAAATCGGTTAACTCCGCGAGGAAACAAACGGAATTATATGAGATAAGCATCGTTCACGCACCAGTGATTTGCCGTTAAAATGTAAAAAGTTTGAGAAAGAGGAGTTAACCACTTTGACCTGCGGACGGCTCGTATAAATATATATATATGCACACACACATATGTACATGTTATACAGATGACACACGGAGACAAAAGTTTCATTGACCAGTGAGAAACGTGGTGGCGGTGGTGAAGACCGGTAGTGGTGGCAAGAAAAGTGGTAGTGGTTGTGAAAGTGGTGGTGGTTGGTAGGGGGTGGTGATACTTGTCGTAGTAAATATGGTGAATTTTCACGGAGACACACCCCCGGAGAAGACGTGACACTAGGGGGATGAGAGGACCGGTGATCAGGCTCGCGGTTGGATTTAAGTCCCGCAGCAAGCGACTGGTTCTTAGACTGGACCGGGTGAGGATCCCTATGAGAACGAGTTTCGTCGCTTCTTCTCTTTCCAGCAAGATGCCAGATTGCGTGGTTATCTGGGTTAATGCTTTATTAGCGTTTTTTCTTTTTCGTTCAGGTTGCGTAGCGCCTTGTTAATTGGGACGATCAAACGCCCATCCACCCATTTTGCAGCTGGTGCTCGCTTTTAGGCGCCGCGTGTATCTATGGGATTCCGTGCACGCGTTAATGGTTCACATGTTCACTCGCGTTTTCATACAACGTTTTCATGATTCATAGAATATACTCTTTCGTGGATCAGGAAATTTTCAACAGCGCGGATCACTTGGATAAGACTGTCAGGTAGAATCGACCTAAAACCATACATTTGACAAAAACTGAACATTCTATGGCGAAATGGGTCTCGCTCTATCGCGGTTCCCAGTATTTTCGCCGAAAATACGTTCAATTTTCAAGATGGTCAACGTTATCAGTCGTTTTGGGCTGATTCAACATTCATTGTCAGCTTCTTTTGTTTACCCTTTGATTTGGGTGGCGTTTTATGCGACTCCACGCACGCGCCAAGATCCAAGGGAGTCAGTTGTTGACCTCTAATTTCATTTATTGTTAATTCTGCGTATTTTGTTTAAGGCTCAATTTGGATGCTTTTTTGATCAGAAATATCTGATCGCGTTTCGTGGACTCCAGGAGAACCGTTTACCATATTTTGAGAAACATAGAGTGACGGGATGATAGATGTTGGGCTATTTAAATGTACAGTATGGAATATTGAAATATGAGGATGTGGAAATTTAACACGTGTCTCTGATTTATCGTGGCTTATATTGTAGAGATCTGTTAGAACGACGCCACTTTCAAGAATAGTCAGTTTTATACGACTTTTACGAACAATGGTCATAAATGGTACAGTTGAATTATTTTAAAAAAATGTTTGATATGCAAATTCTTTCAATTTTACTTAAATCTCTCGACAATACGTATCTGAGTCTTTTTTCTTTCCGTTTGAAAGAATAAATCAGAGACTATGTACATGCCTAAGGGCACAAATTACTGTTGTTTGTAAAGCTGACCGTAATACGAGATTTTGTTTGCTCGAGAAAATGTTGAAAAATCTCGGTTCGTTAGGTGTTTCGTATTAATTGTAAATCCTTTCTCTTCGTCTGTGATAATAAAATACCCGGTTGATTACAGCCTCTTACAAACCGTAACCGGATTTTGGAAAATCAAGCTTCGCTGCTGTTTCGAGCGCCGACTGCAGCAACGGCGTTTCTACTTTAATAGAATTTTCTATGAAAGAATTTCCACTGAAAAGAAGGATGACAGACGATCAGCGTTTTTCACTCTGCCACGAGAAACGTAATCGAATTTTTCCCTTTTCCGTGAATATAAATCATGGTTGATTGGTGTTCCATGTTGTAGGAGATTTCTTTTTTTAACTTAATTCTTTGCAATAACGTTGATCGCTATGATTTATAGAATTAGCGACTTAGTCAAGGTCATTGGTCGAGTTTTATAATTAAAAAAACAAAAATTACTTTGTTTGGAAGAATGTAAATCTCGGAAGAAAAATTTGAAAGAAATATTCGACAATTTCACGATATGAAATATCGAAGAATTTGTAACGTTGTTGTAATTGGGATTTTGTAATTTTTGTAATTAGAAAACATTGCAACGAATGTAATTACTCGTTGTTATATAATGTAATTATTAATTTCTAATTTATCTGCTTTTCCTTTTCATAGTAAAAATAATATTTTTAGTCGGCTTTCTTGCTACCTAGCTTTCTGTATGTAAAAGTAAATTTCTCTTCTCATTCTGGTTATCTGGCTGTGATACTGTTCCTCATTTAGATAGCAAAGACGGAAAGTCTAACGGTATATATTTCTAGGTAAAATGAAACGCTGCCTCTTTCATCTTGATCACGATTCTTTCTTCAACTGTCGAATGCTTGACACGGTTTTCAATATTAAACCTACTGAATATTGGAAAATTCTCTCGTATCGACCATACGAAATTTCCTTAAACGATCGATCAAACATTGTTCTAACCAAAACGTGTTACGCTTCCTTCGCAAGATTAAAAGAATTTCATTTTTTCGCCCGCGAAAGAACGAGGAAAAGGAACGAGATTGAATCGCCTTTGGTAAAAACTAAAAGCTCCTATTTAAGGGGCAAATACCGAGGAAAGAGTCTTACGTTTCATAAATTGAAAAGAAGAATGGAATAAGTCGATTTACCCAGTCTTACGTCTGCAGTAAGAAAAAAGAATTTCTGTATTTAGAATGAAGATAGTATACGCCATTGTTTCGAATTCCTGTGAAAGCTTTTGTTACGATGGACCATCGTGGGTTGTTGACTTTGCGAAATGAATTCCCACATAAAATACATATTAATCCATATTAATTAGAGATTGGGATATATCGTTATGTACATTGCAGGCAGTGGCAAACTGTGGCTCTTCTTCTTGTTAAACTAAATTTCCGATCAGCCGAATAAAAATAAAATAAAATTCTTCAAAAAGAAATCCGAAAAACTGATATTTCGTTTGAAAATTATTTCACACTCGTCGAAACGAACATAAATACGAACATCATCGAGGTTACTAATAGTTCGAAACGAAAGTACGAACACACGAAAATAGAGTTTAGGGCTCACAAGGAAAATTATTTATACAAAAGCTGTCATCACTAATTCATTTATACTGTTCGTTGTATTAATTTGTAATCAACGTTGAAACAACTGTCTGCTTTATTTGATACTACGAAGCAGAAAAAAAATACGTGAATCCGATTACGAGCCATGGAAATGGAAATGGAGGATTTGAGAAACGCCTGGATTCGCAAATGGGCCTCGTTATCCTTTTTCTTATTTCCCTTTCAAAGTATTCAACGCCATACAGAGTTGAACCAACGTTCGATTGGTTTTTGACTTGGGAAAGTGTGTCATAGCTGGTTGGAACGCAGCTTCAGACCTTTGAAACAATTTTCCAGGCCCGCCACAAATTCGATTGCAAGAGCACTCTGCGCTAATTAGCCTTCAAATCGGACTTAAGAGAGCGAGCACGCGTTTGTCATAATTAACCCTTAACTAATAATCGTGGCGGCATTAAGCCATTAGGTCGTTGCCACTCGATATCTCCGAGCTTCAGCCATTGTGTGTTGTTTCAAGGAAGTCGATGGAATTTGATGGGCCGAGCCCATCTTTCTTGTCTATCTTCTTCTGAAACTGTTCTACACCCATTGAATAAATCAAGAATTTCTTTTCAGAAATTTTCTACCATTATAGAATTGTAGGATTACTGTAAAATATTCATTTACATTTGGTATACGTAGAACAATTAATTTCTTGTTCCAAAGAAATTGATAGTATCTGTTGGACCACGACGGATGATATTTTATTATTTTTTAGTAACTAGATGGCCAAAATAAGTTTAAAAAGGGCTAATCGAAACGTAATTGAATGTATAAAAATATCGATCGTATTATTCGAAGTGTGTGCAAGAGAATTTGAAATAGGCAGGCGCGTATGAAATGCACTTTAAAATTGGAATTAAAATAAAACGGTGAAACTTCCGCAATTTATTTGAAAGTTTTAAGTGCCCAGCCAACCCTATACCCTTTTACGCAAGTTTTCATTTTAAGTGAATTAATTCAGCAAGCCGAAAGCTTTGCATTATTTCTAGTAAAACAGAGTACGTAAAAGCGCTAACGTTCGAGTACATATTTCGCGAAATACATTTCCATGAAAAGCAAAAGGCTATCGAAACGCGAAATTTTCCAACCTTCCGATAATCAAGTGACTCTTTAGAGTTTGCTAGTTGCTTCTAACCCCAACCTAACCTAACCTAACATTACCTCATCTAATCTAACCTAACATAACATAACCTAATCTAACATAACCTAACCTAATGACAAAATTCGCAATCACTTAGTTGCCAACCCAATACGTCATCGTCCATAGGTATTGGGACTATCTAAACAATCGTTAAGAAATTATTCTGAGAATTTTAAGAATTATCATTTCGTACGAATTATTATAACAATAATTGTCAACTTTTGTTTCGATAACCTAACCTAACCTAACCTAACCTAACCTAACCTAACCTAACCTAACCTAATCTAACCTAACCTAATCTAACCTAACCTAACCTAATCTAACCTAATGACAAAATTCGCAATCACTTAGTTGCAAACCAATACGTCATCGTCCATAGGTATTGGGACTATCTAAACAATCGCTAAAAAATTATTCTGAGAATTTTAAGAATTATCATTTCGTACGAGTTATTATAACAATAATTGTCAACTTTTGTTTCGATAGTAAAATTAATTTCTTTTCTATCCACTATCTATTTCGATTAATTTTGGCATTCATTTTATCATTTCATATCATATCATGTTGTTATTCAGTTCCATGCACGCTATGAACAATTTTACGATACGGACTCAGATTTTTAGTGATTAATTTTCTTATCAAATTCATTTTGCACTTTTGATGATTAAACAATTTTCGGGAACAATATATAATTACTGCAATTTAGTATATTATTGAAATTTCTGTAAATGTGTTGCACTTTTTCTATGTACAGATATGTTGGATTGTAACTTTAGATAAACGCAAAACTCTAATCGACTGACTATTTGCTTTTGATCATTTGGGTTAATCGTTGCGTTCTACGTTTCTTACGTCGATGCATATTAAATGTCGTTAAAATTAAATTCGTCAAATCATTCAACTTTTCAAACTGTTTCAGAGACTACTTTGTTTCGTTATTCTAAACCCGCAGGACTGGATTTTAAAATTCGAGAGTCTTAAAACCGAGCTGCTACGATCCCTAACGTTTATAAATCTCTTGAAGACAATTTACGCGTGAAGAAACTGCTCAAGTGGATTAGGTCTTTAATCTTTCCCAAATGCTAATTTTACCTTTCCAGAAAGCTTCGTCGCGCTTCTTCCAAGTTGAAGTTCGCGCAAGGAAATCGCACGAATATTCCAATCGTGCGTGAACGTGGCGGTAACCAAGTTTCACGTTGCTGTGAAAAATCTTCTGAACATCGAATGTACCGATTCGTAGTAAATTTCCTCGTACTTAACAAACAAACTTAAAAAAAAGACGATATTTCACATGTAGCAATCTAATGTACGAAAGCTGAGAAATGGCCTAATAGCGGCTATAATAAAATAAACTAATGAGAGGAAGTGTACATGGAAGATACAAATGGAAAATCATTTCCCATCTGATCCATAGTTTGCCAACCAGACGAGCCGAGTGCGACGAGCTCCTTAAATAAAAACTAGTTAAATAAGAAAAAGTTTATCTCGCCGGTTGATTAAGTTCTTTCTGCCGAAAAAGTTTCTCACTTAGATGTGTTCATCACTAGGAAAACGAAGGCGAACTCAGCGAAATTGGAGGAACGATAGGATTCTTTACACCCTGTGGGTCTAATAAGCGAGGAACGCCATCAGATGGAGCTGGAGGGCGCAGTCGAGTGGCACAAGAATGTGATCTTGTCTCCTATGGCGTAGAATATCGGGCGGAATTGCTCTTTTCCATGCATAATTAAGCCGTCGCTGTTAGCGATTTTCCGCAGTTTCCACGTGTATTTTGACTTTAACATCGGCCGGTAAACAGTGCGTGTTCATTTAAAATTTGTATTTTTACACAGCAGAATAATTAATTTTAATAATTAAATTAAACGAGCAGATGCAACTTGAGCAAAGAATTATTTCACTGTGGAAATAATCGTAATCAGGCCGCGGATATTCATGCAAATTCGAGATTGAAAAAATAGAATCTCTGAGACCTGTTACGACGAGCAATATTTTTTAATTTCAACGTAATTTATTTGTGACACATTGAAATCTATTTCAGCAAATATACGAAACGTAAATATCGAAAGATTTATGTATTTTTCTATTACTAGAAAATTCCATTATCTGGACGTTTAATGCTTTTCTAAAATTTTAATAATATTATGTAACACGAAGTTAGACGAGCAAGCTTTGCACTTAACATTCTCAAGAACGTCCACGAGGAAAAATAATTCTCCGTTAAAAAGTAATCTGATATTTCACCGGCAACTAACAGGTTCGACGATTAACGAAAACCAAAAAAAAGGGGAACAACAGGAAAGTTTAACGGTTTATGGACGACGTTAGATAACGCAGACAGGAACGAAACGCAGTTAGCCATGGAAATAACCGAACCATTCGAAATTCAGAGCGAAGACGCGGCGAAATTTATGGGACGAGAATTACAACCTTGTTAGATTTAACGTTGCCGCTTTTACTGTCGCTGTTTCGCCAAACATTTCCACTTGCACCAACGTTCCAGCACATTAGAACGCTTTAATCGATTTGTAGTAACGCTGTTTCAATTTTAACGAATCGTACAAATTAGTTTAACGAATTAATGAATAAAATAGAGGCAGTAATTATTATCTTTGAACCGAATCATTTGCTTACATTATATTTTAATTATTTAGTTTTCATAATTATAATATTTTTAATATAGTTTAGGATAAACGCAACATCTTTCTTTCTAAAATTTCTTCACGTTATCTGCTTGATATTAGAAATATTCTACAAAATTTACATTGTATTTCAATTATTTAGTTTTCATAATTATAATATGTTTAATACAGTTCATCTTTCTTTCTAAAGTTTCTTCACGTTATCTGCTTGATATTAGAAATATTCTACAAAATTTACATTGTATTTCAATTATTTAGTTTTCATAATTATAATATGTTTAATACAGTTCATCTTTCTTTCTAAAATTTCTTCGCGTTATCTGCTTGATATTAGAAATATTCTACAAAATTTACATTGTATTTCAATTATTTAGTTTTCATAATTATAATATGTTTAATACAGTTCATCTTTCTTTCTAAAGTTTCTTCGCGTTATCTGCTTGATATTAGAAATATTCTACAAAATTTACATTGTATTTCAATTATTTAGTTTTCATAATTATAATATGTTTAATACAATTCAGGATAGACGCAACATCTTTCTTTCTATAGTTTCTCCACATCTGCTTGATATTATTCTACAAAATTTCTTCAAATTTCCTCAAATCTTCCTCAAATTTTCTTCATTCACAAATTCTTCAAATTTTGTCAAACGCGTCTCTTTTCACAGAGAAAAGATGTTTCCGTCGGTGTATTACGTTGCGTATTCTATTGTATCATATTACAATCTAAATTGATCGATTGAACGTAACTTTCGTACCAGACGAATATTATCAAAGATAACATTTCAACTGAACGATAAAACTTAATCTAACAATATCGTTGACACTGCAGATCCTCGTCGACCAAGCAAATAACGATTCTACCAATCTGTCTGTCTCTTTATTCACCGCGTTCCTGTTCATCGTGGTTGCAATGATTTTTCCGGTTTTCGTTTCAAGCCGGATCATGACGCCGAGAAAAAAAAAGACAGAGAGAAAAATTCGTGAAAAGGGAAAAACGAAGCACACGAAAAACGAGATCGCGGTTTATTGCGGCAGCCTTCAAATTGCGGCGCGTTAATACGTCGTGGAAATAACAACTTGGCAAGGTGAACGACAGAAGCAAACTAACGTTCCTCTCGTTAATACGACACGCAGCCATTAAATTCATGGAAAAGCGTTTCGCGTAATTTATGCCAGGCCCGTCTGTTTATTTTCCGATGATTCAATCGGAAACTGCCGTGTTCGGTGAAATTTAGTTCACAGTTTCATGCAGTTCGTCATTATTATACTTCCACCGCTGTGTCGTTTTTTCTTTTTTTTCTGTTTTTCCAATTATTCATTGGAAAGTATTGTGTATCTGTTCTGTGATTTTTCAATTGATCTTCTCTTTACAATTTTTTTTTTGTGACAATTGGAAAATATAATTCGCGACATTAATTAAGTGGATGACACTCGTGACAATGTTATATTATGTGACAACTGCTGCACTTTTGCTTCTAACGTGTTTTATTTTTTTAGAGCAATGTAAATTCACCATCTGATCTTTTAATTTGCATTTGAAAAGGAAAATTTTGTCATCATTTATCTCCATTTTGCTGTTTTCATTGATCTATCGCGTTCATACATTTTCTCGGATTTTTTAATAAAGTTGGTCCACTGAAAGGTCTGGTCAAGCAGTTTGCTGCTGTCATTTCACTGGATATATGTTTTACTTTTATTTTTTTCTTCTCGAATATTCGACGCCTCAGATTTCGTCTTGAAATTCCCTCCATTCGTTCCAATTACTACATGTTAAATCTCTCTCCAGGTACCTTTGATGCTCCTATTGTACAATTGTTCTCACAGGTATGGAATAAAGTAGAATTAAACAGTTGTATCTCTATAAAGAGATATTATATATAAAGTTCTTCTATTACATATAATATACTATACAATAAATATTATATTACATAGTATATATACTATACTGTGCAGTATATGTTATATTGTATAGTATATATACTATACTGTGCAGTATATGTTATATTGTATAGTATATATACTATACTGTACAGTATATATTATATTATATAGTATATATGATATACTACGCTGTGCAGTATATATTATTTTGTATGATATATATACAATATATACTACTATATATACCATGTATATCATACAATATAATATATATTGTATATTATATTATATTGTATGTTATTAAATTATATGTATATAGTACATATTATATTGCATAATATATTATATAGCAATATCTCTAACGTTGGCGATAGCTGATAGATGATATTGCAATAGTACACGATATTCCATACGTAATAGTACACGAGTATTGATATTGCAATAGTGATATTGCAATTGCGTACAGTACACATACTATATACTATATAGTAGTATGTATAGTATACATACTATACTATAGTATAGTATGCATAGTACAGTACACATATGTAATATACAATATATATTATATCGTACAGTACACATACTATATAGTAGTATGTATAGTATGTATACTATACTACATAGTGTATACATACTATATAGCATAGTATGTATACTATACATACTACTATATTTATACAATAATATTTATACAATTGCGTACAGTACACATACTATATAGTATATGTATACTATATACTATATTTATACAATAATATTTATACAATTGCGTACAGTACACATACTATATACTATATAGTAGTATGTATAGTATACATACTATACTATAGTATAGTATGCATAGTACAGTACACATACTATATAGTATAGTATGTATACTATACATACTACTATATAGTATATAGTATGTGTACTGTACGCAATTGTATAAATATTATTGTATAAATATAGTATATAGTATACATATACTATATAGTATGTGTACTGTACGCAATTGTATAAATATTATTGTATAAATATAGTAGTATGTATAGTATACATACTATGCTATATAGTATGTATACACTATGTAGTATAGTATACATACTATACATACTACTATATAGTATGTGTACTGTACGATATAATATATATTGTATATTACATATATTATACTATGCAATATAATATAATATATATTATATTGTATTGTGTAATATATTATAAAGTAATATCTCTAACGTTGACGACCAGTTGATAGATGACATTGCAATAAATATTATATTGTACATTGTTATATTATACAGTACAGTATATTATATAGTAATATCTCTAACGTTGGCGATAGCTGATAGATGACATTGTAATAAATATTATATTTTATAGTATACATACAATACGTATTATTATATATACAATGTATACTTTACGGTATTGTATATTACATATATTATACTATACAATATAATATATGTCATATTATATTCTATATTATATTATATTGTGTATTGTAATATATTATATAGTAATATCTAACGTTGGCGATAATCGAAGAGTGACGATATGTGAGAGAACGACGTGTCGGCCATGTAGTGACAAACTAAAAATATGAAATGAATACTTTTTTTTTTATAAAAAACATAAGATATATGACGTTAATACACATAAGATAACACAACGTAAACGCTAATTTATTTATTATCTTCCTCCGCGATATCAACCATGTACATTTCCTCTAGCTCGAATATTTTTGACGGGAAGCAGTCATAAACGGAGGATTTAATTTGCGGTTTGGATTGATGGCGTCGGAATTATTAAAACTGCGGCGTTTTTTTCTCTCATTTCGTTTTTTCCATTTTTTTTTAGATCCAATACCAGCCCATTAGCCCGTCGTTTTAATTCGTTTTTCGTTTACCAGTTTAATTGGTTTTTCGTTTACCCATTTAATTTGTTCATAATGTCCAATAATACAATTTTTGGACGAAGTAACTACTGTGCACGATAAATTTAATTTGCGGCTTAGTCGCTAATAACGGCGTTATTCGAACTGTTGCTTCTTCTCTCCTTTTGTAAATTTACTCTGTTCATTTCCTTGTTCCCTTTACGTCATCTAAAATTGTATTAATCCACTTGCGTCGTGTTTCGTACAATTTGTCGAATGTCGTACGTATCCGCGTGCTCTGCAATTCCTCGAATTATACCGTCGGTGTTAGAAAGTTTTCAAGCCACGTTCGAAATATTCGCCGGAAATTGTGGCAACTTCTTCACAAAAAACAGCATCCAAGCAACTTCGATTGGCAATCGTGGCTCTCTGGAAATTCGGTGTGCGGTTGAAATTGTTTGCAGACCCGGTAACGAAATTACAGGGGACTCGAAAGACGCGCATGCTCGCGCGCAGAACAGCGGAACCGGAAATACAGCGAAGAGAAAGCGCGTCCGATCCGCCGGGGAATTGTCGGTGATTCGATCGCGTGGGAGCTGGTAAAAGTCGTTGGTGAAACGTTTATCGCGTCGTGTAGCATCGTTACTCGCGACAAAGAGGTCTCTTTCGTAGTTGAAAATACCCTAAGCCATGGGATTCCACGGAAGGGAATAAATGGAAATACTTTTCTACGTTCCCCTTTCAGCCAGCTTTATTCTGCTCTCTTACCGAGCGCAAAACACGAAGAAACGTATTTCCAAATGTATTTTAGATTTTAGATTTCGGAATATAGCGTTTCAAAGGAATCTCGAATATCGTTTTAAATTCTGAAGAATTTTAACGTTTCATCGGTAGGCTATTATTAAAATATTATTAAATATTATAATTATAAAATATTATTAATGTTGAAGTGGTCACAACTTCTACGAAAACTCCACATTTGGTCTTTTTAGTTTTCTCAAACGCTGAAGCCATCGACAGCATATAGACAGAAGAATAGCAGGAAGGCAGACCATAAACAGTAGACAGGCGACGTTGGCTTCGGGGTTTTCAGTTATAAGAGAACACTGCTAGCGTGCGGATCTGGACCAACTCAAATTGTATTCCTACTTATTATTACACTTCTCTATTAAATTAAATATATGTATTTTGTACCTTACACTTTATCCACGCGTTTTCTCTCTTTATACATCTAATAACCTCAACAATTAAAATTAACGATAGAAGAAAATAAAGATTCCATGATATTGGCGTGACAAATTCAAACTCGAAAGAAACGACGTCTCGTGTACACCGATCTAGTGACCAAACGTTTATTACAAAATATTTCCGTAAAAATTTTTCATGAAAGAAATCACACGCAGGCTTGCGAATTATTATCCATGAAATAGGTTTGCATTTATGACACTTGTATTTTCCACTACCACCGCTCAATTTCTTCGATTGTCCGCGCCATCCATCCTTCTCCATTAACACAAATAAGCCAACCACTCGACCACAACCCCTAGCCAATTTCAATTTACCACAATGACAACAGGTGTGATAATCGTGATTCAGCCTATTGTAGGAAATTTGGTCGCGTAATATACATGGAATTGCTGGCAATTATTATTTATAGCTGCTGCAATTATTATATATAGCAGACAACGTTATCGAAATTCGTTAACACTTTGACTGCTACGTTAGTCATTGGTGACCGGAGCGCTTCAACTTCTTGAAATTGTAAAAATTGTATAAAAGTTGACAGTTAGGGCATTTCGAATATAACCGATAAATAGAAAATACTTTGAAATGAAAAGTGCCCCATTGAACAATTAAACATTTTTATTAGAACATTAATAAAAAAAAATGAGAAGAAATCTTGCATCTAACGGTGCACTGTGTTTGCATCCATATCTTTGAGAGGTAATCTACGAATATTACTATAAACACATTGTTACGCCCCGAGGCTCACTATAGCCCGTGTTCCTAACCGTCTCCCTTGGTACTACAGTATCGCAGACAGATCGTCTTACATGACCGTCGAGTATACACAAAGTAGCGATAAACGCACAGTTGCGTGAAACAGCGAGTTCTAGAAACATCGATTCGCCTTCGGACCGTTATTTTATCTACACAAAAAAGGTGGCATACGTGATCATAGGCGCGAACGGTTGCGAGACCCGAGCGTGGTGGAGGTCGTCTCCCAGAGAAGACAAAGGACAAAATCGAGGAGCAGTCAGTGGCAAATGAGAATTCAAACCGAACACATCGAGAGGTTCAGAGGAATAAAATCGAGGTCGCTTAGTCACATCGAGAAATATCATAAAATCGGGTCGAATTACAGTTAACAAACTAATTGTATCATTGTTAAACCATTTGTGACGTGTTCATTATAGTTTTAAATATTGTTAAATATACAAATTTATATTAATCCTGTTAATTCAGTGTTACAAACATTTGAACTACCTTTGTTATTCTAATCGAAACAAGGGAACGACTGATTCGCGGCGTCGATTATCAGAATCGTAACGAGAATTTACGTCTCTCGCTGACGCGTTTCCTCGCGATCGCGTCTCTCCACGAACGGTCGTACCACACACCTTAAAAAATAATCGTAAATACTGCTTTATAATCATATAATTGAAGTTAAATGTGTGAACATATCTTATTATTATATATAGAGCGAGCAAATACTGTTTACTAATATCTTCTACACGTTTCAACAATATATTCTACACGTTTTGCTCACGACGAAATAACGAAAGCGAGTGGTTTTGTTGAAATAAACGAAGCTTTGTTATGATACGTCGCTATCAACTGTTACCAAGGCGCCACGATGGTCACCTGTGACCACTAATAAGATAAACGGTCCATTGGGAAAGAATGTTGTCTTACATTATCAATTTATTATTATTTTGCCATTATATGCTTCGAATAATAAAAATACTCCCATGGCGTCCTGAGCGAAACATGTGATTTCTGCGTGGCAGTCAAAGTGTTAAACTATTTGCTCAATTATATCGTAATAATTACATCTAGCTGATTATATCTTCAAAACTCTAAAATATCTTTAACATTTGAACACCTAACGTAATAACGTTTTAACCACGAAACTTAACGGTTGACCTGTTTGAGACGTAAAATTTCTACGGGAGAACAAGCTTTGTTCCGTCTCTGAGAGAATGAAGGAAGCGCAGGGTAAAAAGTCTGCGTGAGATAGTTGTATTAAATTAAGTGCCGGTAGAGTGCTGGCCGAAATTAAGCCAGGGAAAATTAAAATGAGTAAGCAGCCGGCAAGACGAGGCGAGCGAAAAATTCCATTCGCCACTTTATTGCCGCTGTGCTTTGTTCAACAAACCGGCTCTGTTATTACGCTGTAACGCCGCTTCAAACGGCAATCCGGACGACAAATAGCAGATACGCGCGGAAATTAAAAATAGCACGCGAAGCCTACAAAAGTCGATTGACCTTGTAAATTATTGTTTTGTATCGTAAAACGTAGCGAATTTTCTTCGAAACGGACGAAACTTCGTTTCTTTGAAATTGGAATTTGCCGCGCTAGTATCAGACATTCGATTTTACCCTAAAAAGAAGAAGAAGAAGAACATCGCTGTAAATCGGCATTATATGTCAAGAAGATTTAAAAGTAACGAAACTTCGTTATACGTGTGATTTTCTTACGCGTACTTCGATCTGGAAAAAGAAGCGACACCAAGCTTTCTGCAAACATCAAATTAGCATTTAGGGAACGTTAAAGATATCCAACCTATCCAGCGAATTGTTTCAAAGAGTTTTATAAACTAAGATTCTATTAATTAATTAATTTGTATGTACGTGAGGAACAGACGGATAATACACGGTGCAACATTTGATATATCGATAGATTTATTGGAAATAAACTGTTCCAGTGCAACCCATAACCCGTTTATTTGCCTTTTCTATTTACACAAAATTAAAAGCGGTTTAGGATGCGCGGTATAAAAATGCAGCCGCCTACCGCAGAACGAATAAAAAGCATTACGCTGACTACACCGCTGAATTTTTATTTCGTCGCTATTTCAACTGTGATAGCCACATAACTACGTTTCTCTGTATTATGGTCGAAATGTCCTCAATAAACGAATAAAAATACACCATAAAATTTCGTACGAGTGTCGCATTTTAACGTATCATCTAATCCGAGACTAACCGAAATTCAGAAGCAAATTTCAGGATATGAAAACTATTTTTGTATGATATTGGATCATCCGGCAAGTTCGTTCCGATTTTTCAGCAATTTGATCGACACGAAAGACGATACGGAGAAGCTTCTCGCGAAAAAACCTGATAGGTTCTGGAAGGATGGAACATTCGAGTTGCGTGAAAAATGGAGAAAATTGTGCAAGAAAATGACACCTAAATAATTCGATAAATGTACATGGAATGGAAATGTAAATCGGAAGGAACTTTCCGGGCGTCCCAATACCTCGGAAATTAAAACCGATCAGTGGCAACGTACAGCAACAGGAAAAAAAAATCGTCCTCTGTGACATATTTGTAGCTCATTGAAATCTACTAAAAAATATAGATTTTCCTGAAAATCTCCTAAAAAATTTCCTAAAAATTTCTGTATAGTTAGCAAAAGTAACATTTGTAGCGCAGTAAAGGTAGCACGCAGACGCAAGTGAGCGCAAATATGCACAAACGAAGACAAACAAACGAGACAACACAGGGAATATCCGAACAGCATCGTTAACTCGAAGAACCGGGCGATTTCGTTTATTAGTTAACAGCAATTCCGATTCGAATGCACCGCTAAACCACAGTAACGCGTGCTAGCCGATTCTGTCGTCACTCTATCGTCTCTCCCTCCCTCCCCCACTCTGTCATCGTTTATTTCACCCAAGGGAGGGCCGATGCAATCATCCCTCCAAACAAGCCGTCACTTTTCTCGTGCGTTCCTCCGGATTGCCTAATGAATTATCGAGCCACGAGCTTTCAGCCTCCATTGTTTCGATGTCCTGGTTTCACAGAGGTTATTCTCGGCTGTTCCTCTAAAACCGCGATGATTTAAGGGATTTGCTTTGTCCATGATTTCTCCACAATGCCGACACAGTTTATGGAGTAACGGTTTTGCAATGGATAAAAAGCAAGTCGTTTGCCAGCAGGAATATCCGCAGTTTGTCGCAACTAACGCAAGCTTTTCCAATTTTAATACATATAAATTGTCGATTCTTTCGATTTGTGTTCACAACGTCCCAGTGTTTTCAATTTTATTTGAACAGTATCTTAGTCAGGATGTTACTGGCTTATCACAGATAATGTACAACGAGCTTTCTCATTGTCGATTATTCTATGTTTCTACATTTCCAACTGTTTCCATGTTTCCTTTCTCAAACCTACTACGTATACATGTAAATACATATTGAAAACGAAGTGTTCGTTATAACATGTCATAAGTAAAATTTGGAAAAATTTACCAAATATCCAGCTGGACAAATTGTAAAGTACAAATTAAATAAAAAAAAAAAAAAAAAAAAAAAAAAAAATAGGTAAAATAAGTGTTCGCGTTCATCATCCCATTTCGTTAACTGCACATAATGAAAATATAAAATTGAGCGAGAATTCAATCTAGTTATGACGTTCGATCGAAATTGAGAATCCGCCTGAAGGATAAGCCGCCTATTCAAGTTAAATCTAAAACTAAGCAACGAGTTTGAAATTTCCATTTCTTCAGAGCAAGTTCCTGGTGGACACGATCGGTGGATTCTTATCTTATGGCCCTTGACCGACCATCGATCGCGCAGCCAGTCGCCACCAGCCTCCTCTCTCTCTCTCGCTGTCTTAGCACGTTATCTCATTGCAAGAGATGCAGAGGGAGAGCTACCCTCGTAATTGGCCAGGGGAATATCCGTAAAGGTGTGCATCTTCATCAAGAGATGCTTTGACCTTGTTACCCTGTACCCTGTGTTTGCAGCTTCCCTTGCGAATTGCCTTTCTCTTCGTGGCATAAATTGTCGCTAGTAAATAGTAGCTTGTCCGAAAAGTTCTTTTTCTTTTACAAGGAAATAACAGATACACCACATTTTTCGTTTGATATTACTTTTCTGAATTATGCGTCATCCATTTTATAGCGATAGAAGAAAATAATGTAAAACGAGAAATGTCGCGCATCTGTCATTTCCTTGTAGAACGAAGGAAGAAACTTCTTGGACAATTTAACACTTTACCGACCGCTAGCGGTTCAACGCTTATACGCACGTCCGACTGGCAGCTCAGGCGCAGATTCTCCTTGGCGCCGGCTCTGTTTCGGTTTAGACTCTCCGATACCATTCTTTTCGTTCATCACGAACGGTAAGTTTTTCAAATTGGTATAAAACTGTGGGAGCTTACAAAGCAACGCAACTGAGCAAGGTACCTTAATACTAAAGAACAAATTACTACTCAAATAATGAGAAAGATTGTCGGCGACAAAAAACCGATTAATTAGTTATTGGTCGGTAAGTGTCGACGATAAAAACCGATTAATCGATTATCGGTCGGTAAAGTGTTAATACACGCCTAGATAACTGTACTTGTCTAGGACGTCACTTAACACACAACTTACATGGAAGCAACATAGTAGATTAATTGTAGAGAAAATATCGATAGAAAGAAAACTAACAACAATACTTGTCGAAATTTTAAATTCAGCATAGAAAATGAATGAGAAATATACAAGACGATAATAAAAGCAAATTTGGACGCACAGAATGCCATTATGGGGGGCAGCAGCAATGAATCACATAAACTGCAATCGAAAATATTCAGAACGATAGTCAACGCTCCATGGTATGTTAAAAACACGCAACATAGGACACACGCAAGACCTAAAAATATGTCAAAGAAGAAATCGGCAGATAAGCAACAAAATACAAGGAAATGAAATAAAAAGAAGACTAAAAAGAAAACACTCCATTGACCTCATTAAAGAAATAAAACAGACAAACTCGAAGATGGTATCCACACGTTATTTAGGAATAAAGTTAGAAAAATTTAGCAAACGTCCAGCTGGATAAATTGTAAAGTACAAATCAAATAAATAAATAAAAATTGTAGGTCGTAAAAAAAGAAGAAAAATAGTTGGACTGGCGTGAACTCGTGGAACTAACAAAAGCAATAAATACTTAATGGTGTATCGTCTTAGGAATGAACGAATACAGCGGTTCATGAAGGTATTTAAATATTTATAGGCAGTTTCTTTGTGAATATATAACGCGTGTTATATGAATCATTGAAAAATTTCATTGCCACTAGAACGAGACTTAACTGTTATGATCGAGATGCTGAAGTTCCAGATGAACGAACCTGAAAATGTACGCAGACGCTACAAAATATTCGATGCTACTATGAAGATCATACGTAGAGATTTTACAAAGATCATAAACGTATTTAAACTGCCAATTGTTCATTGTATCGACGAGTAATCTTCAGTGAGACTATCTTTCAAGGTCCTCGTGTCCAAATACTCTCGTGATCCAGTGTAAGTAGTATAAAGGAGCGTATAAGGGAACAAGTAGTATAGATAGACGTAGTACGAGAAAAGTAGTATAAATGGATGTATAAAGAAACCAGTAGCGTTTATCAGGATTTATAGTTAAATATAGCAACAAACAATATATACGAACATCACATGTGAGTTTCACCGTGCCACGTCCTTCCCGCGATCCAATTGTATCTTTTCCGCGTTAAAAAATATCTAGTGAACCATGAAAGTCTCTTACAAACAATGAAAAAACACTTCCCAGAACAAATCCACCAGTTACTCAAATCATACCTAAGCAACAGAACCTTTGTAGTAAAAATAAAGGATGTATACTCTGAGGTAAAAGACATTAAGGTAGGGGCACCGCAAGGAAGCGTCTTAACCTATTAGCATCCAAGCGCGGATTAATCCGCGCGCTGTGACTGTCTTCTATCACCATGCGCAGATTATTACGCGATCTGCAACTGTCTTCTATCACCAAGTGCGGATTATTACGCGATTATCACCAACGACCGACCGCGCGCGGTCATAGGGACCAATCAGTTGAACGCCGCAGATGTCTTCAAATGTCTCCTTAAGTAGGGCCATGATGCAAATGGGTTGACCAATATTATACATACTATTCACGGCCGACGTACCAACAACTACTAACAGCAAAATACTGACATTCGCGGACGACACAGTTGTATTAGTCAGGCACACTAATCCAGAAACAGTAGTCACATTACTACAAGAGCGCATCAGAAAAAATAAAAAAATGTCTGCAAGATAAAGAAATAGAAGCCTAGTAAATGCAACCATATTACATTTACGTTAAGAAAACGGAAACCACTAAATGTCCAATTGAATGGTATGCACATAACACAAACAAGGCAAGTTAAATACCCAGGACTCCACTTAGACACACAACTTACATGGAAGCAACATACTAAATCAATTATAAGCAAAATACGGATAAAAAGAAAACGAATGTACTGGTTAACTAGTCGAAGTTCTAAACTCAGCATAGAAAATAAATTAAAAATCTACAAAACGATAATAAAACCAATTTGGGCGTACGGAATACCATTATGGGGGACAGCAGTAATGAGCCACATAAATAAACTAGAGTCGCTACAATCGAAGATACTGAGAACAATAGTGAACGCCTCACGGAATATCAGAAACGAAGATAAACGCAAAGACTTAAAAATACCAACGGTCAAAAAAGAAATCGGCAGGTACGCAGAAAAGTACAAGAACGGCAATTCTCGCAAACCAGGTGGCTACTAAAGCGAGCAAAACTCTTATAGAAAGAAGATTAAAAAGAAAACACTCCACTGACTTCACTAAAGAAATAAAATAGTCAAACTCGAAGATGGTATCCCGCTGGGCGTAGCCATTCGCATGTTTTCTTTTTTATTTGGAATTAATTTACAATCAATTCTCATTGAGAATTATAAATCAATTATTCTGGCATAGTACTATAACGTGAATAATAAATGATTATCGTATGTTTGATTGTAGCCGAATCTAATGTTAAAATCTGGAAGATAATGTCTTTTTAGTCTACGGATCTGATCCGTCGTGTCAAGTAATTGAGTAACTAGCAGGTTTTGGTAGTTGTTAATTCTTATGTTACATCTATTACTGAATTTCTTCTTTAACTGTAGGTATCTTAAGGTCGTGATGTATTGTTTCATTGGTAACATATCAACAAGGTGCATCTATTAAGAATCTTAGTTTTTGATTGGAATCGTTGAAGAATTTCTATGTTGGAATTACTCGCTGTTCCCCATAGTTGGATCCCATAGGTCCAAACAGGTTTTAATATGGCTTTATATAGCATTATTGTAGGATCTTATACTACAATTAGTTTATTTACAATAAACAGATTGTACAGATGTTGATTAATCAGGAAACGATGGTTGTTTAACGTGAACTGATCACAATAACGTATTATAATTAAGACAACTAGATAGTTAATTTGCAACACTCGTCACCACGGATCCAACGCTCTCTCTCACGCGAACCACACTCTCTCGACAACACAATTCGCACTCCCTGACTTCTCAACTGACACTGACTGTTAATTCGTCTTTCTCCCTTAGCGTCCCTTTGTCCTTTGCTTAGCCCCACCACGCACGTGTTCCGCAACCGCTCGTGGCCAGGGTCACGTAGGCCTTTTCCACGAAACTGTTCGATTGACCGACGGCACACTTGGGCTTTCTCGCGACATTATTTATGGTTTAATTTACCTATAATTCTCAATGAGAATTGATCGTGAAAATTCTACCAAATAAAAAAAAATTGTTTATGATTCACCCCATATCTCTTAGGCCTTTTGTCCACGATACTACATTATTTTACTCTGCACGCTTCAGTTGCAACGTCTGCCAATGAGCCAGTAGAATTTTTAAAATTTTAATTTAATCCACATGTTATTTAGCAATTAAGTTAAAAAAATTTACCAAATGTCCAGCTGGATAAATTGTAAAGTACAAATTAAACAATAATAAAAAAAAAAAAAAAATATCTCACGTGTCCAAAGAAAACGAGAAGAATTTGTTATCGGTTTTGTTCGAACCGATACGATGACAATCGTGTCTCGCTAAAATTCCTCTTTTTGTCAAGATGAAAAGAAATATTGGAATATAACAATTCGAAACTCTTGGCAAGTACATATTATATCACAATTCAAATATTCAAATCAAGATTATTCTATTAAAACAAAAAGACAAAAGGAAAAAAAGAAGGATGTTTCGTACTCTGTCTCCTCTCTAATCAGTCTTGGAACTTCATCCTTTAATTCGTCCTTTTGACGAGCAAATTGACGAAGGATTAACTCGGCGCTTCTTTCGTGTGTTAATCCCGAGGGATCGGTCGTTTGGGAGGTTCGCTTTAATTATTTTTCGCGCGTCCCGCTGCGCTCACTTTAAATTAGCAGCGCGGCAACCACTTTTGCCATCACACAGTTTTTACTTCCCCCTCTCTGTCTGTCTCTCTCGCTCTTATGTTTCTGTTTTCCACATCGTCAACATTTTCCCTCGTGAGTGTACACATTTTTAAAGTGAAAAGCCTGTTTGCAGAATTCCAACATTTCCTCGTCGCCTCGGCTTCTCTCTATCAGCTTTCAGCCTCGTGTTTTCGGCGCACCGTTAATTAATTAAAATTGAGCCGGAATCAGTGGCAGAATTAGTCGTTGATAACAGTGAAACTTATACATCTTACTTTTCCTTTTTCACCGCATAGTTACACGTGGAATTTCCTTTTTTCATCAATATTTAGTTTTACGATCTTCACGATGTTTCCCGTTTTCTTCTTTCTCTTCTTCTTCACTTCAGGAAAGAGACATGAATTTGGGAAAAGTGGCACGAAGGCTTGCGGAAACGTGAACCTAACATTAGATACTCGTTGCATTTCGTTATTTTTACGATTTATTGTTTATTCATTCAATTATTTTGAGGAGAATTTTTATTCGCGAAAGAAATTATGAAGAAGAGATGATGAAGATATAAAATATAGAAATAGAATAATTCTAACAGAGAAAAATAAAGGAAGAAATAAATAGGTGTAGAATAATAAAAATTACGGAAGAAGAAAGAAGAAATATATCAAACAAATAAATATATGAAGAAATTCAGGGGCGAACGAAAAGTGGGAAAGAGGACAGTTTTCGTCCATCTTCTTCTCCCTATTTCTGCCGATTCAATTTAAAAACTGACTGGTTTTTTTTATGTGACTCCGCGCCGCAAAATGATCGATGCCACGCGAGCTGCGGATGCGAGCAATTGATACGCAAACAGGTGTTGAAATTGTCAGCTGCTCGTCCCTGTACAAATTTCATCGAAATGATTGCGAAAGAGCGTTAAAAACAATTGCACTGTGATTTTTATTCTCCTCTTCGAGAGCTATCGCGAAAATGAACATACGCTTTCATCGATTAGTATTGACAGCGGCGAATTTCGTCGTTATAACTCAATTGGGGGTCCGTATCAAGCCAGCGACAAGGCAAAACTATACAGTGGACTACTCTTTACGAGAACTATTGGGTTGGCAATTAAGTGATTGCGGATGTTATCATTAGGTGGTACTGACAAAAGCCGCAATCACTTAGTTGCCAACCCAATAATACCATGTTAAACTGTCTTTGTGCAAGTGTAGTTTGAAACTGCACTTCGCGTTACTTAGCTGTGGTCGAATCAGCTAGGCACTGAAAACGGTTATAATGGCATGGATGCTGTATAGTTTTTGAAACAGTTATCGAGGACCATTATCCTAAATAACTGTTACCATAAGCCCAAACTTCCTGTCGATATCGTTTTCGCAACTGTAGCTAACGACGATATGTCGTTTGCATTTTTTATGTTTTATTTAACCCGAGACTAGCCAAAGTTTAGAAGCGAATATGTCGTTGTTAGCGACACTAAAATGGTTAACACTTTACCGACCGCTAGCGGTTCAACAGTATACGAACGTCCGATCGGCAGCTCATGCGCAGATTCTCCCTGGCGTCGGCTCTGTTTCTGTTTAGACTCTCGAATACCATTCTTCTCGTTCATCACGAACGGTAAGTTTTTCAAATTGGTATAAAACTGTGGGAACTAACAAAGCAACGCAACTGAGCAAAGTACCTCAATACTAAATAACAAATTACTGCTCAAATAATGAGAAAGATTGTCGGCGACAAAAAGCCGATTAACAGGCTATCAGTCGGTAAGCATCGATGACAAAAAACCGATTAATAAGGTATCGGTCGGTAAACGTCAGCGCCAAAACCGATTAACTAGCTATCGGTCGGTAAAGTGTTAAGTGTTACATTCGGCACCGTTTCAAGCTCCGTGGCAGGAGAATCAGTCAACGGTCGTCTGTCGACTGATTCGAAGTCCTTAGGTCGAACAGCAACCAAACACAGAGCTGCGGAAACAAAGACTTTGGAGCGAGCCGAAGTGTCGTGCAGATTTTATCGCTGGAAAATTCCAACACACACAGGAAGAAACAATTTACGTATTCTCAAGCTATGAAGTAGAAGAAGCAACGCGATATGTAAATAAGCAAGAAATAGATAGAGAGTGGTGTTACTGTGCGGAATATTAATGAAATTGTATTTAGGCGATGTCGTTTGGCTGAGATATCTGTACCACCCTGTATATCTGTAGCACGGAAGAAGCGCTGAGAATTCAGCAGGAAGAAAGCTACTTTCAAGAAAGTTTAAACGGCGAGTAGCGGCCGAAGACGTCGTCGATAAGACCGGTTGCTATCTGCAACTGTCCAGTCCTCGTGAAAGTTCGCGACTATGCATAGAAGGAGACTTTTCCACCGAAACTCCGCTATTTTTCATCCTCTCAATTCAGGAATAATTTGACGAAAGTTCAGCTATTCGCAAGCACTCGCTACACTTCCGTTGAATCTTCTCACGCGTCGTGAAAACCATGCGCCGTCACAGAAAGAAAGTTGAAGAAATCCTCATTATCGTTTATCTTCGAGTTATTGAGTTTGATCGTACGAAAGCAAGAACCTTATAATCCCATGATATTGAGAATCCGGACGCTGGCAAAGCTTCGATTCGACACGCTCAGTAATTTTGATGGAGAATTAAATAAATTAAAATATTCTTCCCTTATTAGACGTTAAAATTCTTTCTCGTCTTCAGTCAGTTCGCGACAGACAAACGTTTGACATTCTGAAGCTGTTCTCACGCGTCTTTGCCAACGTTTAAACGATGCTGTACCGAAGCACCGATGAAAATGGTTACACAGCTTGCTGATAAAAAGGAAAGGAGATACGTAAGAGACGGGAAAATACTGGTCTCGCGATAGAACACTGGCTTAATTACTTCACCGTGAAGGAATAGACTGCTTTTTATTTCATTTCAACGTTTGAATCAACGTTTCACTCCGGCCAGGATAAGTAAGTTTTTCCTCGACCAAGCGAAGATTATTTTTCTTGCAGAACCCGAGTGGCCGAGACTCGGGTGATTAGGGTGAATTCAGCAGGAATTCGAAACTGCCCGCTCCCATTGAAGATAAACGAGAGCCAACTTCGTTCCCATTATTATCCAACTTGGCCTGAAAGTGTCGGTTTCCTTCTGTTTCCTTCGTTTGCCCTCTAGGGGTTACGAAAATAGCCATTGTCTGCCGATGAGTCTTGGGCAAACGGGCCAACTGTAGCCCGATGACCTCTACAAGTCAAACACCACGAGTTCAGCTTCCAAACGAACGATCGGTAGGATTTTGGCTAATGACGACATCGGATTTAACACATTTTTGGCCACGTGCGATCGTTAACGAGAATATTCCAACAATGATTATTACAGAATCTCCGTTTACGAATATGTATCGGTAGATATGCAAAAAAATACAAGGAAATGATGCAAACCTGCTGGCTACTGAAACGAGCAAAACGCATATAAAAAGAAGACTAAAAAGAAAACATCTCACTGAAACTCAAAGATGATATTCACATGTTATTTAGCAATAAAGTTAGACAAATTTATCAGATGTTCAAGTGGACAAATTGTAAAGTACAAATTATATGAATAAAAAAGAAAAGGAACATGTTAGAAGTAATTCAAATTTTTGAGAAAAGCTCAAAGATGATTTATAAAAAAAAAGAAGAAGAAGGTACCACAAGATGTTCGATCAAAGTATTCCTCGTTGCTTCCTACAACTTGAAGACAAAATGTTGTAGATAAAATTCAATTGTCTGGATACTGACAAAGGAAAACGTCGCTAAAACACACATTGTTCCTGTTGAGGTTGAGGTTGACTGATTGAAGAACGAGTGGATGAATTTGTAATAGAAAAGTATATTGAAATAATTAAAGGTATAATGTATAAGGTAAGCTGATTCAGATCCTTACTCTCTCAGTGTTACTAAACAATGCAACGATAGGGATCAGGTTCATATATTTATAGCAAAAGGACATTACCAAAAAAGTTAAGCTTATAGCTTTGACTAGAGGCTACAGGGAATATAAATAGAAATCTGTTTATTAGTTCCTTTGTTCCCAGACCTTGCAACCCAAAACATAATGTATACTCAACGGTACAATAATGTACACCGCTCCTTATTTAGAATATTTCCGCGTAATAGCAGTCTGCAGGTCATGGATGTACATAAATAAAGATGTAGAGTTTTTCTTGAAGTAGTTACTTCAACAGTTTTACCTTACTCGCCTTATCCGATACCAATGAGATACTAAAGTAATTCGACGATCTTGTCTGAAGACGCAGCATTTTCCTAATATGAAATAAATCAGTTAGCTGATAGATGGCTTAAAGTTAGTTAAAAACCAGCGCCGCGTACTTTGATCGCTGTATTTCCTTTAAAAATAAGGTTTCAGTTTCGCTGAAAAACCGAAACTCGGCAGACACGCTCCTGCGTATAATTTCGAAAATATCAGACTGACAAGAAACGAATGAAACTTACAGATTCACAATTCGGACGGATCACATAGCTTTCGAACATCTTTGAACATTTTTTTTTTTACGTGGTCCCATCTGTTCCGGAATAAAAGTAACATTACACGCGTTAGGCAAAATTTTTGGAAATCTCGTCGGTATCGATACGACTATCGTGATTAGGATTTTCGTAGGCCACAGTACACTTTTTGCGTCTCACGATTCCATTCTGCCGTTTCGATAAGCTCGTCATTATCAGCATGGTTAATCGATTAACGCTCGATTCACCTCACTTCAATCGGAAAGCGTGGCGCCCTTTGTTTGAACACGTGTACTCCTCTGTTCGACGTGCACACTTGTGCACACCGGCCACAGTCGCTGAGCATAATGTTGTTTTTACTTGACCTGAATCCCCTAACGAGTGAACGTTTCGAGCAGAGACCGAGCGTGAAAATTGAATTGATCCTGAAACGGGACGGTTCCGTATTGCCCTTGTTGAGGATCGTGGATCTTAATCGCCGAAATGAAAGTAAAGGAACACTAAGATCACACTTAGAATTTATATTAACCCTTTGAGTGCTGGATACTCGCGGCCTATGCCGTCCGTACGGACGGCGCGCGTCTAGCGCTGACGATCGCTGTGGACGGAATACTTTTTCGTTAGACTGAACTCTGTCGATTGACTATTCAAAGCGCAAATCGTAATAAGTTATAGTAATTCTTTTGCGCGAGATTAAATAATTCAAGAGCGTTATTTTTTAGTTATTTTTAATTATTTATTGTAAACATTGAAATTTACAGTTAACTAGAATTTGGGTAATAAACTAGAAAACAATAAACTAGAAAACTAAATTTAGTAAATATAACACAAGTTAATAATTTAGTTGTGTGTGAAAAATTCAGTGCTTGAGAAAACTAAAAAAACCAGATGTAGAGTTTTCTTACAAGTGGTAACTATTTCAACAATAACAAGGCACTATTGGCATTTGTTTACTGCCGTAAGGAATGCATTTATATTTATTTCACACAAACGTAATAGTATTACTTCTGCGTAGGTGTTCGGAAAAATTGAAAAACCCATACATGCGTCCTTAGTCCATGCTGGGCACTTACAGAACAAGCATATATATGTCCTTAGTCCACACCGATAGCTTTCGCCAGACACCTATATGCGCCCACAGCACTCAAAGGGTTAAAATAGTTTTATATTTATTTAATAAATGATTCACAGGTCTTCGTCGATATATATTTGCACGCGCCTCAGTACTCTCTTTGTCTCACCATCTTCTATACCACACTGCTAACGGAACAGTTGCATTCATCTGTTTTTCGAGACGCTCTACACGCATATACTTCCATACACTTATACTCACATACGTGTGTCACTACTACGCGGCTAATCTAGTCTAACACACAAAAGTATACATATGTGGCAGCAGTTGGCAACAATGCGAAATGCCTAATGAGTCATTAATGTCCCAACGGTCCTTCCGCCGAATGTTCGAGAAGAAAGCGTGCATGGCAACGGTTGCGGACGCCTAATAAACGCGTGGATAGTGGGGATATTGAGGGGCGACTAAAGGAAGAGAATCGAATCCGATCGACAGTTAGGTTCGAACCAAAAAGCGATAAAGTTGAGTTGTAACCGGGCAGCGAGATTGACTAGCGAAATCAAGAGCGATACGCGACGCGATCAAAAGAAGACTCTTGTTAATAAATATGTTGTTGACCTAAACACCGAGTGATTATTTAACGCACTATACCCAATAACACCTCAGATATCTCGATAGCTCCATAAGATTGTTGATTTTCTATGACTTCGGAGAGCGTTCCTGGTCGCACGACTATTTTCATAACCACACTTTTCTACGATTTCTATCATTCACCGTGAACGTTCGTGACTGACTGTGGAATAAAATTTGTTCGACAACGAGTTGTCGAACACGAAAAATGAAAACTTTCGATAGCTGTTTATTTTTGCGACACGCTTGGCTCGCTAGCGCGAGAAAAAGTGCAGGGTTTTCCTTTTCCTACTATACTATACTATTGATTTCATGAATTAACGATCGAATAACAGCAAAATGTGAAGTGTCATCGAAAAGCCAAAAACGTTCAAGGATCAAAATGGAAAAAAGGAGTCTTAAACTGGAGGAACAGTAAAAAGAAGGAGCGATGAAGGTAAAATTCAACCTGATCCGTTTCAGCGGTTTTAAAATAAATATACAGAGTATAGCTTTATAAAAGAGGGAATCTGTGTCCTGAGATTCTTTTTTCATGAACAATTTCACCCGATACGGGTAAGCGTAGAGACAAGGACAATTTTTGTCTGACGATTTTTTTCACAAAGCACCGAGGAAATTGAACTGCGAGAGGCCGTCTTGAATTTCTGTGTACCGGCTTCAAAAAGGATCCGATATCTTCCTGCTCTTAAGGTCTTTTCAGAGTCCTTCAAAAGGACCATAATCGATTCCAGCTCGTTCTTTTTCCCCTCGTTGCATACGACCGGTAACTTCCCGCGATCTTCGATCGTTCGTGTTTAAGCCGATTTCCAATTTACCAGTGCAGTTATTATTTACACACTCGTACACAATAACAATTTTTTATAATAACTATGTATAGGTCCCATTCATGTTACCCAAGCTAAACCTGGTTTCGCGAGGAAAATTAAGTATTTCCGGAATTCTTTCATCGTCGGTTGTAGTACAGTTCGAAATATTTTCTCTTGCATGGCCGCAAATAACAGAGAAACAGTAGGTTGCATTACGCAGGACACCCTGTATATAAATAGTGTAGTGTCGAGAAGGTGGTTCCTTACGTACGATAATGTCGAGAAACCCAAGTATCGACGATAATAGAATCGAAAAATGCGTATTTTAAATGCAAATGTACAGTGCTCGACGCGAAAGTTAGGGAAACGTTGTTGAGGCAAGTTAGGAATCTGTAAATTTTCCATTGCGAACATTACGGAAAGCAAACAATTGGTAAACACTGAAAATGTTAAATTAGACGACAGGTAAATAAAAAGATGTTATTGGCTCGAGAAATGGCGAATGACGAAAGGTAACCATTTCTGAATGTTGTCTTAAACAATATAAGATAACGAAGAAAAGACCGTATGAAGGCGTAAAAGTTTCAGAGTATCGAAACTGCGGCTCGATCTCTCCAAGCCATAGAGACTCGGGGTTGCAGCAAGTTCGCAAGATTGGAAAATTCTGTCAGTCGCGAAATTGCATACTTCGACGAAAGAACAGCGCAACTTTCTATTCCAATGCATTTTCTTCGCTCGTTTCGTTCTGAAAAGAGTTTATTACGATATTTATTTTGCGCCAACTGTACTTTCCAGCGTTGACGAATTTTACAAGATGAAGAGGAATCGTCGGCACCGACACTCGACTCTAAACAAACGTCGCGATTTCTGGCTATAACCGGTTTATTTATCTCTTTGTTTACTATGTAAGATCCTACTGTATTTTTAATTTTCTTTACACTTTGACTGCCACGTCGAAATCACGTGTTTCCCTCGGGACACCACAGGAGTATTTTTATTATTCAAAGCATATAATGGAAAAATAATAATAAATTCATGATGTAAGACAACATTCGTAAACAAAACGTGTAGGATATATTATTGAAACGTGTAGAAGATATTAGTAAACAGTACTATGATTATTTTTATGATTTCGACGAAACATTCGGCTGAAATGGTAGAGGTTCGCAAAGAAAATTATGTTTATGATAAAACAATGGTAGTGGTAGATTACAAGAAAGAAAAATGTGCTGTAGATTTATCAGATCAAATGATAGCATATTCTACACCACGTAGAAGAACCTTCAAGTGGTATATAAAATTAGCTTTAGAGTTATTGTTAAATACATGAATTTCAAACGCGATGATACTCTCTAAACAAGCAACAAAAACAAAGTTCAAGGTATCAGATTTTAGAATGGCACTGGCAATGCACCTTACACAGAGCCATTCACCAGAACAGTCAAATATACTTATTCGACAAAGATTGCCACAGGAAATACAGAAAAAAGAAGGGCAAGCGTACCTGGCACGAAAATTTTGCAGAGAGTGGTATAAAAAAAATGTTAAACAATTAGGATCAAAAATTGCTAAGAATCGGAGGAAAAAGGTGACCACCTATTGTCCAGATTGTATTGATGAGCCACATTTATGTTTAAAGTATTTTAACACAGTGCACCGTTAGATGCAAGATTTCTTCTCATTTTTTTTTATTGATGTTCTAATAAAAATGTTTAATTGTTCACTGGGGCGCTTTTCATTTCAAAGCATCTTCTATTTTTCGGCTATATTCAAAAAGCCCTAACTGTCAATTTTCATTCAATTTTTACAATTGTAAGAAGTTAAAACGTTCCGGTCACCGATGACCACCGCGGCGCCACAGGAGAAACCGTGGCCGGTCATATATGACCAACGTGGCAGTCAAAATGTTAACACTAGAACTACCGATAGTTAATACGAAGCTATTTCTACCAAAACCAATGAAAATGACTGGTCGTTAAAAAATACCTAATAATAGAATATTTTTATATTTATCGATTTATTACTTTCTTACAGAAGCAATTCCATGTTATGTAGTATATTTTTGGTATTATTAATCCGTCTGCGACCATGATCCCTAAACGGGTTGGCACGTTTATAAAATTGTAGAAACAGTCATTTTGACTAGTGTGGTATTTCTAGTGTTAGCATCTAGCGATCTAGCTATCGACCCGGAATTTTCCTGATAACTGATATCGTCATATCGAATGATACGCAGTAAAAATTTGAAAAACGCGCGGCAAGTTGTAGAAAACGAGGAAACTGGTTAATTGGGGTTCGATAAACAAATTGCAGCACCCTTTTACACTTTGACAAGTACCAGTCATTTTCACTGGTATTGGTATAAGCAGCCTTGATGCAAAATTATTTTCAGTTTGAATACATAAAAAAACAAAATAAAATTCAGTATATTATTCTTTTAGTTATCGTTTGCGAAAGTCGCTACATCATTGTGGAAAAAAGATATAACATGAAGTAAAAATTTGAAGATAAAATTGTAAAACCAGTCAATTTGACTGGTGTGGTAGTTCTAGTGTTAACAAATTTAAATTTATATTTATACTCGACGCAAAAGCCCAGTTCTTAAGGGATGAAGCGCTCAATTTCAAGGAAAGTTTGTTCAAGTTTATACAGAGAAATAAATCCGCAAAGCGGTCGACGACCGTCACAAGTAGACGTGTGGCCTTTTCCCATCGTCACGAGAGCTGTCTCAGTCGCCCTGGGCGTAAACTCTCGCGCCGCCCTAGCTGTTTTGTTTCCGATTTAGATGTTTCTGCCTGTGAATACGGAAACTAGAGAGAAAGCCCCGTAAACATTACCCTATGTCGTTACTCGTGAAACGATGGCAGCTAATGGGAAACCTTGTATAAAAAAAAAACTTGTGCCAAAGTAGACAGACGATGGAATAGATTACTATAGCGATAACTAGGCTATTTCTTTTTTTATTTATGCATTTATGGGAAATTTGAAAATATATGTATCAGGTTGCCCCAAAAGCTTCTTTCATTTCGTAAGGGAATGATAAATGCGCAATATTTCTTGTTTTATATTATTTTATTGAATGTATACCATCTATTTCGTTCTATTAAGACGTAGACCACAACGTTTGATACATTAGGTTTCGCGTTTGTGTAAAGACGCATTGTTGCAAAAGACACGAAGTAAAATGTAAAAGAAGATTCATAGTAAAAACGTCCAATACTATAGTCTACTATATTTCATTTAATTTAATAATGCCTTGGTTACTTTCAATAATTTTTTACATTTCCATTTGCCATAAGTGACTCCTCGTACGAGTTTTGAATTTGTGAAAAGGCTATGGAAGCTGTTGGAAACGTAAGTTTGACACTTTGGGAAGGTTAAAGACTTTCGTTTCGCTGGGACAATTTTTTAGTGCGTAAATTATTCAAAAAATTCCAGAAAAATAGATCAAGAACAAGGAGAACGGAAGAAAAAATACTCAGAGAAAATAGATCGAATCCTCAAGCAAAAAGAAGACTTGTCCACGTCGACTTACCATTTTATTAATTCATCTGCTCACAGTTCACGCACGACGATTTATCAGGCCGCGATCCTATTTATTTTATCTTCGACAGACGTTGGTGGGTAAACTAACCGTGGCATCTCCTCTAATTTACATTTCATTTATTCCACGAACGTGGACAATTAACCGTCTGCCGCATGATCTACTCGAAGCAAGTCCACATTCTCGTTATCCAAGTTTGTTATACCTTGTCCTAATGAATTATCCTGAACAAGACACAATTTCAAAAAATACTATCGCCACGTCACACCACGGATTCTTATGCATTTTGCGTCATTATATATTACACAATGCACATAAGACATAATTAGCGTCATTTTATAGATTTCTCGTTACATAATACAACGACGAAAACGAAGAGGAGAAACAACGAAGAAGACGAAGAATGGTATTCTATTCTGAAATATCTTCACAGAAATTTGCCTACTTTGCAAAAGTTAGATTCATAGCAATACACGCGACGATAAAAGTAGCGAATAAGCAAATGGAAGTTCGATGACAAACCTCGGCATTTGCCAATGATCTGGCGTGTGTCACACCATCTATAACCGCAATTGGAGCGTGCAATGTCACCGCGTATCCGGTAATTTGCTCTGGGACATGGCGTAACGTAAATTTTTTAGCATCTCGGCGCATAAAACGGGTCATTCTACGTCCTTCGTCACACACTGACCGCGATTACGGCTCTTACATCAAAGATTATGGATCAATCATCGTCATGGAAATACGCAGTAGCAAGTAACATCATATTTCTCTTTTAAAACAATAACACATCTCATCGAATTTCGCACGATATTGAAATTCAATAAAATCCATTTAACTTTTCCATTTAGATTCCGTTTCGTTAGATAAAAATCTAAAAATGCATAGAAATCGCCAGTCAATTAACGAAAGTGTTACAATTTCCATACATTCGACAATGCAAACATTCGCTTTGCGAACACTATACCTGCGCGATAAAACACACCGTTTTCGTCCCCATACGTCTCATTGGAATGTGTAAATATTTAAATTCCGTTTGTTGCACATTTCTCCTGCATTTTATCGATTCTTGCCCGGCAATCCACTTTGCAGAAATTTTCTACGACCGACTCTAAGCTTGTTTTTCGCTCCGTCGTTAGATGAGCTGGTAGAATGGATTTGCTGAACAGTCATCAAGGATAACTCGCCGGGCACTCTAAAGTAGAATTCATTTAATTCATTGTCTCATATTGCTAATTAAAATTGATGGAATATTCAAATCATGCGACCAAGTCTCCTACGAAATTCCTTTTGCATTAGGATCTTGATTATGCGAGCTAATTATGGCACACGCTGTTTGAATACTAATCGGTTAACCTTGTTTCGCGTTAATTAAAATCATAGTAGCATAGTCTTCAAAGTGTCGAAAGTTCACTGGTGCAAAAATTCTACTGCAACTTTCCAAAGAAGCTGTGAATAAAATATTGCGTTAACGTAACGCTGCTCCTCCACGGGCCGATAGTGAGATCGATCGAACATTGAAGATTTACGTTCAAGATACTAAAGTCTCGCGTTGAAATAACGCTATTAGTACTTTGCTGTTTGTAGTATTTTTGGATTTTCTATAAAAGGAAAAAACGGGAAATGTAAAAGATACGGCGAATTTGAATGGCCGAAATAATGTACATTGAAGTAATTTGCTTAGACAAGCAAATGTGAATAGGAAGATGGAAGTCTTAAAGATTATGTCAGTAAAATTTGAAAAGGATTCAGCAACGTAGATAGGAGTTATGATACATTTGTAAGAAACACGCATTGTAAGTGACTGACAAAGGTATTTGAAGGCGACATATATTATTAAATTATTTGATATTAATATTTTGTTAAACCACTTTTAGTAGCAATAGTGTGTCTCAATCGACGTTCCATACTGTAAACCAATGATTTTGTAAAACTACACTCAACGGAATTCCATATTTCTATAATTTCATCTTTCAATACTTGCTTTTAGATTATCTGGAATTTATTTTATCTTTTTCCTATTTCAGCTTATAAATTTTCAATCGGATTTATGTCTGGACTTTGCTGTGAAGTAATTAACATGTACGGCGTGTTATATACGATCCATTCTTTCACAATTCTAGCAGTATGCTTAGGATCATTATTTTGTTGGAAGTAGAAATCTTCCAATAATCCTAATTTACGGCCACTTTCTTTAACATTATTTTTTAAAATATTTATACACTTATATTTATCAAGTATTTCATCAATAAATGTCAAATTTCCGGTGCCACTGGCAGCCATGCACTCACACAACATGACCGATCCACCTCCATGTTTCACTGTTTGATGTAAATGTCGAATTTCCAATTCCGTATTTGGTTCTCTTCACACATAATGTAGGATCTTATACTACAATTAGTTTATTTACAATAAACAGATTGTACAGATGTTGATTGATCAGGAAACGATGGTTATTTAACGTAAACTAAATACAACAACGTGCTACAATTAAGACAACTAAATAGTTAATTTGCAACTCTCGTCACCACGGATCAAACGCTCTCTCTCACGCAGACCACACTCTCTCGACAACGCTAGCAACACTCTCGACAACGCAATTCGCACTCCCTAACTTCTCAACTAATACTGACTGTTAATTCGCCTTTCTCCCTTAGCGTCCTTTTGTCCTTTGTCTTAGCCCCACCACACAAGTGTCCGCAACCGTTCGTGGCCAGAGTCACGTAGGCCTTTTCCACGAAACTATTCGATAGAAGAACCGACGACACATTGATGGACCTGTCGGCACCTCGACTTTCTCGCGACATTGTTTATGGTTTACCTAATATCTTTTAGGCCTTTTATCTACGATACTACAATAATTTTGACCATCCGAGCCAGAAATGTTGAACTTCGACTCGTCCGAAAAAATGACTTTGTCTCAAAAAGAATTATCTTTATTAATATAGGTTTTTGCAGAAGTCAATCTTTTTTTATGATTTACCACATTCATATATGACTCGTTTCGCGGTAATCTGCCATGAAAATCATTGTTTCATAAGATTCGTCGACGTAATTCCGGGTGAACTTCTTTATGAAACATATCAGCTACCATACTTACGAGTTGAGTAGCGGATGTAGTAGGTTTTTTTTTAATTCGCTAATGATAACCTTTTCCTCTCTTCTAGTCAATTTCTTTGCTCGACCTGATCGAGCTTTGTTTCCAAGTGTTCTCTCATTCTTTCACTTTTTTATCATATAATGTATCGTGCTCTTACTTCTGTTCACAATTCTGGCAATCTCGTTATGTGATTTGCCGTCCTCGTGTAATCGGAATATTATTTCTCTTTCTCACTTTTCTTTCAGACTTTTTGGTATTCGTTTTAAATACTATTGTGCATATTTTTACGTTACTGTTACTGAAACGAATCCTAACATCAAGGGAACGTACCAATATTTTCATTTATCAACGATGTTTACATTCGGTGCAAAGGAAGATAGAAAACTATCAACAGTGTTACAGCATTCGAATACTTTTGTGAGACACTTAACATGAATGTTTCTAGTAAATGTATCATAACTCCTGTCTATATTATTGAATCGTTTTCAAATTTTACTCATGTAATCTTGAGACGTTTCAATCACTATAGATATCAAATTGTTTTAACAAATTAGTTTAGTATACCTCATTTTATTAATTGAAATTTGTAAGTGTAAGCGTTTGAATACTTTCGTGTGCCACTGTATGTATAGTGCAGATAGCAAGACAATTTCTCAAATCTGTTTTCGACATTTTCTCGCGTTACTCGTTCCAAGGTGCGAGCTTCGCACCTAAAAAAGCGTGTTATTTGTCGTTTCGACGAATTTAGTGACGCGATGCCCAAAAGAGACACGATGCTTGTTGGCTCGCGCGCTCCATTTCTATTCAGCCAAATTATCGATTTCATATTTTCCTCCTTTTCTATCGTCGTCCGTCTTGATATTTTTATCTTTGCTTACTTTTTATCACTGAAGAGTCACGTCATATTTTACTTCGTACGAGAAATACAGTTTAGGAAGAATCTTACTTTCTGCAGGTTCCTCCACGCTTTCTATTTTCCTATTGCACTCTGCTGTTTCATTTTTCTATACTTTTCTCCTTTCTTTCTTTCTTTCTTTCTTTGTAGTTCACTCTTTCATCCAATGGATTAATCTTTATAGTCTTTCATGCAGATATCCTGCTTCATCTCTTGTATCTACCTCCTCGTCGCTCTGTTTCCTCTTATTAGTTTCTTCGCTGCTTTAATTAAATTTTATATCCTGCTTCCGCTTGTCTCGTTCCCATCTACCGCTCTATATTATTCGCGTTTCCTTCTCTTCTCTTCGACTTCTCAATCCAAACTGTTACTTTCCTTCCTTATTGTACAGGACATAGCGGTATTGTCAGAAATATCGTCTTTTCTTTGTTAGTTGGCAGATTCCCTACGATACAACCACCTACCACTGAAACTATTATTCTCTTTCAGTAAAAATTCACTCACCTAGCAGCTCTAACTTCAATTTAACTTTGTAATTATTTAATATTATGTTTAATATTGATTTGGCAACTAAGTGATTGCGGATTTTGTCAATACCACCCAATGACAAAATATTAAATTCCTATATTCACGTAATTATATAATGATATAAAATATAAAATGAAAATTATATAACTTAAGAAGATATATATATTAATTAAGATATATAAGATATAATTATATTAAAATATTGGGTTGGAAACTAAGTGATCGCGGATTTTGTCATTGGGTGGTATTAATATAATTATATCTTAATTAATATAATTTAATATATTTAATATATAAATTAATAATATATATTAATATATATTATTATTAATATATAATATATATTAATTTATAATATTAATTTAATATATAAATTAATATAATATAATATTATATAATTATATCTTAATTAATATATATATCTTTTTAAGTTATATAATTTTCGTTTTATGTTTTGTATGATTATATAATTAATTGAATGTAGAAATTTAATATTTTTAACCGCATATACACGGCGTTAACATTAACAATAAATTACAAATATATGAATTTATCGTGGCCACATAATTCAGAAAAATGTGGCGCACCGTTATCAAACGAAGAAACCGAAGTTTGTTGGACAAAGTTCAGAATTTTCACATCGTCTGACCTGAATAGTCAGCAAACATAAATCTAACTGTTTTTGGGCAACACAGAAATTAGTTTCTAACTACTGTGGCAGCAACGACGGTTCTTCCTCGACAATCTTCAACGACGCGATGCAAAAAGCAATATCGTATTACTGTTTATCGAGAAAATCTCGCGACTTACAACAGTTTGCATAGAAAAACAGCATACGGTGTTTTGGTCATTCAAATTCGGTAGAATCGCGGCGCAGAATAAACACGACTGTTAAAAGTACCATTTTCCAACTTTCGGTTTTTCAGCTCTCCACACAGTTATGGATGAGCATTTTTACAAGAAATTTCCTGTTCTTTGTAGAATATAACACTTTAGAATAATCCTTGCCATTCTTATCATTCTAACCTTTATCCTTTTTTTGAAGATAAATATTGTTATTAGCTTGTTTACATCTAATATTGTTATCCAATACTTATATATTAAAATTTCCACTATACAGAATGTATTTGAAATAGATTTAAAAAAACGCAGAGTTAGTTAGATAATTATTTGGAATAGAAATTTCGTAGGAAGACATGTCTGAAAACATTCCATTATCGGTACTTGGGTAGTTGTACCTAAATTGAAATACCAAAAATTCATCAACTAAATTAGATACTAAAAAGTCATGTATTTTATTTGGAACGACTTCGAAGAAGAATTTTGCCAAATTTTGTTACACTAGTTCTGAGACACCCTATGTAAGGTTACGAGCTGTATTAAACCTGGCACTGGCACGGGATAGAGCAAAGGAATTTGGAAGAACGATCGAACCGTGCAGTGGGGGAAGTTCGCGATAGCCTTGAAGATCCAGAACACGTGCTATCCACTTTAGTTAATCAAAAAGTTTCGCAGCGATCGGTAAACGACAACTCATTAGCGTTACCGAGTGTACTCATTTTTTAGTTACAAATACTCGAAACTCTAACTAGACGTTACGTGTATCTTTCTCATTAGTACAGCCATATTACCTCTGGGATTATCCTATCATTTTGTTTATTAAATCACTGTACGCCGCAAGAAATAAAAGTTATTAGATCGGTGCGTATGAAAG
Organism: Bombus affinis; assembly: GCF_024516045.1. Lineage (NCBI taxonomy): Eukaryota > Metazoa > Arthropoda > Insecta > Hymenoptera > Apidae > Bombus > Bombus affinis. The sequence continues at coordinate 1,932,923 of NC_066359.1, forward strand.
TTTCTTTAAAGTTTGAATTTGCCGCACCAATTATCAACTGTATTAAAGAAGAAATTTACCATAAATCGGTAAAAACACGAACCTTCATTATCGCGACATCAACGTATAACCGTAATATCCGTGTGATTTTCGTACGAACCGTTTCACATAGTTCCTTTCTTAATATCGTTAGAAGGCAACATAAATTTCCAATCAAGCTGATGGAAACTAAGTATAGCCGGTAATAATAATCACGTGGTTGGAACCTGTTAACAGGAATCTAACCTTCCAGTTAATAGTAAATCAGTCTTAGAACCAGTCAAGCCTTTAACAGTCGCTTAACTGGCAAGCACCTGGGCTTCAGTCGGATTAGAGGTTGATCAGGTTAGCGATATACACACAGCCAGATAATTATTAATTTCCCCGTTGCCACCTGTGCTCTTTGTTTATTCAATTTCCCTCTATTCCTAAGATATTTAAATAAACTAACGAATATACGTATCACAAGAGAATCGAAAATATTTAAACCATTCTAAATTCTACAAACTTAAAGAAATAATTTTATAATTTTTGTCACACTCGATAAGAGTAATTTGATATTAACGTTTCTTTTTCGATTATTCCTTTTTTCGCACAAAATATAAATATCGAAATAGTATTTACATGCTTAATTTGCTACAATTACCTTATTTATGGCTATTAGTTGGTGACCATTATTTATTTAATTTACTATTAATTAGAAATAATTAGACAATTAATATAGCTGCGTATACTTTTACAGGCCATGCGAAAGATCTATTTCTCTTAGGAAACTTTCTTTTTCTTTTTTTTCCCGAGCTTTTTACGGTGTGTTCTACTAATTGGAAATTTTTTCTTTTATTATTTAATTTGTACTTTACAATTTGTTCAGCTGAATATTTGGTAATAACATGTGAATGGCAACCCCCAGCGGCATACCATCTTCAAGTTTGACTATTTTGCTAATTAGATGTGATTATACATTGTTAGCCATTTTTAAGACACGTCTTGTATCTTGTAATTTGACGAAGTAGCAAAAGTAGACGTTCCATGGTGTTGCGATATTCACTGACTTCAGGACTCTGCTAATACTAGCTACCATCGGTGACCTTCGACGCAGTTCTTATTAAATTATTATTATTATTTAAAAAATACCCCGATACTCCTGTATATTAAAGTAGAAACTTACGGGACATCCTATATATATTCCAAACAAAGTTTGGGTAAACAGAACGGGTAGAATCACAGAAGCATGAAGTTCGTGGAGAGTACGACAAAGTTGCAGCTAAGTCACACCTCGGTTTCGAGAAACTACCCTTGGCGAACGCTACGAATATATCGCCATAGCTGCCCCTGGTTATTGCATCCTCTACGGAGATGTGATAATTAAATAATAAATTGTTTTATCGTCTAACCAACGAATCTGATACGCAATGAGTCAGAAAACTTCTCGAGGATATGTCACAGTGGAATATAGAAAGCGCGTCGTATAAAACTTTCTGATATTTCATTAATTAACATCGTAATAAGATATCACGAATTTCTGTCTAAATCGCATTTATATGAATTCGCATAAATATCCGCTACTTGTAATATTTTTCTACAAATTTCCCATTTACACCTATCGTGCAAAAAAAAAAAAAAAAAAAAAAATCGTACACAAAAAGCAAACACGTCCTTCGCACATTGTTATATCTCCCGTGTTTTAACGCATTTCATCGCAATACGTAAACGTTTTTAAAAGCTTTCGTACAGAAAAATATTACACTCTCTGCTGTTATCTTTCATAGAAAGAAGACTGAAAAGAAAACACTCCACTGACCTCTCTAAAGAAACAAAATAGTCAAACTCGAAGATGGTACCCTCTGGGGGTAGCCATTCACATGATATTTAGCAATTAATACTTTACCGACTGATAGCCGATTAATCGCTTTTTTTGCCGCCGACGCTTACCGACCGATAGCCTATTAATCGGCTTTTTGTCTCCGACAATCTTTCTCATTATTTGAGCAGTAATTTGTTATTTAGTACCAAGGTACCTTGCTCAGTTACGTCAGTTGCGTTGCTTTGTAAGCTCCCACAGTTTTATAGCAATTTGAAAAACGCACCATTCGCGATGAACAAAAAGAATGGTATTGGAGAGTCTAAACCGAAACAGAGCCAGCGCCAGGGAGAATCTGCGCCTGAAATGCCGGTCGGACGAGCGTATGGTGTTGGACCGCTAGCGGTCGGTAAAGTGTTAAATAGTTTAAAGACTATCGATGAAGAGATCAAAGGTGTAGTTACGAGCGCTATGACGATTTCGATAGAAAATCGTTGGTTATGTCGCGGAACAGAGATGCGGCGAATGATTGGGAAAGACGCCACTAACTCGAAACAAGCCGCAACAATTAGATACTGAAGAATAACTGACATGAATAACTATAGTGGATAGGATAGAAACCGCCTTTTGAATAGCTGAACAATGAGATGTGGCGCGTGTAATAGGGACAAGCCAGTGGACGACAATCGGTGCGGCTTTTGTACAAGTAAATGAAATATTCATGGTGAGATGCACGTGAAAGCCAACGTGTCGTATAGCATGGCGCAAAAGAGAATTTATGATATGTTTTCTTAAAGCGAGCGAAACGTTTAATTCGGACAATGGTACAGCGGATTTGTTGTATAAATCGATTCTGGATTAACCAACGCTTCGTTAATAACTTGAAACCGTTTACATACATTAAAATTCCGATAATCGAAACCGATTATTAAAATAAGCTTACGCGCAAGAGTTGTCGATAATAACGCTAATTTCATTGTAAACTGGCAAACTTTATTTAATAAAAACGCTAAAATATTTCATGATAACGAAAGATACCAAGTAATATAGATAAATGAAAGAATAAATAAAACAATAGAACATATGCTAGAATATCTACAAAAAAAAAAAAAAAAAAAAAATAAAAGAGAAAGAGATCAAAAGTTAACAGCACAGGCAAAACGTGGAAATTGGGAAATTCGGGACAAACACTAGGAAATATAATATCACAGAACAGATCCGGCAATCGAAAGCACTTAACAAGGGGCTGCAGGGAAACCGAAAGAAGCGTCAGGTTGGCGATGAGTGGAAGCTAGAGAATAGGAGGATCGTGGAGTGGCTGGAGAAGCTGGAAGAGAAAAGAAAAGCCAGGCTATAAGCAGACCAAAGACAGCTTTAAAGGAAACGAAAGAGTGCGATAAGTAAGGTAATTAGTCAGCAGAGTAAGACAGAGTGTGAATGAGGAGAAGTAGCTTTGGAACTATAGGTTTTTGCAAACCATGTGCAATTCTTGGCTGTCAGGATGAATAAACATATTCTATACTACTAGATATCCCATTTTTCTTCTTTCCCAATTTATCTTCCCTTTTTATCTTTTTCGTCGACAGTCTACCTTATAAGTAACAACCCTTTCTGATTCCCACATTCTCTTGCTCGAAATTTCCTTATTTATCCTCTATCGATTCCCATCTTATTTGTGTCAATAAAGGTACACATCTAGCAACGTAATTAAATTAGTTAATAATAACAAAGTCGTTTGGCTTATTTAGAACGACGAACAGGTAGACTGACAAATGTTTAGTAACCGCTTCAAGGGATATACCAGACGTTAATAAATACAGAAATATATTTATTTCGAGGATGAAAAACAAGAAGTGAGAAAGAGAGCATAGGACAGAAACAAAGTAAAGCAGAAAAATAGGCGCAGGCTGATAGTAAATATGAACG